>NC_044037.1:118170370-118826423 GCF_901765095.1 Microcaecilia unicolor | reverse complement strand
TTAACATTGCCTTTGACTCGTAACCACTTGTAACCACTCGCCTCCACCTACCCTCCTCTCTTCCTTCCCGTTCACATTAATTGATTTGATTTGCTTATTTTTATTTTTTGTCTATTAGATTGTAAGCTCTTTGAGCAGGGACTGTCTTTCTTCTATGTTTGTGCAGCGCTGCGTATGCCTTGTAGCGCTATAGAAATGCTAAATAGTAGTAGTAGTAGTAGTGAGGTAATTAAATTTGCTGATGACACAAAGTTATTCAAAGTCGTTAAATCGCGGGAGGATTGTGAAAAATTACAAGAGGACCTTACGAGATTGGGAGACTGGGCGTCTAAATGGCAGATGACGTGGGGTTTTTTTTTTGGATAGGCAGTGTTTTAATATTTAAATCTGTTTATTGACGGAATATGCATGTACAGTATTCAGCAATTAACATTACTCATACAACATTCAACTGTCGGTCATTTATAAACGTCAAACCAGTTTCTTCTTTTTATCCCCCAACATCCCATCCTTACCCCCTTACCCCCCCCCCCCCTTCCTTTTATGTATCCAACATTTTAGTAACACACTTTGCAATAGCACACTCTTACATGGTCAACCTAACAGTTTACCAAATTAAGGTCTTCTGACCTGTTGCACTGTTACTATATCGCTTATATTCTATTTGCCTTCTCCACACCCTCCCTCCACCCATTGAAATTTTGGCATGTCCTGATCATTCCACTCACATTGTCCCTCCCTAACCCTCCCGGGACCTACTTGGCACAATTATCTTCTTCCCTCCTCCTACCAACATCATTATATATTTAACAGATAACCCCTTGCCACTGGCGTTAAAGTCTGCCAAAATGGAGACCACCTCTGCTCAAATTGCTGTCCTCTTTTTTTTTTTTTTTTGTCCAGCTTTACTATTTCCAGCCTCTCCATTCTCATTAAATGTATCATCTGAACTTTCCACTGTTGTAGTGTCGGAGCTTTCGTTGCCATCCATTCCAATAAAATCACCTTCTTTGCTACAATGGTTGCCCTATTGGTAAACTCCTTGAATCCTTTGGGCATCAGAACTGCAGCTTTAATTTGTCCAAATAACAATTTAAAATCCATGTTCCAGCTTGTTCCCCACATTTGTGATTCTTTCAACAAAAGTTGTCTCCAGAATTGTTTGACGTGGGAACAGGTCCAAAACATATGCCCCAGTGTGTCTCCCACTCTATTGCATTGTGGACACTCCGTCACTGAGGACAGACCCATGTGGAAAGCTCGCCTTGGGGCTATATGCATTCTCACTGCGAACTTGTATTTCCCAGCACCAGGCAAAATTTGTCAATCTCTTCATTTTGAGAACATGAGCTTTAAAAATATCTGTTGGTAGATTTATGTCCAGTTCAACTGACCACGCTTTTGCCAACTTTTCAAAAGGTAATTCTGATGCTGTATCCCGGATATGTCTATGGTAAAATGATAGTGGGATTTTTTGTTGAGCTGACAAAGAATACGCTGTAGTGAGCTCCTCTTGAACGTCCTCAGACAAATTTTGCTATGCCAAGCTTTCGGTATGGTGTTTCAGTTGGCTGTAATGAAATAAATCAGAATTAGGTAGGGAGTATTTATTTTGTATGTCTGAGAAGGGCTGCAGGCGCCCCTCTTCTGTCAGAATCTGGTGCACATACCGGATTCCTTGCTGCTGCCATCGCTTAAAGACAGGATACATATCTCCTGGAGGAAAAGCTGGGTTTCCACATATGGAAAGAAATGGTGTAGCTTTTGCTGAAAAGTTGTGGAGTTTATAGACCCATCGCCATACTTTCTTTGCTGTAGGTAGGATCGAAGTTTATCTTAGCTCATATGGTATAAATCCCCCTACCTCATGTATTAAACAACTAAAATGCACATTACCGGTAAGGGCTAATTCAAGTGAAGTAGCCGAAAAATCTTGCATTGTCTTATACCAGTCTGCAATATGTCTCACACCACTTGCAATTGTCATTTGTCTGATGCTCAAGAGGCCGAGGCCCCCATATTCCACAGGTTTTTGCAACATTGCTAGTGGAGTTCTTGTTTTTTTTCCCCTTCCAGAGGAATTGCTGTAGCTGTCTATTAAGCTGTTTTTCATCTTTATATTTCAAATACAGGGGAAGAACTTGAAAAACATAAAGCCATCGTGGTATTATTAACATATTATATAAGGCTATTCGACCCATTAATGACAGTGGATAGCCCTGCCATGCTCTTAACCGATCTTTTGTATCCCTCAATAATTTGTTGACACTGCTATCATAGAGTTGTTTTAAATTCTGTGTGATATATACTCCTAGATATTTTAGAGGCATCTCATCTCTTAATATTGTAATCCCCCCTCCCCCCTCTCATTTACAGTACCATACACTGGGAGTGCTTGCGACTTCTGCATATTTAAAACAAATCCGGCCAGGAGCAGACTTGTTAACTATTAAGGGTACCTTAGTGTTTGCATAAGTAGGGCGGGAGGGATAAGGGGAGGGAGGGGGGCACATAGGCAAGTTGGGGGATAGGGAGGGAAAGGGCAGGAAAGGGAGGGTGTTGGTAGGGGGGGATGTTGATAAAAACAAGTTTGTGATAATTGTGTTATTGTAATGTCATATATCTTTCTGCAATAAAAACGATTAAACATAAAACAAATCCGGAACATTTCCCATATTGTTCTATCGCTTGTATCAGCCGTGGCAATGAGGTTTGTGTGTTCTGGAGTAGCACTAGTAAATCATCAGCAAATGCCAAGGTTTTTATTGTATGACCCCCCCCCCCCCCCCCCCCATCTCCACTCCCTGGATTTCCCCACTAGAGTTCAGTCTCCTCACCAACGGTTCTAATGACAAGAGAAACAAAAGTGGGGGAAGTGGGCACCCTTGACGCGTCCCTCTACCTATGGAAAACAGTGGTGTCTTGACCCCATTAATCAACAAAGCTGCTGTTGGATTCTTGTATAACAACTGGAGCGCTTTAATATACCAACCCCCGAATCCCATCACTTGAAGTACAGCAAATAGATAATCCCAGTGCAGCTTGTCGAAAGCCTTTTCCGCATCTAGGCTTATCGCCAGGGATTGCCTCTCGTATCGTTGGCACGTTGCCATTCCTAGCAATAGCCTGCGGACATTACTTACCGTTTGCCTGCCTTTAACAAAGCCCACCTGCTCTACACTGATTACCCGAGGCAATATCGTGGAGAGACGGTTTGCCATGATTTTAGACAATAGTTTTAGATCAACATTTATTAATGATATCGGTCTATAGGAATTGGGCATGTCTTCTCTTCCAGGTTTTTTCAATAGGACAATCAGTGCTTCATTGGCATTTGCTGCAAACTGTCCCTTGTGTACTGCCTGGTCATAGTATGATATCAATGGGTCTATAAGCTTGGTGTTTAATAATTTATAAAACTCTCCTGATAATCCGTCAGGACCCGAGGCAGAATTCAGTTTTAATGTCTTTATACTCTCCTGAAGTTCTTTTCCCAAGATAGGGCTGTTTAGGGATTCTATCTCTTGTGTTGTTAAAGAAGGTAATTTAGCCTGCTGTAGGTGTTTGTTAATGACTACTTCGTCGCCTTTAATTGGCACTGCATAAATCCCAGAGAAATGTTGACTGAAAATCTCTGCTATCTTTTCATTCTTGTGATGTGGTTTCCCTTGGCCATCTCTCAACACAGTTATTACCCTCTGATCTCCCCATGTCTTGACCATCCCTGCCAACATTGGGCCCACCCTATTTCCAAATCTCTGAAATTTGTATTTATTATATAGGAGTCCCCTGGTAGCTCGCTCGTGCAATAGAGAGTTAAGGGCCACTTGCACCGCTTGTAGATTTTCTCTATTGTTTCCTGTCGGTGACCTTATGGCTTTCCGTTTCGCAGCTAATAATTTGTTTTCTAAGTCTATGATTGCTCCGGAAATTTTTTTATTTCGTGCATGCACATATGCGATCACCTCCCCTCTCAAAACCGCTTTTGCAGTTGCCCAAAACAGGGTGGGGTTGTCCCTATGTTGTCTATTAAATTGGTCATAGTCCTCCCACTTTGCCCTGATATATTTGGCAAAGTCTTGATTTTTGCAAAGATAGGCTGGAAACCTCCATCCCCTCTCTTGTTGTTGAAAGTATCTTGGTGCCTCTAAGTCTAGCCAAACCATGGCATGATCTGAGATATCTGCCGCTCATATATCTACCGAGAGCACCCCCGGGAACAGAGAACATGCCACTAAAACATAATCTAACCTTGATTAGGTCCCATGGGCCCTTGATATATGGGTAAAGTCTTTCTGTCCCGGGTGTAGAGCTCTCCAAGCATCAACTTGATCCAAGCTTCTCATAAATGTTAATAGTGCTCGGGCCTGTGGGCCCCCTCTATGTGCCCTGCTTGGTTCTGCGCAGTCTTCCACAGGTTGTGCGACCAGATTAAAGTCTCCCATGACCATTAGTTCTAGAGATCTATATGGTCTGCACACTTGTACCAGATCATAATAAAAAATGTTGTCATAGGTATTTGGCTCATATAATGCTAGTAATAGGAATTCTCTACCCTGTAGCCATAAATGTAGTAATACAAATCTGCCCTTTGAGTCAGTCATTAAAAGTTCCGATTTGGCTACTAGTCCTTTTCTTATTAAAACAGTCACCCCTCCTTTGCGTCCCTCTGCTGGGGAGGCATGAACCTCTCCCACCCAGTGTCTCCGTAGCTTTTGGTTCTCTTCATGGGACAGGCGGGTTTCCTGGATGCACGCTATATCTGTTTGTTTCCTTTGTAGCGCTGTCAGCACTTTAGCGCGCTTAACAGGGGAGGTAATACCTCCTACATTCCAGGTATTAAATCTAAACGATCTAACCGCCATATAAGCCCTGGTTCGGGATAAGGTATCTTGCAAAGATACCTCACAAACAGGGAAGATAGGATTTCTGGATAGTGAGGTTGCACAACAGACCGTGGTAGGCCAGGTGCCCTTAAATACAACTAAAGATCAGACAAAAGATGGCAAATCAGTAGTGTCCAGTACTAAGAATCATGCAAACAGGAACAACAAACATACTCTGAAATGTCTATATGTAAATGCTAGGAGTCTAAGAAATAAGATGGGAGAGTTGGAATATATTGCACTAAATGAAAAATTGGGTATAATACAGTGGTGTGCTGGAGCCGGCTCGCACCGGCTCGCAAGAGCCGGTTGTTAAATTTTCTTCCGGCTTGCGAGCCGGTTGTTGAAAATAGCGAGCCGGCTCTGGCTCTCCTTCCTCCCTCCCTCCGGATCCGCCTCACCGCCTGCTTGTTTTTTTTAATTCTTCGGGGCAGGCAGTCTTGCCTGCCCGCTTCCAGCGCTGACTATCCTCCCTTGCCAATTCGTGCTTTAAAAATGGCCGCCGAGACTTCGGCTGAAGTCTCGGCGGCCATTTTGAATAGCGAATCGGCAAGGGAGGACAGTCAGCGCTGGAAGCGGGCAGGCAAGAGTGCCTGCTCCGAAGAATTCAAAAAACAAGCGGGAGGGAGGGAGGAGAAGAATTCGCGATACAACTTGGGAGGGGGTGGCAGGGGGAAAAAGGGAGTCGCTGCTGGACATGGGTGGAGGGGGTCGCTGGGTATGGGTGCATGCAGGGCAGGGGAGAGGAGGGTACACTGCTGGACATGGGTGCATGCAGGGCAGGGCAGAGGAGGGTCGCTGGGTATAGGTGCATGCAGGGCAGGGGAAAGGAGGGTCACTGCTGGACATGGGTGCATGCAGGGGAGAGGAGGGTCACTGCTGGACATCTGGGTGCATGCAGGGCAGGGCAGAGGAGGGTCACTGGGTATGGGTGCATGCAGGGCAGGGGAAAGGAGGGTCACTGCTGGACATGGGTGCATGCAGGGGAGAGAAGGGTCACTGCTGGACATCTGGGTGCATGCAATGCAGGGGAGAGGAGGGTACACTGCTGGACATGGGTGCATGCAGGGCAGAGGAGAGGAGGGTCACTGCTGGAAATGGGTGCATGCAGGGGAGAGAAGGGTCACTGCTTGGCATCTGGGTTCATGCAGGGCAGGGCAGAGGAGGGTTGCTGGGTATGGGTGCATGCAGGGCAGGGGAAAGGAGGGTCACTGCTGGACATGGGTGCATGCAGGGGAGAGGAGGGTACACTGCTGGACATGGGTGCATGCAGGGCAGAGGAGAGGAGGGTCACTGCTGGAAATGGGTGCATGCAGGGGAGAGAAGGGTCACTGCTTGGCATCTGGGTTCATGCAGGGCAGGGCAGAGGAGGGTTGCTGGGTATGGGTGCATGCAGGGCAGGGGAAAGGAGGGTCACTGCTGGACATGGGTGCATGCAGGGCAGGGGAGAGGAGGGTCACTGCTGGACATGGGTGCATGCAGGGGAGATAAGGGTCACTGCTGGACATCTGGGTGCATGCAGGGCAGGGCAGAGGAGGGTCGCTGGGTATGGGTGCATGCAGGGCAGGGGAGAGGAGGGGAGAGAGAAGAAATGCTGGACATGGATGGAGGGGAGAGAAGAGTGAGGAAGGAGATGAGATGAGGGAAAAGGAAGAGAGGAGAAAAACTGCACATGGATGAAGAAGATAGGCAGAAGCTGAGGACCAGAAATGAAGAAGAAAGGAGGAAAGAAATAAATGGAAAGGAAGCCCTGGAAACGGAGTTAAGAGGCCAGATAGCAGCAGAATCGGATACTGGGCCAGCATGATCAGAAAAACAGTCACCAGACAACAAAGGTAGAAAAAAAATAATTTTATTTTCATTATAGCGTTTGGAATATGTTCACTTTGAGAATCAGGTGCTCAACATTAAAAGTTTATATTTATTTACTTATTTATGGCATTTTATCCCACATTAAACATGAATTAGATTGGAACCTGGGATCATTTAATTTTTTTTCCTGGCGAGAGTAATGCATTGCCCCCCCCCCCCCCCCCCCGGCTATAGCCAGCTCTGCAATTTTGGGGGGGCGCAGAGGTGGATGGGGGGGCGCAGAGGTGGACGGGGGGGGGGGGCGCAGTGGTGGACGGGGGGGCACCGAGGTGGACCGGAGAGAGAGCCTGTTGTTAAAAATTTACCAGCACACCACTGGTATAATAGGCATTACTGAGACCTGGTGGAAGGAGGATAACCAGTGGGACACTGTCATACCGGGGTACAAAGTATATTGTAGTGATAGGGTGGACCGGACTGGTGGAGGGGTAGCATTGTATATTAACGAGAGCCTTGACTCAGATAGATTACAAATTCAGCAGGACACAAATCACACCTTTGAATCATTGTGGGTGGAAATTACATGTATAAAAGGGAAAAGGACGGTGATAGGAGTGTACTACCGTCCGCCTCGCCAGGATGAGCAGGTAGACGCAGAAATGATTTTAAAAAATCAGAGACACAAACAAAATGGGCAATGTGATATTAATGGGTGACTTCAATTATCCAAATATAGACTGGGTAAATGTAACATCAGGACACGCTAGAGAGGTACAATTCCTTGATGAAATCAAGGACAGCTTTATGGAGCAGCTGGTGCAGGAGCCGACGAGAGAAGGAAAAATTCTAGACTTGGTCCTTAGTGGAGCGCATGATCTGGTGAGGGACGTTATGGTACTGGGGCCGCTTGATAACAGTGATCATAATATGATCAGTTTTAATATGAACCTTGAAGTAACTATACACAGGAAGTCAAATACGTTAGCGTTTAACTTTAAAAAAGGAGACTATGATAGAATGAGAAGAACGGGGGAAAAAACTTAGGGGGACAACTGAGAGGGTAAAAACTGTACAACAGGCATGGACGCTGTTCAAAAATACCATCCTGGAGGCCTAGGCCAAACATATTCCACTAATTAGAAAAGAAAGACGGAACTCCAAAAGATAGCCAGCCTGGTTAAAAAGTGAGGTGAAGGAAGCTATTAGGGCTAAAAGAAATGCCTTCAGAAAATGGAAGAAGGAACCGTCTGAAAATAACAAGAAGCAGCTTAAGGAGTGTCAAAGCAAATGCAAGGTGCAGATAAAGAAGGCCAAGAGGCATTACGAAAAAAAGATAGCATTAGAGGCAAAAAACATAGTAAAAAATTTTTCGGTATATTAAAAGCAGGAAGCCGGCAAAAGAATCGGTTGGGTCGCTGGATGACTGAGGGGTAAAAGGGGCGATCAAGGAAGGCAAAGTCGTAGCGGAGAGATTGAATGAATTCTTTGCTTCGGTCTTCACTGAGGAAGATTTGGGTGGGATACCGGTGTCAGAAATGATATTTCAAGCGGATGAGTCGGAGAAACTTACTGACTTCACGGTAAACCTGGAGGACATAATGGGGCAGTTCAGCAAACTGAAGAGTAGCAAATCTCCTGGACCGGATGGTATTCATCCTAGAGTACTGATAGAACTGAAAAATGAGCTTACGGAGCTACTGCTAGTGATATGCAATTTATCCTTAAAATCGAGAGTGGTACCTGAAGATTGGAGGGTGGCCATTGTAACGCCCATTTTTAAAAAAGGTTCCAGGGAAGATCAGGGAAATTATAGACCGGTGAGTCTGACATCGGTGCCGGGGAAAATGGTAGAGGCTATTATTAAAAACAAAATTACAGAGCACAACCAAGGACATGGATTATTGAGACCGAGTCAGCATGGCTTTTGTGTGTGGGGAAATCTTGCCTGACCAATTTACTTCAATTCTTTGAAGGAGTAAACAAACGTGGACAAAGGGGAGCCGGTTGATATTGTGTATCTGGATTTTCAAAAGGCGTTTGACAAGGTACCTCATGAAAGGCTACAGAGGAAATTGGAGGGTCATGGGATAGGAGGAAAAGTCCTATTGTGGATTAAAAACTGGTTGAAGGATAGGAAACAGAGAGTGGGGTTAAATGGGCAGTATTCACAATGGAGAAGGGTAGTTAGTGGGGTTCCTCAGGGGTCTGTGCTAGGACCGCTGCTTTTTCATATATTTACAAATGATTTAGAGATGGGAGTAACTAGCGAGGTAATTAAATTTGCTGATGACACAAAGTTATTCAAAGTCGTTAACTCGCGACAGGATTGTGAAAAATTACAGAAGGACCTTACGAGACTGGGAGACTGGGCGGCTAGTTGGCAGATGACGTTTAATGTGAGCAAGTGCAAGGTGATGCATGTGGGAAAAAAGAACCCGAATTATAGCTATGTCATGCAAGGTTCCACGTTAGGAGTTACGGACCAAGAAAGGGATTTGGGTGTCGTCGTCGATAATACACTGAAACCTTCTGCTCAGTGTGCTGCTGCGGCTTGGAAAGCGAATAGAATGTTGGGTATTATTAGGAAAGGTATGGAAAACAGGTGCTTTCTTTCCGAGCACTCTACCAAAACCCTCATCCACACACTTGTCACCTCTCGTTTAGACTACTGCAATCTGCTTCTTGCTGGCCTCCCACTTAGTCACCTCTCCCCTCTCCAATCGGTTCAAAACTCTGCTGCCCATCTCGTCTTCCGCCAGGGTCGCTTTACTCATACTACCCCTCTCCTCAAGTTGCTTCACTGGCTCCCTATCCATTTTCGCATCCTGTTCAAACTTCTTCTACTAACCTATAAATGTACTCACTCTGCTGCTCCCCAGTATCTCTCCACACTCGTCCTTCCCTACACCGCTTCCCGTGCACTCCGCTCCATGGATAAATCCTTCTTATCTGTTCCCTTCTCCACTACTGCCAACTCCAGACTTCGCGCCTTCTGTCTCGCTGCACCCTATGCCTGGAATAAACTTCCTGAGCCCCTACGTCTTGCCCCATCCTTGGCCACCTTTAAATCTAGACAAAGCCCACCTCTTTAACATTGCTTTTGACTCGTAACCACTTGTAACCACTCGCCTCCACCTACCCTCCTCTCCTCCTTCCTGTACACATTAATTGATTTGATTTGCTTACTTTATTTTTTGTCTATTAGATTGTTATCTCTTTGAGCAGGGACTGTCTTTCTTCTATGTTTGTGCAGCGCTGCGTACGCCTTGTAGCACTATAGAAATGCTAAATAGTAGTAGTAGTAGTAACGTTTATAATGTTGTTATATTGCTCCATGGTGCGACCGCACCTTGAGTATTGTGTTCAATTCTGGTCGCCGCATCTCAAGAAAGATATAGTGGAATTGGAAAAGGTGCAGCGAAGGGCAACTAAAATGATAGCGGGGATGGGACGATTTCCCTATGAAGAAAGACTAAGGAGGCTAGGGCTTTTCAGCTTGGAGAAGAGACAGCTGAGGGGAGACATGATAGAGGTATATAAAATAATGAGTGGAACAGGTGGATGTGAAGCGTCTGTTCACACTTTCCAAAAATACTAGGTCTAGGGGGCATGCGATGAAACTACAGTGTAGTAAGTTCAAAACAAATCGAAGAAAATTTTTCTTCACCCAACACGTAATTAAACTCTTGAATTCGTTGCCAGAGAACGTGGTGAAGGCGGTTAGCTTGGCAGAGTTTAAAAAGGGGTTAGACAGTTTCCTAAAGGACATGTCCATAAACCGCTACTAAATGGACTTGGGAAAAATCCACAATTCCAGGAATAACATGTATAGAATGTTTGTACGTTTGGGAAGCTTGCCAGGTGCCCTTGGCCTGGATTGGCCGCTGTCGTGGACAGGATGCTGGGCTCGATGGACCCTTGGTCTTTTCCCAGTGTGGCATTACTTATGTACTTATGTCTTATTCTGAATTGCAAGCATCTATCATAATAAGGACCGGGCGCCCAGCCTCACCCTGGTCCCTTTTTCCCATATTTTGAGCCCTGGTCGTGGGTCATCTGACTATATTTTGCATTGATAGTGGTAATTAGAAAGCAGATTAGTCTTTGCTTATTTATTTGAGGTCCCTTCTTTATTCCTATACCCAATCCCTCTACCCTCTGCCATCCCTCCCTCCCTCCCTTCTCCTTTCCCTCTAATAGAAACCCAAATTCACCCATATCGCCCTTCTTATCCCCCCGCAGAGTCGAGGAGATCATCGGTCACAGTGATGGTTCCCTCCCGGCCCTCCCCCCAACCCTCTCTTATCACACACATGCGCACACGTTCACATATACTCTTATACACTCTAAGTCAACATTTTAACAGAGTAATCATTATCATTTAAATCCAACATTTAAGAAACCTTTTGCGTTAGTCCTTCAGCAGTTTCAGATCTATTGTCACTCTTTTATTCATTCAACCCTCTCTACCCACCTTACGAGTGAGTAATTGTGGGGTATTGGTTACTTCGCCAAGGTCCCTCTGCAAAGTCTCATTGGAAACCACTCATATTTTCCTCATCAGGAAACTATTAAGATTGTCCATTATTCCAACATTTTGTAATCCACCAGTTCACATATTGCGTCAGTTCGTCAGTTACCATTATGGTCTTTGTTGGGCTCTGTTTTTATGTTCATCGCTTTTTGAAAGACATCTGCATCCTGAGGCTCTGTAAAAGCATGCCATGTTCCTTTATAAAAGATCTTAAGTCCGCCGCGCCTAGCATGAAGTCCCAACTTTGACAGCATCAGGCCCACTCCCGAGAGCCCACACCGCAAGAGATTGGCGGCGAAGCCTGGGGGTGCTCGCAACAAATCCCGGTTGAAGTCACGAACGGGGAAAGAAGTTGTGTTCACGCTGCACCTGGCCCAGGGCACAAGGAGGCGGCCGACTCCGGGACGTGGATCCAAGCGCCCTGCACTGAGCGGTAAGCAGGGAAGCCGCATGGCACGTACACAGAAGGACGCCTGAGAATCCGGTGACCTTAAATTGAGGATCCCCGTGGGAAAAGCACGCCCAACCCACCACCCCCACCCCCCCGAAGCTCCGGAACGCCCGGGGAGCAAGTGAAACTCACCGGGAGTAAAGTGGTGGCACAGGGGGCGCGGAACCCAAGCCCTCGACGGGACCGATAGAGCCGCTCCCCCTAGGAGAGGAAACAAGCACCAGCGGCGATGTCCAGATGAGACGCCCCCTAGAGTCCAAGTTAAAATACGAATACTTTTATTGGGAGTCATCCCAAATAACAAGGAAAGAAAGCAAGTAGGAAAAGTGTTGCTCCCAAAATCATAGCCTGGGGCGCCCAGCCTTCACCCCAGTGGCTCCGTACATACTTAATAATCACACTCATGCCACGACCTTTTCATAGCTCCCGTAAACCACAATATGCCCTAAGAGCTTCTGTCCTCCCGCCTATCTCCCCACCCCTCCCATCTCCTCTACCCCCAGACCCCCTCCCGACTCCACTCATTAATCCTTCCATCCAGCACTTGCCACAGAGTCTGCAACCAAAAAGCCTAGGGATCTCAATAGAAACAAGGGGACCCCGCTCTCCCAACAAAACGCATAGCCTCCAGAAAGCACAACTCTTAAATGTAGTATCTAGACCAACTTAACAGAGCATAATATAGTATATGAGTCAACGATTGTCCGTGGGAACCTTTAGTCAATTATTTGCCTTTTCCGATACTTCTGGGGAATTATAGGAGTGCTATTTACCGTTGAGTGATATTTTCAAATTTGTGGGATACAGTAGCATAAAGTGCACTCCCTTAGCTGCTAGGGAGGAACACAACGATGTAAATTTCCTTCGCTGCTCTTGCAGAGACACAGAATAGTCCTGAAATATCTTGATCTGTGCTCCTGCATACTGCAGGGTGTCTTCTGATGATAGCCTCTCAGGGTTTCCAATTTGTATATATAATTGTGGGTCTTGATCACCACCACACGTGGCTTCTGTCTGCCATCTTGAATCTGGCCCACTCTATGCGCTTGTTCAAGGCAGAGTGGGCCTTTGCATTTTCTTATATCAAATGCAAATTCCGCAGCCAGCGCTCCAGTTCTGTGGGCAGTAGCCTCTTAGCCACAGTCTCCAGTAGTCCAGCTATGTAGGTTACTGCGACATGATCTATTTTCCAAATCATCCAGTTTCTTGGATTGTTCCTGTTGCCGTCGCGTGAGCTGCTCTATTGTAGCAGTTGCCGCAGGGTCTGAGTCCTCCAGCACGGATACCCAGGTTTCCAGCTCACCTGCGCGTGCCATTGTTTCAGCCAACAGTGCTTCCAAGCTTGTCATTTGGCCTGATAGCTGCTGGAATTTTGACTCAAGTGCTTGTCCCACTGCAGAGGTAATCTGGGTAAGCTGCTGCATAATGAATTCTGCGGTTGCGGGCAGGCTATCCTCCATCTCGGCTTCCGCCGCCCACGACTTTTCTTTCGCTGTTTTACGTCCTTTTCCTGTCATCTCACTGCCTGCAAGCGAATATATCTGAACATACAGGTTCTGGCACCGGGTAAACTTTGTTTAGTTTCTTAGTGTTGGTCCAGAGCACCAAAATTATCCAGTAGGGAGAGCGGGGCCCCCGGTGAGGAAGAGAACGCATCCTATTCCCCTCACTGCATTACGTGATTCCCTGACAAACATGGTTTAATGGGACAGAGTCAGCATGGGTTCAGCCGAGGGAAGTCTTGCCTCACGAATTTGCTTCATTTCTTTGACGGTGTGAATAAACATGTGGCTAAAGGTGAGCCGGTTGATGTAGTGTATCTATTTTCAGGAAGCTTTTGATAAAGTTCCTCATGAAAGACTCCTGAGAAAATTAAAGAGTTATGGGATAGGAGGCAAGGTTCTGGTGTGGATTAGGAATTGGTTATTAGACAGAAAACAGAGGGTAGGGTTAAATGTTTTTTTCTCTCAATGGAGGAGAGTGGAGTGCCACAGGGATCTGTACTGGGACCAGTACTATTTAATGTATTTATAAATGATATAGAAATCGGAACGACGAGTGAGGTGATCAAATCTGCAGATGATACAAAACTATTCAAGGTTGTTAAAACACTTGCGGAATGTGAAATATTGCAGGAAGACCTTAGGAAATTGGAAGACGGGGTGTCCAAATGGCAGATGAAATTTAATGTGGACAAATGCAAGGTGATGCCAACTGTGAAGAATAATCCGAATCACAGTTATCTGATGCTAGGGTCCACCTTGGGGGTCAGCGCTCAAGAAAAAGATCTGGGTGCCATTGAAGATAGTACGCTGAAATCTTCTGCTTAGTGTGCGGTGGTGGCCAAAAAAACAAACAGGATGCTAGGAATTATTAGGAAAAGGATGGTGAATAAGACCGAAAATACTACAATGCCTTTGTATCGCTCCATGGTGCATCCGCACTTTGAGTATTGTGTTCAGTTCTGGTCACTGTATCTCAAAAACGATATAGCAAAATTAGATAAGGTTCAAAGAAGAGCGACTAAAATGATAAAAGGGATGGAACTCCTCTCGTATGACGAAAGGCTAAAGAGGTTAGGGTTCTTCAGATTGGAAAAGAGATGGATGAGGGGAGATATGATTGAGCTCTACAAAATCCTGAGTGGTGTAGAACGAGTAGAAGTAAATTGATTTTTTACTCGTTCCAAAAGTACAAAGACTAGGGGACACTCGAGGAAGTTACATGGAAATACTTTAAAAACAAATAGGAGGAAATATTTTTTCACTCAACAAATAGTTAAGCTCTGGAACTCTTTGCTGGAGGAGGTGGTAACAGTGGTTAGCGTATCCGAGTTTAAAAAAGGATTGGACAAATTCCTGGAGGAAAAGTCCATATGCTGTTGAGACAGACATGGGAATCAACTGCTTGCTCTGGGATTTGTAATATGGAGTGTTGCCACAATTTGGGTTTCTGCCAGGTACTTGTGACCTGGCTTGGCCACTGTTTGGAAAACAGGATATTGGGCTAGATGGACCATTGGTCTGACCCAGTATGGCTACTCTTATGTTCTTCAGCGCAAAGGATTTCAGAGTTGCAGGCTTTGTCCGGTAGGGCTCCATTTTTGTCCTTTTCCAAGGAGAATGTTTCACTGAAGCCAATTCTGTCCTTTTTGCTTAAGGTTGTTTTTGACTTTCATGTGAATCAGGTAATTTCCTTGCCGATTCTGGGGGTTAGAGCAGAGGATTAGACTCAACGTTGTTTAGTGAAGTTGGATTTGAAGTGAGTCTTGCGTCATTATCCGAGGAGCACGTAGGATTTTTGTGCTTCGGATAGATTGTTTATTCTGTATGGAGGGCCTAAGAAGGGGGCAGCCGCCTCCAAGGCAATGATAGCCCAGTGGCTGAAGGAGGCGATTGCTTCCGCTTACTTTCTCAAGGGTTGCGATGTGCCATCGGTGCTTAAGGCACATTCCACTTGGGGAGGGGGTGGCTTCCTCCTGGGCTGAGAACAGTTTGCTTCCTCCACAGGACAGTTGCAGAGCAGTGGTATGGTCTTCCTTGCATTCCTTTATGAAGTATTATAGAATCGATGTGCAGGCGAAAGAGGTTGCTGGTTTTGGAGCTCCAGTTTTGACTTCTGGTTTTCGGGGGTCCCACCCATAGATGTTTACTGCTTTGGTACTTCCCAAGCGTCTTGACCAGTCTGGAGGGTTGCTGAAGAAGGTGAAATTGGGCCTTACCTTCTAATTTTCTTTCCTCTAGACCAGTGATGGCGAACCTTTCAGAGACCAAGTGCCCAAACAGCAACCCAAAATCTAATTATCTATCGCAAAGTGCCAGTACTCATTATGGGCAGGGTCACCACATATGACTCCACCCCTATGATATCCACACCCCTTACACCAGCCATGGCGCATATAAACAGACATCACTGAAAATATTATACTAGTATAGGAGAAAAAATAACATGATTTATAAATCATTTCTGTAAGCTGTTACAGCTCCAGTATACCCAGTGCAAAATAAGACAGCAGATGTAAGTTCTCAAATTGGACATATTCCAAACACTAAAATGAAAATAAAATGATTTTTTCTACCTTTGTTGTCTGGTGATTTTGTTTTTCTATCCGTATTGGTCCTAGTCTCTGATTCTGCTGCTCTCTATCTGTTCTCTTAACTCCGTTTCCAGGGCTTCCTTTCCATTTATTTCTTTACTTTCCTCCTTTCTTCTTAATTTCTTGCCCTCCATCCATGTACAGCAACCCTCCTCTCCCCTCCAGCCACAAATGTCCAGCCACCCTCCTCTCCCCTCCAGCCACCCATGTCCAGCCACCCTCCTCTCCCCCCTGCCCTCCCTCCCAGCACCCAGCTTCAGGCCTCCCTCCCACCAAGCACCAGGCCGCCCACCCACCACCCAGCATCAGGCCGCCCTCCTTCCCACCCAGCAGCACCCAGCATCAGGCCTCCCTCCCACCCAGCACCAGGCCTCCCTCCCATCCAGCACCCAGCACTAGGTAGGCCTCCCTCCCTCCCAGCACCAGGTCAGCCTCCCTCCCTCGCAGCACCAGGTCGGCCTCCATCCCTCCCTCCCACCAACCAAGCACCAGGCCGCTCGCCCGCGCTCCCTCCCAGCACCAGGTCTGCCCATGCTCCCTCCCACCAACCAAGCACCAGGCCGCCCACCCTCGCTCCCTCCCAGCACCAGGTCTGCCCGCGCTCCCTCCAACCAACCAAGGAAGCACCAGGCCGCCCACCCGCGCTCCCTCCCAGCACCAGGGCCCCCCTCCTCCGAAATTTAAAAGGCGTACCTCTGGGTTAAGACAGCGTCGGCAGCAGCAAAGAACACGCGAACACACTTTTCGCTGCCGATGCCGCCTTAACCAGGAGGTACGCTGTTTAAATTTCGGAGGAGGGGGGGGCCCTGGTGCTGGGAGGGAGGGAGCGCGGGCGGGCGGCCTGGTGCTTCCTTGGTTGGTTGGTGGGTGGGGAGGGTGGGCGGCCTGGTGCTTGGTTGGTGGGAGGGAGGGAGGTCGGTCGGTCTGGTGCTCGGAGGGAGGGAGTGTGGGCGGACCAGCGACAGCGCGCGTGCCAACAGAGAGGACTCTGCATACCCTCTCTGACACGTGTGCCATAGGTTCGCCATCACTGCTCTAGACCCTCCAGACCAGTCAAGAGCCCACCCTGTTTTTCATTATGGTGTTTGTTTCTTGTGTTTGAGCCTGAGTTTTGCCTTGTACGCGTATGTACAATAACGGTCAAAAAGATAACAGACTTAGTTTCTGGTGGTAGACTGGTGCAGGTCAGGGCGCTGGTTGTGCTTGGTCTGCGGAAGCATAGGTATTTTGTGAGGAGTTCTAGGTACAGGGTTCTAACTTTCTTCATTTTTTTCTCTGTTTGGTTATTGGTATTCTGGCTGGTTGGGGTTCTGCACAGTTAGATATACAGTGTTCAAAGTCAGGTGTTCTCAGTTTCCCTCTGCTGGTAGGTGTGCATAACCCAAGCATCTTGACCTGTCTGGAGGGTCTAGGGGAAAGAAAATTACCTGCTTTCACCATTGTCTACATTATAGAAATCATTTTGATAAAATATTTGATAGTACTACACAAGTTGTGTCATTACATCTTTGTCTTTCTTTGTACATTCTCCCCCTGTTCCCTTAATTCCTGCAATGATACGCTTTTTGATAGAAAACCTCAAGACTAGCCAGCAACCTGCCTGCTTTATTTCCCTATTTTTGTAGTTATCATTGTTTGCTGTTGCCCACTGGTTAAGGAGCTCAGCTGCTCTCTTCCAGATGCTAACATATTTAAGCCTATCTATCTCTTCCTGCTGCGACAAGTACAATTTTCTATACTTCTGTAGCTCTCTAGTTAGCTCTAAAAGCTCTCTGTTCCTCTTCTTTTTATCCAGTTCTGTATGCAATGATTTTCCACTGGAGTACTGCCTTCATTGTCTCCTAATAGGTAACACTGTCCACTTCCCCCCTATAACATTCCCTCTCCTACATATTACTGCCAGGCTTTCCTCAAGAAGACTTAATTCCTCATCCATTTTCAGAGTGGGGTTCATTTTCCAAATATCTAGGTCTGCTCTTGATTTGAACCAACTCCTGGTGACCAATGTGCCCCCCCCCCCCCCCAAAAAAAAAAAATATATATTTTTTGGCATGATACAGGAGTGGACTGGCATTAGTGCCAGAACCTACCTGACAATGGACCCAAGGCCACGAGGAGTTGCTGTGTGGAATTTGAACCTAGGCCTTTCAGTTCCCAGCCTACTACCCTGATCATTAGGCTATTCCTCTGTACCTCTCCAAATAATGTCCCTCTCTTTTTCCTGTGATTCCTGTTCCACCCACATTGTGCCCTCTGGATTTGCTAAACATCAGTATGTAATCCAACCAGGAGTACGATGCATGTACACCTGAACAGAAAGTAAAGTCTAGTTCCCCCAGATGCAGGGTTCACCAGTATCTACCAGGCCCAGTTGTGCCTTTAAAATATTTTTCTCTTCTCATTCCATGTCCTTCGCTATAGTTTTGGGGGGCTTTGTCGTATGGTCTTTAGTAATGTTATAGACACCTCCTGCAGTCTGATAGTAATCATCAAACATTGCTAATTGGGCTATTGGCTCTGAAACTTCTACTACTACTTAACATTTCTAGAGCGCTACTAGGGTTACGCAGCGCTGTACAAAATAAACAAAGAAGGACGGTCCCTGCTCAAAGGAGCTTACAATCTAAAGAACGAAATGTCAAGTTGGGGCAGTCTAGATTTCCTGGGTATAGAGGTAGAGGTTAGTTGCCGAAAGCGACATTGAAGAGGTGGGCTTTAAGCAGAGATTTGAAGATGGGCAGGGAGGGGGCCTGGCATATGGGCTCGGGGAGTTTGTTCCACGCGTGGGGTGAGGCGAGGCAGAAAGGGCGGAGCCTGGAGTTGGCGGTGGTGGAGAAGGGTACTGAAAGGAGGGATTTGTCTTGAGAGCGGAGGTTACGGGTAGGAACGTAAGGGGAGATGATGGTTGAGAGGTAGGGAGGGGCTGCAGATCGAGTACATTTGAAGGTTAGTAGCAGAAGCTTGAATTGAATGCGGTACCTGATCGGAAGCCAATGAAGTGACTTGAGGAGAGGGGTGATATGAGTGTATCGGTTCTGGCGGAATATAAGACGTGCAGCAGAGTTCTGAACGGACTGAAGGGGGGATAGGTGGCTAAGTGGGAGACCAGTGAGGAGTAGGTTGCAGTAGTCAATGCGAGAGGTAACGAGAGAGTGGATGAGAGTACGGGTGGTGTGCTCAGAGAGGAAAGGGCGGATTTTGCTAATGTAGAGGAAGAAGCGACAGGTCTTGGCTATCTGCTGGATATGCGCCGAGAAGGAGAGGGAGGAGTCGAAGATGACACCGAGGTTGCGGGCAGATGAGACGGGGACGATGAGGGTGTTATCAACCGAAATAGAGAGTGAAGGTAGAGGAGAAGTGAGTTTGGGTGGGAAGACAAGAAGTTCGGTCTTGGCCATGTTCAGTTTCAGGTGGCGGTTGGACATCCAGGCAGCAATGTCAGATAAGCAGGCCGATACTTTGGCCTGGGTTTCCGCAGTGATGTCAGGTGTGGAGAGATAAAGCTGGGTGTCATCAGCATAAAGATGATACTGGAAGCCATGAGACGAGATCAGGGAGCCCAGGGAAGAGGTGTAGATAAAGAAAAGAAGGGGTCCAAGGACAGAACCCTGAGGGACTCCGACAGAGAGCGGTATAGGGGTGGAGGAAGAACCATGAGAATGTACTCTGAAGGTACGATGGGAGAGATAGGAGGAGAACCAGGAGAGGACAGAGCCCTGGAATCCAAAAGAGGACAGTGTGTCAAGAAGTAAGTTGTGATTGAAACCAACTAACATGCATTGTAAAGCACCACCCTTACCCCCTGTTATAATGTAGCACTCATGTGGGCCCTGGAAGATTTTGTATAAATCAAATGACTCTCATATATGCAGCAAGATCGTCACCTCTCCCTGTCTACTGGTGTAAGAAGAGAAGGTCAGGTCTCCAACCTGATCTCATTACAGCTTTTTCTGTTCCACTCACTGAGCTAGATCTCTTGTAGGAAGACTATATCCATGCCCTATTTTTTTTCAAGTACCCAACACTTTTGTGCATCTGAATGGTGAGTATATCCCATCGATATTTAAGGTAATTTATTTTAAGATTAGTCAATACCTCGTTTCCAAAAGGTTTGTCTACCTAAATTCCTCTTTTTTATAAAATACTTCTTTAATTCAGTCTTCACTGAGGAAGATGTGGGGAAGATACTAGTGCCAGAAATAGTGTTGAATGCTGATGAGTCAGAGAAATGGAAACAAATCTCTGTCAACCTGGAAGATGTAATAGGGCAATTTGATAAAGAGTAACAAATCACCTAGATGGGTGGTTTACTATTTGAGTTTCTGCCAGGTACTTGTGACCTAGATTGGCCACTGTTGGAAGCAGGATACTGGGCTAGATAGACCATTGGTCTGGCCCAGTATGGCTATTCTTATGTAAAATAAACTTTGCAGAGCTATTAGTAATATCTAGCCCAGTATCCTGCTTCCAACAGTGGCCAATCCAGGTCACAAGTACCAGGCAGAAACCCATATAGTAGCAACATTCCATCCATGTGCATTTCCCCTCTCCCTTCCATTCTTGTGCAGCCTTTCCCCCCCCCCCCCCCTCTCTGCCCACCTATCCAAGTGCAGTCTTTCCCCCTCTCCCATCAATTCATACAACCTTTTCCGTTCCAGCACCTCTCACCCTTCCCTCCAGCAGTTCCGCTCCCTCCAATGGGACCAGCGACTATCTCGCTCCAGCTCCAGCCCCCCCCCATGGGTCCAGTGCCTTTGTCCCTCTAGGACCCTCCAGTCCAGCACCTTCTCCTCCCGCTCTAGCCCCTTCACCTCCAGACCTCCCCCAATTTGGCTCCAGCACCTCCGACCCTTCTCTCCAGCAGTCCCCCACCACAGTCCAGCACCTCTCTCCCTTTCCTCCAGCCCTCCCCATAGGTTCAGCACCTCTCTCCCAGCCCCCCATGGGTTCAGCACCTCTATCCCTTCCCCCCATGGATCTAGCACCTCTGTCCCTTCCCTCCAGCTCCTTTCCCCCCACCAGCACCTTTCTCCCTTTCCTTCAGCCCCTGCCCCTCCCCTCAGATGGGTCCAGCACCTCTCTCCCTTCAGCTCAAGCCAGCACCCCCCTCCGTGGGGACAAGAGCTCTGTTTCTGCCTGGTTTATTTTTAAAATGAAGCATGGTACCGAAAGATTGGAGGGTTGCAAGTGTAACACCAATTTTTTAAAAGGGTTCCAGAGGTGATTCGGGAAATTATACACCAGTGAACCTGACATCAGTGCTGGGCAAAATGTAGAGACTATTATAAAGAACAAAATTACTAAGCATAGACGTAGGCATAGAGTATTGAGACAAAGCCAACTTGGATTTACTCAAGGGAAGTCTTGCCTCACCAATCCACTACATTTCTTTGAAAGGGTAAATAAACATGTGGATAAAGGTGAGCCGGTTCATTATTGTGTATCTGGATTTTCAAAAGGAATTATGACAAAGTACCTCATGAACAACTCCTGAGGAAATTAGGAAGCAGGGTCCTGTTGTCGACTAAGAACTGGTTAAAAGAAACAGAGAGTAGGATTATATGATCAATATTGTCACTGGAGAAGGGTAGATAGTGGGGTTATCCAGGGGTCTGTGATGGGACCACTGCTTTTTAACATATTTATAAATGATCTAGAGATGGAAATAACTAGTGAGGTAATTAAATTTGCTGATGACACAAAGTTATTCAAAGTTGTTGAATTGCAAGAAGATTATGAAAAATTGGAAGAGGACCTTATGAGACTGAAAGACTGGGCAGCCAAATGGCAGATGACATTTAATATGAGCAAGTGCAGACGCAAAGTGATGAATGTAGGAAAGTGGAACACAAATTATAGCTACATGATGTAGGGTTCCACATTAAGAGTCATTGCCCAGGAAAAGGATCTAGTTGTCATCGTTGATATGTTGAAACCCTTTGCTCATTGTGCAGTGGTGGCTAAGAACACAAATAAAATGTTAGGAATTATTAGAAAAAGAATGGAAAACAAAAGTTAGAATATTATAACGCCTTTGTATTGCTCCATGGTGTGACCACACCTCGAATACTGTGTGCAATTCTAGTCACCACATCTCAAAAAAAGATAAAGTGGAATTAGAAAAGATACAGAGAAGGGTGACGAAAATGTCAAAGGGGATGGGATGCCTTCCTATGACGAAAGACTAAAGAAGCTTGGAGCAGAGACAGCTGAGGTCTGTAAAATACTGAGTGGAGTGGAAAGGGTAGATGTGAATCTCTTTCCAAAAATACAAGGACTAGGGACATGTAACGAAGCTACTAAGTAGTAAATTTAAGACAAATCAGAGAAAATATTTCTTCACTCAATGTGTAATTAAACTCTGGAATTCATTGCCAGAAAATGTGGTAAAAACAGTTGGCTTAGCAGGATTTTAAAAGATTTGGATAATTTCTTAAAAGTCCATAAGCCCATTATTAAGAAGGATGCTTGGGAAAATCCACTTCTTATTTCAAGAATAAGCAGCACAAAATGTGTTTACTCTTTTGGGATCCTGCTAGGTACTTGTGACCTGGATTGACCGCTGTTCGAAACAGGATACTGGGCTTGACGAACCACTGATCTGTCCCAGTATGGCAACGCTTATGTTCTAAAGCCTCCCAGCATTGCCCATTCAAGTGCTTTTCCCCAGAACAGATCTCATGTCTCTATCCCCCCCCCCCCATTTCTATATTCCTTCATTCCCCTTCTCTCCCACTGCCTACTACCTCCCCCCATGGGTGTAGTTTGGGGGGCGAGGGGGGCAGTGCCCCCACAAACGGCTTGCCACCGCCTGCATTGCCGATCGCCGATTCCATGCAACCCCTCTCTTCCTCCTTCCCTCTGGCGCTGCAGTCTTCAATCTTTCTGTGCTCCCGGCAGCGTTAGCGATGTATACACGCTGCCTTCGCACTGCCCCAGAAGCCTTTTCTCTGCAACGTCCCTTGGTCCCACCTATGCGGGAATAGGAAGTTGAAGAGAAGGTTTCCAGGACAGACCGAAGGCAGCATGTATACATCGCTAAAGCCGGGAGCACAGAAAGATTGGACAGCTGCGCCAGAGGTTGGGTAGGGGATAATGATCCCAGTCCTCAAAGTATGCTTGTGGTTGCTTGTGCGCGGGGGGGGGGGGGGGTACAGCCCAGACTGGGAGAGGTGGGGCACAGCAGAGGGAAGGAGCAGGAGATGGATGGGACTGGGAGGGGTGGTGAGCAGAAGGAAGGAGCAGGAGATGGATGGGACTGGAAAGGGTGGTGAGCAGAGGGAAGGAGCAGAAGATGGATGGGACTGGCTGGGAAGAGTGGTGAGCAGAGGGAAGGAGCAAAAGATGGATGGGACTGGGAGAGGTGAGACACAGCAGAGGGAAGGAGCAGGAGACGGATGGGACTGAAAGGGGTGGTGAGCAGAGGGAAGGAGCAGGAGATGGATGGGACTGAGAGGGGTGGTGAGCAGAGGGAAGGAGCAGGAGATGGATGGGACTGAGAGGGGATGTGAGCAGAGGGAAGGAGCAGAAGATGGATGGGACTGGGAGGGGTGGTGAGCAGAGGGAAGAAGCAGGAGATGGATGGGACTGGGACAGGTGGGGCACAGCAGAGGGAAGGAGCAGGAGATGGATGGGACTGGGAGTGGTGGTGAGCAGAGGGAAGAAGCAGGAGATGGATGGGACTGGGACAGGTGGGGCACAGCAGAGTGAAGGAGCAGAAGAGGGATGAGACTGGGAGAGATGGTGAGCAGAGGGAAGGAGCAGAAGATGGATGGGACTGGCTGGGAAGAGCGGTGAGCAGAGGGAAGGAACAGAAGATGGATGGGACTGGGAGAGGTGGGACACAGCGGAGGGAAGGAGCAGGAGATGGATGGGACTGGGAGGGGTGGTGAGCAGAGGGCAAGGAGCAGGAGATGGATTGGACTGGGAGGGGTGGTGAGCAGAGGGCAAGGAGCAGGAGATGGATGGGACTGGGAGAGGTGGGGCACAGCAGAGGGCAAGGAGCCAGGAGATGGATGGGACTGGGGGGGGGGGGAGAGAAGGGAAGAAGCAGGATGTGAAATGAGGGATATGAGAAAAAGGGCAAGAAAAAAGGATGATGTGGGGAAAAGCTAGAACTGAACATAATTTAACTCTTACTCCTTACGATTCCCAATGTGTCTATCACACATTGACCTTTACTCTATCATAACCTCACTCTGTATTTGTTCAAACCGGTACTGGCGATCGCCTCTATGGTACTATATACTGTAAGCCACATTGAGCCAGCAAATAGGTGGGAAAATGTGGGATACAAATGTAATAAATAAGTAAACGGTTGAGACATAAGGTGAATGACCTGGAAGACTGGAGAGAGGATAAGAGACATTGAAAAGGGATTGGGGTACTGGTGAGGGGTATAGGAGAAGGGGATAAGTCTTTGAAGGGGGTTGAGTTAGGGTATAAAGGGGTTAAAAAGATGGTGAAAGATAAGTTGTTGGGCATGGGGTGTAAGCTAACAGGCAGAAGAGTGGTCTTGGAGGCAAGGGAAGGAAAGAGAGCTGGGATTGATAGGGTGATGAGATGCAGTGGAGGGTAGATGAGGGCAAAGGGGGTGCGTACAGAGTATGGGAATGGGGGACTAATGAAGTAGGTGAAAGATGGGGGAGGAATTTAGGAGACTGGGTAAGGGAGAGACAGAGGGGGGAATGGAGTGCTGGAGAGGGAATGAGGGAGATGGTCAAAGCCAGTAGGTAGATGGATACTAAGGACAAAAAAGTGAGAGAAAAGTGGGGGGGGGGGGGGGGGGGGGGGGGAGTAAAATGAAAGATCAGTGCCAGACAAATGCAGAGAAGGACAGGAAAAAGACAAGAGAAGAGTGAAGAAATGGAAAAGTCAACCAGGAAAAGAATTTAGGAGAAGACTGTTACATGGAAAGTGGAAAAGAGAATGGGACCAGACCAACTAGAAAAATAGAATGCTCAGACAACAGAGGTAGAAAAGAAAACATTATTTTTATTTAATGCTTTTTAAGGACTAAGATGTGCCTGCTTTGTGAAATGTACATTTTTTTTGTTGTTGTATTTTGTAGAGTACAGGAGAAAATACATTTCTGTTTCTCTTTTACCAGTATTTGCACTGCTTACAGAGTCTGACTTTCTTGAAGAGATCTATATTTCAGTTTTTGTGGGCATGTTTTTTGTGGTTCCCTATTTTGTATCACATGAGGGTCTGTCCATGTTCTGCATATGTGACTGACGTGACGGATTCTGCTAGCATGTAGCGTTTGCCTAGGAATGTGTAACAGTCCAGCTTGTTACAGTTTTCCAGTAGCAGGTATATTGGTGCTCTAGGGTCCAGTGTAAAATTTGTAGCACTGTCTTTTCATAGGTGGGTTAAGACTGTTTTGTGTTAAGTTTTCTGTATAGGTTTTGAGTGTCTTTTTGTAAGGTTTTGTGTTATTTCATAAAGTGTCTGGCCCGATTGTTTTTGATATGCTGGCTTCATATTCAGCATTTTAGTCTGGTGCATGTGTGTTTTCATTGTTATTATTAATAGACATAATGAATATGTATGAGATGTATATATGCAAATAAATATGCAAATGTGCCAAGCCACACCCTTTGCCCCCCAAATGAAACAGTCAAACTACGCCCATGGTCCCCCCTATCCCTCACCCCTTCTCTCCCACTTACTGCCATATCCCATCTCATCTGGTCACCCCCATATGCTCTTCTCATACATATAATCTCACACATACATTTTCCCCATTAACCCTATACCTGAGTTCCTTTCCCCACCATTCTAAGAAAAGCTATAAAGAATCCCATTCCTACCTGCCTTCCCCGCTCCCAAATTCCCCCTCCAATAGACCCACATGCAGTGGACAGTGAGTTTAAATATCAAAAACTCAGGGTGGCATTATGGGCCTAAAACTTAATTGAGGGGTGTGGAGGGAGTATCCACGCCTGAAAACTTGCCTAGAATGTTTAATACTTTTGCACTGACATGCTTCTGTATATGTGTGTGTGTGTGTGTGTGTATTCAAACACACTTGCCCTGCCTAGAAACATTTATATGCACATTTTGCAAGTACCTCTCTTTCAACAGACCTATCTGTGCCACAGAGATGGGATTACGTTTATCCATGGATTTCTGACATCTTGTTTCTTGTTCAAGGTCCGACTAGATATTTCCCTGTCTTACTGTGGCCTTTCTGAGTCCAAAATACAACTGAAAAGAAATGTCTCAGGTACAGGAAGAAAATAAGAAGCTCTTCTTTTGATCTTTAATTCTAACAAACAGTCCTACCTTCATCTAAAAGGAGTTCAGCTATGGCTGTAGGGCAGCTCTTGCCATATCTGATTCAGTCATCAAGACTTGCTGCAGGGAATAATTATGAAATCTCTTTAAGTGGATGATCTTTGTGTTGCAGTGGAACCAGGGTTTGATGATTCAAGTAGCCCAAGGGAGAAAGAGCAAGCCACTGCTGTTGCTGAAGAGGCAGCTGAAGAAGATGAAAGTAAGATACTAAAGGGAAAAACTGAGGGGTCAATATTCAACGTGATTTAACAAGCCAGAAACTACCCTTGGCCAGTTAAATTTCCTGTTCAAGGCTAACCGGTCATTTTCAGCGGCGGCATAAGTGCCAAACTCAAAACCAGCTATGTTGGAAGCACTCCAGGGGCGGAGTGAGTACATGGCCAGTTAAGTGCTGATATTCAGAACTTAACTAACCAGGTTAACTGCTTAAATGGGACTGACGTTTATGCTGTCCTATCTTTATATGGTAACCCCAGAGCCGGATAAGTGCCGTTTGTTGCACTTAACCGGCTCTGTGTTAGCCAGCTCTGCAAACCTAGAAATTTAAATCAAGTGCCCAAACTGGCTCAGCATTGAATTTTCAGCTGGTACCAATCAGCATGGTAGAACACTAAAAAAACTCAAGAAAAGCTCTTGTTGGCACAAAGGAAGTGTTACAACGAGCCCTATCAGTACATCTGAGAGACTGAGATCCTATGCCACATACCCTGATTTAGGCAAGGTCCATTACTGACATGGAGGCATATTTTCAAAGCACTTAGCCTTCCAAAGTTCCATAGAAACCTATGGAACTTTGGAAGGCTAAGTGCTTTGAAAATATGCCTCATGGTATATACAAAACTAACCCATTTGGAGACTCTGCTTCAAACTATCCCTCTCATGTACTGTCTGGGCAGTATAGCAGCATTCAAATGTCATGAGATGCTATCATAACAAAGTTAGATTGATACAAAGCACTGTCACTGAATTAACACAATGACATCTATCAGGGTTCTGTTCCCTCCTCCTATTCTGTATGTGTGGTTTTATTTTATTTAGATTTTTTTTTTTTTTTTACAGGCCCCATGGCACCACTGAAAAACTACATAAAAGCACAGCTAGCACTGGAAGTCTCCCAGCTGCTTTCAATTGTAGAAGAAAAGCTGCTTGCTAGTGAGCATAATTTCAGTTCCAAACTGGCATTGCTAGAAGAACCATCGAGCACCAAAAAATCCCACGGAGGCAGCAAGGGAAAACGCAAGTGATAAACTCAAGAGAACCAGAGGAGGTTCTTACCTGCATGGACAATTAAGAGGGAACAGTTAACAGATTATATATCTTATACAGAATGCAAAGATGAAGGTGGTGCTAGTGCTATGTGGTTGTGGTCTTTTAATTAAAAAAAAAATGCTGCTCTGGTCTTATATGACGCCTCCCAGTTCTCCTTGACTGATAAGATAGACAGTACAGGAACAGCTTTGGTGGCAAAAGGGGGGCAAGAAGATGAAGCGTAAGTTATACTTGTAGACAAGCAGAGCAAATTTAGGAACGCTTTTTGATGACATCATCTGTCAAAGCTAGGGTGCTTGGAGAACCCTGCTCCAGCTTGAATTTTTTTTTTTTTAACTTAGCAAGTTTGCACAAAGATTCCCATTTTCCCCTCTGCAGCCTCTTTAGGCTACTTATTCTTCCAGCTGGACTGGATGCAGCTTCTTCCCCCAACACCCAGCAGACATCAGTAAGTTTTAATTTGTTGACTTTTTTTTTTCTAATCGGCGTTATAAGTACATCAGTATTGCCATACTGGAACAGACCAAATTTCCATCAGGCCTGGCATCCTGTTTCCAACAGTGGCCAATCCAGGTTACAAAGTACCTGGCAAGATCTCAGTACAATACATTTTATGCTGTTTATCCTAAAAATAAGCAGAGGATTTTCCTCAAGTCTATTTTAATAATGGCTTATAGACTTTTCGTTTAGGAAGCTATCCAAACCTTTTTGAAACCCCGCTAAGCTACCTGCTTTTACTACATTTTCTGGCAATGAATTCCAGAGTTTAATTACACGTCGAGTGAAGAAATATTTTCTCCAATTCGTTTTAAATGTACTACTTTGTATATTCATTCAAAGCTAATAGTACCTTAACACTAGTGTTAATCTACACCACTACTAATTGTTACTTTGGTTTGCATAGGGGCAGTAGAACACCTTTATAATTAGAGGGCCAAACAAACCAATCTTCAGCCCCCCTCCAAACTCTTGTTTCTGATGCTGTGTTGGACAATATATGAGTATAGCCCACCCTACTCTGCTGCCTATAGTTTTGCAGCTCTCATCAACCCTTTGGGATGGCAGCACTGCCAGTAAAAGTTCTTCCCTCAGCCACATCTAACCTGCTAAGCTCAATTTAGACTCTTGGGGAAATCAGCTTTAGTGGCTTCTGCTGAGTCCTCAAGAGTAGTTTCTCTCTTACCAAAAGTAGGACTAGAGCTGCAATCTTATTCTACCTTCCTCATTACTTTCTCCTCCTACCACCCACTAAATAGCTTCTAAAGTTGTTTCCCTTTCTTCAGAAAAGAGAAACTGAAGCTTTCAACAATAAGGCTGCCCTGCCTTTTGCAGGCTTTAAAGATGATAGTTCAGGAAGTAAGAATCAGGACAAGTTGGCTAGCAGTTCTTAATACGGTGAGGTTTAAAACAAACAAAACACCATAGCATCCCTCAGGCTGCTTTTCATGCAGGCACATCTAACAGATGAGGAGAACTGATACAGGTTCTGAAAAGCCTATATTTTCACCCCAGCCCTTTAGCAATACTTCTTCTTAAGGGAGTTGTATAGGACACTACTAGCATACGAAGGGAAATCCTGCCACTACTTCAGCGTCTGTTATCTCACTTCAACCTCAAATGACTCTTGTTTCACTGCCTCCTTAGTCTCCCAATTCGGTTTAGGAGAAACTGGTCACCTTATCCAGGGCCGTGCCTAGGGTCTCTGGTGCCCCCCTGCAGACTATCAGTTGGCGCCCCCCCCCCCCCCCCCCCCCCCCGTGTGGCACAAGATGCAAAAGAAATAGGAGCTGAAAGATGCAGTGCATCTTTGTGGGATTGCTGAACAAATAGAGGGTTTACAACCACTTAGCTTTCCGTGCTTTCATGTTCCCAAAATTAGTAATTAAATCTTTGATATCTAACTGGGCACATATATCATTCTCAATAGCAAACATGGCAAGGCTTACAAGCCTTTCTTGCGAAATACTTGATCGCAAATAATCCTATATAATAATTCTCACCTCCAACAGGATGTGCCTGGGACCGTGCCTCCCTCGGAGGTGGTCTGCTAGGCAGGCACGCACTGACGTCAGTGACAGCTGATACCAAAGCAAGGGGAGTTTCTCCCCCTGTGTTACAGCCCACAGCACCTCCCTTCCGCGACCCAGTCGACCCCCCTTCTCGGCGAAAACCGTCCCCCGCCGCCGTCCAGTACCTGTGCTGACGGGGGACCCCAACACCCGTCAGCCGAAGTCCTGTGCTGGCCTTCGTGCCGTTGCTTCTTCAATGATCTTCGGTTCAAGTTCCTCTGCGTGCGTATGATGTCAGATGCACGCAGAGCAACTTGGACACAAAATCATTGAAAAAGCAATGCCTCGAAGGCCAGCACAGGACTTCGGCTGACGGGGGTTGGGGTCCCCCATCAGCACAGGTACTGGACCGCGGCAGGGGACAGTTTTCGCCGAGAAGGGGGATCGACTGGGTCGCGGAAAGGGGGGTGAAAGCGGAGGGACGGCAGAGTCTGGATCAGCGAGAGAGGGAGGGTGGGGGATGGCCTTGCTAGCGCCCGTTTCCTTCCCTTTTGAAACGGGCATTTTTTACTAGTTTTTTATGATTTTTAACTGTGAAAATGATCACTCACCACTTGCCACACTGACAGGAATTGTCAGCAATATTCTTAGAAACAAATTGCTATACATTGCAAAATAAGATAGCAGATGTAAATTCTCAAAGTAGACATATTCCAAACACTAAAATGAAAATAAAATGATTTTTCTCTACCTTTGTTGTCTGGTGACTTTCTTTTTCTGATCATTGATAAGTCTCTGACTAAAGTTTAGCAGTTTCATTAAAGCAAAATATATTTTCACATTTCACAGACTCTTCCCTATCCAAGGAGAATCTTTTATATAAAAACAAACACCAAAAAAAACCAATCAGATTTTCACTTACCAGCTCTTCTACACTACATCAGCTAAACTTCCTCTGAAACTACTGTTGGAACCATCAGCCAATGAAATGGCTTTTAGCTGTAGATATCGGGTTACCTGATAATTATGCAAGCATCATTGCAGTCATGCCCTCCTCTCGGTGTACAAGCTCAGAGAAAACAAAACAAAAACTTTGAACCACTTACAGATTTTAACAATTACACTATTTAGTTTTTATTTCTCCCCAGTCTCACTTGCACACCTCCCTCCAAACCTGGCTGTTCTCTTTAATTTGAATGTTGTTCAAGCTCACCCTGAATGAGAAGTTTGTCCCACACCAAAGACATAAATAGCACTGGTTGTATTCTTTCAAACAACTTCAGCAGAGCCTGCCTGCCTCAGTGAGCACTGTGGTCGAAGAGGGGAGGGCAGGGGAGAGAGGAAAATCACAGTTTCAGGTAAAACATTTTGCAAGTGAGCTGACCTCAGGAAACGGTAGGCGCCCTCCAGAGGTCGGCGCCCCTCTGCGGTGCTTACTCCGCTTACCGTGTTAGCACGGCCCTGACCTTATCTCTTCCTTTGTGTCAAGGACCTTGGGACCTTGTTGTTGTAGGAGTGAACTCTCTGTCTGGATCAGTCACCATTCTAACATGAACCCACCACTACAGAAGAGCAGGCAGAGTATTCCTTTCCAAAGTTTCTGCAGAAGATCTCCAAAGACCTTTTTTTCTTTCTTTTACTCACATTCCAAGTAAAAGAAAGGATTTTCAAACTATTCTATAATCTTGTGGTGCACCCAAAGAAGTTATTTAATTCTCTGAGGACCAGCAGGCTTATAATTCTCACAAGTGGGTGATGCCAACCTGTGTCACCCGGTCTGGGATTTACCAAAGCTAAATGAGAGCTTTGTGGGCGTGTGATGCGCTCCACCGCGAGAATGCGGTCTCAGTTCTTTTTCCACAGTGAGAAGAGGGCATTTTGTTTTACTGTCTCCTCACATCATTCAGTCCTAGAGAGCTTTTTTTTGTGCCTTTCAGCTGTTTTTCATCATTTATTCTGTTCCTGTTGTTGGAACCTCTGTCCTTAATTTTCCTTTAATTTTTTACTGATTTTGTCCGGTTTTAAGTTTCCTTTATTTTCTGGCATCATCAGGTTGCTTTCAGGCCTTGACTTCAGTCGGGAACTTTCCCTTTTCCCATGCCTTGCCCCTTTTTCAGGCACCATTGCATCATTTAATTTAGCCAACAAAGTTTTCCTTCCATGTCCACGAAAGTTCCCTCTGGCTTCAACTTTCCTACTTTCCGCAGGTGACATCAATCCCAATCCAGGTCCCCCCCCACCTCTCCTCTCCATATCCATGTAACCGATCCCAGAATGCCTCCAATCTCATCTCTATTCCCCTTCTCCCCCCCGCTTCCCTCCCCTTCTCGTGTGCCCTATGGAATGCCCACTCTGTATGCAACAAACTCTCCTTCACCCACGATTTGTTCATCTCCCGTTCCCTTCAACTGCTCGCTTTAACTGAAACTTGGATAACCCCTACTGCCTCAATCGCAGCCCTATGCCATGGAGGATATCTTTTCTCCCACACTCCCTGCCCAGACGCACGCGGTGGAGGCGTTGGGTTTCTTCTCTCACCCTCTTGTAGTTTCCAACCCCTCCCCCTGCCACAGTCTCACTGCCTCTCATCCTTCGAAACTCATGCCATCCGGCTATTCTTCCCGACACCACTCAGAGTTGCAGTCATCTACCGTCCCCCTGATAAGCCCCTCTCTTCCTTCCTTACTGACTTCGACGCTTGGCTCACCGTCTTTCTTGATTCCTCATCTCCATCCCTCATTCTTGGTGATTTTAATATTCACGTTGACGACCCATCCAACTCCTATGCTTCTAAATTCCTCACTCTGACATCCTCCTTTAACCTCCGACTATGCTCTACCACCCCTACTCTCCGTAATGGCCGTTGTCTCGACCTCGTTCTCTTCTCTTCCTGCTCACCTTCCAATTTCTGCACCTCAGTCCTTCCTATCTCAGATCATCACCTAATCACCCTCACACTTCATCACCCTCCCCCTCAACCTCGCCCAACTATAGCCACTGCCTTCAGGAATCTCCAGGCCGTCGACCCCCCCCCCCCCCACCCTATCATCTCACATCTCCCATCTCTTCCCTTCCATCTCGTCTTCCGAATCTGTCGACACGGCTGTCTCTACCTACAATGAAATTCTCTCCTCTGCTCTGGATACCCTAGCACCATCTGTCTCTCGACCCACTAAGCGCATTAATCCTCAGCCCTGGTTAACCCCTTGCATCCGTTACCTTCGCTTCTGCACCCGATCTGCTGAATGACTCTGGAGGAAATCTCGCACCCTGTCAGACTTCACCCATTACAAATTCATGCTTTCCTCCTTCCAGTTCTCCCTATTCCTTGCCAAACAGGAATACTATTCTCAATTAACTAATTCTCTTGGCTCCAACCCTCGTCGCCTCTTCGCCACCCTCAACTCCCTACTTAAAGTGCCCTCCGCTCCCATCCCCCCCCCTCACTCTCTCCTCAAACACTAGCTGACTACTTCTGCGATAAGGTGCAGAAGATAAACCTTGAATTCACTTCCAAGCCTCCTCCTCCCTGTGACTTCTTAACCCACTCCCCTAACCAACCTAGCCTGGCCTCCTCCTCCTTCCCTGAGATCACCGAAGAGGAAACTGCTCGCCTCCTCTCTTCCTCTAAGTGCACCACCTGTTCCTCTGATCCCATTCCCACCAATCTGCTTAACAACATCTCTCCTACAGTTAACCCCTCAATCTGTCACATCCTCAACCTCTCTCTCTCCACTGCTACTGTCCCTGACACCTTCAAGCACGCTGTCGTCACACCACTTCTCAAAAAACCATCACTAGACCCCACCTGTCCCTCCAACTACCGTCCCATCTCTCTTCTACCCTTCCTCTCCAAATTACTTGAATGCGCTGTGCACAGCCGCTGCCTTGACTTCCTCTCCTCTCAGGCCGTCCTCGATCCGCTCCAATCCGGCTTTCGCCCACTTCACTCGACAGAAACAGCACTCTCTAAAGTCTGTAATGACTTGTTCCTTGCCAAATCCAAAGGTCACTATTCCATCCTCATCCTCCTCGACCTATCTGCCGCCTTTGACACCGTCAATCATAATTTACTTCTTGACACACTGTCCTCATTCGAGTTCCAGGGCTCCGTCCTCTCCTGGTTCTCTTCGTATCTTTCCCATCGCACCTTCAGAGTATATTCTAATGGCTCTTCTTCCACCCCCATCCCGCTCTCTGTTGGAGTTCCTCAAGGTTCTGTCCTTGGACCGCTTCTTTTCTCGATCTACACCTCTTCCCTGGGCTCGCTGATCTCATCACATGGTTTCCAGTACCATCTCTATGCTGATGACACCCAGCTTTATCTCTCCACTCCCGACATCACAGTCGAAACCCAGGCCAAAGTTTCGGCCTGCCTTTCAGACATCGCTGCCTGGATGTCCAACCGGCATCTGAAACTGAACATGGCAAAGACTGAGCTCCTTGTCTTTCCACCCAAACCCTCTTCTCTTCCCCCACTTTCCGTCTCTGTTGACAACGCCCTCATCCTCCCAGTCACTTCAGCCCGCAATCTCGGAGTCATCTTCGACTCCTCCCTCTCCTTCTCTGCCCATATCCAGCAGACAGCTAAGACCTGTCGCTTCTTCCTCTATAATATTAGCAAAGTTCGCCCATTCCTCTCTGAACAGACCACCCAAACCCTCGTCCACTCGCTCGTTACCTCTCGTCTTGACTATTGCAACCTTCTCCTCGCTGGCCTCCCGCTTAGCCACCTATCCCCCCTTCAATCTGTCCAAAATTCCGCCGCACGCCTTATCTACCGCGTGAACCGATACTCTCATATCACCCCTCTCCTCAAGTCGCTTCACTGGCTCCCGATCCGCTACCGTATACAGTTCAAGCTTCTCCTTTTAACCTTCAAATGCACTCAATCTGCAGCCCCCCATTACCTCTCTACCCTCCTCTCCCCTTATGTTCCCACCCGTAACCTCCGCTCTCAGGACAAAGCACTTCTATCTGTACCCTTCTCCGCCACCGCTAACTCCAGACTCCGCCCCTTCTGCCTCGCATCACCATATGCCTGGAACAGCCTTCCCGAGCCCTTACGTCATGCGCCCTCCCTGCCCATCTTCAAGTCCTTACTCAAAGCCCATCTCTTCTCCCTTGCTTTTGGCGCATAACCACCTTCCCCACTCATGATACCTACACTGACTACATAGTTTGTAACCTTTAGATTGTAAGCTCTTCTGAGCAGGGACGGTCCTTCCCCATGTTAAACTTGTACAGCGCTGCGTAACCCTGGCAGCGCTATAGAAATGCTAAGTAGTAGTAGTAGTAGTAGTACCTGGTGCAACCGGACAGTCTCTGGAAAAGACACCCATTCTTGGTATATGCAGTGTCTTGGGCCCGACTATAGCTCCACTAACTATGTTCTTTGTCTTCACATGAAGAACAGGACCCAGGTTTCCAGAGAGGCTCAACAAGAGAGGATTTTTGGAGCAAAGTCCGGTTCATTGACGTCGGTCATTGCACCGGCATCGGGAGTGTCGGTAAGCATAGCTGCTACTAGACCGTTAGACACTGGGAGTAGTGAAGCATCAAGTGGGTCTCCATATGCCTCGAGGCCTCCTGCTGTACAGGGTCCCTGAGACTGTCCATCATCAGACCCGACCCTGAGTTGACGTGTGGATTTGATGTCCCAGAGGTGCCTTGGTGACACACTTCGGGCGAAGGTCAAGAAGCATCGTAATCAGCTGCCCTCGATGCATGGTGCCAGGAGCTCCAGGGCATCGAAGGATTCAGCACCCGAGAAGCATTGGCGCTGGGAGTACCGCTCCCCGTCCATACAGAAGGTGCCGATGCGTCAGTCTCCCAGCAGCCAAGACCCTGCTCTGTATCGACTTCAGCAGTTCTGCAACCTGCACCTGAGCCAACATCCCAGTTTTTCCCGGTGTCGACCCTTGATGAGTGCATCTGGGCCTTGCTCCCTGATCTGCTGGATGGCCTCTTCAGTGGTGTGTATCGGCATCAGTGGTGCTTGCACTTACCCTGTCTCCTGTTGTGGCCCTGCATGGCCTTCAGCCTGCGATGCAGCCTCTGACACCGATGCCATGTGTGGCCCCCGTGTCGACTGCCACCCAAGCTGGCTCTCCCTTGATGTTGGTGGAGGAAGCTTCACTGGAGTCAAGGCGGGAGCCGACTTCTTGATGTCACTCTTGAGGATGTGGTTTCTCCACATCAAGGCAGGTTTGATCTCAACACTCCCATTGGGAGGTATTGTCTGACACCGAAAAGGAGCGCTCATGGGATTCAGTGGAGGATCCAAGGTACTTTTCATCTGTGAGTCCTATGGAATTCCCTCTGAACCCTCCCCTACACCTGAAAGGAGAAAATCTCCTCCGGAGAGCCTTTCATTTCCATCTTTTGTTAAGGAAATAACTGATGCCATTCCATTTCCTTTAGAAGTGCAGGATGAGCCCAGGGCCATGATGCTTGAGGTCTTGGACTACAAATCTCCTCCTAAGGAGGGTGTGACTGTCCCTCTCCACAAGATACTCAGGGAAGTCCTCGTCAGGAACTGGGAGTCCCCTTTATCGGTCCCTGCCATTCCCAAGAAGATAACACCCAGTACTGGATCCACAGTGCACCCGTTTTGATAGGCCTCAGTTGCCTCATAATTCCATGGTGGTGGAATCTGCTCTCTAAAGAGCCAGGAGTTCCAGGGACTATGCCTCAGCACCCCCAGGCAGAGAAGCTAGAACCTTGGATTCTTTTGGGAGGAAGATATACCAGGCTTCAATGCTTATTTTCCGAATACAATCATACCAGCTCTTCACAAGTGTCCACTTGCAAAACTTGGTGCGCAAGTTGTCTGACCTGGCTGAGACACTCCCTCCAGAGCAGGCCGAGTCAGTTTGCCAGTTGGTCAAGCAGCAGAAGGCGTAATGAAAGTTCTTGGCCAGGGCAATTACGACACTTTTGATGTGGCATCCAGGATTTCTGCTCAAAGTATACCAATGCACAGACTTTCATGGCTGCGTGTTTCTGACTTGGAACATTCTGTTCAGCAGCGATTGGCAGATGCCCCTTGCCAGGGGGATAACCTCTTTGGAGAGAAGGTTGAGGAGGTTGCAGACTAAATCAAAAAACACACTGATATATCTTCTCTCTCCCACCGGCCGCCTTCTGCATCAGCCTCCTCAGCTAGTTGGCCTTTTGGAAGCCAAGGAGGAGTTCTTATTACTATCCTAGGCATAGGTACAACCCTTCAGCTCACCAGACTACTCAGTGCACTCGTTCACATCAACAGCGTGTGCCTAAGGCCTCTGCTGCTCCCCAGGCAAAGCAAGGGACGAGCTTTTGACTGGCTCCAGCAGAGCATAGCTGCAGTAACAGTGTCCATCCCAGATGACTTGGCGGTCAAGGGGAGGTTAAAACGTTTTCACCAAAGGTGGTCTCTTATAACCTTAGACTGGTGGAGGTTTGACAGGGGGCTTTGACAAAAGCAAACCTCTCATGAAGTGAATAACTCGAGGCTGGCCAGAGATGGGCTTACCTTCTACACATTGATGATAGTCAGTCTCGGATATGCCCTCAATTGGTATCTCAAACCTCCAAATTGCCCACCGAGAGCTCATTCATTCAGCTCTCAGGACTGGCAGGTTCTTGTGGAGAAACTCCCCGCCCTTCTAAAGGCCTATGCGGTCAAACCCATTCCACCAGAGGAAGAAGGTCAGGGATTCTACTCTAGGTACTTCCTTGTGCAAAAGAAAACAGGAGGGATATGTCGCATCCTAGACCTAAGGACCCTGAACAAATTCCTAGTCCGAGAAAAATTCAGGATGGTTTCCCTGGGCATCATTCGTCCAATGAGTCAGGAAAATGATTGGCTATGCTCTCTGGACTTAAAGAATGCATATACTCACATCCTGATACTTCCAGACCACTGGAAGTATCTTTGATTTCGGCTGGGAACACATCACTTTAAGTACCACGTCTTGCCTTTTGGCCTTGCATCAGCTCCCAGGGTCTTCACTAAATGTCTAGTGGTAGTTGCAGCATTGCTAAGCAGACTGAGAGTCCATGTGTTCCTGTATCTCAATGATTGGCTGGTGAAGAGCACCTCAGAGGAGGGTGCTCAAGAGTCCATGGGGATGACTATTCGGGTGCTTGAGCTACTAGGGTTCGATTTAAAGTACCCCAAGTCCCATCTCCGCCCTGTCCAGCAATTGGAGTTCATAGGAGCCCTGCTCGATACTCAGATGGTTCAAGCCTACCTCCCCGAGATGAGAGTGGACAAGCTGATCGCACTCACATCCAAGGTTCTAACCTCTCAGCAGGTCATGGCTTAGCAGATATTGAGATAGTTGGGCCACATGGCTTCCACAGTGCACATTACACCCATGACACGTCCTCACATGGGATCAGCTCAATGGACCCTAGCTTCTCAGTGGTATCAAGCCACGGGGAGTCTAGAAGATGTTGGCCAAGTGTCCCCAGAGCTTTCTTCAGTGATGGACCATTTGATCCAATTTGACTCTGGGCTTTACATTCCAAATTCCTCAGCCACAAAAAGTGCTGATGACTGATTCATCTCCCCTGGCATGGGGAGCTCATGTAGATAGGCTTCACACTCAAGGCCCCTCCAGGAAACGAATCTTCAAATCAATCTCCTGGAGCTCCGGGCAATCTGGAACACTTTAAAGGCTTTCAGAGATCGGCTATCTCATCAAATTGTTCTCATCCAAACAATCAGGTTGCAGAGTATTACACCAACAAGCTGGAGGGCACCGGATCTCGCCCTCTGTGTCAGGAGGTCATCCAGATGTGGCATTGGGCTCAACAACATGGCATGTTCCTTCGAGCCACTTATCTGGTGGGCAAAAACAATACCTTGGCCGACAGACTGAACAGGATAATGCAACCCCATGAGTGGTCTCTCAATATGGGCATTGCCTGCAAGATCTGAGCGTGGGGCACCCCCTAGGTGGATCTTTTTGTCATTCAGCTCAACCACAAGGTCCCTCAGTTCTGTTCCAGGCTTCAGGCCCATGAGAGGCTAGCGTCAGCTGCCTTCCTCCTCAGTTGGGGGACAGGTCTATTGTAAGCATATCCTCCCATACCTCTTGTGGGAAAGACTTTGTTGAAACTTGGGCAAGACTGCAGAACCATGCTCCTAGGGCAGCAGTTGCTGCATTTGTATAGCGTGGCTCAAAGCCTCAGGACTCAGTAAAGATTTTCATGATCACTGAGCAGATGTTCCTTGTCTAGCAGAAAATGTCAAGGATTCAGTTTCCCAAATAAAAGAATATTGTTCTACAGTGAAAAAGCTTTCTTCATCTCGAGACACAATCCCAATACCACAGGAGCCAACAATCCTATTTCAAAAAGCCATACCATTAGCAATACTTTCAGCAGTTCTACCCATGAAGAAGATACCAACCTGATTAAAGAATTCACTCAACAGCACATTGCTCAAAAGTTATTCATACCAAGGGAGCATTTGCAATGTTATTTACACCAACTTCCGCTCCGATATTGAAACCAATTTTTGACTACCCACAGGTGGGAGGCAGAATTCGGGATTTTTTTTTTCAAGGCATGGCAAGCAATAACTACAGATCCATAGGTTATCAACAGATAACCTATGGAACACAGATAGAGACTGAATTTCTCAACAAAGCCACACAGAATCTCAACACTGTGTGTTCATACCACACCATTTTAGAAGAACAGATAGCAATATGGCCAGGGGTTTTACTCCAGCGTTTTCTTTATTCCCAAAAGTATTGGGCAGATTTATTTATACATACAGGTTTTTATATATCACCTACATGTTAATGAAAACAATTAATGCGGTTCACAAATGAAATCAACATTCAAATCCTTTTCTTTCCCACCCTCCTTAATAAAACCTTTAACGTTTCCTGGTTACAGATGCTTTTCCCAATTCCTGACCTAGCTTGACCTATTGCAGTGGTTCCCAAACCAGGCCCTGGAGGCACCCCATCCAGTCAGGTTTTCAATATATGCACACTGAATATTCATGAGAGTGCATTCAAATATCTCTCATGAATATTCTTTATGGGTATCCTGAAAACCTGACTGGCTGGGGTGCCTCCAGGACCAGGTTTGGGGACCACTGACCTAACCCCTTATTACTATCAAATAAAAAAATAAATGAAAAGCCACACACCTACTTCAGTATATCCACTATTCTGACATTATAGTTAAAGCCAAATTTTTAGTGCTTTAGGAAAAGACCCATAATTGTCCAGCAAGCGTAACTCAGGAGGCATTTTGTTCCATGCATGTGTACTGCTGTTGAAAATGCTGTAGTAGCTCTCCATTGAACATACCATCAGGTTTGCAATGATGGGACTTCTAGTAAGCCATGCCTGGCTAGAGCACAGATTATGTGTTGGGGCGTAGGACACTAATTTCTGAGCCCTAGGGGTATTGCCATGAATAGCTCCAAATATCATGCACGGGACCCTGAATTTTTCTCTTTACATCTAATCTTCTTCCCAGTTGCTAAAGTACCTCAGTTGTTTATGGCCCCTATTCACATTCTTTTCCTAGCCCTGTCCCTTCCTAATCTTTTCCCTCACCCCCTACCTCTCTCCGCTACAGGAACTCACTGCCCATCCATCGACTTCATCACCTCACCTCTCCTACCCTCTTCCTCCCTCTTGGCTTTTAATCTCCGTCTCTTTCTTCCCTCCATTTTGCCTTCCCCATTCCACCTAAATACCTCTCGCCTTCGACGCCTTCGTGGCCACACCTCTCCTACTCTCCTCCACTCTCTTTTACTCCTTCTCTTACTCTCAGCCAGTGACATCAATCCCAATCCTGGCCCTCCTCACCAACTATTATCCCAACTCTACAGATCTCACCGCGACCTCTCTAACCTCATCTCTATTCCTCTACTCCCCTCCTCTTCTCTGCCCTTCTCTTGCGCCCTATGGAATGCCCGCTCTGTCTGTAACAAACTCCCCTATATCCAGGACCATTTTATCTCGCGTCACCTCCATCTGCTCGCCATAACAGAAACCTGGCTCTGCCCTGATGACTCTGCTTCAGTCGCAGCCCTCTGCCAAGACGGTTATCTTTTTTCACATACTCCTCGCCCTGCTGGTCGCGGGGGCGGTGTTGGACTACTTCTCTCTCCCTCCTCCAGATTTCAACCCCTTCTTCCACCTCAATCTCACTGTTTTTCCTCCTTTGAAGTCCACTCTATCCGCCTTTTCTCTCCTCTGCCTCTTCGAATAGCAGTCATTTATCGTCCCCCTTTTCATCCTTTCTCAGTGACTTTGATGCCTGGCTTGCCTTCTTCCATGATCCTTCCTCCCCCTCTCTCATCCTTGGTGACTTTAATATTCCTGCTAATGATCCTTCCAACTCTTATATTTCCAAGTTACTCGCTTTAACATCCTTCTTTAATCTCCAACTATACTCCACCTCCCCCACTCATCAAAATGGTCACTGTCTTGATCTCATCTTCTCCTCCAACTGTTCACCCTCTAGTTTCCTTGCCTCTGATCTTCCCCTCTCTGATCACCATCTTATAACTTCACACTTAAATCTCCTCCCTCCCAGTCCCGCCCTATCTTATCTAATTTATCTAGGAATCTTCACGATATTGACCCTTCATCTCTATCCTCCCATGTTTCAAACCTCCTCTCTACTGTGGCACCATCCACGTCTGTCAACAAGGCTGTTTCTTCTTACAACAATACTCTATCCTCTGCCTTAGACACTCTTGCACCTTTGATGACCCGCCCTATAAGGCGTACAAAACCCCAACCTTGGCTGACTTCTAATATCCGCTACCTATGTTCCTGTACCCGCTCCGCCGAACGCCTCTGGTGGAAATCTCGGGCCCTTGCTGATTTCTTACACTTTAAGTTCATGCTGACCGCCTTCCAATCTGCTCTTTTACACGCCAAACAGGATTATTATATCCAACTGACCAACTCTCTTGGCTCTAACCCTCGACTTCTGTTCACCACATTGAACTCTCTCCTCAAGGTGCCCCCTCCCCCAACTCCCCCTTCATTATCTCCTCAGATCCTTGCTGAATTCTTTCACGACAAGGTTCAAAAGATAAACCTTGAATTCTCTACCTCGCCACCTCTCCCTCCACTAGTCCGTTCCCCTCTCTCTCCTTCCCCTCATTCCTTTTCCTTCTTTCCTGAAGTTACTATAGAGGAAACTACACTTCTCCTTTCTTCCTCAAAATGTACCACCTGTTCCTCTGATCCCATTCCCACCCACCTTCTTAATGCCATCTCACCTGCTTTTATTCCTTTTATCTGTCACAATCTCAACATCTCACTTTCCACTGCAACTGACCCTACTGCCTTTAAACATGCTGTGGTCACACCTCTCCTTAAGAAGCCTTCACTTGACCCTACTTGTCCCTCTAATTACTGACCCATCTCCCTCCTTCCTTTTCTCTCCAAATTACTTGAGCGTGCTGTTCACCACCGCTGCCTTGATTTTCTCTCCTCACATGCTATTCTTGACCCACTACAATCTGGTTTTCGCCCTCTCCACTCAACCGAAACTACTACTACTACTTAACATTTCTAAAGCGCTGCCAGGGTTACGCAGCGCTGTACAATTTTAACACAGAAGGACAGTCCCTGCTCAAAGAGCTTACAATCTAATGGACAAGTGTAGAGTCAGTCAAGTCAGTCAAGTAGAGTCAGTCAAGTAAACTGCGCTTACTAAAGTCTCCAATGACCTATTACTGGCTAAATCCAGAGGTCTCTATTCTATCCTCATTCTTCTTGATCTTTCCGCTGCTTTTGACACTGTCGATCACAGCATACTCCTCGATACCCTGTTCTCACTTGGATTCCAGGGCTCTGTCCTTTCCTGGTTCTCTTCCTACCTCTCCCTCCGCACCTTCAGTGTTCACTCTGGTTGATCCTCTTCTACTTCTATCCCTCTGCATGTCGGCGTACCTCAGGGTTCTGTTCTGGGCCCCCTCCTCTTTTCTATCTACACTTCTTCCCTTGGTTCATTAATCTTATCCCATTGCTTTTCCTACCATCTCTATGCTGATGACTCCCAAATCTACCTTTCTACCCCTGATATCTCACCTTGCATCCAAACCAAAGTTTCAGCGTGCTTGTCTGACATTGCTGATCTGGATGTCTCAACGCCACCTGAAATTAAACATGACCAAAACCGAGCTTCTCATTTTCCCCCCCAAACCCACCTCCCCACTCCCCCCCCGTTTTCTATTTCTGTTGATGGCTCTCTCATTCTCCCTGTCTCCTCAGCTCGAAACCTTGGGGTCATCTTTGACTCTTCTCTCTCCTTCTCTGCTCATATCCAGCAGATCGCCAAGACCTGTTGTTTCTTTCTTTACAACATCCGTAAAATCCGCCCCTTTCTTTCCGAGCACTCTACCAAAACCCTCGTCCACACCCTTGTCACCTCTCGTTTAGACTACTGCAATCTGCTTCTTGCTGGCCTCCCACTTAGTCACATCTCCCCTCTCCAATCGGTTCAAAACTCTGCTGCCCGTCTTGTCTTCCGCCAGGGTCGCTTTACTCATACTACCCCTCTCCTCAAGTCGCTTCACTGGCTCCCTATCCGTTTTTCGCATCCTGTTCAAACTTCTTCTACTAACCTATAAATGTACTCACTCTGCTGCTCCCCAGTATCTCTCCACACTCGTCCTTCCCTACACCCATTCCCATGCACTCCGCTCCATGGACAAATCCTTCTTATCTGTTCCCTTCTCCACTACTGCCAACTCCAGACTTCGCGCCTTCTGTCTCGCTGCACTCTACGCCTGGAATAAACTTCCTGAGCCCCTACGTCTTGCCCCATCCTTGGCCACCTTTAAATCTAGACTGAAAGCCCACCTCTTTAACATTGCTTTTGACTCGTAACCACTTGTAACCACTCGCCTCCACCTACTCTCCTCTCCTCCTTCCTGTACACATTAATTGATTTGATTTGCTTACTTTATTTTTTGTCTATTAGATTTTAAGCTCTTTGAGCAGGGACTGTCTTTCTTCTATGTTTGTGCAGCGCTGCGTACGCCTTGTAGCGCTATAGAAATGCTAAATAGTAGTAGTAGTAGTAGTGATCAAGCTTGGACAGGTAGCTAGTGCAACAGATCCAGCAGTGGATGCATTGAAGCCCAGCATGGTACTCTCTAAGTCCTCTCTTTTATCTACTCTATACTTGCTAGTTTTAATTTGGGGGCTGGTAGTTTCTTTTAAAACTGTGTTCAAGGGGGTCACGTGATGCTTTAGAACGAGGCGGACGTGAATCTGGGCTCTCCCGGTCCTCGATTCGATCTTTTTATATAAAAGACCCTGCAAACGTGAAGTGAGACCGAACTTCGCCACTGACAAGATCCGAGAACTGCATGGACAAATATATGAGCGTCGTTCCAAAGACAATGCCCCCCAAAAGCGCAAAAAAAGATAAAGAACCGGCGAAGGTGGCGGGAGGCCTGGAGGTCGGAACACCGCCATACACCTCGGGGGTGTTCACAGCTGAGCAATTGCAGCAGCTGGCAGAAGTGGTGAGTGCCGCGATTGACCCGAAGTGGGAGAAAGTTGCCGCACAACTGAACGCGCTAGAGTTACTCACCACAGAAACAACGAAAAGGACAGGGGAGCTGGAACAGCGAATGGCGGCTCTAGAAGACACGCTGACCCCTGCGCAGCAACGGCTGACTAAGATGGACGCCAAATTAGAGACCTTCCAGGAGAAGCTTGACGAGCTTGAGAATCGCTCCCGTCGAATGAACCTCCGAATCGTGGGGTTTCCAGAGTCTGTGGGAGCCTCAGTGTTAATATCGGTGTTGGAGAAATGGCTATCGACCGAGTTTGCACTATCAGACCACGCGGGGCCTTTGTGCTTGGAGAGAGCACACCGCGTGGGTAAGCAACAAGATGGCCGACGAAACCCCAGAACAGTGATTCTTAAGGTGCATAACTACATTCATAAGGATGAAATCTTGCGGGGGTTTCGGCAGAAGCGAAGTGAGGTTAAATTTGATGGACATCAAATATTAATATTTCAAGACTATTCAGCAGGGCTCCAGGAAAAGAGGAAAAAGTACACCCCATACTGTAAGAAGCTGCATGAGCGGAAAGTTCAATTTATGCTGGCTTACCCGGCGGTGTTAAGAGTGAGAGACAATGGACAATGGAGAGCTTTGGGAACCCCTGAGGAAGCTCAGATATATGTGCAAAACTTGGAAACCCAAGAGCGGGACTCAAATAGTAATGACTGACTGTAAGCTTCAAAATGAAGAACACACGGGAGCAGGAAAGTATCTGTGTTCGTAGCAGTTAGAGCTGCAGGGTTTGTGTAGTTTGATTTATGACTATATGAGTGGGGGACCGGGAGAGACAGAAGCCCCTGAGACCCATTGAGTATGGGCAATTGTTGTGAGGGACTTAGGGACTGGGGAGAAGGGGGGAGTTGGGGAAGGAAGCGGGAGTTTAGGGACGAGGGGGGGTGGGGAGGGAGGGATGCAGACACACAGGCTGCTCTTAAAGCAATAACGAATTCTTTGAAAATACGGGTTGGGTGGTACAATAACAATTTAACAATTGGAGGGGGCACTGAATCAAGGTGGTGTGCAGTTGGGGACCAGAACCTTGGAGTGGTAGCTGGGTACTCTGAGGTGACAGATGTTAACATCTTTGCAGTGGTTCAGATCCCGGTAATCAAGCGTGCCCCCAAGTAGAGTACACATAGTCTCTTGGAACGTGGGTGGCATCACCTCTCCCATTAAGCGAGCAAAAATTTTGGCGGCATTAAAGAGGCATGGGGCGGGAATAGCATGCCTCCAGGAGACTAGGCTCTCCCAAGAAGAACATGAGAAGTTGAGGCGCCATTGGGTAGGAGAGGTGTTCTGTTCCCCAGCAGCTAATAGAAGAGGGGGGGTTACCATTTTAATCCACAAATCACTAATGTGCCAAGCGCACATGGTATTTAAGGATGGAGAAGGGAGGTTAGTGGGGATCAAACTTAATCTTCAAGGGACGGATTTACATTTGGCTTCTGTATACGGCCCTAACACCCCAGCACATTCCTTTTATGCGCAACTTTTAGCTAAATATAAGACCTCACCAACATTACCGCTAATTATGGCGGGTGATTTAAACCAAACGATGGACATAGAGCTGGATAGATCTAGACAGCAACAACCGAAACAAAACCCCATTACCTCATTGTTGCAGGTTTTCTGTAGGGAGATGGGCCTGTTAGACCCCTGGAGGATCTTGCATGGGGAGGAGAGGGATTATACGCACACCTCTAGAGCGCACCGCACGCAGTCCAGAATTGATTATATTCTTACAACACAGGACCTCTTCCCTAGGGTCAGGGATGCCCAAATTGGACCGGAAGAGATCTCGGACCACGCTCTGGTCTGGTTGGACGTAGAACCCCCACCATACTTTAGACAATCCCCAGGGTGGAGGTTTCCAGCTTATTTGTACCGCTCTAAAGAATTTGAGTGTTTCCTGCAGAAAAAATGGGAGGAGTATTCGACTCATAATCAGGCCCACAGAGAAGACCCAACTCTATTCTGGTCAGCAGCTAAAGCTGTCCTAAGGGCTGACATAATCGCCTATGTTAGTGCCCGCAATAAACGCCTATCACAAGGGATAGTGGATTTAGAAAAGAAGTTCAGGGCAGTCAAGAAGAAGTACGCTAGAGTCCCTACTCAGGTGACGTATGAGCTTCTGGTATCCACCCGGGCAGCTTTAAACAGCTTATTGCATGAGAGAATCACAAGATCCCTTCTATACAGAAAATTTAATTTATACAAATTTGGAGATAAAGTAGGCGGGATGCTGGCCAGGGTGGTGAAAGGCTCCCGGAAGTCCCATTTTATCCCCTCTATAAAGAAACCCACAGGAGAAACAACGACTAATATGGTAGAGATAGCACAGACGTTCCGGGACCATTTTGCTACTTTATATGGGGGGAGCAGAGAAACAGGGCAATCTGGGGGTGACATAGGACAGTATTTGCAGGCACAGGGATTGGGAAAGATCTCGGCAGACCATATGGAGATGTTGGATAGTCCAGTGACAGCTAAAGAACTGCAAAAAGCTATAAGTGCGTTGAAGCTGCACTCGGCACCTGGGCCCGATGGTCTGTCGGGAGAGTTTTACAAATTACTGAAATTGCAGGTAGTGGGTCCTCTAACCGAATATCTAAACACTGTGGTGGAGGATGGTCACTTTCCGCAACATACTAATCTGGCCACAATCAGCTTAATACCCAAGCAGGGTAGAGACCCATTACAGCCTGGTTCATACAGACCTATTTCCTTCATAAACGTAGAAGTCAAACTACTGTCTCATATATTGGCGGATAGACTGGCGCCCTTGATACCAAACCTTGTTGGGGAGGATCAGGTGGGATTCGTGCGGGGACGCCAGTCGGTGCAAAATGTTCGGAAACTTATCCTGGCCATGCTCTCGGGGGATGAAACTGGTGCTGGCAGGATGATTGTGAGCTTAGATGCTGAACGCGCTTTTGATCAGGTGGACTGGACATTTATGTTTGAAACACTGGGACAGGTGGGCCTGAGGGGGTGGACTCTGCAGGCCATAGAGGCGCTATATAATCGGCCACGGGCCATGGTCCGAGTGAATGGGGTCCTAACGGAGGCCTTTGAGATAAACAAGGGCACGCGGCAGGGGTGCCCCCTTTCCCCACTTCTTTTCTTGCTAACCCTGGAGCCCATGCTAGCTGCGATACGGGCAAGTAGAGACATTAGGGGCATTCAAGTACATGGGACAGAACTTAAAGTCCTTGCGTATGCAGATGATGTCCTGTTGCTACTGAGTGACCCTCAGGCCTCCCTAGACAATCTCTTGCACGTTATTGACATATATGGCAAATTATCCGGATACACACTGAATCAGACAAAGTCACTGGCCCTGCCATTGGATGAGGGGGTTAGGAGCTCCTGGAGGGGACAGCCCCCGATTCCATGGGCGAACCAACATTTTTGTTACCTAGGAGTCACTATCCCAATAGAAATGGAGACGTATATGATAGGAACGTGCGACCCTTATTAAACACCACGAAGAGATTGTTACAGCTCTGGAGTTCCTGCCCGCTTTCATTAATGGGTAGAGTGGGGCTGGTAAACATGATAATAATCCCTAAGTGGTTATATAAGTTCCAAGTGTTGCCAATCTACCTGAGAAGGAGAGAGGAGCAAGAGTTACATAGACTAATACAAAAATTCCTGTGGAATCAGAGAAGGCCTAGGCTCCCGCTGCATATCATCCAGAAGCCGAAGCCGCAGGGGGGGATGGGATTATTGAATATACGCTACTTAGTAACCGCCTGTTCCATGAGGCACATCAGAGATTGGCTGACAGGTCACCAACACTTTTCAGCTACCCGGCTAGAGATGGGGATGTCCCCAGCTGCACACCTGGGATGGGTACTGCATGCACCAGGTAGGGCGCTTTCTGGGGGGCTGGGGAAGAACCCACTAGTGGCTACTGCGAGAGCAGCATGGAAATGGCTTTGTAAAAGATATCACTTTGATTGGATGGCGACACCTTTCCTGCCTTTGTTGCACAACCCTGACTTTCCAGAGGGTACCTCCTCGAAGACCTTTGGTCGCTGGAGAAAGCTTGGGATTCAATATGTATATCAGCTGGTCTCCGAGGAGGGTGAGACCAAGCCATTCCTGGAACTACAAAAGGAGTTTAAGCTTAACGAGTCGGACCGCTTTGCCTACCTTCAGGTTTGACACTACATCAGATCCCTAGGCTGGTCGAATCTAAGTGAAGATGTCCAGGACACATTAAGCTCTGACCTGACTTTGGGGGCACAAACAGTGGTGCCCCTAAAATATCATCATAGGTCTTTACAGGATTCGACTGAGAATATAGATTTTCGAACCAGTGCCCAACACTGGGCTAGAGACCTGTTAGTAGAAGTTACAGAGGAGACATTGAGCAATTTTATTACTTCCATTCATAAGGCCTCCATTTTTACCCGACATTGGGAAATGCAATATAAATTTGCTTTAAGGCTATACATCTCCCCAGACAGAGCGAGGAGGGCAGGCTTTGGTGGAACTGGTACCTGCCCATGGTGTGAGCAGTCTCTGGCTAAACTCGCCCACATGTTTTGGTACTGCCCACGCATCTTGCAACTGTGGACACAAATCTTGAGAGAGATTAAGAGATACTGGGGACGCACAATACAGAGGCACCCTCTGATGCTTTTTGGAGAATACAAATACGTCAAGCCGGCTCCATCGGGCTTCCTATCTTTTCTACAGAGAGCGATGCTGATGGGAAAGAGAGTAGTTTTGCAACATTGGCGTAACACCAGAGCTCCCACAGTTGGTTCCTGGAGAATACAAATGATTGAACTTTTGAAATTAGAGAGACGTGGCTGTCTGGATTTGTCTACTGAGGAGGGCAAGCGGTTCCAGAGAACGTGGGAGAACTTTTGGGACACTTTGCAGCCCCTTCCAAGAAGCAAGATCCTAAATTAGAGGTGCCAGAACGAGAGATACCACCCGGATCAACTGATAAGACAGCTTGTGTTTGGGGAAGGGAAGGGGGGGGGGGTATACTGTTGGGAGGTTGGGTTTTTGGGGGGAAGTGGGGAGGGGATGGGGGGGGAAATAATGGAAAAAACTTGACGTTGACAGAGTTACTGCTAGTTGCTTGTTGTATTGGTGTTTTAACGGTTTGCAATCCCTGACTGTAATATATCAAGCATTATATGTCAATAAAAAAGATTTAACCATAAAACTGTGTTCAATTCTGTGCTGGTAAATTGTTTTTCTTTGTGCTGGAGTTGTTTTGAAGGAGCTGTGTTTTCTACCGAGTGAAGTAATCCCATTAACTTGCAGTAACAGATAGGGTCTGACAGGCAGTGTAGGATCTAATTTAGTCTTCCCACCCACCCTCCCCAACACCCGCCCCCCCTAGGACAGCACTACATTTATAGCAAGTAGTGTAATTAGGGTAATAAGCTAGAAGTGCTCTTATAGAACTATATACATTCGTTATCATTTAAGTAGTTGTCACTACAAGGATCATACAATATATAAACTAAAATCACTTTATATCAGAATGAAATTCTTAATACTGTAGCAACTCTTACAAAATTGAGAAACTTGATAACACTAAGATGGAGTCAGCAGTCCAGCAGCGAGAGGGGTGCTACCCAGTCTTTTGTGTTGAGTGCCATATGTATGATTATCTCCCAGTTGATGAGATGTCATTTGTATGTGCCTGATGCAAAGAGCTCCTAGACCTCAGAGAGCGTGTTCGTTCTCTTGAGGCTAGAGTAGCAGATTTGGTAGAGATGAGGGAGATAGAGAAATACATAGAGGAGACCTACAGGGATGTTGTAGAGAGGTCCCAGAAGGTGAAGTAGGAAGTACTCCTGTAGCCAGGACCTACCCACCTGAAGATGTACTATCCTCTCGCGCCGAGGATATATCTTCAATTGCTGACCGGGAGGAAAAGGTTAGAACAGCTGTCATACTTGGCGATTCAATCATTAGGAATGTAGATAGCTGGGTGGCTGGTGGACGGGAGGATCGCCTGGTGACTTGCCTACCTGCTGTGAAGGTGGCAGACCTCACGCTGCACCTAGACAGGATTTTAGATAGTGCTGGGGAGGAGCCGGCTGTCTTGGTACATGTGGGTACCAATGACATAGGAAAATGTGGGAGAGAGGTTCTGGAAGCCAAATTTAGGCTTTTAGGAAGAAAGCTCAAATCCAGATCCTCTAGGGTGGTATTTTCTAAAATACTTCCCATTCCACGTGCAGGCCCCAAGAGGCAGGCAGAGCTCCAGAGTCTCAATGCGTGGATGAGACAATGGTGCAGGGAGGAGGGTTTTAGATTTGTTAGGAACTGGGCAACATTCTGGGGAAGAGGGAGCCTATTCTGAAATGATGGGCTCCATCTTAACCAGGGTGGGACCAGGCTGCTGGCATCGGCATTCAAAAAAGATATAGAGCAGCTTTAAAACTAGATATGGGGGAAAGGCCGACAGTCGCACAACAGTGCATGGTTTGGGATAAGGTATCTTGCAAGGATACCTCACAAACAGGGAAGATAGGGTTTCTGGATAGTGAGGTTACACAAGAGACCCTGGTAGGCCAGGTGCCCTTAAATACAACTAAAGATCAGACAAAAGATGGCAAATCAATATTGTCAAGTACTAAGCATAATGCAAATAGGAACAACAAACATACTCTGAAATGTCTATATGCAAATGCAGGAGTTTAAGAAATAAGATGGGAGAGTTGGAATATATTGCACTAAATGAAAAATTGGACATAATAGGCATTACTGAGACCTGGTGGAAGGAGGTTAACCAGTGGGACACTGTCATACCGGGGTACAAAGTATATCGTAGTGATAGGCTGGACCGGACAGGTGGAGGGGTAGCATTGTATATTAACGAGAGCCTTGACTCAGATAGATTACAAATTCAGCAGGACACAAATCACACCTTTGAATCGTGGGTGGAAATTACATGTATAAAAGGGAAAAGGATGGTGATAGGAGTGTACTACCGTCTGCCTCGCCAGGCTGAGCAGGTAGACGCAGAAATGATAAAAGAAATCAGAGATGCAAACAAAATGGGCAATGCAAAAATAATGGGTGACTTCAATTACCCAAATATAGACTGGGTAAATGTAACATCGGGACACGCTAGAGAGGTACAATTCCTTGATGAAATCAAGGACAGCTTTATGGAGCAGCTGGTGCAGGAGCCGACGAGAGAAGGAAAAATTCTAGACTTGGTCCTTAGTGGAGCGCATGATCTAGTGAGGGACATTATGGTACTGGGGCCGCTTGATAACAATGATCATAATATGATCAGTTTTGATATCAACCTTGAAGTAACTATACATAGGAAGTCAAATACGTTAGCGTTTAACTTTAAAAAAGGAAACTGATAGAATGAGAAGAACGGTAAAAAAAAAAAACTTAGAGGGGCAACTGAGAGGGTAAAAACTGTACAACAGGCTTGGATGCTGTTCAAAAGTACCATCCTAGAGGCCCAGGCCAAACATATTCCGCGAATTACAGAAGAAAGACGGAAGTCCAAAAGACAGCCAACGTGGTTGAAAAGTGAGGTGAAGGAAGCTATTAGGGCTAAAAGAAACGCCTTCAGAAAATGGAAGAAGGAACGATCTGAAAATAACAAGAAGCAACATAAGGAGTGTCAAAACAAATGCAAGGCACAGATAAAGAAGGCCAAGAGGGATTATGAAAAAAAGATAGCATTAGAGGCAAAAAAACATAGTAAAAAATATTTTTGGTATATTAAAAGCAGGAAGCCGGCAAGAGAATCGGTTGGGCTGCTGGACAACCGAGAGGTAAAAGGGGTGATCAAGGATGACAGACGTAGCGGAGAGATTGAATGAAATCTTTGCTTCAGTCTTCACCGAGGAAGATTTGGGTGGGATACTGGTGTCGGGAATGGTATTTCAAGCGGACAAGTCAGAGAAACTTACTGAATTCACAGTAAACCTGGAGGATGTAATGGGGCAGTTCAGCAAACTGAAGAGTAGCAAATCTCCTGGACCGGATGGTATACATCCTAGAGTACTGATAGAACTGAAAAATGAGCTTGCGGAGCTTCTGTTAGTGATATGCAATTTATCCTTAAAATCGAGCGTGGTACTGGAAGATTGGAGGGTGGCCAATGTAACGCCCATTTTTAAAAAAGGTTCCAGGGAAGATCCGGGAAATGATAGACCGGTGAGTCTGACGTCGGTTCCGGGGAAAAGGGTAGAGGCTATTATTAAAAACAAAATTACAGAGCACATCCAAGGACATGGATTACTGAGACCAAGTCAGCACGGCTTTAGTGTGGGGAAATCTTGCCTGACCAATTTACTTCAATTCTTTGAAGGAGTAAACAAACATGTGGACAAAAGGGAGCCGGTTGATATTGTGTATCTGGATTTTCAAAAGGCGTTTGATAACGTACCTCATGAAAGGCTACAGAGGAAATTGGAGGGTCATGTGATAGGAGGAAATGTCCTATTGTGGATTAAAAACTGGTTGAAGGATAGGAAATGGAGAGTGGGGTTAAATGGGCAGTATTCACAATGGAGAAGGGTAGTTAGTGGGGTTCCTCAGGGGTCAGTGCTAGGACCGCTGCTTTTTAATATATTTATTAATGATTTAGAGAATGGAGTCACCAGCAAGGTAATTACATTGGCTGATAACACAAAGTTATTCAAAGTCGTTAACTCACGAGAGGATTGTGAAAAATTACAGAAGGACCTTACTAGACTGGGAGACTGGGCGGCTAAATGGCAGATGACATTTAATGTGAGCAAGTGCAAGGTGATGCATGTGGGAAAAAAGAACCCAAATTATAGCTACGTCATGCAAGGTTCCACGTTAGGAGTTACGGACCAAGAAAGGGATCTGGGTGTCATCGTTGATAATACACTGAAACCTTCTGCTCAGTGTGCTGCTGCGGCTAGGAAAGCGAATAGAATGTTGGGTATTATTAGGAAAGGTATGGAGAACAGGTGTGAGGATGTTATAATGCAGTTGTATCGCTCCATGGTGCGACCGCACCTTGAGTATTGTGTTCAATTCTGGTCGCCGCATCTCAAGAAAGATATAGTAGAACTGGAAAAGGTGCAGCGAGGGGCGACAAAAATGATAGCAGGGATGGGACGACTTCCCTATGAGGAAAGACTAAGGAAGGTAGGGCTTTTCAGCTTGGAGAAGAGACGGCTGAGGGGAATCATGATAGAGGTATATAAAATAATGAGTGGAGTGGAACAGGTGGATGTGAAACGTCTGTTCACGCTTTCCAAAAATACTAGGACAAGGGGGCATGCGATGAAACTACAGTGTAGTAAATTTAAAACAAATAGGAGAAATTTTTTCTTCACTCAACGCATAATTAAACTCTGGAATTCGTTGCCGGAGAACATAGTGAAGGTGGTTAGCTTGGCAGAGTTTAAAAAGGGGTTGGACGGTTTCCTAAAGGACAAGTCCATAGACCGCTACTAAATGGACTTGAGAAAAATCCACAATTTCGGGAATAACTTGTATAAAATGTTTGTACATTTGGGTAGCTTGCCAGGTGCCCTTGACCTGGATTGACCGCTGTCAGGGACAGGATGCTGGACTCGATGGACCTTTGGTCTTTTCCCAGTATGGCATTACTTATGTACTTATAAGATTAATTGAGCAGTCATATTCTGGGCTTCCTGCAACTAGCATAGTAGATATCTGGTCAGTCCCACGTACTGAGCATTACAATAATCTAATATAGGAAAAACTGATAACTGCAGTACCAACCTCAATAGATCCACACCCCCCCCCCCCCCCCCACTGTTTACTAAGCCACGCAGCAATGCCGACACTTCTCAGTCGAAGTGAATGGGCTGGGTCGGCATTAGCGCAGCTTAGTAAACAGGAGGGACAGTTAGATAGGGCTTTAACCAGTGAAGGGTTTTTAGTTCATAATGTACAGACCTGACTGTGGAAGACATTTGTGCCTCACCCAGAAAGGCCTGCTCCCACTTCCATCCCAAATACTTCACACATCTGAGGGCACCGTAGAGGTACCCCAGTAAAGATAAAGTGACAAGGGAACTAAGGAGGGGAGCCCTTCCATGACTAAAATTTTGGGGGACAATAGTCAAAGCAATTTAAACTGCCAGGAGAAGCTGCTGGCTGCTTACATAGAGGGACATTTTCGATTTGGACGTCCTTGCAAAACGTCCCGATCCAGGGACGGGGAAACCTGTATTTTCGAAAAACAAGATGGACGTCCTTCTTTCATTTCGAAAATACCATCAGGGACGTCCAAATCCTTAAATTTGGTTGTCCTTAGAGATGGACGTCCCTAGACATGGTTGTCTCTGATTTTCAGCAATTTTCGAAACCAAGGACGAAACCAAGGACATCCATCTCAGAAACGACTAAATGCAAGCCATTTGGTCGTGGGAGGAGCCAGCATTTCTAGTGCACTGGTCCACCTGACATGTCAGGACACCAACCGGGCACCCTAGGGGGCACTGCAGTGGACTTCATAAATTGCTCCCAGGTACATAGCTCCCTTACCTTGTGTGCTGAGCCCCCCAAAACCCACTACCCACAACTGTACACCACTACCATAGCCCTTATGGGTGAAGGGGGGCACCTAGATGTGGGTACAGTGGGTTTCTGGTGGGTTTTGGAGGACTCACTGTTTCCTCCACAAATGTAACAGGTGGGGGGATGGGCCTGGGTCCACCTGTCTGAACTGCACTCACCCACTAAAACTGCTCCAGGGACCTGCATACTGCTGTTATGGACCTGAGTATGACATCTGAGGCTGGCACGAAATATTTTTAAATATGTTTTTGAGGGTGGGAGGGGGTTAGTGACCACTGGGGGAGTAATGGGAGGTCATCCCCCATTCTCTCCGGTGATCATCTGGTCAGTTCGGGCACCTTTTTGTGCCTTAGTCGTAATAAAAACAGGTCCGAGTGAAAATGTCCAAGTGTTCGTCAGGGACATCCTTCTTTTTTTCCATTATGGGTCAAGGGCGTCCAAGTGTTAGGCATGCCCAAGTCCCGCCTTCGCTACGCCTCTGACACACCCCCGTGAACTTTTGCCATCCCTGCGACAGAGTACAGTTGGGGACGTCCAAAAACGGCTTTTGATTATACCGATTTGGACGACCCTGGGAGAAGGACGTCCATCTTCCGATTTATGTCGAAAGATGGGCATCCTTCTCTTTCGAAAATGAGGCCAATAGTAACATAGTAAATAACAACAGATGAAGACCTGCATAGTCCATCCAGTCTGACTATCAAGATAAACTCATGACATATTGTGTGATGCCATATAACATATGCAAATTTGATCTTGATCTGTCCTTGCCATTTTTGGGGCATAGATCGTAGAAGTCTGCCCAGCACTGGTCTTATTCCCCACTACTGGAGTTTATTCTCCAACTACTGGAGTTGTCGTCAAAGCCCACTCCAGCCCATCCAGAACTGTTTAGCCATAATTGGGGCGCAAACCTTAGAAGTCTGCCCAGTATTGGCCTTCTTTCCCAACTACTTAAATTGCCATTGAAGCCCCACTGTAGCTCATCCAGTTCCATCTAGTCAAAATCGAGGCACAGACCGTAGAAGTCTGGCCTTATTTCCCAATTGCTGGAGTTACTGTCTAAACACCACTAATTTTGTTTTCATTCTGTTTCCATATAGGAATCCTTTGTGTTGATCCAACACATTTGAATTCCGTTACCATTTCCATCTCCACCACCTCCCGTGGAAAGGCATTCCAGGAATCCACCACCCACTCCATGAAAAAGTACTTCCTGGTGTTATTCCTAACCAGTGGCGATCCTAGCCGGCATGACACCCGGGGCGGATCACCGATGCGCCCCCCCCCCCCGGGTGCACGCCGCTGGGGGGGGGGGGGTGCCACGGCGCGCGCCTGTCAGCTGAGTTCGCTGACTTCGCTAACTTCGCTGCAGCTCCCTCTGCCCCTTGCTTATTTAAAGAATTCTCTGGTTTGACACCTAGAAGAGGGTTTTCTTGTGCTAACTCAGAATTCTTTACAGCTGCGAGCTACCTACTCAGGCTTTGTTTTCTTGTTTTATTAGTAAGCTAGTTACAAAAGGGAAAATAATTTTAATCTGCATCATTTGCAATTGCACCTGGAGTCCATCAGATGGCAGCTAGTTTTCAGGCACTTAGTGTAGTCTGCGGTAATCTTAAGAATTTGATTTAGCACAGAAATATTAAACCATTCTAATTGCTATACTTTTAGATTGTTTGAAATGGCTTTTATGAAATGATGATTAAACATCTATGGTCAAATAAGGTTTGACATAGCCTAGGTCTAAAGCATTTATTCTGCACCAGGGCAGTATTATAAGAAAGTAATGGGTAATTTTTAATTTAGGGGAGACAGCCTTCTCGCATGTCTTGTAAAGAGAATTAGATTCGCATTCATCCTGGCCTTTATAGTCTGTTCCTATCTGTGGAAACTGTATGACTGATGCACCCTGTTTGATCTGGGTGAAACCAGATGAGTCTAAAAGGACTCTTAATTTTTGTTCAAACAATAGATTGTGGAACAATATTTCCTAGACAGCTCTTGTATCGCTGGGGGGTTAAGGTATATCTCAAGTCATTGAAAATTGTGCATAAATGCATGAAACAAAGTTTAATTATTCCCCTTTAGTACCTATAAGAAATTGACTGGAAGTTCCAGTCTTAATTATTTCCTAGTAACATCTTGCTGCTCCCTCAGCTGTAAATTACATCTACATAGCAGTTGCATGTTTATTTTTCATCTATAACATGCTAAAGCTCTAGAGATTCACTGTTTTAGAACTGTGAGAATTTATGACCTAATTAATCAAATGACACTACAGCATTCTAAATCTTAATTCTGTTAGCGTACACCCAAAGGCAGATGCATATTTGTCTTCGTGCACTCTTTGCAAGGAGTTCCCCCTGCCATGTTTGGAGAGGGGAGGCAATTAGTGAAGCATACTCTCAGAGCCTTTCCTTCCAATGGTGAGATTGAAGGGAATCTCCCTCTCATCCAGAAAGTACAGTGTAGTTTAAAGTAAAACTGCTTTTAAGTAGAGGATATTGAGATAATTTATGGCTAGTATGCTGGTCTTAGACTGTTGTTGTATCTGTCTAGAAGTTTAGGTATGTTGCTTGACAGAGTTTTCCTGGGTGTAGGACTGAATAACATCAGAGCGAATGCCATGTGTGTGAATATTAGCCATTTCTTTTCTCTTTATAGTTTTTTTGGGGGGATCTTGCCAGGTATTTGTGACCTGGATTGGCCACTGTTGGAAACAGGATGCTGGGCTTGATGGACCTTTGGTCTTTCCCAGTATAGCAATACTTATGTACTTATCAGGAAAGTGCTTATCACTAATCAGCCAACATCTAGAATGGTACTTTTAATTTGTTCTAAAAACAGAACACCAATAAACTAATTTGTGTGCCATCCAAAGGAAGAAAAGCCAAACATCTCCACACTTGTATAAGTGAATAAACATGCTAAGAATTAGACGTGTATCCTTTTCTCCTAAGCAGAAGTTCCAGTTTTCCTGGGGAGTGGATTTCTCCTGGAGTGTCACCATTACGGAGTCATTGGAAGTGATTAAGATGGAAGGGTGGGGAGTGGGAAGTTAATCTTTCCCATGAAAAGTTCATTTTTCCCGTGATGCCTTGCTCTGAAACAGTGTCCCTGTTGTGTCTAGCATGAATGAAGAGAGGTTAACAAATAGTGATGAATTGTTTTGCTAACCCCTGACTGATTTTGCTAAATATATTTAAAGCAAATAAAAGTTATGTCTTTTATTTCTACATGTGAAATTGTTTTTTTCTAAGAAAACAGTAAGAATGGCTGTATTCAGACAGTGTTTTGAATTCCTCACTGTTATCTGTCTTTTGCTATGGCAACGAACGCTTAAGAATGTTCCTTTTTCATTTTGCTCTTGCTTTTCAGTAAACAATAGTAAAAGAAACTATAAATAATCTTCCTTAACAAAAAATGTACAAAAGCAAAATAAGACAAACAAAAAGAAAGTTCTGCCTAGAACAAATAGGACCTGACTACAAGGACACGAGGGAATTATACAAAGTCATAAACTACCTACTAGACATCAAAACAGTGACAACAACGAATGAAGACTACCACCAGCAAATGACCTAACCAGATATTTCAAACAGAAGATTATTACCTTGCAAAAAAATATACCTCAGGAAAACACCAACCTTGAAACCTTTATAGATGAACTAGATCAACCCCCAGAGGAAACACCAATGGACAGGACCTGGATAACCTTCGCCCAACTAACCCCTGAGACATTAGCCCAAGTGATAAGGAAGTACTCCTCCACTCACTGCTCACTAGATATGCAACAACTACATCTTGAAAGCATCCCCTACCCATTTCATTGAAGAACTCACATCTCAGCTAAACTTTTATGTTTCAGAAAGGACAATTCCCAATGGACAAGGGAAATGTTCTGCTCACAGCTATCCCAAAAGACACCAAGAGAAATACTAACAATATCTCAAACTACAGACCAGTTGCATCCATTTCACTAATGACCAAAACGATGGAAGGCATTGTGGCCAAACAACTAACAGAATACATCAACAAATTCTTCATACTACATGAATCCCAATCAGGCTTCAGGTCCCACCACAACACTGAAGCAATACTGATCATAATTCTGACCAAATTCAAACATTAAATCTCAATGGGCAAAAACATACTCCTGCTCCAGTTTGACATATCGAGTGCAATAGACATGGTGGACCACCAAATTCTCAACAAGTTAGGAATTGGAAAGAAGATACTTATATGGTTCAATGAGTTCCTGACCACTCGATCCTACCAAGTAAAGTCTAACTCTGTAGTCTCTCCACCTCGGAAAGCAGAATGTGGAGTCCCACAAGGCTCACCACTCTCACCAATACTATTCAATCTAATGATGGTCCTGCTAGCCAGGTCCCTGTCCAAACAAGGCCTCAATCTCTTCATCTATGCCGATATCACAAATTATATCCCCTTCAAAAATTACTTCCACAATCACGAACAGCATGAACACCATGGAATCTTGGGCATCAGCCTTCAAGCTGAAACTAAACAGGAAAAAATCACACTGCCTCATACTCTCATCTCCGCACAATACTACACGCTTCCCAACCATCAACGCCTTGTGCTCATCTCTTCTAATCTCAGATTGAAAATACTAGGGGGGTCACCATAGATAGGAATCTTTTACTCGAAAACAAGGCCAAGGCCACTACAAAGAAAATGTCTAACATAATGTGGAAACTAAAACGAATAAGACAATACTTTCCAAGGGATATATTCTGCAACATGATCCAAACCATGGTTCTAGCCCATGTGGATTATTGCAACGGAATCTACACAGGATGCAAAGAACAAATCTGAAAAGAAATTACAAACAGCACAAAATACAGCAGCTAGACTCATTTTTGGAAAAAATCCGTTTGAAAGTGCCAGATCCCTTCTCCAAAAATTACACTGACTACCAATTAAAACACACATAGCCAAAATTTGTTCTCTGGCCTACAGGATAATTTTCATCCTCCCACCAAGCTACATGACCAACTTAATAGATCTACCAACCCGAAATGCAAATAAATCAGTGAGATCCTACATTTCCTTAGATGTAAAGGCCTCAAATACAAATCAACATACATGTCCAGCTTTTCATATGTCTGCACAAAAACCTGTAATACGCTACTGAAAAACCTAAAACTCAAAGATAATTACCTAATCTTCCAAAAACACTTGAAAGCCCATTTTTTCAAGAAGTTCCTCCCCGCTGAACCAACGAAACCAATCAAAGCACCAAATTAATCACCATATGAATAAGACAATGGACAGAACATAACTAAGCTACCATCACCCAACCCATCCAAACTCCTATCATGCCTCACTGAAGCCACTATCTACTATAATAAAACTCACCCTCAACATTCTGAAGTCACTCAGTCACTCCCTGAAGGGTTCATGGATTCATGGTGGTGAAGCCACAACATTGACCATGTCTCTCTGCCCCGCCCTTGCATGACGGACCAATCAGAAAAAACACCCTCAACATTCTGAAACACAAAGGACCATCACAACACCGTTCCCAGGCAACACTAGGCAACGTAAGACAGACCAATCAGAGGAAACTACGTGACAATAAGGGAGGAGCATTCCCCAGCAGAATGGCTCATTATCTGTGCAGCACGGAGAGCACAGAACCACCGCTGGAAAAAACAAAACAAAAAAAGACACACAACAACAACCTGCACGTACACCGCACCCTCACACACACACACACACACACACACAAAATAACTCTGTGACACATACACACATACACAAAAAAAGCCACATGCTAGCGCCCGTTTCATTGGTTTCGGAAACGGGCCTTTTTTACTAGTAAATACATAAAACCTGTCAAACACTGGACAACTATTAAACTCATATTCTCAATCTCACCTTGTAGTGTACAACCTATAACCAATTATTCCATACAAACTGTAATAAATGTACTTCAGACTCTTATAAGCCACATTGAACCAACTGATAGGTGGGAAAATGCGAGATACAAATGCAAATAAAACAAAGTAAAGTAGAAAAGTGAAACGTATTGCATGTAAAACTTTTAAAAACTGAATTATCTGAATTCAGTGTTAATGTGATTATAATCATTTTTCTATGTTTCACCTTTTTTTTATTTTATTAAGTGCACTGTAAATCATTGGTTCTACAAACAAAAAAAAAAAGGACAAATTACTTTTCTTTCTGCAACTCCCTAACAACATTTTACCTCTTCAGGGCCAAGAGTTTGAATTGCTGAGGGAATTGGCAGTGGCACAAATTTATATAAACCTTTCTTATTATGTCTAGACATAAGGATTGAAATGGCCTGTATGCCTGCACATGTAACCAACCCACTGGAGTGGTTCACAGAATAATATGTGGCTCTCTGAGAGTCTGGATAAGCTAGGTGGGTAAAATCATGGATATTATTATGCTAGTGTAGTCACATATATGTTCTCTGCTTGTATGCACTTTTAGCTTTCTTTCCATTATAGACAAAGCCTTTTCACAGCCGCTATATTTCTTTACCTGCTGGGTCCAGGGTGTGTGTCCCAGTGATTTTTCAGGATTTCCTTTGACCTTCTATCTCCTGCTAAGCCACTGGGAACTAACTGTTTGATTCACACACACACAAAAAAAGGTTTAAAGGGCATCCCATTTCACTTCAAGCTGTGTCATATGGCAGTGGTGCCACAGGTGATAAGTACACAGATTGGCCTAAAAGGGCATACATGCATGTATCCTCCTGGTTTTTACATATTTTTGCAACTGCTAATAACAGTTTTATTTAAACTTTCAACCCAATTTATGCAGCTTTGTCTGTGTCTCCCTGTATTACCTATAGGCTCACAGAGAAACCCTTATGGTAAATATTTTTTATTGATGACAAGAAGATGATGTTACAATACAAGAACATGGAACATAGAAAACCCCATAGCGTTGCTAACACATTTATGAAAACAAGATATCATCTGAAATTTTAACAAGGATAGGCCTGGCTACTCCAGGTCCAAAGTTTAAGAAACCCTCAGTTCCTCAAAAGACTATAACCAGTGCAATTTATATCTTTCCCCCCCCCCCTCAACACCTCCAACTCCTCATCCACCCCCACCCCCTTCCCTCCCCTCCTCCTTAACCCAACCATACTACACAAAAAAAAACAAAAGCCCATCTCATATGTAGGAAGTCCCACGTATTTTTTAATCAGAGCTTCCAACATTAGTGCCCCCCATAACAACAACAGGGTATAACCATACAATGTGGCTAACACCAACTAAGGACTGCCTTCCAATCTGACACAGGAGAATAATTATCATCTTCCTAATACATTACAGTGAAACTTGATTCAGGAGAAGACTATCCACCTTATAATCGAAAGAGAAAAACGCCTAGATTTCGACCCAAATCGGGAGATAGACGTTTATCTCACAAAAACGAATAAATCGATATAATCGAAAGCCGATTTTGGACGTTTTCAACTGCACTCCGTCACGGATGCAGACAAAGTTGATGGGGGTGTGTCACAGGTGTGGCGAAGGTGGAACTGGGGCGTGGTTATCGGCCAAGGAGAGATGTACGCGTTAGGGCGATAATCGAAAAAATAAAGGCGTTTTTAGCGAACATTTAGGACACTTTTGTTGGACCCTTTTTTCACACGAACAGGTCCCAAAAAAGTGCTCTAAATGACCAGATGACCATCGGAGGGAATCGGGGATGACCTCCCCTGACTCCCCCAGTGGTCACTAACCCCCTCCCACCACAAAAAACTGATGTTTCACAACTTTTTATTTTCACCCTCAAATGTCATACCCACCTCCCTGGCAGCAGTATGCAGGTCCCTGGAGCAGTTGTTAGGGGGTGCAGTGGACTTCAGGCAGGTGGACCCAGGCCTGTCCCCCCCCTACCTGTTACAATTGTGCTGCTTAATGCTTATTAGTCGTCCAACCCCCCCAAACCCACTGTACCCACATGTAGGTGCCCCCCTTCACCCCTTAGGGCTATAGTAATGGTGTAGACTTGTGGGCAGTGGGTTTTGAGGGGGATTTGGGGGGCTCAACACACAAGGGAAGGGTGCTATGCACCTGGGAGCTCTTTTACCTTTTTTTTGTTTTTGTAAAAGTGCCCCCTAGGGTGCCCGGTTGGTGTCCTGGCATGTGAGGGGGACCAGTGCACTACGACTCCTGGCCCCTCCCACGAACAAATGCCTTGGATTTATTCGTTTTTGAGCTGGGCGCTTTCATTTTCCATTATCACTGAAAAACAAAAATGCCCAGCTCACAAATTGTCGAATAAAACATGGACGTCTATTTTTTTTGAAAATACGGTTCGGTCCGCCCCTTCACGGACCCGTTCTCGGAGATAAACACCCATGGAGATAGACGTTTTCGTTCAATTATGCCTCTCCACGTATCCTCCGAGACAGCGCCATAATATATGGCTCCCAAATGGACCAGAATTTTTCTTTCGGGGTCTGCCCTGCATCTCTTGCTTCCATAAGTAATATATTATGAAATGCATTCTTCCAAGCCCAAAAGCTGGGAGCTGCATCTTGAGTCCAACACTGCAAGAGGCATTTCTTCCCTACTACAACTGCTTTATAAACAAATAGACGCTGTTTATGTACGAGTGTAGCATCTTGTCCCTCCCAACCTAATATAATTGTCTTTGGTGTGGCTACAATTGGTTTGTGCAATAAACGCTCCCAATATTGAATTAACTGCAACCAAAATCTGTGAATAGCTGGACAAAACCAGAGAGCATGAGCCAGCTTAGCAGCGGGATCCCCACATTTAGTACACTCCTTAGTATCTCTGCATCCCACATAGTGTGCCTGTCTGGGAGATATATAGGCTCTCATAATTATCCTAAATTGAGATTCCCTATAATTAGCACTATGTACATACTTCAGGATCTGTTGAATGAGGTGTAGAAATTCTCCCCCAGGAATGGAACATTTAGAATCTAAACACCGCTTATGTGCCAACACTGTAAAGTCTTTATGAGGAATAATTTGCATTAAAGCCTTATGAAGATTGGCTACCGAGATGCCAGCCTGATTCATTGGCCAAAAAAATGCCTCTAATAGTCTGTAAACCCCTCAGGAGCAACGTGATAGAATAGATTTGACATAGAGGGGCATAATCGAACGAAAACGTCTATCTCCATGGGCGTTTATCTCCGAGAACGGGTCCGTGAAGGGGCAGTCCGAACCGTATTTTCGAAAAAAAAAAATAGACGTCCATGTTTTATTCGACAATTTGTGAGCTGGGCGTTTTTGTTTTTCAGCGATAATGGAAAATGAAAGTGCCCAGCTCAAAAACGAATAAATCCAAGGCATTTGTTCGTGGGAGGGGCCAGGATTCGTAGTGCACTGGTCCCCCTCACATGCCAGGACACCAACCAGGCACCCTAGGGGGCACTTTTACAAAAACAAAAAAAAAGGTAAAAGAGCTCCCAGGTGCATAGCACCCTTCCCTTGTGTGTTGAGCCCCCCAAATCCCCCTCAAAACCCACTGCCCACAAGTCTACACCATTACTATAGCCCTAAATGTGGGTACAGTGGGTTTGGGGGGGTTGGACGACTAAGCATTAAGCAGCACAATTGTAACAGGTGGGGGGGGGGATGGGCCTGGGTCCACCTGCCTGAAGTCCACTGCACCCCCTAACAACTGCTCCAGGGACCTGCATACTGCTGCCAGGGAGGTGGGTATGACATTTGAGGGTGAAAATAAAAAGTTGTGAAACATCATATTTTGTGGTGGGAGGGGGTTAGTGACCACTGGGGGAGTCAGGGGAGGTCATCCCCGATTCCCTCTGGTGGTAATCTGGTCATTTAGGGCACTTTTTGGGGCCTTATTCGTGAAAAAACAGGGTCCAGGAAAAGTGCCCTAAATTCTAGCTACAAACGCATACTTTTTTTCCATTATCGGCGAAAGGCGCCCATCTCTGTTCGGGTGATAACCATGCCCCAGTCCCGCCTCCGACACGCCCCCGTCAACTTTGTATGCTTCCGCGATGGAGTGCAGTTGAAAACGTCCAAGTTCGGCTTTCGATTATACCGCGTTATTCGTTTTTGTGAGATAAACGTCCATCTCCCGATTTAGGTCGGAACTTGGGCGTTTTTCTCGTTCGATTATAAGCAGGATAGTGTGTCACCTGTGAGTATGCAAATAAATTTAATGGATGTGGTAGCAAATGCCCTCTTATAATTTCAAACGCCTGCAAAGTGCCATCCTCCTTCAATACATCCGCTACATAAAATATTCCTTGTAGTGCCCACTTATGAAATATTCCTTTCTCCCGCCCTGGTTCAAAATCAAAATTTCCCACCAGTGGAAGGAAATCCGTATAGTGAGGATTTTGATGCAATGCTGTTAAAAAGGGGGGGGGGGGGAGGGAAATGGGACTTGATATACTGCCTTTCTGAGGTTTTTGCAACTACATTCAAAGTGGTTTACATATATTCAGGTACTTATTTTGTACCAGGGGTAATGGAGGGTTAAGTGACTTGCCCAGAGTCACAAGGAGCTGCAGTGGGAATCAAACTCAGTTCCCCAGGATCAAAGTCCACTGCACTAACCACTAGGCTACACCTCCAAACATAATGCATTGGCTGCAAAAAAACATGTTTCTTCAACCCGGATGACAATCTCAATTGTGCAACCTGCACCAAATAATGTGGGTGTTCTGGTAAAAATACTTCTTTTTCAAATGACCAATTCGTATAGTGTTCCGTACCTAGCACCCAATCTGCTAAATGTCTCAACAAACATGCCAAGTTATATATTCGTAAATTGGGCAATCCTAATCCCCCATCCCTCCAGTGACCAAACAGTCTTTCGAAAGGGCATTTAGATTTTTTACCGCCCCAACAATAATAGGTTAACATTCGTCGAAGCCTCCGAAGATCTTTCTGTTGAAGGCAGAGAGGCAGATGTTGTAGCAAATACAGCCACCTAGGAAAAATAATCATGCGGTATAAACTGATTCTTCCACTTAAGGACAACGGTAAACTATGCCAAACTGTTAGCTGTTTTCGTGCGTCATGCAGTATCTGATCAATGTTTAGCCTGTATAAATTCTTCATGTTGCTAGTTAATAAAATGCCCAAGTATCGAAAATGTTCTGCAGCCCATTTTAATGGGAATGGGCCCTTCCAGCGAGTACATACTTCCGGAAATGTTGGTAATCCCTCTGATTTATGCATTTTAAGTCGAAAGCCAGAGAATGAACCATATTCAGAAAAACTTTCTAAAAGTATCGACAGAGACCGATCAGGTAGAGACAGATGTGCTAGCAGGTCATCAGCAAATGCTGATATCTTAAACTCATAAGTTCCCAATTTAACGCCACGTATATCTGGATTACTTATGATCTCCCTAATCAAGGGATCCAAAGTGAGGGCAAATAATAATGGAGATAACGGGCATCCTTGCCGAGTTCCCCTGAGGATAGGAAAAGAATCCGAAGTATGTCCATTAACCATAACTCTTGCGACTGGATTAGTATACAGTGTCCGAATAGCTCGTGCAAAGAAATCTTCAATATCATATGTCCGTAATACTGCAAACAAGAGTTCCCACCTAACCCTATCAAACGCTTTCTCAGCGTCAAAGCTAATTAAAAGTGTGAGAGTTCGCGTCTTCTGTATTTGCTCCAGCAAGGCTAAGATAGTACGAATATTCTTTACCACTTGTCTCCCACGGATAAAGCCCACATGAGGTTCAGCTATCACCAAGGGCAAGACAAGCGCTAAGCAACTAGCCAGAATGCCAGCCAAAAGTTTCGCCTCATACCCGATCAGCGATATCGGTCTATAAGATTCTGGGTGAGTTGGATCCCTTCCCGGTTTTGGGAAGACTACTATCACCGCCATGTTTAAAGTGTTGGGCAACTGCTGATTCTCTTTAAACATCTCTCTATATAAAACGCACCTCCAACGTTCTAATGAAGCCTCACTCTCCCAACATTCTAAAAGTGAAGTGGCTAAGATCGATTTTGCGCAATGAGAGGTGAAGTGGCTAAGATCAATTTTGCGCAATGAGAGGTGAAGTGGCTAAGATTGATTTTGTGCAATGAGTGTCTGCCCCGCCCACGCGTCACAACGTGATGATGTTTAGGGCGGAGCAATGACACTCACCCAATCGCATCGCTCACCCTATTTGACACGTTGGAGGTGCCTTTTCTACAGAGAGATTACGTCCCATTGGAAAGTAGGAGGCGTAGTATCCGCCCTTTGCAACGCCCTCCCCAAAGTCGTCGCTGCTCACCCCTACATCCACCCCAGGTAGCCACCACTACCACCCTGCACCACCCCAAGCACACAGCGACAGGCAGGAGGAGGAGTACACACATGTCACTCCCTTCCTCCATCCCTCCCACTTCAAGGCCCCTCACACCCCTTCCACAGAGTTCCACACTCCCCCCTCCCTCCAATTGGAACACCCCCCCTCCGCGTTACTGCCCCCTGGACCCCCCTGCCGCGACCCTATGGATACCACCCTTTCCTCCGAAAAACCTCCCCTGAAGCTGTTGCCTACCTCTGCTGACGAAGCCGAACTTCTCTTCTCGCCTGCGGGGCGTGGCTTGATGAAGGAGTATCTATCCAACTCTCTGTGCATGCGTCTGACATCAGATGCAAGCACAGAAACTTCAACAGATGCTCATTCAACAAGGAACGCCCTGCAGCCCAGAACAGAAGTTCGGCTCCGTCAGCAGAGGTACGCAGAGGCTTTGGGGGAGGTTTTCCGGAGAAAAGGGTGGTGTCCACAGGGTCACGCCACGGGGGGGGCAGGGGGCAGTAACGCGAAGGGGGGGTGTTTAACTCGGAGGGAGGGGGGAGTATGCCACTCGATGGGAGGGGCGTGAAGGGGGCCTTGAACTGGGAGGGAGGGGGGTCTGCAACTCGGGAGGGGGCTCTGGAACTCACAAGGGAGGAAGAGAGGGACGGAGGGGGGTCTGCAGGGAGAGAGGGAGGAGGGTCTGGAACTCGGGAGGGAGGGAGGGAGGGAAGGGGGTCTGCAACTCGGAAAGAAGGAAGGGAGGGAGGGAGTGAGGATGGGTGGGAATTTACCTTGCTAGTGCCCGTTTCATTGCGTTTCGAAACGGGCCTTTTTTACTAGTGTTTAATAATTGAACCAAAACATGCTGAATGTCTGGAAGCATTATCTTGTAAAACTTAGCTCTATATCCATCTGACCCTGGGGCCTTATGTAGCGCGCTCTTACTTACGACCCTCTGCACTTCCTCTAGATCTATTGGAACATTCAATTTTGCCGCCTGAGCCTCCGAAAATCTGGGTAAATCCAAGCTGGTCAAATAGATATCCGGGTCCAATTCCTGGCTGGAGTCCACCGTATATAACTTGATAATATGCCTTAAAAGTTTGAACAATGTCTCTATCAGAGTGAGTCAGCCATCCAGAATCAGCCCTAAGGGTCAACACCTTTCTAGGTCCCTGACTATGGCGTACCAGACGTGCCAACATCTTCCCTGTCTTACTCCCATACTTATGAATCTGGTATTGATAACACATGGCCGATTTTTTGGGTCTTTGGTGTATCAACTCATTAAGGGAACTTTGTGCGGCTAAATAGCGATCTCGAGTTTCAGCAGATGATTTTCGTCCATATTGTTGATGACAAGAACGCACTTATTTTTCCAGCTGAATTATAGCCGCATCTCTCTGTTTTCTCTTTAATACACTATAAGCAATGATATCTCCTCTTAGGACTGCCTTAGCTGTTTCCCAATACAAAACAATGTCATCACTATGTTGATCATTAAATTCTCTAAAGTCGTTCCACTTACGCCTAATATAATCCATGAACTCCCTATCCTGATGCAAGCCCAGAGGAAAGGCCCAGCGTCGAAACGGCGTCCCAGTGTGCTCCCCCCTCAATTCAACCCAGATTGGGGCATGATCCGATATCACAGTGGGGTCAATGGTAGCCGAGCAAGTTCTAGAAAAGAGCCTCTCACTTATCAAAAGGTAATCCATACGAGATTGGGTTTGATGTGCTCATGATAAATGCATATAATCCCTTTCATTTGGGTGTAACACCCTCCAAACATCCATGAGTTCTCTCACACAACAGTGGAATCCCTTTTGTACCATCACAGCTAAGACCCCCTAGGGAGTGTGATTTATCCAAATTCAGATCCACCACTACATTAAAGTCTCCTCCCATAATAATCGGCAGTCCAGCCAGCTTTTGGAGTTTGTAAATAATATTCCAAAATTTTTTTTATCATAGTTATTGGGAGCATAAATATTACACAAAACACAAGAAAACCCATCAATCACCAGATGGGCTATAATATAGCAACCCTCTGGATCTGTCTCCAACGATATCTTCTCAATATGTAGACTTTTGTGAAATAATATTACAACGCCACCTTTCTTCCCTCTAGCTGGAGCTTCAATAAAGTCCCCAACCCACCAGGTTTGTAATTTACGATGTTCCACTGCAGAAAAATGAGTCTCCTGAATCATAGCAATGGCAGCCCCTTTACGATGTAGGCTATGCAATTTTTGTTCCTTTTTATGGGAGATGATATGTCCCCCACATTCCAAGAGTACACTTTCCAATCTCTCATGTGACAGCCCCTATGTAGGACCTATAAGGCAGATCAATTCCCCATACAATCCAGGTATGTTGTCCCAGCCTCCAACATACCCTGTCCAAACGTCCATCCCCACTGCTATAACGCAACCAGCCTGCACCTATCCTCCATAACAAAGGAAGTTTCCTATTCCATTCATTCCCTCCTAAGCATGGCTCCCTATGTTTCCCTCCCTCAACATACCCCTCCCCCCTTCCCTCCTTTCCCCACCTGAACATCCCACATCCAAACCCCTCTTCTACCCCTACCCCTCCTAAAAGTAGTCCCGTATGGATCACCTCCCCCTCCATCCCAGCTATTATTCCCCCCTACTATACATCTCTCTTATCCATACTTCATCATCATATGATATAAGAAAAAAAAAAAGGACCATGTAGCCAAAATAATATATTACTAATGTCACTCATTCCATCCAACCAGACATCCTTCCTCCACAGTCATCTTTCATCCATAGATTCCTGTGTAATCCACGCACCTTTTTCCTCCTGTCCTCAAGCTAGCTGCCCAAACATTATGCTTTCACTATCAGCTTGAGGTCAGAGGTCTTAGTTTAGTAAAGCCAACATATATATATATATGTATCCTACCAAGACATTCATATCAGGTTACCATGGTCATTATTACATAACTTCTATATTAATACATTTTTATCTCAACAATATAACCCATAAGACCATTATGCCTAGTCATTACCAGGGGCGTAGCCAGACAACAGATTTTGGGTGGGCCTAAGCAAGAAGTGGGTGGGCACCAAGTGTTCTCCTCCACTACGACCAGAAAAATATCTCAGCTGACGGGAAAACGCTTCTTTCCACCTTGGCAGTCTGCAGCAGGCATGCACTGAAAACTGAGCATGTGCAGGTGCCGGTATCGTGGAGAGTAGCGTTTTCATTACCATCAGGGGCGAGTCTTCAGCTGGCGGAGCTTGGGATCCCCACCAGCTACCGCTAAATATGTGCTACTGTTGGGTGGGCCTGAACCCTAAGTGGGTGGGCCCTGGCCCACCCAGGCCCACCTGTGGCTACGCCACTGGTCATTACTAAGAAATAAAGGTTTGTATTGCCCAAAGGATATAGTTCTCTGACTCAAACAAACAAAAAAACACACATCCCTGTATTGCGAACAATAGTCAGTAAGACCTTCAATATTGATGCAAATCTTCTGCAACATATTTAAACAGAGTTATCCCACAGAAGCAGGCTTCATCCTTCTAGTCCTCATATTGTAATTCCAGCAACCATCACTGGCTCCATAAGTCTAACGATGAAGAGGTCAATTTTGGCAGACACTCCAGGAAAGCAAGAGCATCTCCAGCTTTAGTAAATAAGTATGTTTGGCTCTCGTGAGTGATCCTAAGTTTTGCTGGGTATAATAATGCAAAGCGCATATGACGTTCAATCAGCGAAATGCACACTGGTGCGAAAGCCTTCCTTTGCTGCTGCAACTTGTAAGGAATAATCTTGGAAACACAGTACCTTAGTATTTTGATGCTTAAGCGTCGTCCCTCCTCGAATCGTGCGAAGAATCAGCTGTTTATGCAAGTAATTCAAGATTCTGAAAATCACCACTCTGGGCTTCTCTCTCACCACGTTCCTGGGGCTTAGCCTGTGGGCCCTCTCAATTCAAAAATGAGTCGTGGTCTTCCAAATGCAACGCAGCAGGCAACCATGACTCCAAGAAATTCACCAAATCCGTACCACCAGCAGATTCAGGTAATCCAACCAAACGCAAATTGTTGCGCCGTAAGTGATTTTCCAAATCATCTAGTTTGCTTTCTAGATCGAGCACTTGCTTTCTCAGGCATTCTTGTTCTTCCGCCATAATCCACGCCTGTGTTTCTAATGCGGACGTTCTATGCAGGCCAGCATCTAGCTCCAAGCAGACATTATCAAGTCGCTCATGTGCCTCTTCTGTTCTGTCCAATAACTGCTGCAATCTAGAGTCCAGCATCTCCTCAACCACCGTGCAAGACATAAGATCAAAAGAATCACTGTTCATAGGTTTTAGTTCCTATGAACAGTGATTCTTTTGATCTTATGTCTTGCACGGAGTGATTTTTTTGAAAAAAGTATTGCAGTGGACAAGAACTTTGCAGGAAGAAGATCTTTGGTTCTGCACAATCTCTACCTAAGCTAAGTAGCTGTTATACAATATTTTTTTTTAACATTAGTTTTTTAACATCATTTTTTGGATATTGTCCACTAATTAAATATTGTGATCAGGATGGAGGTAGGATGTGCTATGATGTAAATGTGGTGTCCCTGCAAAGCTTGGACTTTTAGTCCACAGCAATACACCAAAAAAACTGAGCACAACAAATAAATATTTATACAATTTTATTGAGCTTTTTACAAAAAGTAATTATTTATACAATATGAGTAAATGAGAATATTTCTAATACTTTAAAGTTCTAATCAGGGTTTCTGTTATAGTTTGCATATTTTCAAACATGCCAGCTTGTACAGCATACAGATGTACACAGAGGAAGCATAAAAACGGGGTAACCTTTCATAGGTAGAGTAGTAATTTGTTATAAATCTTAACCAGTGGTTAGTTGGAGGGTCTGGTTACAGGACACCCTAGCACATGTTATATTCGTGCAGAGATTTTTTTTCTCCTGGTAATGGGCCACTAAAACAGACATCATGTTATGAAAATCAGGTGTTTAACATTCAGAGTTTCTATCTATTTATTTATTTATGACATTCATATTGCACATTTAACATGTATTCGATTGAAACCTGCCAACCTGGGAGCATTTGAAAGCTTTTTTTTTTTTTTTACCTGTGCCTAGATAGTTTGTGAGAACTTGCTCCTTCTGTTTTGAAGAATGCAGTGGTATATTATAAAAGTGCACTTAATATTGTTTATTACTATTATTTGCTACTGGTTGATATACAAAAGAAGTTAACCAAGTAAACTTCATGCTTTGTAATATAATTTGTAATAATAGTTTTCTCAGTCATTACCCAAATACAAATAAAATTATAATGTTAATTATATAACTGTGTCTGCCTCTTATGGTAGCTTTTGTTAATTAAAGTTCTGTCAGAAAAATATTTGCAAGAGCGATTTTATTAAGCAGGCAAAACAATACACTGCCAAAATACAAAATAGCAAGCAGCACAGTATTTATTTCTTTATTTGCTGCATTTGTATTCCACATTTTCCCACCTATTTGCAGGCTCAATGTGGCTTACAGTTTTCCTTCATGGCATTTGCCAATCTAGAGTAGAAAGGTATAATTGACATTAAATAGAAGAATAGGTTGACATCATCGATTAAGTAAATAACATAATGGATAGTCATTACAGGGTGAAAGAGACAATTGACATTTCCTAAAGAATATTGATGACCTGGTAGATTAAAGAGATAGATTAATAGCGCGTCATTTCACAGTATAGATGCAATTTGTATGATACATAGAATATTGATGATCTACAAGAATTAAACAATAAGCATGAGGAGAAAATATTTGGATATCAAGTTAGGTGTTGTGTTATATTGCAGTTCTTAATATGGGTCATTGCAGTATGCCTTGTTAAACAGATAGGTCTTTAGTGATTTGCAAAAGTCAGTTAGATTGTGAATTATTTTCAGATCCATTGGCAGTGCGTTCCATCAATTTGTGCTTATATAGGAGAAGCTAGATGCATGTATTAGTTTGTATTTTAGTCCTCTACAACTGGGGAAGTGAAGATTCAGGAATGTGCGTGTTGATCTTTTGGCATTTCTAGATGGCAGGTCAATCAGGTCTGTCATGTAGGCCGGAGCATCTCCGTGGATGATCTTGTGAACCAGGGTGCAGACCTTAAACGTAATACGTTAAGTGGAAGCCAATGTAACTTTTCTCTTAGGGGTTTGGCGCTCTCATATTTTGTTTTGCCAAATATGAGTCTGGCGGCGGTGTTTTGGGCTGTCTGACGTTTCTTGATGAGTTGTTATTTGCAGCCCGCATATAGTGCATTGCAGTAGTCTAGATGGCTTAGCACCATTGACTGTACCAGGTTACGAAAGATGTTTCTTGGGAAGAAGGGTTTTACTCTTTTTAATTTCCACATTGAGTGGAACATCTTCCTTGTTGTGTTTTTCACATGGTTTTCTAGTGTGAGATTCCGGTCTAAGGTAACTCCAAGAATTTTCAGGGTGTCTGACACGGGAAGGGAGAAGTTTGGTGTGGTTATAGTGGTGAATTTGTTTGAGTTATATTGAGATGTGAGTATGAGACATTGTGTTTTTTCTGCATTAAGTTTTAATTGGAATGCATCTGCCCACAAGTGCATGATTTCAAAGCTGTGGTTGATGGCATTAGTGATTTCCTTTAGGTCATGTTTGAACGGAATGTAGATCGTAACGTCATCTGCGTATATGTAAGGGTTGAGGCCTTGATTGGCTAGCGATTTAGCCAGGGGTGTCATCATTAGATTGAAGAGAGTCGGTGAGAGTGGAGATCCTTGGGGCACACCGCATTCCGGTGTCCATAAAGTTGATATACTCGAATTAGATTTCATCTGGTATGCTCTTATATTTTATGGCTGACCATGTCGAATGCACTGGACATGTCGAATTGTAGTAGAAGTATGTTGTTTCCTGTTGCAATTGTTTGTTTGAATTTGGTGAGAAGAGTGGTCAGAACTGTTTCGGTGTTGTGATTAGCCCGGAATCCTGACTGTGACTCATGAAGGATTGAGAATTTATTTAAGTAGTTGGTAAGTTGTTTGGTCACCATACTTTCCATTAGTTTGGTTACCAGAGGGATAGATGCTACTGGGCGATAGTTGGCGATAGTTGCCAAGTTTATACAAAGTTGATTATTTTCGGTGGAAAATAAATCTGTTGGCTGCCTGCTATGTGAATATTCCATCACTGTTTAATTATTGCTACCAAGTATTACATATTTAGGGTATATGCCTAACATAGATAGTTTACATTTGTTTATCTAGACCTTACATGCACATGGTATTGCCTATTAAACCCAAAGGCAAAACCAAAGTGTGGTTAAACAATTTGTATAAACTGTGTTATTTATGACTTCTTATGAAATGCTTTGAGTCCTAGTGATCTGTACATCTGTTGTGTTATTTTGGCGGGTGGAAACAGTCAGGTGGGCTTTTAGGGAGGGAGGGGAGTACGGGAGTTCTTGGGGTGAAAGTAAAAGTTTTTATTGTGCTATGTTGGATGGTTTACTTTTTTTTCTTGTTCTGTATGAAGCTTATCAACCAACATGTTTTGCTTTTAATCAAGATGATTAAAACATAAAAAAGAAGTTTTGGATGTTACTGAATTCTCTTATTCTGTCTCACTGTATTTCCAGTTTTGGCACAGTATGAGCCATCACAAGAACAAAATATATGAAAACCAATGGGCTGCATTAGGGGCTTATAGCCCATTTAGCTATGTTTCCACAAATGGGCGATCTGTTTGACAGAAAATATTTTTATTCTTTTTACTTTTAACAACTTGTCCCTGAAATATGCTCAAACAACAAAATAATCCATTTGTGTATCTAAAAGGTAAAGTTCTACAAAACAGATGAAGATGTGATTCCATGTGCCCCAATGAAAAGAGAGTTTAATTCTATTTCCATTTAATTTCAATATATTCCATCATCTTTATAACACCAGGCTTCCCAAGGCACATTACAACAATAGTTAAGATGGACCCATCAGGAAACAGGATATACTCACTGAAGTTTGGCCATCTGTATTGTATACAGTGTATTTATTTAGCTTTTGGTGTAGAAAAATGAGCACAAAATACAGTGTTTAAAATTGCTGTTTCTACCAGCTATAATTTTAAAGCTGTTTTATGATGTTTAATTGTTATTTAATGATATATCTACATATGGGAAACTTTCAAATAAAGAGCTGTCCAATAAATAAATAAATAAAAATAATAAAAAAAAGTTTGTCCTCCACCTTTTAAGGCACTGCCTACCCAGTTGAAACAGCTTTAGACTTGTTACAGATGGACCAACAATAAAAAAAAAAACCCGACAATGTGGATGCACCAGCTCATAGGTTTGCTTATTTTGTTTTGAGTAAATGGGGATGACGGCTGCGCTGAGAAGGGGAAACTCAGAACGTCCTTATTGGCTTTCTTGCTTACAATGGACTAAATAGGCTTACTTCCACATTAAACCTCCTCGGCTCATGCCCTGCCTTCTCCTGTCTCAATCAGACTTCGTTGCCGTTCTCTGGCGTCCGTCTCTCCTCTGACGCAAATTCCTGTTTCCGGCAAGGCGGGATGCCTTAGAGGGAGAAGAACTGAAGTTGTGTTATAGGAAACAGGGTACCGGAGAAGGAAAGGTGTGCAATTTCAGGTATGAGTTTGATGGTGGTGTATTGCGGAGACAGATGGCAAGGCAGTCCCCGAAAAGCGTGTGACGTGGCAATAGTAACAGTCGTCCCTCCCTGCTTTCCCACTGACAGAAAGGTAGACGTACCATAGTAATACACAGCTGCAAAAGGCTGTGTATTACTATGGTGGTGTGCACTTTTTTTTGTTGTTGTTTTTACAACACAAGGTGTTGAGTGAAGTTAAAAAAACCGGTAAATAAATCCTACTGAACAAATAATGTAATCTGCAATATTTTCTCTCTCCAATAAGCGAATAGCATGCATAAGCGTGTACTAATATTCTGTAGAGTGCAGAATTCTTGCACTTCAAAATGTTATTTGAGTTTTCTACTGTCAGTGATCTCAGTGTGAAACAGGCTAGTACTGAGAGCATAGGGAAGTGTAGACCTGTGTTCAAATGGCTTCTTTTTCTGATAACTTGCAGTTAAGGATTCAGGGGTTGAGCCAGCCTTGATGGCATTGAAAACTCAAATAAGCATGGAGCCTTTGAACAATTTATGTGCTCAATGCCCTGCAACATCCCCACCCTTTGGTGACAGGAGGTTGCTGTTGGAGGGAGTGGGGGGGGGGGGGGCATGGCAAAGCTTTGAATGTGGAAATGGAACCAGTGATAGAGGCCGTGATGGGTGGGTGGGCGGGCAGGCAGGCAGGCAAGTAAGTGAGAGGAGGATAAAAGTAGAGTTGGGAAGGTATTGGGAGAAATCAGAGTCTGGGTGGGAATAAGAAACAGAAGGAAAGGATTGAAGGCAGAGAGTGATTGACCCAGCATAGGAGCTGGGGGTGATGAAATGCAGTGGAAAGTAAATGTGGGCAGGGGAAAGAGGAAGTTTAAAGAGTGGAACTTGGGAGCCTGTGAAAGATAGAAGGGAATAAAAGCTGGTAAAGGAATGGGAGGACTAGGGAGAGGGTAAGAATGGGAGGAGATAAGCTAGGAAGGAGGTGGGTGAAATAGGCACTGGATGGAAGTTTACTCCTGCCAGAATTTGTGCAGAATTCAACATTTCCATGCAGAATCTGTGGGGCCGTGGTAATGGAATGACCCCCCCCCCCCCCCCCCCCGCCTGCTTGCCCGACTCTCCACCTGCTCAGCTGACCCACTCCCTTTTGTTCATCTGTCCCCCACTCTTTCCTGCCCCGCTGTCTTGCTGGTGCCATCCTTTTTCAAAATGGCCACCGAGACTTCAAGCGGTAATCTCATGAGAATACCGCTTGAAGTCGGTGGCCATTTGAAAAAGCATGGCACCAGCAAGAGAGCGGCGACAGCGGGGTAGGAAAGAGTGGGGTTATTTCTTGCCCTGAAGAGGTGCTCCCACTGCAGTTCCTACTGCTCCTACCTCAGGTGAGTACGGGGATGGCTAGCTGGAGGGGAGGGGCTGTAAACAAAGAGGGGGGATGCTGTGGGTGGAAGGGGGCTGTAAAAAAAAAAAAGGGGATGCTGTGGGTGGGAGGGAGGGAGGGGAGCTGCAAAAAAAGTGGAATGCTGTGGGAGGGAGGGGCTGTAAAGAGGGGTCCACAAAAAAGGGGGATGCTAGTGGGAGGGAGGGGGCTGCAAAAAATTATGACAAATGCGAAATTTGCAAATTTTATTCACAGAATTTTGCAGAATTTTGAAATGTTTTGCACAGAATTTTAATTTTTTTGGGCGCAGAATTTCAGAATTTTCCTTCTATTTCTGCATATAGTTTCTCTTATGTTTTAGTTGCTGTATTAAACCCTATGTTGTAGGAGTAGAAGTTGTGTTGCTGTTAAGTGAGGTGACACCATCATTTCATTTTAAACTTGAAAAGAAAATTTAAGAATATGATGTTCAGTAATACATTTTTATGGGATCATTCTTGGAGTGGGTGGAGTGTTATGATTATTGCTTTAATAATCAGAATTTTGGCTCTATGGCCTGGGCTTTGCCCACTGTTCACATCCATCTCAGTCACCTCTCCCTTCTTTCTCTGTTTACCTCTCTAGTGGAGTGGAGGAGTAGCCTAACGGTTAGAGCAACAGGCAGAGAACCAGGGGATCCCAGTTCAAATCCTATAGCAGCTGCTTGTGATCTTAGGCAAATCACTTAACCCTCTGTTGCTTCAGATACAAACTCTGATAATAGCTTGCAGGCAATATACAAGAAATTAAATAATAAAGTAAGGATTGTTATTGTTCTAGGATGAGGGTGGTTTGGGTTTTGCTGTATCATTTGTATTAAAATATTATTCTGTTATTTAATTTAAAAAATGATTTCAAATAGTTTCCTTCTCACATTCTGCTGTTCAGTCATGTAAGCCAGTTGCAGGTGAGTCCACAGAAAAGAGCAGCACAGTAGCAACCAGTAGCTGCTATAAAAGCAACTTTTATTCATAGAGAAACCTTTGTATAACAGCATAGATCACAGTGTCCAGTGGTTCAGATGTTAAAAATTATGCCCTACATGTTTTGGCATTATTAATGCCTGCATCACTGGCAAATTTAATTATACTGCTAGAGTATAAATCTTGCCTTAATATGAACCACTAATTGTCTGTACAGAGGACTGTCAGCCTGATGTGTATTTCACAGTGTCACCAAATTCAGAGCACTGGGCAGGTCAAACAGCTGATCAAAGCTGTGAACTGTGTGGGCAGGAGAGAAGAGGACAGGACAGGACAAGAAGAGAAGGTCAGAGAAGCATTAGGGCAGCTGCACCGTAAGCCGTGCTCTTGTGCTGTCAGCTCGAATTAGATTGTCTAGGATGGTGTGGGCAAACATTTTGGTCTGAGGGCTGCGTTGGGAGCTGTGACTAGGTTATAGAGCTAGTGCAGTTTATATGGTCTGATGAATGGGGGGGAGGGGGGGAAGTCCCCCAACCCTGTAACGACTTTCCATGTAGCCTCGTACTATATGAAGCCAATAGCAAATAGTGCTTCATGAACACCTACCTGCAGCTGCTAATGTTGCTGTTGTAGTCAGAAACATCTTTACTCACCAGTACATTTGCCCTTTCATGTAACATCAATAAGACAGCCCATGAAGCCAGTCCCATGGCCTGTAATTGCTGCCCCTTTGCCTTTTACTGACACAGGTCCTGCCATGGCCTCTAGCAAATTATCGCTCTGAGCATGAAGGGATCTGAGTGTCATTAACAGCAGACTAGCTGGATCAGAATGGTGACATGTCAGAGGCTGTAGCAGAATCTGGATTAGCAACAGACTGCAAGAGGGTCTTCACCATATGTCAATTATTTTATTGATACTCGGCAGCAGAGTGATATTTGCACTGGTGAGCCAGATCTAGGTTGTGGACATAGTTATTCTCTCCCCCGCCCCAACAGATCTGGGAGGAAGATGGAGCAGAGGTGATATATGTAAACATTGGGTCCCCAGGTGCTGGAGGCCCATGGTATATCACTGAGTGACTTCTGTAGCTACAAGTTTTAATTTCACTGCTGCCATCTATCATCCTTTATGATAGGGTAGTGCTGAGCTGAGTGGAGTAGCCTAATGGTTAGAGCAGTGGGCTTTGATCCTGGCAACCTGGGTTTGATTTTCACTGCTGCTTCTTGTGATCCTGGGCAAGTCACTTAACCCTCCATTGCCCCAGGTACAAAAAAAAACTTAGATTTTGAGCCCTCTAGGGACAGAGAAAGTACCTGCATATAATGTGTACTGCGCCGCGTACATCTAGTAGTGCTATCTAAATAATTAGTAGATTAGTAGTAGAGTCGGAGCTGTTACAGCTGTTTAACTGACTTCAGGTATTGCTGCTGTGAGCCAGATTCTCTGTGTGTTAGTTTAGTAATGACAGCATAGGCCTGTGATATCTGAAGAGCTAGGTTCTGATAAAATTGCTTTAACCCTTTGTGATGGCCAAATGTTGAGACCATAGACCTGCATTATCTGGGTTCACTTTTAACTAATGCAATTTTCCCTCTATTTCTGCATTTAGTTTCTCTTATGTTTCAGTTGCTGTATTAAACCCTTTGTTTTCTAGTTTCAGGAGGAACCCGGCAATTCCAGGATCATTGTGTGACTTCAACCTTTGTATTCTTGTGACACTACATAATACAAAGGTACCATCTGAGTGTTATTCTCCCCAGAGGCGCCATGACTCGGGATGTAGGTCTGGATGATGAACTTCCAGATTGGGCTGGAGCTAAAGAGTTCTATCAGAAATATGACCCCAAGGACATAATTGGCAGGTAAATGGCAAGTGTTTCTTGGAGGGAAAAAGTTGGGTACATAGACGGGAGGTAGGGTGATGGGTATATGGCATAGCTTCTCTATCAAGATGAGAAAGTATTGAAATGTATTACATTATGGGACAGAGTTGTTTTTATTTTTTATTTATTTACAGCGCTTGATATCACAACATATCCATCAATGGCGTCTATGCAGTTTACAACTTAAAAACAAAAATTATAATAAAAGGGAGGGGAAACAAGAAAAGGGCTAGGAAGTGACAGGTGTCAACTAAAAACATTTGGGGAAAGGTAAGGTACTTCAGGGAGAAGGCTAAAGGTCTCATGAAAAAGATGGGTTTTGAGGAGTAGTTTAAACTGATAGAGGGAAGGCTCAGTACTAACTTGAGAAGGAAGAGTGTTCCAGAGTTTTGGACCTAAATAACTGAAAACTGTTTCTTGGGAAATTGTGAGGTGGAAAGCTGAGAAAGGCAGGAGGACTAGTGTAGAGTGTAAACTGGTGTTGTTAGAAAACGCCCTTTAAAAGCTAAAATGAGACATTTTTAAAAATTATTTATTTGAATTCACAATGGTACCACAAGTATAAAACTTGAAACCAGAAAATACATTCTATCAATAGAAATATATAGATATAAGAAAAAGAAATGCAATAGTTAAGAAAATTACATATGACAGAATTATTTTAAACTAAGCCCAAGGGCAAGAAAAGGAAACTCGTAAAGTTGTAAGTCAGTATCCAAATAAAATCCAAATAATAAATTCTAAGTAACTTCTTAATAGAGCAGAAAAATTAAAGCTTTAAAGAGACTTTTCACTTCAGTTAGCAGATGTATTATTTACTATAAGAGATGAGATGGCAATAGGAGCCTGTTGAGTCCTGGTTTCAACAAAATTCTTAAGTAGAGGAGTGTGGTAGCCCATCCTCCCACCCTGTCAGACTGTCATAGTAATGCTTGAATGTTTTCACTTATATACACTGTCAGCTAGCACATTTGCTTATTTCTGATCTGACGAAGAAGGGCAACCTTTGAAAGCTAATCAAGAAATGTAATAAGTTATGTCCAATAAAAAAGGTATCATCTTATTTTCTTTTCCATGTTTTATTTTGTTTGATTTCTATTGATAACAAAATTCTTCAAATGATTTGGATCCACAAACACATAAATTTTACCCCCAAACTTAAAAGTACATTTACATGATATTGTAGGAAAAAGGTCAAGGTCCCTCTTAGGACTACTAACTGAGGTCTAAGGACCAAAAGGGCCTTCCTCCTAAGTTATGTTTGCCTAGACAAGTCAGGAAATACAGAAACTTTGTGACCCAGAAACATTATATCTTTATAGTTGAAATGTTAATGTAGAACCTGAACATGGTCAGGATCTAAAGTAAAGGTAACGATGAGGGTAGCTTTAGATAATACATCCTGGGAATTCTCTAAAACGTCTGTCAAATTTAGAATATACTGCCCTTCCCCTGTCTTTATTAGAGCCACAACCTCTTTCACCAACATAGTAGGCTCGCAAAATGGGTGGCATAGGTTTCATTTTCAAAGCATATAGACATCTCAGAATGCTAAAAAAAATGTTCATCTGCCAAAAACATCTAAATAGCAACTTTGGAAAGGCAGAAAAAAAAAAAACCAGTCTAACACTGTAGTTTGCCCAAATAGGAAGGGGGCATGTTGGGTGTGGATAGGATGTGTGTTTTGAGCAGGACTAGGAATGTCCCAAAAGCAGGACGTCCAACAGCAATAATCGAACTAGAAGAAACATCCAAGTCTTAGGTTTAGGATGTCCTAAGTTGGACCTGCTTCAGTCACATCCAGGGTAAAAATAAGAAAGGTGCACTGATTGAGCAGCTGACCATTGCAGGGATTAAGGCATGACCCCTCCCTAATTCCCCAGTGGTTACTGTCCCCTGAAACTGGCAAGGAATACCAGGCTCTATGACAGCCTCAGGAATTACAGTCATTCTGACCAAAGCAGGAAGCAAGTGTGAGGGATAGCCTAGTGGTTAGTTCAGTGGACTTTAAACCAAGGGACCCCAGTTCAAATTCCAAGTTAACGCAATTTTTTTTAAATGTGAGCCCTCCAGAAACAGAAATATACCTACTGTACCTAAATAATAAGCTACCTGCAAGCCTGAAGTTTATTGAACTGGTGCACATTCAGGTAGACTGTCTTTTTTTTTTTTGTTCCTGGAGGGCTTACAATTACAAAAGAAGAGTTAAAACGGAATTTGAAGCAGTGTCCTGTGGTTTAAAGTTCACTGCACTAACCACTAGGCTATCCCTCTGATTTGCCTGGACGTTGTGTGTGGCCATTTTTCTCAGAATGATATATATATCATCCGCCTATCAGTAGGAGGTACAGCCCTATTCCTGAATGATTCTTAGAAGTAGAGAAAGAATGATATTGAAGAGGGTAGGGGCAAGAACAGAACCCTAAGGAGCCCCAGAAGATCTACAGGAAAGACTGGAGAAAGCAAGAAGGAGTCTCGCAGATCCAATTGCATTTGGCGTTGGTGGTGAACGGTAGAGAAAGCTTGTCCTTGTGATGTGGCTGCTGGAGACCTTGGAGGTATGGTGCAATCTTTGATCCCGAGTAGAGTAATGCTGGACGGCGTCTGGTGGGTTCTGTCTAAGATGGAGGCAATGATGGGCCAAAACCTCAGATAATGTGACATCTCTTGTGAGTAAAATTGACTCCTTAACTACAAACTTGGAAACTACTAAAGCTGAGCTTACAACACAGATTCAAGAAATTAAAACAGATGTAAAAGCTAATCAGGAAGTGACAGTCGCTCTGGTTAAAGATAAAGGGATAATACGTAGGAAAGTTGAACAACTGGAAAATTTCAATAGGAGATTAAATCTGTGATTATTAAATTTTCCCAACCTGAGTCATATTGAAGAAATATTTAATAGAGGTAGTGACATATTCCTTAGGACATATATCTCCTATAAACTTCTTACCAGTTTCCTCTAATTGAGCTGGAAGCAATCTCAGGCTGTATCTCAGAATGGAGAACAAGTAGGGAATAATGAAGTGGACTTAAATTATTTAACTGCTTTTTAGGAAAATTCTCCAGAAGTAATTGTTGAGATATTTACATTATTTGTGGGATTTGTTTTTTGAACAAAATCTTAACTCTCTTGAGACCATAATTTCAAAAATCTTAAGAACTATTTTATTGTAAAAAGTTTTGATATTTCCAGATGTTACAAAGTCTACTCGGGAAAGAAGGAAAGCTTTCTTGACTATGAGACTGCAAGTAAGATAGGAGCAACTTTCTTGCTGAGTTATCCTTGCAAATGTGTCATATGTTACCTTGGAGTCAAATATACATTCTTTGCTCCTGAACAGCCGAAGGCCTTTTTGGATATGAAAAGGTTATCTCAGCCTTCTTCTTGACTTGGTGCGTTAATGGAGATAAAGGGTGTTAGGGTATGTTAATAGCCTTACTATATTATTTTTTCTATTTTTCTTGTTTGATACTCCTCTGGTTTCCTTATTATTGTAGTCTAATAAAGAAATATTTTGTATTCTTTATATAATATACGGGTGGATGTTTTTTTCCTTTTTGCATTAGGTTGAATTCTGTTTATTACCATTTTCAACATAAGAAATACAGTTTAAAAATATATGGACAGAATCAATAGGATGGTCTATAGGGAGCTTTGACTCTTATAGCTTCCTCACAGAGCCACCGCTACATAAACATTGTAAGAAGGAGGTCACATGATGGGATGAGAGTGAGCAGTATCTGAAAAGAGAAGCTCCTCCGTGCCCAGACTTCTCTCACTGATAATCTGCTGTTTGAATCGCCAAAGTTGTAAATTTACCTTACCTCCTGCTTGTGGGACACCATCTGGTGTAGTTCTCGGCAGCACGACATTGAAAGTGAAAGACCGAGATAAGCAGCATGCTCAGGAGAGCAAGATGGCAGCTCCACGCTTGCCTCCAGGACCTTCCATTAGCTCCGCCTGGGCTTCAGCAAAATTCTTTAACAGAGTCGAAGAGGCTCACGAGAGATTGGATGCGTTTGATTTAGAGCTACATGCATAACTCCAAAAGACTGCAGACTTGGAAGATCAAACTAATTCTTTGTCACAGGCCCACCAAAAGCTTCTGAAGCGGGTACATGGCTTGGAGCAGCACATCAACGACTGGGAGAACAGATCGAGACGTAATAATCTGAGGTTGGTGGGTCTCCCAGAATCTTTGCTGGACCATGATCTGCGGACCTTTTTAGAAAAGTGGATATCACATTTGGGGTTCCTTTGGGTGGAGAGAGAGTATAGGCTGGGAGTGCAGTGCCAATCAACGTACCGTCCACGGACGGTAATCTTCAAGGTCCTGAGTTTTGCCCGTAAGCAAGCCATATTAAAAAACTTAGATCTGGAACTGAACTGGCCTATAATGGGGCAAAAATCCTGTGTTTTCAAGACTATTTGATGCAGGTTCAGACCCAGTGTAGGGCTTTCTCCCTGGTCTGTACAGCTCTCCATGCTAGGCAAATTAAGTTTGCTGTCTATTATCCTGCAAAGTTACGGATCAACTATAACGGCAAATCTAATCTCTTTGAGTTGGTCACTTCAGCACAGGAATTATTGAGAAGAATAGAAGACAAGGTTGAAGCCACATGAAGGAGTTTGTTTCAGGAATGGATCCTGTGGGTGGACGTGGGTTCACCCGGGTGTTCCCCCTGATTTTGTTAGCCCTAAGTAAGGGTAAGATTTGGTTTGTTGGCATTTTGTCCTGGATGTGTTGGTATGTGGTGACCATTGAGACATTCTTTTATGGCAACCTTTAAGGCATTTGTACAGCGACATTTAACACATTTTATTTCCTTTTTTTATTTTTCATTATTAGTGTATTACTGTTGGCTGCTTTTCTTCGTAGATACAGCACCTCAATGGGTTTCATTGGGAAATGCATCTCATTATTTGGATTTCCTTGGATGTTTGGTGAACTAATACATTTTATCTACTTTTTCTGTTGTATTCCTTGTGTTCTTTTTAAAAAAAATTTTTTTTTAGGGTATATATTGGTGAGGGCGATGGGAATCTGGGCACATCATCTAAAGTGACCTGCTCCTTTAGGTGGGAGTATGGGTAGTGGATGGGTGGTACGATGAGTCTGAGGGAGGTGGATGTTGGGAGGTTAGGGAGGGGCTGGTAGGGGCATCATATGGGGTTTAGTGTCTTGATCATCTACTACCAGGAATGTGTAGTGACCACTATCTTTTGGCTGGGGGGGGGGGGGGGCGGGGCGGAGGCTGGAACAACCCCCTAGTTCTTCGGTGAATTATTATCTTGAACCTGTGGGCCTACTGTTGGACAAAAGTGGCATGGCTTAATGTTATAACATGGAATATGAGAGGTATACATTCCCCTATTAAAAGGCAGAAGATACTTCATACTTTTACGGCATGCATCTATTGCATCTCTGCAGGAAACGGAGCTGGATGCTATAAAACGTTCCAAGCTTCACAGATGGTGGGTGGGCACTTCCTATGTCTCTGATACTGATGGTGGGTGGGCACTTCCTATGTCTCTGATACTGTTGGAAAAAAGGCAGAGGTGATCATTTTAATTAGGAAGGATGTTCAGGTGCACATGCATAAAATTATCACTGATGGAATGTGCCATTTTGGGCTACCTTGTATGGGCAGAAAATGTTGTTATGTAGTATATATGCCCCAAATAACCTGGGATAAGAAATTTTATTCTACATTGCTGACTCATTTACATGCCTTTGATCGGGTGCCTGTAGTGGTTGATGGGGACTTTAATGATGTGATGGATCCAGCAAAGGATAGGTCGCATCCTAAGAGCCGAGATTTGACGTGAAAGCAGCAGGAAGTCTCCCTTTTATGCGACTCACTGGACTTGGTGGATGGGTGGCGCACTCTCCATCTGACTGAGAGGGATTTTACCCATGTCTCACGTGTGCAGTCCATCATGTCCAGAATCGTCTACCTGTTGTTTTCCAGAGAGCTTTTCCTGTATGTGACTTCTGCTACCATAGGGCCGATTTGTTATATCAGACCATGCCTGGGTGGAGGTGCAAGTATGTTTGGGAATGATGCAGGGGAGAGTCCTCACTGGAGATTTCTGATTGGACTTTATAAAGATGCAAACTCTTTCCATTTTTACTTTCCAGAGGGAAAATGTTTCCGGAAACAATCGGGCTCACAGGGAGACTCCATCCTTTTTTGGGAGGCTGCTAAAGCGAGGCTCGAAACTGCGAGATTTTGCTTTTAGAGAGACAAGTAACAACTTTATGGAGGCATTATGGCCACCATCCTACTCTTTTCGCAAAGACACAGTTGCTGGAGGCTCAACAGGCCATAAGCACCCTGGTACATCACTATGCTAGTAAATTGGCAGGCTGCTATAAATATAAATTATTTCGATTTGCTAATAAAAGTGGTAAACTATTAGCTAGGCTTATAAAGAACAGTGCTGAACCTAGCCACATCTTTATCCTGCGGGACACTGGGGGGAATCATAGGCACTCTGACGCTGGGATCCTGTCGACTTTTTCATGAGTTTTATTCTTCCTTATATTCTGAACCTGTGGAACCTCATATGTCCTGAGGAGGTTAATGTTCAAGTAGTTTTTATTGAGTTTACACTGAGTACATCAGCCAATCTCATAACACTTGTTATTAGCACATTACAATATATATCATAGCACAACGTCATTAGAACATATAATATTGCCATCAGTAAACTTTTTATCCCAACCCCTATGTCGTATTCAATTAGACTAAGCAACCATTTCCCTTATGTATGTGCCCCTCCCTCCCCCCCCCCCCCATTTCACCCTCCCTTATCCTGCCCTGTCCTGAGGAGGTTAAATTCTGCCATTTGACAGAGCCTACTCGGTAAGGGCCTGGATGGGCTCCAGGGAGAATTTTATAAGCTGCTTAAAGATGAAATAGTACCCATTCTAACACGTATTTAGAGTGGGGTTTTATGGCAGCAGCATTTAATTTGGCTAGGATTATGGTTTTGTTTAAACCTGGGAAGGATCCAGAGCGACCGGAATCCTATCGACCTATTTCCCTGTTAAATTATGAGACCAAATTGTTGGCTAAAATTCTTTCGAATAGGCTGGCTTGGGTGTTACCTTCCTTAATTGCAGAGCCACAGGTAGGGTTTGTGAGAGAGAGGACCATCTCTAGAAATATGAGAGAGTTTTTGTTGGCTTTGGAATCCACTCATGTAGAGGATATCCCCGCACTCCTTATTAGTTTTGATGCGGAAAAAGCTTTTGACAGAATCATGTGGGGGCTGCTTTGAGCGACTATCCGAGCATATGGGTTGGGGATTTCTTTAAAGCAGTGCAGATGTTGTACAGCCATCCCAGGGCCTAGAGCTTTGCAAATGGGAAGTGTTCAGATTTTTTTTGAGATCCAAAGGGGGACTAGGCAGGGTTGCCCTCTGTCTCCTCTTTGTATTAACCCTAGACCCTGTGATTCGAGAGGCCTTGGTCAATACTAATATTTCAGGATTTACAGCTAGACATCATGAGTTTAAAATTGCTGCTTTTCCGGATGATTTGCTGGTGTATTTGACTGCTCCACAGACATCTCGTCCTGCCTTGCTGGAACGTTTTAGAGAGTATGGTGATTTCTCGAGGTTCTGCTTGAACTATGCGAAATCGGAAGCATTAGGGAGTCTGGCTTCTTTACAAGCGACTTGGTCTGCTTCCTTTCCAAAACAGTGGGCAAAGAGCTCTTTTCATTATCTGGGCACTCTTTTAACCATGGATACAAACTGCTCTGTATCTCCTAAATGTTGGCAAATTACTGTGAGAGGCCAGCACGTAGTTGGAGGCCTAACGTAGTTTACGGCGCGTTCTTCAATGGGCAGAATTTGCTTGTTTTCTATGGTGCTCTTTCTGCATTGGTTATTTGCACTTCAAGCCCTACCTCTTCGCCTGTAGGGTTAAATGGTCATTCCTCTTAATGGAGGAGGGTGCCACAGGGATCTGTACTGGGACTGGTACTATTTAACATATTTATAAATGATATGGAAATTGGAACGACAAGTGAGGTGATCAAGTCTGCAGATGATACAAAACTATTCAAAGTTGTTAAAACACTTGCGGAATGTGAAATATTGCAGGAAGACTGGTCATCCAAATGACAGATGAAATTTAATGTGGACAAATGCAAGGTGATGGACATTGGAAAGAATAATCCGAATCATAGTTACCAGATGCTAGGGTCCACCTTGGGGGTCAGCGTTCAAGAAACATCTGGGCCAAAAAAGCAAACAGGATGCTAGGAATTATTAGTAAAGGGGTGGTGAATAAGACTGAAAATACTATAATGCCTTTGTATCGCTCCATGGTTTGTCCACACCTTAAGTATTGCATTCACTTCTGGTCACCGGTCTACAAAATCCTGAGTGGTGTAGAACGAGTAGAAGTAAATTGATGTTTTTACTCATTCCAAAAGTACAAAGACTATGGGACACTTGAAGTTAATATGGAAATATTTTTAAAACAAATAGGAGGAATAGTTAAGCTCTGGAACTCTTTGCTTGAGCATGTGGTAACAGCAGTTAGCGTATCTGGGTTTAAAAAAGGTTTGGACAAATTCTTGGAGGAAAAGTCCATTGTCTGCTATTGAGACAGACATGGGAAGCAACTGCTTGCCCTGTTATTTGTAGTATGAAGTGTTGCCATAATTTGGGTTTTTGTCAGGTACTTGTGACCTGGCTTGTTCACTGTTTGTGAAGCAGGATACTAAGCTAGATGGACCATTGGTCTGACCCAGAATGGCTACTCTCATGTTCTTATGTTACGAGATATCGCTTTTTTGAAAAAGTCTTTGGGGAATGTTTTGTGGAATGGGTGGAAGGCCAAATTATGGTGGTCCTTTCTTCTGGGTAATTGGCATCCTCACCCGTAACTGACTTGTTTGTCTGTATTACTTAGATTGTAAGCTCTTTTGAGCAGGGACTGTCTCTTTGTGTCAGGTGTTCAGCGCTGCGAGCGTCTGGTAGCGCTATACAAATGCTAATAATAATAATCAGGGTGGATTAGGATTACCAGAGTAGACCATAGGCAGTATAATCAGGTGTGCCTTTTGAAGCATATCGGAGATTGGGTTTTGGGCTCAACTTTGTTCACGGATGTAGCCTTAGTGCGAGATTATCATCCTTGGCATTTACTCTACCTCCTTCATGCGGGTTGGTCAGATCTCACTGGGATGGTTAAGTCTGGCCTGTTGTTAAGACCCCTCTGGGTAACATGGAAGGAGCTTCTGCTCAGTTGGGGTGGGAATCCCTGGTTTACAGCTCTCCTACCAATAGTGGGTAATGCTGAGTTTTGGCCAGGGCTGGACTTGGCAGTTTTTCATCGTTGGCAATCATAGGGCATTTTTTTTTTTTTTTTTTTTTGTGGAACACCTGCTGCAGCTGGATGATTCTGTTTTGGAGTTTGCAAATTTTAGCCAACGTTTTTCTCGTAGGGAATTGGATCATTTTGCCTATCTACAATTATCTCATTATGTGCGTTCCTTGGCTGTATTGAATCTTGGCATATCTATGGGAATTAGGCTTAGGGAGTTCTTGGAAGGGGATGCCTGGGGTCAGGTGTCAGTTTTGTGGTTGCATAAGAGATTTAGTGCATCCTTACCAGGTAAATCTTATGTAGTGTTGTTGGAAGCATGGGCTAAGGAGCAGGGGCTTCCCATTGTCATGTTATCTCTGTGGGAGTGCTATGGGGAATTATGGTAGCGGTCCATAGTGCGAAACTACGGGAATGCCAATTCCGGGTAGTGCACAAAGCATATTTCTCATGACAAAGGACGTTCCATGTGGGATATGTGTCTACCCCTCATTGTCCTAAGTGTCAATCCAGCAGTTCCTCTCTTGGGTTTTGGCAGTGTTTGCAGATTGTCTTTCTGGACAGGCGTGGTCGGGTATCTCCAGTCAGTGCTTGAGCATCCTCTTTGATTTTCATTTGAGAGGTTGGTACTTTCAAATACAACCTCTATGGGAGCCAGAGGGAAGGGGGAAAATCCTATTTTTTAGGAAGGCATATATATTGGGGAATAAATGTATCCTCAGTCATTGACTGGGAGAACAAGTACTGGAGGAACAAACTACGCATACCAGGAAATATAGATGGAAAGCGATGACCACAAATGCTCGTAGTCTAAGCAATAAAGTTCATGACCTTCAGGCCCTGATGTTGGAGGCAGACTTGGATGTTGTTGCAATCACGGAGACGTGGCTCAGTGGTTATTTAGGAAGGATAGAGAGGGTCGTAAAGGTGGAGGAGTAGCTCGGCGACCGAAATGACAGGGACCTGGGGAAAGGAAGAAGCAATATGGATCACCTTAAAAAGAGAGGATAGAACCTCTGTCCACGTGGGTGTTGTCTACAGACCCCCGACACAATTAGAGGAACTAGATAAAGATCAGATCGCAGATATTCAAAAATTGGGAAAGAAGAGAGAGGTTCTGTTTATGGGAGATTTCAATCTGCTGGATATAGATTGGAAGGTTCCGTCTGCGGAATCGGAAAGAAGTAGACAGATAGTGGATGCTTTTCAAAGTGCTTTGGTCAGACAAATGGTGACGGAACCCATGAGGAAGTGAGCGTCGCTGGATCTGGTGCTCACAAATGGGGATAGTGTATCAAATGTCCGAGTGGGTGCCACCTGGACGGCAGTGACCATCAAATGGTTTGGTTCGATATGACGGCTGAAGTGGAGGGCGGTCACTCAAAACTCAGTCTTAGATTTCAAGCGTGCTGATTTTAGTAAAATGGGGGAATACTTGAGGAAGGAGCTGATGGGCTGGGAGAAAAGAAGTGGAAGGACAGTGGTCCAGGCTAAAAGAAGCTATAAATAGAGCCACAAGCATTTATGTAAGGAGAGTAAATAAAAGCAAGAGAAAAAGGAAACCGATATGGTTCTCCAAGCAAGTGGCCGAGAAAATAAAGGCTAAAGAGTTGGCGTTCCTGAAATACACAAAAACTCAAGAAGCCGAACACGGAGAGGAATACCGGAGGAAACTGAAAGAAGCCAAGAGAGAGATACGTCTGGCGAAAGCGCAAGCGGAAGAAAATATGGCTAGAAATGTAAGGAGGGGTGACAAAAATTTCTTCAGGTATATTAGTGAAAGGAGGAAGACAAGGGAATTGTGAGACTGAAAGACGCTGTGAACCGCTATGTAGATGAAGATGAAGAAAAAGCAAATTTGCTAAATAGATACTTTTTTTTCTGTTTTCACAGAAGAAAATCCTGGAGAAAGACCGCAATGGACTGGCAAAAGTACAAATGAAAATGGAGTAGATATAGCACCGTTCACGGAAGAGAGTGTGTATAAACTACTTGAAAAGCTAAAGGTGGACAAAGCCGTGGGACCGGATGGGATCCACCCCAGGATATTAAAGGAGCTCAGAGAGGTTCTGGCGGGTCCTCTTAAAGATTTGTTTAATAAATCATTGGAAACGGGAGAGGTTCCGTGGGATTGGAGAACGGCGGATGTGGTCCCTCTTCACAAAAGTGGTGATAGGGAAGAAGCTGGAAACTACAGGCCGGTAAGCCTCACTTCAATTATTGGAAAAGTAATGGATGCGATGCTGAAGGAAAGGTTAGTGAATTTCCTGGAAGCCAATAAGTTGCAAGATCCGAGACAACATGGTTTTACCAAAGGGAAATCGTGCCAAACAAATCTCATTGAATTCTTTGACTGGGTGACTGGAGAATTAAATCAGGGATGTGCTATAGACGTAATCTACCTAGATTTCAGCAAAGCTTTTGACACGGTTCCCCACAGGAGGCTCTTGAACAAACTGGATGGGCTGAAGATAGGATCCGAAGTGGTGAACTGGATTAGGAACTGGTTGACGGACAGACACCAGAGGGTGGTGGTAAATGGAATTCGCTCGGAGGAGGGAAATGTGAGTAGTGGAGTGCCTCAGGGATCGGTGCTGGGGCCGATTCTGTTCAATATATTTGTGAGTGACATTGCTGAAGGTAAAGTTTGCCTTTTTGCGGATGATACTAAGATTTGTAACAGAGTGGACACCCGGGAGGGAGTGGAAAACATGGAAAAGGATCTGAGGATGCTAGAAGAATGGTCTAAAGTTTGGCAATTAAAATTAGAAATGCAAAGTGATGCACTTAGGGAGTTAGGCGGGGAGAGTCTGATAGGTACCGATGGGGAGAGGGATCTTGGGGTGATAGTATCTGAGGATCTGAAGGTGACGAAACAGTGTGACAAGGCGGTGGCCGTAAGTAGAAGGTTGCTAGGCTGTATAGAGAGGGGAGTGACCAGCAGAAGAAAAGAGGTTTTAATGCCCCTGTATAAGTCGTTGGTGAGGCCCCACCTGGAGTATTGTGTTCAGTTCTGGAGGCCGTATCTTGCTAAGGATGTAAAAAGAATTGAAGCGGTGCAAAGAAAAGCTACGAGAATGGTATGAGATTTGCGTTACAAGACATATGAGGAGAGACTTGCGGACCTGAACATGTATACCCTGGAGGAAAGGAGAAACGGGGGTGATATGATACAGACGTTCAAATATCTGAAAGATATTAATCCGCAAACGAACCTTTTCTGGAGATGGGAAGGCGGTAGAACTAGGCATGATATGAGATTGAAGGGGGGTAGACTCAAGAAAAATGTCAGGAAGTATTTTTTCACGGAGAGAGTGGTGGATGCTTGGAATGCTCTCCCACAGAGAGGAAAACGGTAACGGAATTCAAACATGCATGGGATAAACATAAAGGAATCCTGTTCCGAGGGAATGGATCCTCAGAAGCTTAGCCAAGATTGGGTGGCAGAGCCGGTGGTGGGAGGAGGGGCTGGTTGGGAGGCGGGGATAGTGCTGGGCGGACTTATACGGTCTGTGCCCTGAAAATGACAGATACAAATCAAGGTAAGGTATACACAAATAGTAGCACATATGAGTTTATCTTGTTGGGCAGACTGGATGGACGGTGCAGGTCTTTTTCTGCCGTCATCTACTATGTTACTATGTTATGAGTTGATATGGGAATCGTTTGGGTCCAGAGATCATCCAAAGAGACAAAAATCCTTCCTACTTATTTGACAATCTTATTTATATACCATTTCCCATGAGGCTCGTAATCAGATTTTGAATTGATTTACGAGTTAGGTGGTGGAAAGAGGACAATCGGTGACATACTGTGTTAACAGGGTACAAATTGCATCGCAATGATAGGATCAAATTGGAGGGGGGGTTGCGCTACATGTTAAAGAGGGAATTGAGTCAAATAAAATAAACATTCCGCATGACACAGATAGCAACGTGTAATCATTATGGATAGAAATTCCATGTGTGAAGGGAAGGAGTATTTTGTAGGGCTGTACTACCATCTGCCGGGACAGAACGAACAGGTGGATGAAGAAATGTTTACAGCGATTAGGAAAACTGGCAAATTGGGCAGTGCTATAATGGGTGATTTCAATTACCTCGATATTGACTGGATAAATGTTACATCATGGAGTGCCAGGGAGATAAATTTCTAGATGTAATAAACGACTGCTTCTTGGAGCTGGAACCAACGAGAGGGGGAGCAATTTTGGATCTGGTCCTTGGTGGCATGCAGGGCATAGTGCAAGAGGTGGCGGTGTTGGTCCCCTGGGAAACAGTGATCATAACATGATTAAGTTTGAGCTACTATCTGAGATGAACCCGCAAAGGAAATCTACTGTAGCTGCATTTAGTTTTCAAAAGAGCAACTATAATAAAATGAGGAAAATGATTAAAAGGAAACTAAAAGGATCGGTTGCAAAGTTTTGGACACTAAATCAGGCATGGACGTTATTCAAAAATACCATCTTGGAAGCCCAGTCCAGATGCATTCCACATATTTGCAAAGGTGGAAAGAAGAGAAAATGTCAGCCTGTATAGTTAAAAGTTGAAGTAAAAGAGGCCATTATTGCCAAAAGATTGTCCTTCAAAGAATGGGAAAAGGACCCAAACGAAGAAAATAAGAAGCAACATAAGCATTGGCAAGTCAGATGCAAAGCATTAATAAAGAAGGCTAAAAGAGAATATGAAGAGAAACCTTCCTGCAGAGGCTAAAACTCACAGTAACAACTTTTTCAGGTACATCAGAAGCAGAAAGCATGCAAGGGAATCCGAGGGACCGTTAGATCACAAAAGAGCAAAAGGGGCGCTCAGGGAGGACAAGGCCATTGTGGAGAAACTGAATGAATTCTTTGCTTCTGTCTTTATGGAAGAAGATGTAAGAGATCTGCCTCTACTGGAAATGGTTTTCAAGGGTGATGATGCGGAGGAATTGAAAGAAATCTCGGTGAACCTGGAAGATGTACTGAGCCAAATTGACAAATTAAAGAGTGGTAAATCACCTGGAGTGGATGGCATACATCCAGGGGTACTTAAAGAACTAAAAAAATTAAATTGCTGATCTGCTTTTAGTAATATGTAACCTGTCGTTAAAATTGTCTGTAGTACCTGAAGATTGGAGGGTGGCCAATGTGACGCCAATTTTTAAAAATGGTTCTAGGGGCAATCCAGGAAATTATAGACCGGTAAGCCTGATGTCGGTGCTGGGCAAAATAGTGGAAACTATTATAAAGAATAAAATTATACATCTCTCTATATAAAAGGCAAAACCAACGTTCTATGAAGCCTCCAGCCGGAAGTGTGAAGGGGGCGAGATATCCGGTTTCCCTATGAGTGTCTGCCCCGCCCTCTCTGTAACACAGTCAGTGAAGGAAAACAGCAGAGCACGAAATCAAATCGCTGGCTCTGTAACAGTGAAGGACTCAGAGGGGGGAGGGGAGAGAGGCCAGAGGGCAGGGACACACACTCCCACATGCACACAGAAGAAAACATTGCTAGCCCCCCGTTTCATTTGCATCAGAAACGGGGCTTTTTTACTAGTAAGTATATAAATATTGCCATACTGGGAAAGACCAAAGGTCCATCAAGCCCAGCATCCTGTTTCCAATAGTGGCCAATCCAGTTCACAAATACCTGGCAAGATCCCAAAAAAGTACAAAACATTTTATACTGCTTATCCCAGAAATAGTGAATTTTCCCCAAGTCCATTTAATAATGGTCCATGGACTTTTCCTTTAGGAAGCCGTCCAAACCTTTTTTAAACTCCACTAAAGTAACCACTTTTACCACATTCTCTGGCAACATAGTTTAATGGGACGGAGTCTGCTTGGGTTCAGCTGAGGGAAGTCTTGCCTCACCGGTTTGCTTCATTTCTTTGAAGGCATGGATTAACGTGGATAAAGGTGGGCCGATTGATGTAGTGTTTCTAGATTTTCAGAAAGCTTTTGATAAAGTTTCTCATGAGAGACTCTTGAGAAAATTAGAGTCATGGGATAGGAGGTAAGGCTCTGGTGTGGATTAGGAATTGGTTATTGGACAGAAAACAGAGGATAGGGTTAAATGGTCATTTCTCTCAGTGGAGTAGAGTGATCAGTGGAGTGCCACAGGGATTTGTACTGGGACCGGTGCTATTTAACGTATTTATAAATGATATGGAAATTGGAACGACGAGTGAGGTGATCAAATTTGCAGATGATACAAAACTATTCAAGGTTGTTAAAACACGTGCGGGCTATGAAATATTGCAGGAAGACCTTAGGAAATTGGAAGACTGGGCATCCAAATGACAGAATAAAATTTAATGTGGACAGATGCAAGGTGATGCACATTGGAAAGAATAATCTGAATCATAGTTACCTGATGCTAGGGTCCACATGGGGGGGGGGGGGGGGGGGGGGGGTTAGCGCTCAGGAAAAAGATCTGAACGTGATTGTAGATAATATGCTGAAATCTTCTGCTCTGTGCGGCAGTGGCCAAAAAACAAATAGGATGCTAGGAATTATTAGGAAAGGGATGGTGAATAAGACTGAAAATACTATAATGCCTTTGTATCGCTCTATGGTGTGTTCACACCTTGAGTATTGCGTTCAGTTCTGGTCGCCGTATCTCAAAAAAGCTATACCGGAATTAGGTTCAAAGAAGAGTGACTAAAATGATAAAGGGGATGGAACTCCTCTCATATGAGGAAAGGCTAAAGAGGTTAGGGGTCTTCAGCTTGGAAAAGAGACGGATGAGGGGAGATATGCTTGAGGTCTACAATAATCCAATTATCACTCAGGAACCTGCATGCAATACCATAATGTATTCTTCTTTACCATGTATGTACGCACATGGTATATATATAGACCATGAACTGTTCCATGTATGTTATGTTCCATCTATGTTACTATGTATGTACACACTTTAATGCAACATCATTTGTAATTCTGTTATCCGGAAAGGGCAACCGCCATTACGGCAAATGTAAGCCAAATTGAGCCTGCAAATAGGTGGAAAATGTGGGATACAAATGCTACAAATAAAATAAAAAAATAAAATCCTAAGTGGTGTTGAACAAGTAGAAGTAAATCGATTTTTTACTTGTTCCAAAAGTACAAAGACTAGGGGACATTCGAGGAAGTTACATGGAAATACTTTTAAAACAAATTGGAGTAGCTAAGGGAAGTACAGAATTGAATACAATGAGAGGTAGCGTGGGTATTTTGTCTTCATTTCTGTTGGTTCCCTCAGGAACAAGGAGGTTAGGCTGGAGAGTACAGAGGGATAGGTTTGGGGTAGGGGGGGGGGGGGATAAAAATATTAAAATATTGATGATGATAACGAATGTTATACCATTGTATTTCGGGTGCATTCTATAATATGCTGCATGTTGGAGTTAAAGGTTGTATTGAAATTGTTGAATCATCAATAAAAACTGTTGAAAGTAAAAAAAAAAAATAGGAGGAAATATTTTTTCACTCAACGAATAGTTAAGCTCTGGAACTCTTCACTGGAGGAGGTGGTAACAGCAGTTAGCGTATCTGGGTTTAAAAGAGGTTTGGATAAATTCCTGGAGGAAAAGTCCATAGTCTGCTATTGAGGCAGACATGGGAAGCAACTGCTTGTCCTGTTATTTGTAGTATGGAGGTTGCCATGATTTGGGTTTGTGCCAGGTATTTGTGACCTGGCTTGGCCACTGTTTGGAAAACAGGATACTGGGCTAGATAGACTATTGGTCTGACCTAGTGTGGCTACTCTAATGTTCTTAGGTCCATATAATGCTCATTTCAGGGGTGGGGTTTTTTTGGGGACCGGGGTAGTTGGCTGGGGTCTGTCATAGTCCAAGATCCCAGTCACAGCTTCGACCAGTTATTTTTCCTGAGGAGGATGTGCTGGGGGAGGGGAGGGGATGGTTGGGGATAGCTAGAGAGAGAGTTGATTTTGTATTAGAATATACTTAAAAATTTGATGATGTGCTGCAGATGTTAGTGGTTCTCGAATATGTCTATGATCATTGTTCTGCCTTTTTTTTTTTAATTGTTGGATGTATGCTTTGTTGGATTGGTCATTAATAAAAATTGTTGAAACATAAACATTGCTGGAATCTGTCCATTACCAAACACCACTCCCCTCTCCTCCCCAAACCAACCAACAAACCCAGGTCCCCACTGTCCATATCACAGTGAAAAAGTGTTTATTACTACACTATATATTCGAGAAGACAGCGATTGTACATAAGGTTACCAAATAGTCCCAAATCGTTTTTTATCGTTTCGGCGTGAGACATGCATCCCAAGCCTCCTTCCCCGAGCCTCCATCATGATTAAGGTATGAAGTGTGTTCCTCCAGTACCAAAAATAGGTTGGGCAATCCATTCTCCAGTGTTGTAAAATGCATTTCTTACACACCATGCATGCCTTACGGTTTCCTAAAGGACAAGTCCATAAACCGCTACTAAATGGACTTGGGAAGAATCCACAATTCCAGGAATAACATGTGTAGAGTGTTTGTACGTTTGGGAAGCTTGCCAGGTGCCCTTGGCCTGGATTGGCCGCTGTCGTGGACAGGATGCTGGGCTCGATGGACCCTTGGTCTTCTCCCAGTGTGGCATTACTTATGTAAAATGCAAATGCTGTATTGAAGTACGTATCATCAATAAAAAGTATTGCACATAAAACCCTTAATTCCCCCTTTCAAATGCTTTCTCAGCATCAAAGCTGATAAGCAGTGTTGAATCGCCACTAACATGAACCTGCTGTAAGGTAGCTAGTATATATCGTATGTTCTTAATTGCATGTCTACCACAAATAAAACCTGCCTGTGGCTCTGCAGTAGTGGTTGGTATCACTTATACAAGGCGATTAGACAAAAATAGCCAATAATTTCGCTTCATAGCAAAGCAGTGAGATGGGTCTGGGCAAGATGGATCCTTCCCAGGTTTGGGAAAGACTGCTATCTCTGCCAAGCACAAAGAGGGGGGGCATAATTTGATCCTTAATGATTGTATTAAATATTGCTATTAAAGGGTGTCGTATATCAGCAATCAGTAACTTATAAAACTAAGCCCTGTACCCATCTGGCCCAGGCGTCTTGTAAAGTGCGCTCCTTTGCACTGCCCATTGAACTTCATCGGCCTCAATAAGTCTGTTTAATCGAGTAGATTGTGAAGCCTTAAGGCATGGTAAGTCCATACTCTCTAATTAAGTTTCCAGATCTAGAGTCTGAGTCTGATCAGGGGTATAAAGCTTTGCATAATAGTCTTGAAAAACCTGAGAAATCTCCACATCAGAATGCACCAGTAAGCCAGAGGGATAGGTTAACGTTTAAAACTTTTTGGAAATCTCTCCTTATCCTAGCCAACAGTCAGCCATTTTTATTCCCATATTTATATAATTGTGCTGGTACACCGCCAACTTCTTTGCCTGTTGGTGTAGTAACTCATTGAGCGCTACTTGTGTTGCTAGCAACTGTTCTTTATGGTGTGAACTTGACACCACAAAGTTGGAGGTAACGCACCAATTGGTGTTCCAACCGTAGAATTTCAGCATCTTTGCATTATTTCAAGTTTCATGTTTATTAGTTATTTACTATCCCACCCTATGGGAGACCTGGGCAGCTTACAATCTAAAATAAGGAGAGAAAGGCAAGAAGTGAAAATAGTACAAGGTAGACATTTAGACATGATTGAAGGAAAGGGGGCAGAACTGCAATATTAAATAGAACAGATGGGAGGAGGGTAAAAACATGAGGAAAAACACATAAGGCCCTATTACAAAGGCATGCTGAAAAATGGTCTGTGGTAGTGTAGATGTGTTTTGGGCATGCGTAGAATCATTTTTCTGTAAAAAATGCCTATTTTTAAATGTTTGCTGAAAATGGATTTGCGGCAACATGAAAATTGCTGCATGTCCATTTTGGGTCTGAGACCTTACCGCCAGACATTAACCTAGTGGTAAGGTCTCACGCGGTAACTGGGCGGTAACGGTCTACGCATGTAAAATGCCAATTACCGCCTGATTACTGCCCACAGGCCAGAAAATAAAAATATTTTCCGGCACGCATAGTGGATGCTTATCAAAAATGAAATTACCACAAGGACCACACGGTAGCTGGGCGGTAACTCAAAATTGACGCACGTTGGGATCCATAGTATCCGTAGTATCTGAGAGTTTTCCAAGGTGCCACCTGGAAGATGTTTAATGGTATGCATCACTAAATAGACTAAAAACCTATCTTAAATTTCTCAAGCGATGTTTGTGAGGGAAGGGAAGCTGGAAGACTGTCCTAAAGTTGGGGGCCTTGTACACTAAAAATACTGTGTCTTGTATGCTCGTGAATTCTCTCGATAACTTGGGATGACTAATTGATTTTGTTTTGCCGATGTTAGTGTTCAAGCTGGGCAGTAAAGAATAAGGTAGCAGAAGAGATAGATGGGTTCTGTTTGCAATGTTTTGAAGACAAGTAGTAAAAGTTTAGAGGTAATACGGTGGCTTACTGGAAGCCAGTGGGCTTCAAGATATGGAGTAACATGGTCATATTTATGTGAATTTGGAGATTAGACGAATAGCATTGTTTTGCATGTTCTGATGGCGGTGGATGTCTTTGACTCGAAGGGCTTTATAAAAGGAGTTACAGTAATCGATTTGAGAGATCAATATTTCCTTGTCACTTGCAGCAGATGAATCCAGGAACTAGTGGGTTAAGTCCGCCTACCAGCAGGTGGAGATAGAGATAAACTAAAGGCAGTGATGCCAGACGGCCAGCTTCTTCCTCAGTTAGTATGTCTCTATCTCAGCAGGTGGTGGACTGCTTTTTCTCCAGCTCCTTGGCCCAAAGCCTCTGAGGGTGCTCCTGGGCCGGTGGCCAGTTTGAGCCGGGGGTGGCGGACTGGTGGTGTCCCCTTTGGCATCATATGCAGTTGCTGGGTCCCTGCTGCACCTCAGATTCCCTCTGAACAGGCTTTTGCTGTTCCTTTCCTTCCCTGTTTGTTTCTGCCTCCTCACTAAAAAAAAAAAAAAAAAAGAGAACCATAGAATTTATTTAAAAGAGAGAGAGAAGCACAGGGAAGTGTGCTTTTGCTGAGAGCAGGTTTGTGTTACTGCTGTCCGAGTCCCGTTTTCTGTTGACTGCTTGTCTGAGCCTGCCTCAAAGTGGAGTCGGAGAGTTTTTTTTTTTTCTTCGGCTCAGCTGTCAGTTCCTGCGCTTTCCCAGTCTGGGGTAAGTCCTGCTGGGTTCCTGTTCGGGGGCGGGCGATGGCAGCAGAGGTGGTAAAACGTTGTTCCCAATGCGGGAAATGGCGTTCGGCGGCGGGCCTCTGCAGCGTGGGGTGCGCTGATTTGGCGGGGACTCGATGGAGCGGTGCCCTACCCCCCCCTGAGACCATGCTTTCCCGCTCGGAGCTTGGCGATTCTCGCGCCATTTTGCGATTGGTCGTGGAGCCGGCTCCAGTAGCAGTTTTGGACAAAACGTCTCCACTGGTAGGGGAGTCGGGGGACCGTCAGGCACTGTGGACGGTGGTGCAGGTGCCAAGCCTACAGCTTCCTCCATGGTGGCTCTCTTGGAGCAGACGGGGATAGAGGACGTGGAGGATGGTGTCCTCACTGACCAACCGGAGGACTCTTCCGCCGTGAGGATTTTCCATAAGGAGGAATTGTCCTCCTTTATCTCTTAGGTGCTGGAAGCCCTGAATATAGAGGACCCTGAGGTTGCGGCTTCTCAGGCGGTCAACCCCAAGATGACTAGTACCAGACGACCTTCTAAGGCCTTTCCGGTACATGAAGCTATTGAAGAGTTGATTTCGGTCCAGTGGGCGGATCCGGATGGGGGGCTGAAAGTAGCCAGGGCTATGGCCAGGCTGTATCCGGTTTCAGCAGACCGTTTAGAGCAGTTTGCTCTACCTAGGGTGGATGCCCTGGTGACGGCGGTTACTAAGAAGACTACTCTTCCAGTGGAAGGTGGTGTGGGACTTAAGGATATGCTAGACAGACGGCTAGAGGCCTCTTTAAAACGTGCCTTTGAGGTGGCCGCTTTGACACTTCAAGCTTCTGTTTGTAGTTCTTATGCGGTTAGAGCTTGTCTCAGTTGGCTACATTCTATCATGGATTCGATTTCGGAGTCTGATATGCCGGGGACTCCTCAGATGTCGCTGATGGATATTGGGTTGGTGTACTTGGCGGATGCCTTGTATGATTTGGTCCGTGCTTCTGCCAAACTCATGGCCTTTACCGTTTCCTCTCGGCGTCTACTTTTTAAAAAATTTTTTATTTATAAGCATTTAAATTTTTACAAGCGATAACAACTTGCCGGAAATACAGAGAAAGTAATATAAAGGAATTATTTCAGTCAGGTTATTTTATTCTCTTCCTTAGACCACTAAATAGGGAGAGTGAAACAAGACAAGGAGATCAATTAAATCTCTTGGCGTCTTCTGTGGCTCCGTCATTGGGCCACAGATATGGCCTCTAAGCAACGGCTCATTAAATTGCCTTTCCGAGGGAAATTGCTTTTTGGGGAAGACCTACAAAAGATTGTTAAAGATTGGGGGGATTCCAAATCTCAGTGTCTTCCGGAAGATAGACCTAAGTCTACTTCCAGGCAGGGAGCCTCGAGGTCACGTTTCAGAGAGATGCGACGGTATCGCCTGGGGCAGTCTAACGCAGCCTTTCAGCGTCCTCATTTTGGGCAGCGTTCTTCCTTTCGCAACGAGAACCATCTGGCTGGACCCCCCTCTCGTCAGGGGACTCCTCGGGCCTCCCAATGATGGGGCACAGGTCCACTCGGGAGGAGAGCAGATCGGTGGTCGGCTTTCTCTGTTTCTTCCAGAGTGGGCCAGAATTACTTCGGACCAGTGGGTCCTCGATGTGGTGCGAGAAGGTTACAAGCTAGAATTCTTCTCTCTCGTCACAGACTTTTTTCTGGAGTCCAGCTGTGTATTGCGGGCCAAGAGGATAGCGGTTCTGCAGTGTTTGCGAGACCTGCTAAGGACAGGGGCTATCGTGCCTGTTTCTCCTTTCAAAAGGCGCACAGGTCGGTACTCCATCTTCTTTGTGATTCCAAAGAAGGGAGGGGCTTTTCGGCCTATTCTTGATCTCAGAAAAGTAAACCATTTTTTGCGGGTTTGTCACTTCCGCAAGGAGATATTAAGGGCAGTTATTGCTGCTGTTCAACCAGGTGAGTTTTTGACTGCTCTCGATTTGAGGGAAGCTTACCTGCACATTCCCATTTGGCAGCCCCATCAGAGATTTCTCAGATTTGCGGTGCTGGGTCAGCACTTCCAGTTTCGGGCCCTTCCTTTCGGAGTGGCCACTGCCCCACGCACTTTTTCCAAGGTCATGGTGGTGGTGGCGGTGTTCCTGCGGAAGGAGGGGATTTGAGTGCATCCATATCTCGATGTTTGGCTGATTCGGGCCAAGACAGCAGAAGAGAGTCGAGTGGTCACCGACTGAGTGATTGCGGTGTTGCAATCCTTAGGTTAGGTGGTCAATATGGAGAAGAGTTGTCTGGAGTATCTTGGAGTGCAATTCCATACGAAGCGGGGGAAGGTGTTTCTCCCCGAGGGGTGAAGGATCAAATTGCTTTCTCAGGTACGGACCTTATTGAGTCGTCACGCTCCCTGAGTGTGGGACTATGTTCAGCTCCTCGGTTCTATGACGGCGACCTTGGAGGCCATTCCACGGGCAAGGGCTCACATGCGGCCTCTTCAGAATTTCCTTTTGAGCAGATGGTCGCCAACGCCTTCCTTGGTCGAGCCGGGCCAGGGACAGTCTCGCGTGGTGGCTCCGGTCAGCCAGTTTGCAGAAGGGTGTTTCTCTGGTGTCTCCAAATTGAGTGGTAGTCATGACAGATGCCAGCCTTGCGGGCTGGGGAGCCCATTGTCTTCATCGAGTAGCCCAGGGATTGTGGACCCCTCTCGAAGCAACTTGGCCGATAAATTGTCTGGAGTTGCGAGCAGTCATGAATGCGCTGCAGAGTTTTCAGGACCTTCTGCAGGGGCAGGCGGTTCGTGTATTCTCGGACAACACCACGACGGTGGCCTACATCAATCGGCAGGGGGGCACTCGCAGTCTTCCCTTGGCAGTGGAAGCGTCTTGTCTTCTAGTATGGGCGGAAGTGCATGTTCAGAGTCTGTCGGCAGCGCACATTGCGGGTCAAGACAATGTTCAAGCGGATTTTCTCAGCCGGACTCTTGGACGCAGCGGAATGGACGCTGTGGGACTCGGCTTTTTGGCTGGTCTGTCAATGTTGGGGAAGACCAATAATGGATCTCATGGCCATGGCTTGCAATGCCAAAGTTCCCCAGTTCTTCAGCCGCAAATGGCAGCCAGGATCCACAGGATTGGATGGTATGGCTGGAACAACAGCTACTGTATGTTTTTCCTCCGTGGCCTCTGATAGGGAGAGTTCTTTGCTGCATGGGTCGGCATCGGGGGCCGGTCGTTCTACTGGCCCCGACGGCCGTGGTATGCGGATCTCGTTCAAGCACTCTCAGAGCCACCATTGCGAATTCCGGTGACTCCCGATCTGCTGCATCAAGGGCCAGTTCAGATGGAAAATCCCTCCCGCTTTGGTCTTACGGCCTGGCTGTTGAGAGGTGGCAGCTGAGGAAGAAGGGATTTTCAGGACCAGTCGTTGCCACTCTTTTGGGGGCACGGAAGCAGTCTACTTCAGCAGCGTACACGTGAGTGTGGAAAGCTTTCTCGGCGTGGTGTGCTTTGCGTGCTGAATCGCCTTTTCGGGCGGACTTTCCGGTTATTCTGGAGTTTCTTCAGGATGGTCTTCAAAAGGGATTGGCATATAATTCCCTTCGAGTGCAGGTGGCCGCGCTAGCTTCTTTTAGGGGCAAACTGGACAGTTCCTCTTTAGCAGCACTCTCTGATGTGATCCGTTTCCTACGTGGGGCTCTTTGGCTTCGGCCTCCTCTGCGGCAGCCGTGCCCGGCATGGCATTTGAATGTGGTACTGCGAGCCCTCCAGGCCCCACCGTTTGAGCCGTTGAATAAGGTTTCTGAGAAGGATCTAACACTTAAGACGGTGTTTTTGGTGACCATTGCTTCGGCAGGAGGATTTCTGAAATTCAGGCTTTGTCTTCCAGAGATCCTTTTTTGCAGTTTTCTGAAGCAGGGGTGTCGATCCAGACGGTGCCGTCATTTCTACCTAAAGTGGTTTCGGCTTTCCATGTCAATCAGGCAGTTTATCTTCCGTCTTTTCGAAGAGAGGATTATCCAGGAGAGTTTGCCTCGCTACATTTTCTGGACATGCGGAGAACCTTGTTTCGGTACTTGCAGATCTCTAACGAGTTTCAACGCTCGGATTATCTCTTTGTGCTCTTATCAGGATCAAAAAGAGGTGAGTTGGCTTCTAAGGCTTCCATTGCTCGCTGGATTAGGAAAGCCATTGGAGCGGCGTATCTGCTACAGGGGCGGGCGTCTCCAGTGGCCCTGAAGGCGCATTCTACTCTGGCACAGGCGGCTTCTTGGGAGGAGGCGTTGGCCTTATCTCTGGAAGAGATTTGTCAGGCGGCTACTTGGGCGATCCGTGATACTTTTGCGAAGCATTACAGGCTAGACGTGTCTGCTCGGGTGGATGCGAGTTTTGGGGCAGGAGTGTTGGCGCGGGGAGTGTCTGCTTCCCACCCTACTTAAGGAATGCTTTGGTACATCCCACTAGTTCCTGGATTCATCTGCTGCAAGTGACAAGGAAGGTAAAATTATGTCTTACCTGATAATTTTCTTTCCTTTAACGCAGCAGATGAATCCAGGATCCCTCCCTAGTTCAGCCAACGTTTTTTTCATTTTCTGTGCAGTGTGGCTATTTTTTCCTTCCGAGTTCTCTTTTGCAGAGTTCAGACAGATATGGGAACACAGAAAGGATTCCGATTTCTGGATCAAGTTGCAGTTATTTCAAAGTTCTTATTTGGTTCTCTGTTTTTCATAATGAGGATGGTTTCAGGTTGTTTTCATATTTTTGGCCTTGGCAAATTCTTACGAATGACATACTAACTGAGGAAGGAGCTGGCCGTCTGGCATCACTGCCTTTAGTTTGTTTATCTCTATCTCCACCTGCTGGTAGGTGGACTTAACCCACTAGTTTCTGGATTCATCTGCTGCGTTAAAGGAAAGAAAATTATCAGGTAAGACATAATTTTACCATTCAGTGCAGTCTGGAGAATTAAAGTATGAATAGTGCAAATTAATTGCGTCTTGTAAGAAGTAGCATCTAATGATCTGAGAGATTTATGGACCGAATGATAATTTGGATATTGTAAGTATTCCAAGTATACGGACGGTTTTGACCTGGGATACGGAAATATTAGAAGAATTGGTATAGGTAAAGTGGGACCAGGTTTATGTTGAAAAAGTATGTTGTTGTTTTTTTTTTTTTTATTTGGGTTAAGAGATAATTTGTGTTGTATAAGCCAGACAGTGATCTGAGCAATTTTATGGTTAGCAGTAGAAATTTCAGTTGCTGAGTCAGTGTCAAGAGGAACAAGCACCTGAATGTCATCAGTGTATATGAATGCAGTCATGTCAAGGGATTCAATAAGAGTTAAAAGAAGAGCCAAAAAGATGTTAAATAGTGTTGGAGATCAAATAGATCCTTGTGGTACTTCTGAATTAGGACTGAAAGGAGTGGAAAAAGAGCTTTGATAGCGACAATTTTGCAAGTATGAGATAAACCAATCTAGCACTGTACCTGAGATCCCAATAGATTGAAGACTGAGCAAAGTAATCTGATGATCCACCAGGTCAAGGCTGCAGAGAGATCAAGGTATAGAAGTACGATGGGTTTAGCTTGATCTAGAAAACGATATTTAAAGGATTTGATTCCAAATAGAGTTTTAGTACTGTGATGGTGATGGAAAGTGGTTTGGTTAGGATGCAGAACTTCTGTTTTAGTAGTGAAATTGACCAATTGTGTGAGTACTACAGATTCAAGAATTTTAGCAGTGAAGGAAAAATTATGTTCTTACCTGATAATTTTATTTCCTTTAATCATACCAGACTAGTCCAGGCTAATGGTTGTGTCCATCTACCAGCGGAAGGAGACAGAGAAAATAGTTCCAAGTAAACTGCCCCTTAAGGGTATTGTGCAGCCTGGAATGTTCAGTATTTCAAATAGCCAAGCAATGGCGTCCTGAAGTCTAGAAGAAAACACAGTTAATACCAAATAGGCAAACTCTTGGAGCCAATATGCAGAACCTCACTGTTCCTGCTCAGCCAAAGGCAACTTCAACCTCCCCTCACAGTAAAGTAAGCGGGAGGGAATGGTCCATACTGGGCTTGCCCAAGCACACAGAGATCTACCCCTGAATCCGGGGAAAGAACTCCGTGATCCCATAGTAACAGCAGTCATGCAGAGCTGGCACAACAACAAGTGGCAGGAGATTGGCTAGAAAAGATGAACTAGCCAGTGCTGTAGGACGTCCCACCGTATTGAAACATCGTGGAACAGCCAGGGATACCTAAAGGAAACAACACTCTGACAGACTTTAGCCAGGGAGGGCATCTGGACTGGTCTGGTGCGATTAAAGGAAAGAAAATGATCAGGTAAGAACATAATTTTTCCTTCCTTGTCATCTATACCAGACCAGTCCAGACTAATGGGATGTAGCAAAGCAGTTTCCCAAAGAAAGCGGGAGAAAAGAAGAGTGCAGAAGGTTAAAAAAATCAACAAACCTATACACACAGAAAAAATTGATCAGCAGAAAAGGATTTGAATATCCGAACCACCGGGCTACCAAAATGGAATAGAGCTAGATACTAGAAAAAGTACCTAAGCCGTAGGACGTAAAACAAACGTCTTCAGCAAATGAAAAACTACGTACCACTGTCCCGAGAGTAGCAAAATAAGCAGCAAAGATACTCCTGCCAAAGAACCCCCCTGGGAAGGAAGGTAACAGTCACATCTATGGAACAAGGAGAAGAACCGTCTCTCCTAGGTCCATGTCTCTGAACTCTGGCAGGAGAGAGACTAACTCCCAAACCCGCCAGTTCGTCCCAAGTTGGTTGGAGGAAGCGACCCTAATGAGTACTAGGAGTACGCAACCCCAAACAGTGCGCCACACTTCATAGATGAAAAGGAAACACTGCCCAGGAACCACTCAGACCCGCGCCTAGTGAGAGAATCAAACTCCAGAGAACAAGAAAAGACCACAGTCGAGAGAACCAACTAACTGGAGCATTTGTCTTTCCAGGAGAACCACAAAGAAAAGGGCAGCAGCATACCAAGGTACAACCGCAGAAAGGAATTACTCCTAAACTAGCTCACTCTGGATTTAGGGATCAAAGAACAGAGCCAAGAGAACAAAAGGAGACAAAAAGCAAGAGTTGAGAGCCACATTGCGGAGAACAGACCAAGAAGCCACAAGAGTAGCAAAGATTAATTCAAACTCCAGCAATGGAGAAGCTTCTCGCCAGCCATCAAGAGGCTATGGCAAGAAATGGTGTCAAAGGAATGAACGCTAACAGGAGACAAGGCAGCCTTGTCTAGCAATGTAAACTGCGGTATGCCCCAGCTGCTGAGAAGTTCCTGAGTCCGACCTTCAGAGAGGAGCTGCGGTTGACTGACAAGGTGAAACAGTGCCCGACGGGCAGAGGAGGAAATGCAATCCACAGTCAGAGACTGAACGGCGCCCATCAGGCAGAGTCAGATCCATGCTCAACAAGAACAAACGGATTTGCGTTCAAAGAACACAAACTGAGCCAAGAGGCGACAACCCAGACGCGCAGCATTAGGTCTCCCCAGCAGAAAGAGAACTGCACCCCTTACAGAAAAAGGAATGAGTGCCAAATGTGCCAAAAGGAGAGGCGCCTGAAACTAGAAAAGGCAAAATCCGCCTGTGCCAGGCTAAAATTTCTGCCCGAAAGCAAGGAAAAGCTGTGGCAAACTAGCCCTAAAGCGCATTCCAGAAACAGACACTGAGCCGAGTCCAAGCAAAAGACTGGCAAGAATGGCGCTTCTGAGGGCACTCAGAAGAGGGATATGAGCTAGCCAGAAGGAAAGTACTCTGCAGACAAAGCAGAGCAGCTCCCCACCAAAAAGCGGACTGACCCCACATCTTTTAAGTGTATTGGTAATGAATTTAAAAATGTCTGGCTGCTTGTACTAAAAACAACCTTTCATGAATAGATTTATAACGTATATTCCTAGAAGATGAAAATCCTAAACATAACATTCTTGAGAAACATAAATGTTGATCTTGTAATGAAGTAGCAAGCAAATCCCCAACCTCTTCAGAATTTAAAGCATAGTCTTATAAATCAAATAAATGATTTTAAATTATAAATTTTGTTTAACCATAAGTCAGTGTAAATCACACAAAAACATAGAGACCCTGTCAAAACAATTCCAACCATAAATCACTTTGGCTGCCATATTCTGTAAAAAACTGTAAATGTCTCTAATTCGGTTGAGATATCATAATAAAGGGAATTACAGTAGTCCATTTGTAGAAGCAGCTCTTTACAAAGTTTTCATACCTCCATCTGAAGCCATTTCCAAGTTATGAAGGTGGTTGGAAGGAGGCACAATGAAAGTTTGATCTTTCTCCCAAGCTTCTAATGGAAGAAAGAACTAACTAGCTAGTTATACACACAGGAGTGGAGGAGTGGCCTAGTGGTTAGGGTGGTGGACTTTGATCCTGGGGAACTGAGGAAGTGAGTTTGATTCCCACTTCAGGCACAGGCAGCTCCTTGTGACTCTGGGCAAGTCACTTAACCCTCCATTGCCCCATGTAAGCCGCATTGAGCCTGCCATGAGTGGGAAAAAGCGCGGGGTACAATTGTAACAACAAAAAAAAAAGACTAACACCAGCTCCACATATTGTAGGAGGACTTACTTATCAACTCCTACTCTAGCTGGGATCTTTTCATTGCACTTTTTCTCACTCTGTATGCAATTATTTCTTAAGTTAGTCACCTTCCTAACTCCTGTTGTTCTATCTTATCTGTCTGTATGTTCCACTCTGTTTACACACACCAAAGGAGAAGAACCAACCAAGACCCCAGAATCCACAAAGCAAGACAAACACAGTGAGGATGACCAAGGGAATGAGGAAAAGGAAACCTGGTACATAAACGAACAAAAATGGCCTTTATTACTTGGTCATCCTCACTGTGTTTGTTCCACCCCTGCGATGTTTTTAAAGATATTTAAATGTATATTGTGTTGATATTTTAAATTGCATATGATCCTTAATGTGTACTGTTATATGAATACGCTTATTGCTGTAATTGTATATTGCCTATATCTGACTTATTCTTGCTGTACAGCGCCTGGGTGAATTTCTTTAAAAAAAGTGGTAAATAAATGCTAATAAGTAAATAACACACAAATCACAAAATGCAGACTGTGATGTCTCCAATCTAATTTAAGTTCCTCTCCTCTCCCCTCCCCTTCTTCTGTGCCTTTTTCATGTGTTCTGCGGAATACCCACTCTGTCTGCAACAAACTCTCCTACATCCATGGCCTCTTTATCTCTCGTACTGTCCGTCTGCTTTCCCTAACTGAGACTTGGCTTTGCCCTAAGGACTCTGCTTCAGCTGCTCCTTACGAGGATTACTGTCCAATGCTGAATTGACCACGATATTAAAATCCCTGCATATGATGGCATTCTTAGTAGCATATGTTTGAAGCAGACTAATAAGTCTACAATAAAATGTATTGTTATTTATTTATTTACAGTAAATTTGCTATACTGCCTTTACTAACTTGTAGACCTTGGCGGTTTACAATCTAAGTAAAAACAATACCAGAAAAAAAAAAGAAAAAGGAACTATAATAAACTGATAGCAAAGTAATCAGCAATCATTCCAAACAGGGACAGCGTGCACTCTTAAGAACAGGGTCAAGATAGAGAAGCGGAGGGAAGGGATAGGGGAAGAGAGAGCTGTGGGTGATGAAGAGGGAGATTGAAACAGCAGTAATGAACAGCAAGCAACTAATTCTGGAAATTAAAGGCTTGATGAAATAGCCAGGCCTTTAGAGTTGGCTTTTTTTTAAAGGAAGATTCAGAATGGATGTCTCAGCTGCAGGCTTTTAAGTTATTGGGCTGGCTCCTAAATCCCAAGAAAATTTGTCAAGGCCAGATATATATAGTTTATAGTTAATTTAAGACTTTATACACTGCCTTTCACGGCAAATCAAAGCAGTTTACATTAAAAAAAATAGAATCAAATAAGGAAAAGAACGCCATAAAATCAGGAAAGGAAAGCCTAACATAAGTCAAAGTCAGTCATAAAAAAAATTAAAAAGGGGAAAGAAGGTATGTGCTGCCGAACAATGTAACTAGGCCAGTGAGACCCCTGGAAATTTTAAACCAGCCCTGAATTTTTTATATGATTGTTCCATTTGAAGGGATAGAGAAAGTGAATTTCAAAGATAAGAAACGGTACAGAAAACAGCTGAATGTCTAGTAGCTTCCAAGTGAGAACAGAAGACAGGGAATGGACATAAGGACTTAAGTCTCTCTCTCTTGTTTCTATATACTGTTGTTTAAGAGGCATTTTCATAGGATATAATTACAATAGATGTTACCGCTACTCTTGAGAATATAATTAGCTATGGTAATTGTTTTTTACAAGATGTTTTAAGAAAAATTGTAAAATGTGAATTTAATATATGTAGCCTGCCTCTTGCTAAGGAGAGTGAGAGCAGCCCTGGAGGGGCTACATGAAAGTAAGAGATTTTGGTGTACAAAGGAAAAGCAACACGATAAAAATAGTAAAAGGTCTTAGTAGAGGGGGAGGCACAAAGTATCAAGTCCTTTGCAGGAGTGACATTGGAAAAGGAAAGTGCAAAAATGAAATAATGGCCTCCATCTATCTTTATTTCCTTTTGGGAGCTTCATTTTTTGTCTCTGTCCTTTGGTCTTTGGTCTCTCCCTTTTCCTGCAGTATCTCTGTCTCTCACTCATCTTGTGACGCTTTCATTTTTTTGTCTGTCTGTCCATAACTTTTGGTTGCTCACTCTTGTGGACCTTTTTCTTTGTGCAGGGGTGTGAGCAGCACTGTTCGCCGTTGTATCCATAAGCAGACGGGGAAGGAGTATGCTGTAAAAATTATAGAAATCACACCAGAACGTATGACCCCACAGCAGCTGGAGGAGGTCAGGCTGTCGACCGTGAAAGAGATCGAAATTCTCAGGAAAGTGGCAGGACACCCATACATCAGTAAGAGACATGTTCATTTTTTTTTTTTTAATGTTGTCTTCTCTTTGTTTTGGTAGCCAGTTACCTTCACTCAGCTCCTTATCTCACTTCCAACTACGTAGAATAGTGGTTTGAATAAAAACTAGCACTGGGAATTATTAGTGGCAGTGGCCTTGATGATTGGCATTTATCCTTGCAGCTTTTAATTATTGGGTCATATATTTTTATTTAATGATTTGTTTGCTGCCATTTGCTAGATGTATAAGGGTGGTTATGTAACTATGGCAACAGAAGATGAGTCCATTCACAAATCAGGCAGGCCGATATGGAAGGCAAGAGTAGAAGTTACAATCCATAACGGAGAGAGATGCATTAAGAAATGGTGAATAATTCTTTTTGAATAAGGCCGATTTTGTTTCTTTCTAGTTTTTTTTTTAAATCTTGCTCTTTATGTGTGGTTTCTTTTCCAGTTACACTCATTGATTCCTATGAGTCCTCCACATTTATGTTTCTGGTCTTTGATCTGTAAGTATTTTACTGTTACCACATTATATAAGGAAGTGATCTAGTTTGTGTGTGCTGTGGAGGATTCTCTTTTTGTGGAATCTAGGTAGTGTACAAAGTTTCATGCTCAGCACTGCCCTCCACTCAAAAGAAGAATTCTCTTATTAAACTCTCCTACTGTAAGACCTCTTAGTTATCACTTGCCCTGAAAGGTCTTTGCTCAAAAATGTTTTCTCCTTAGACAGTCATTTTAAATTATAGAGTGTTTCATCTATCTATGTCTCTCCCTCCTATTTTCTCCTATTCCTCTCTCCCTTTCTCTCTAATGTCCTGTTTTTGCATTCCCCTCTTACTTGCCTCATATGTCTCACACCCTCGGCACTAGTAGTCACATAAACTCTCTTACTCTGACAGGATGAAGCGAGGAGAGTTATTTGACTATCTGACTGAGAAAGTGACCCTGAGTGAGAAGGAGACCAGGTAACTTTCCTTCCATTACTGTTCTGCACACTAAGATGCTGACTGTGGTAACTTAGCACTATGATTTTGAAAAGGGTAGGAATGCAGAAGCTTTGAGCCGCCTCTGCCCCTCAGCAGTGATTTAATACTGTTCCCTACAGTTGGTTCCTGCTGGGCTGGGAATTCATGTTAGATCAGAGACCAATGCAAGGATGGTGAACCTAGGTTTAAAGTGGTGTTTTATAGTGAAAGACAAAAGTAAAACCAATGTAATGTAGGGACATTGACAGAAATACAAATTTTGCTCAATTACTAATTTGAGGTATTAAATTTGTACTACCTATGGCTCATAAAAGATTTATGGGTCCCCAAGCTGCTTTAAAAGGTGGCTGGTGTCAGTGTGTGTTTTTTCCGTACGCTGTGGCCACTTTTAGTACGGTGGTAAGATGGCCACCATGCCTAACACAGGCCTACCACTTGCTAAAAAGGCACAAGCACGGGACGTGCTGAGGCATCCCATGGTAATTTCTCACTCAGAATGCTCTAATCCCACACTGGAAAATATTTTTTATTTTCGAGTGCGGGAGGCATGCCTGCGCTAATCGGGTAGCGTAGGCACATTACCATGCGCTATCCGATTAGCATGGGAGCCTGTACTGTCACCTATTTAGGAGGGGGTACAGGCTTTCACACTAATCAGGTAGCATGCGGTAACGTGCGCTACCCGATTAGTGCAGGATTAGTGTGGGCTGAGCAGGAAACTACCGTGGTAGTGCCCTTGTAGTGTGTAGTAAGCCCATGTTAGGTCTGCAGTGCCTTATGAAAGGGCCCCTTAGTGTGGGCTAATTAGAGCACATAGTGAATGATATATGCAGTGAAGATCTTGAATTTCAGATAAAGCAGTTAAGAAAGAAATATTTCTATGCAAAAGGATCACATTTGGCATTATGCCATGCTTACTCTTGTACATTTACAGAGAACATTACATGGATCTCTGATTTCCCCAAAGTCAAAGAATAAAATGAACCATAGTGTTGTATCACTTAGGAGCTTTTCTCTCATTGTAAAGTTTCTTGTTGAGAGATGTCAGCTGTTCTGAGGACTAGGTCTGCAGTTGGGTTGTGACAAAAAAAAATGATGGCTTAGTAGCTGGCAAGGCTGATACCCAGTCTCTAGGTGTCAACTTAGTTCTGGGATGGCAAGTGGGTCTGGCTAAGAATGAATCTCAGACAAGTGGCTTTCATAGAGGATAGAAGAGAGTCCAAAGCTTGAATGGACAACATGCTAAAAGGAAGTTTTAAGTACAGAGTCCCTTTTAATATAATCTAAAGAAGAATAAAGACATTTTTCTGTTCTTATACCTTCGTGTAAATGTGCGATTTTGGGAAAGGATCTCTTTGGCTGTACCAATTTACAGTTTTATTAAAACTAATATATCGCGTTACATAATTTTATATGAAAGTGGTTTACTAGCACTGATGGGGCAAATCAGAAATTGTGCTGCTTTGGAATAGTGGACTGAAAACAGGGAAGCTAGAGTTCAAATCGCATTGACACTCTTTATGATCTTGGACAGATCACTTCACCCTCCTTCACTTGTAATCTCTCTAGGGACAGAGAAATACCTACTGTATCTGAATGTAACTTACATAGAGCTACTACTGGAAAATTTTGAGATGAATCTTAACTTTGCCTATTGTCCAATCAGGTACACAGCAGAGCCAGGTTGTACGACTTGGAATACTGGTAATAAAACCTGTTTACTGGTTCAAGCCCCATAGGAATACAGCGCAATAAATCAAGGTTGTAGAGCAAGCAGAAATGAGGTTGAGGAATCTGTTCATGGGAACAAATCAAAAAAGAAACTGGAACAGAACAGTCAGAAATGAAGCAGGTATAGGAGCTAGTCATATCTGAGGACCAAATCTAAGCTGTTGTACAAGGAGGGACCAAAGCTGGCATAATTGCGTATGGTCTGGGTTGATGCCTCTTGGTCAAATGAACTGTGTGAAGGGCTGATCCAAAGTAGAGTCTGAGGGAGCTGGTGAGTGTACTGAAAGTATCCAGAACCAGGTAGCTTAATTTGATTTGATCTGATTTGACTTAGTGACATATAGTGTTTTCATAACTAGTGTATTGTTCCAGTTCATCTGTTCCAGCTACTTCCTGCCTGTTCATCTACTCCAGCCTGCCCGATCCTGCTTCTCCCTGGCTGCTCCAGTCCATCGGCTCCAACTTGTCCCATCGGCTCCAGCTTGTTCCAGTTCAACTGATCCTGACTGGAGCAGCCAGGGAGAAGCAGGATCAGGCAGGCAGGAGAAGATGAATAAGTAGGAAGAGGCTGGATCAGTTGAACTGGAACAAGCTGGAGCCGATGGGACAAGCTGGAGCCGATGGACTGGATCTGGCAGGCTGGAGCAAGCTGGACTGGGGCAGCCAGGGAGAAGCGTCCACGTGGCAGCCGTTCTCCCTAGCCCATCTGAGAGCCAGGAGACCTGGGCAGCTGGCCCTGGTGTTAATCCTGCTGACGTGGGAGCTTGGGGAGCCAGGTGTCCACAGGCAGCTGTTCCCTAGGACCTCATGTTCATGTCCCGTGGCCCTCACTGGCTCTGGTCCTGCCTGTCTGCCGCCTGCCCTCTGTCCTGGCTTGCTCTGGCCCTTCAGCCTGCTCCGACCCGGCTTGCTCCAGCCCGCTGCTCTGCTCCCTCCTGCTTCTGCTTGTCCCAATCTGTCTGTTCCAGCTTACTCGGGCCCTGCTACTCCTACTCCTGCCTGTTCCAGCTTGTTCCAGTCCATCCGTTCCAGCCCATCTGCTTGAGCCCGTTCCAGTCCATCCGCTCCAACTTGATCCAGGCCATCCGTTCCAGCTTGCTTAGTCCGTCTGTTCCGACTTGCTACAGTCCACCTGCACCTGCCTGTCCAAGTCCGGCTGTTCCTACTTGCCCCAGTACATCTGCACCTGCTTGTCCTAGCGTGTTCCAGTCCTGCGGTGCCGCTGTCTTCTGCTCCAACTTGATCCAGCTTATACCAGCCCATCTGGCCTAGCCTGTTCCAGCTTGTTCCAGCCCGTGTGCCAGCTCGTTCCTGCTCTAATGCTCCAGCTTGTTCCAGCCCATTCCAACCTGATCCAGCCCACTCCAGCTTGTTCCAGTCAATCCCTGCTTGCTCCAGTCAATCCGCCCCAACGTGTTCAAGCTTGTTCCAGTCCTCCTGATCCCAGTTTGTTCCAGTTCGCCTGACCCAGCTTCCCCCGCTTGTTCCACTCCATCGGCTCCAGCGTGTTCCAGCCCGCTTGTTCCAGTCCATTGGCTCCAGCGTTTTCCAGCCCGCCTGATCCAGCCAGCGTGTTCCAGCTCGTTCCAGTTCTCCTGAGCCCAGCTTGTTCCAGCCCGCCTGATCCTTCCAGTCTATCGGCTCCAGTATGTTCCAGTCCGCCTGATTCAGCTTCTTCCGGCTTGCCCCTGTCCACCGGATCCAGCGTGTCCAGCTAGTTTCAGCTGCCGATCCAGCCTTCCCCTTGCTGTCCATCGGCTCCAGTGTGTTTCAGCCTGCCTGACCCAGCCTCTCCTTGCTTACTCCAATTCTTCTGCTCCAGCGTGTTCCACCTCGTTCCAGTCTTCCTGATCCCAGCTCGTTCCAGTCTTCCTGATCCCAGCTTGTCCGTCTGCTCATCCTGACACAGTTCATCTGTTCCTGCTTGTTCCAGCTTGTCCATCTGTACCTGCCTGTTCCGGCTTGTTCCTGCTTGCTTCAGCTTGTTCCGGCTTGCTCCAATCCATCTGACTGTTAACACATCGAGTAACCTGCCTGCCTGCTTGCGAGCCTCTCAGCCATTGACTTACCTACCTGCCTGCTAGCTTATCAGCCATTGACTTATCTAATCGCCAACCCAAAACCTAGCTTCAAGCCCTATCTATCTGCTTAACACCTCAGTCATTACATAGTCACCCATTAACACCTGTTAACTGCTTAACACCTCAGTCACTATATTGTCACCTGTTACACCTCAGTCACCACCTATGGCCCCTGTCCATGTTCTCTTCCTTGCCCTGTCCCTTCCTAATCTCCTTTCCCCCCCACTCCCACTGTCTACCATTAGAACTACTCGCTGCCCTCCCACCCTGCCCGCCACCGCAATACCCTATTCACCTCCATCCCTCACCTTACCATCCCTCTTGTCCCCCTCCTTCCTGGCTCTCAACCTTCGGCACTTCCTTCCTGCCATTAACCCATCCCCTTTCCTCCTCAGTACACCCCGTCTTCGTCGCCTTCGTCGCCCAACCTCCCCCACCCTCCTCCGCACTCTCTTGCTCCTCCTCCTGCTATCCGCGGGAGACATTAACCCTAATCCAGGTCCCCCTCACCTGTCCCCGTCCTATCCTTGCGAACGATCCCGGGATGTCTCCAATCTCGTCTCTATTCCCCTCCTTCCCCCCTCCTCCCTCCCCTTCTCATGCGCCTTGTGGAATGCCCACTCAGTCTGCAACAAACTGCCTCTCACCCACGATCTCTTTATCTCTCGCTCCCTTCAACTGCTCGCCCTAACCGAAACCTGGCTCTCCCCGGAAGACTCTGCCTCCGTTGCAGCCCTCTGCCATGGAGGCTATCTCTTCTCCCACACGCCCCGCCCAATTGGCCGCGGCGGAGGCGTTGGGCTACTACTCTCACCCTCCTGTAGTTTCCAACCCCTCCACCTACCGCAGTCTCACTGCTTCTCATCCTTTGAAGCCCATTCCATCCGGCTTTTCTACCCGCTACCACTCAGAGTGGCAGTCATTTACCGCCCCCCTGATAAATCCTTCCCTTCCTTCCTTACCGACTTTGATGCTTGGCTCTCTGTCTTTCTTGACCCCTCATCTCCGTCCCTCATTCTCGGAGACTTTAACGTACATGCTGATGACCTATCCGACCCCCATGCTTCTAAGTTCCTCACCCTAACATCCTCCTTCAACCTCCAGCTGTGCTCCACCACCCCTACTCATCGTGACGGCCATTGTCTTGACCTCGTCCTCTCCTCCTCCAGCTCACCCTCCAATTTCCACGTCTCAGCTCTTCCTCTCTCCGACCATCACCTGATCACATTCACACTTCTTCACCCCCCCCCTCCACCCCGTCCAACTTTAACCACCACCTCCAGGAACCTCCAGGCTATTGACCCCTCCACCTTATCATCTACTATCTCTAATCTCCTCCCCTCCATCATGTCCTCCGAAACTGTCGACAAAGCGGTCTCCGCCTACAATACCGCTCTCTCCTCTGCTTTGAACACCCTTGCGCCATCCATCTCCCGTCCCACAAAGCGCACCAATCCCCAGCCCTGGCTGACTCCTTGCATCCGTTACCTTCGCTCCTGCACCCGATCCGCTGAGCGCCTCTGGAGGAAATCTCGTACCCTTCCAGACTTCCTCCACTACAAATTCATGCTATCCTCCCTCCACTCCTCCCTATTCCGTGCAAAACAGGACTATTACACCCAATTGACCAATTCTCTCAGCTCCAACCCTCGTCGTCTCTTCACCACCCTTAACTCCCTCCTAAAAGTGCCCCCCGCTCCTACTCCCCCTTCTCTCTCTCCTCAATCACTGGCCGACTATTTCCGCGACAAAGTGCAAAAGATCAACCTTGAGTTCACGACCAAGCCACCACCTCCTCTTCACCCTTTAACCCTCTCCATCAACCAACCTACCCAGGTCTCTTTCTCCTCTTTTCCTGAGATCACCGAGGATGAAACTTCCCGCCTTCTTTCCTCCTCGAAATGCACCACCTGTTCCTCTGATCCCATCCCCACCAACCTACTCAACACCATCTCCCATACTGTCACCCCCGCCATCTGTCGCATCCTCAACCTCTCTTTCTCCACTGCAACTGTCCCTGACACCTTCAAGCACGCCGTTGTCACACCTCTCCTCAAAAAACCTTCACTTGACCCTACCTGCCCCTCCAACTACCGCCCCATCTCTCTTTTACCCTTCCTTTCCAAAATACTTGAGCGCGCTGTTCACAGCCGCTGCCTTGACTTTCTCTCCTCTCATGCCATCCTCGATCCACTTCAATCCGGCTTTCGCCCTCTGCACTCGACAGAAACAGCACTCTCTAAAGTTTGCAACGACCTGCTCCTGGCCAAATCCAGAGGTCACTACTCCATCCTCATCCTCCTCGATCTTTCCGCCGCGTTTGACACTGTCAACCATGATTTACTTCTTGCCATGCTGTCCTCTTTTGGGTTCCAAGGCCCTGTCCTCTCCTGGTTCTCCTCTTATCTCTCCCACCGCACCTTCAGGGTACACTCCCATGGATCTTCCTCCACTCCCATCCCACTATCTGTTGGAGTTCCCCAGGGATCTGTCCTTGGACCCCTTCTCTTCTCAATCTACACCTCTTCCCTGGGCTCGCTGATCTCGTCTCATGGTTTTCAGTATCATCTTTATGCTGATGACACCCAGCTATACCTCTCCACACCTGACATCACCGTGGAGACCCAGGCCAAGGTATCGGCCTGTTTATCCGACATTGCGGCATGGATGTCCAACCGCCACCTGAAGCTGAACATGTCCAAGACCGAGCTCCTCGTCTTTCCTCCTAAACCCACTTCTCCTCTTCCTCCACTCTCTATCTCTGTTGATAACACCCCTATCCTCCCTGTCCCATCTGCCCGCAACCTCGGAGTCATTTTCGACTCCTCCCTCTCCTTCTCTGCGCATATCCAACAGACTGCCAAGACCTGTCGCTTCTTCCTCTTCAACATCAGCAAAATTCGCCCTTTCCTCTCTGAGCACACCACCAGAACTCTCGTCCACGCTCTCATTACCTCTCGCCTTGATTACTGCAACTTACTCCTCACCGGCCTCCCACTCAGCCATCTATCCCCCCTTCATTCAGTTCAGAACGCTGCTGCACGTCTTATATTCCGCCAAAACCGATATACTCATATCACCCCTCTCCTCAAATCACTTCACTGGCTTCCGATCAGTTATCGCATACAATTCAAGCTCCTCCTCCTTACCTACAAATGCACTCAGTCCGCGGCTCCTCACTACCTCTCCACCCTCATCTCCCCCTATGTTCCCGCCCGTAACCTCCGCTCACAGGACAAAGCCCTTCTCTCAGTACCCTTCTCCACCACTGCCAACTCCAGACTCCGCCCATTCTGCCTTGCCTCACCCCATGCCTGGAACAATCTTCCTTCACCCATACGCCATGCCCCTTCCCTACCCATCTTCAAATCTCTGCTTAAAGCTCACCTCTTCAATGCTGCCTTCGGCGCCTAACCACTCAAGATATATAAAATACCCCAATCTATCCACCCTATCAGACTAACTGTTCACTCGTCCTCTAGATTGTTCACTTGTCTTTAGATTGTTTTCTTGTCTTTTAGATTGTAAGCTCTTTGAGCAGGGACTGTCCTATGTTTAAATTGTACAGCGCTGCGTAACCCTAGTAGCGCTTTAGAAATGCTAGTTAGTAGTAGTAGTAGTAGTAAAGTGGTTTACAGTGCAGAATTACAATATATTCATATTAAACATAGTATAAACCCAATAACATATCACAAACAATTGATAAAATACATTTCCCAATTAAATCCAGCCCAAAACACAGTATTTAATTAGCTTGGTTATCTGATTCCCACATCAATTTAAAATGCTGTGTGTGAAGAGCCAAGTTTTTAAAGCTTTCCTAAAGGACAAGAATTGCCAGCACTGCACAGGTCATAGGGCAGAGTGTTCCATAGGGACAGGCCCACATAACAGAACACCCTGTTTCTAGTTGTCAACAATAGAACTGTAGTCAGTGTTCGCAAAAGTTGTTGAGAAGAACGCAGTTGTTGCAAAGGGGCCTACCTAACCAATCTATTTGATAAATAAGAAGGCCCACATACAGTGCCTTGTGTACCAAACAGTATTTTAAATGAAATTTGCACACAAAAAAGAAATAACTCACTGTGCAAGTCTCTGAACTGGGAAATTGTAGGGTATCTGTTCAAAACCAACGAACCTTTGAAGGATCCCTCCCCAATAGCCCAAATTTGCCTGATAGAAAGGAAAAATCAGTTCAGAGCATGTATTTTCTGTTGTGGGTTCTGCATCTCTTCCAGGTAGTGAAGACAGTCTTAATCATGAATTTCATGATCCTAGACAACTGGAGTGATAGAATGTGACAAGAAGAGGATGGCATAACAAGATTGAACATGTGGATAAAGACAAATGGGTTGAAATAGGAGCTTAAAAGCTAAGGGCTGATTTATTTAATCATGATAAATGGTTCTAGATATATTTGATTTGGAGGAAGGTCATTCAGGTTTCAGATATTTTCCATGAGGTGGTGATGAAGGTTGATGTTAGTGTCCTGTAGACTAACCTATTGATTGTTGTGGGACTTTTGGCTGTTGCTGAATTATAGAATGGAAGCAAGGATGGAACCCATAATTGGCTTTAAAAAAGGAAAAAAGGGACTTGCTGGGCTGGTCCTGTGACTCAGTTCTGTGATTCAGGTCTCTCTTCTTGTAGATCCTGGGATTCATTATACTGCAGAGGTGACATACTTGATCTGGAGAAAATTGCTGTCCCTGCTATGATAATGCCTACTTAAGAAATATCCTTCCAAAAGTGCTACCTGGATCAAGCATCTTGGGTGAAGGATCATAGAAGAGATACCTAATGTTTTTTTTTATAGGTAAATTCTACTGATAATAGCAGAGAAGCCTAACTATCCTGATGGACACTGCAAATACAGCACAGGTGTTCCAGAATCCAATTTACTTATTCCTCTGGTTGGTTTACTGTGAATCATAGATTGTGGAAAGTTTCAGATGCATCTCCCAAAGAATCTTGAGTTCTTGACAAAATTTTGATGCACTTTTCAAGCCACAGTCCAAGAAGATGAATTCTGGAAGTCTCCGAAACTAGACAGTATTATACAAGAACATTTGAGGTGATCGTTTTATTCCAACTGAAGGCCTTTTCTTCAGCTAATACAACTAACATTTTAGTGTTCTCCTTTACTGAAGGTAAGTGAGCAACTAATTCCATTGAAACTAAAGTACAGGGGTTTAGATGGATCTCTTACAGGCAACAATCATCATTGGAGTTTAGTTCATGGCACATTGGAGTATATATGTCAGATGACAGAATGTACTACTACATGTCTGAGGCCACTGGCTACTAAAATAGTTCACTACATGAGGGACATCATGTCGCAAACTGTCAGTGATTTTACAAGTGCAGTAGACATGGAACTGCTTTGGATGTGCTACAAATATTTGAGTGATGGCTACCATGGAGGCTTCTTCAACAGGTATCTTTAAATATGAATTGATTATAACAATAGCAAAAGTCTCATGCATGTGTTCAGCAGGGGCGTAGCCAGACCTCGCTGGGAGGGGGAGCCAGAGCCCGAGGTGGGGGGGGGCGCTGTTTAGTCCCCGCCCCCCCCAAGCAGCCGCTGCCGCCACATTGGACACCCCTGCCAGCCTGACGACGACCCCCTTAAATCCCCCCTCCTGCCACCAACCCTCCCCCACCGTCGCCGCCTGCCCCGCCGCATCAGATACCTTGTTTGCTGGCGGGGGTCCCCGAACCCTGCCAGCTGAAGAGTCTTATTCAGTGCCGGAGTAGCGCCTTTGTTCAACGAAGTTCCTGTGCGATCAGCTGTTTCTGATGCCTTACGTCCTGCACGGGGCTACATGCACGGTGCAGGACGTAAGGCGTCGAAACAGCTGATTGCACCAGGAACTTCGTTGAACGAAGGCACTACTCCGGGGCTGAAGAAGACTCTCTTCAGCTGGCGGGGGTTCGGGGACCTCCGCCTGTAAACAAGGTATCTGATGCGGCGGCCGGGCGGCGGGGGAGGGTTGGTGGCGGGAGGGGGGTTTAAGGGGGTCGTCGTCAGGCTGGCAGGGGGGTCCAATGTAGCGGCGGCGGCTGCTTGGAGGGGGGACTAAACAGTGCCCCCCCACCTCGGGCTCTGGCCTCCCCCTCCCAGCGAAGGGGGATTCAAGGGGATCATCGGCAGGGGGGCCAGGGCCCCCTCAGACCCCACGTAGCTACGCCACTGGTGTTCAGAGCCCACAGGGAGATTTTCAATGAATCCTTCACTGAGAAAAAAAGTCTGTTCTGGGATATGCCATGTCTTCAATGCAGTGTCTTTTGTCGGCAACTCTGTGGTTCAAATGTCATTGCTGCTGGAGAGTTTTCTGGAATGATAAGTGTGATGGAGATTTCACAGTCCTTGGTGCTGTGACGTTTTTTTCTGAACTAAGTACTGAAGGCATTTGTTGAGTGCATAGGCAATGAAGCTTTTAATGTGGCTGGGACTGGTAGTTATTTTTGTATTTAGCTCATGCTTTTTCATTTGTAGCTCCGAGTGATTACATTCGTTTACACAGGTATTTCCGTGTCCTCAGAGGGCTTACAATATAAGTGTGTACCAAAGGCAATGAAAGGTGAAGTGACTTGCCCAAGGACATAAGGAGCAGCGGCATCGTTTTGAACTCTTGTTTCCTTGGTTCTGAGCCCGTTACTGTTACCAGTAGGCTATTCTTCTCAACTTACTACTACTACTACTTAGCATTTCTATAGCGCTGCCAGGGTTACGCAGCGCTGTACGTTTAACATGGGGAAGGATAGTCCCTGCTCAAGAGAGCTTACAATCTAAAGGTTACAAACTATGTAGTCAGTGTAGGTAACTTACAACTTATGTAGTCAGTGTAGGTAGCTTACAATCTAGAGGTTACAAACTCTGTAGTCAGTGTAGGTAACATGAATGGGGAAGGTGGTTAGGCGCCAAAAGCAAGGGAGAAGAGATGGGCTTTGAGTAAGATAGGCAGGGAGGGCGCATGGCGTATGGGCTCGGGAAGTCTGTTCCAGGCATAAGGTGATGCGAGGCAGAAGGGGCGGAGTCTGGAGTTAGCGGTGGTAGAGAAGGGTACGGATAGGAGTGATTTGTCCTGAGAGCGGAGGTTACGGGTGGGAACATACGGGGAGAGGAGGGTAGAGAGGTAATGGGGGGCTGCAGATTGAGTGCACTTGAAGGTCACTCTTCTGCGCTTAGTCTGCTTACAGAGTCTAATTCATCTATGAACCAGCCAATGCATTATACCTTCCTCTTTGCTTGGAACCACCTTCTGCTTTAGGCCTGCTGCAGGTTAATCCAGAGCTTGCTTATGATTACACAATCATTGAAGGGCCTGAGAAGGAGGATGAAGAAGGAAGACATATAATTAATTAGTTTAATCTAGGGACATAGCATGCCATGGGATTTCCAGGTTTGTTGAACAGGCTGTAACTTCTGCGATACGTACTGGATCAGCACTAGCATATTGGAGCTGGTCTGCCATCATCTACACTACTTTATTAATATTCTTCTCCATTAATCAGTACCACGAATCACCCACACTTACGAACTATATGGTTTTTATTTCAAGAAATTCATTTCAAAAAGATTGTACAGGCCATCTTTTTGTTGCATCTTGACTATTGTAATTCTCTTTGGGTATTTACCATAACCCAGATTCTTCATGAGGTACAGTAATTACAGAGCATGGTTGCCAAGTTGATTTTTAGCCTACAGAAATGATAGTTACACCATTGTTCAAGTTCATTGGCTTTCCATTTCAAGCACGAGTGGAATTCAAAATTGTAATGTATATAAAATCTTACAGGGCTTTTGTTTTGAATGCCAATTGTGCTTAATTCTATATCCTTTGAAGAGGATTTTATCAAAGGATAACTTAACAGTAATGAGATCAGGAATCTTGAAAAAGTATGTTCGTTTTTAACAGATTGTGGGGGAGTACCTTTACAGTTCAAGCAAGTAAGATCTGGATTGATCTCAGCTTTAAACACTATTTTACTCACTTTTCCAAAAATACTTAGCAAATATTTTTGAAACATATAACTGAAATAAGTTTAGAGGTAATCTGTATAATGTTCCTTGTAATTCGCAACTGACTTATATTAAGCCACTTTGAACCCTCGAGGATTAGGCAGGTTATAAAACCTTAGAATAGAAGCAATTGTACATAAGTACATAAGTACATAAGCATCGCCATGCTGGGACAGACCAAGGAGCCCAGCACCCTGTCACCGACAGTGGCCAAAAGAACAAGCAGTTTGTCCCGCCCATCCTAGAAATAGTGTATTATTCCCTTGTCCATTCAGTAACATTTTATGGCCTTTTCCTCCAGGAACCCGTCCAACCTTTTTTTTTTTTTTTTGTTACATTTGTACCCCGCGCTTTCCCGCTCATTGCAGGCTCAATGTGGCTTACATATTGTATACAGGTACTTATTTGTACCTGGGGCAATGGAGGGTTAAGTGACTTGCCCAGAGTCACAAGGAGCTGCCTGTGCCTGAAGTGGGAATTGAACTCAGATCCTCAGTTCCCCAGGACCAAAGTCCACCACCCTAACAACTAGGCCACTCCTCCGCTAAGTTAACCGCATTAACCACTTTTTCTGGCAGCGAATTCCAGAGTTTAAGTACGCGTTGAGTGAAGAAAACTTTCCTCCGATTTGTTTTAAATTTACCACACTGCAGCTTCATCGCATGCCCCCTTGTCCTAGTGTTTTTGGAAAGCGTAAACAGACGCACATCTACCCGTTCCATTCCACTCATTATCTTATAGATCTCTATCATATCTCCCCTCAGCCACCTTTTCTCCAAGCTGAAGAGCCCCAGCCTCTTCAGCCTTTCCTCATAGGGAAGTCGTCCCATCCCCTGTATCATCTTTGTCGCCCTTCTCTGCACCTTTTCCAATTCTACTATATCTTTTTTGAGGTGCGGCGACCAGAATTGAACACAATACTGGAGGTGCAGTCGCACCATGGAGCGATACAACGGCAGAATAATATCCTTATTTTTGTTTTCAATCCCTTTCCTAATGATACCCAACATTCTATTTGCTTTCCTAGCCGCAGCAGCACATTGAGCAGAAGTTTTCAACGTATCATCAACGATGACATCGAGATCCCTTTCTCAGTCCGTGACTCCCAACACTGAACCTTGCATGACGTAGTTATAGTTTGGGTTCCTCTTTCCCACATGCAGCACTTTGCACTTGTTCACATTAAACGTCATCTGCCATTTAGACGCCCAGTCTCGTAAGGTCCTCTTGTAGTTTTTCACAATCTTCCTGCGATTTGATGACTTTGAATAACTTTGTGTCATCGGCAAATTTGATTACCTCATTAGTAACCCCCATCTCTAGGTCATTTATGAATATGTTAAAAAGCAGAGGTCCCAGCACCGATCCCTGAGGGACCCCACTAACTACCCTTATCCATTGTGAATATTGACCTTTTAATCCTACTCTCTGTTTCCTATCTTTCAACCAGTTTTTAATCCACAGTAAGACACTACCTCCGATCCCATGTCCCTCTAATTTCCTCTGTAGTCTTTTATGAGGGACTTTATCAAACACCTTCTGAAAATCTAGATACACAATATCAACCAGCTCACCTTTGTCCACATGTTTATTTACTCTTTCAAAGAAATGCAGCAGATTGGTGAGGCAAGACTTCCCTTCACTAAATCCATGTTGACTTTGTCCCATTAGTCCATACTTTTGAACGTGCTCTGTAATTTTGTTCTTGATAATAGTCTCTATCATTTTGCCCGGCACCGACGTCAGACTCACCGGTCTATAATTTCCATGGTCTCCTCTGGAACCTTTTTTAAATATCGGCGTCCAATGGACATGCCTGCTAAATAGGGACTGTATGGCCCTGAGTAGTAAGGCCTTGCAAGCAACCTGTAATTGGCAGACCATGGAGAATAGGATTCAAAGAAACAATGGTGATGACAATATTGTATTGACTATGGCTGCTAAATAACAAAGTAAAAAAAGCTCAAAAGGTTGTAGAAGGTTCCAAGGAGCAATGGGTAAACCAAGTCCATGCAGGTTTAGGAAAAAGGCATGACTTCTATGGATGGGTTCTTGGCTGTAGCTAAGAACCACATCTTTGTAGAGATCAACAAACATGCTACAGTTCTCCAGAAAAAAAGACAGTGAGATTTAGACCACAGGGTTAGTGTAAGTACTGGTCAAGTTGGAAGAATCATTCAGGTCACTTCTGAAGCTGATAACTGGACTTAAAATGAACTCAGGAAGGGGTGGAGCTAAAATGGCGACACTAGTCTGACCTGTGTTTGCTGCTCTTTTTCTTTTGAAATTGTCTTATGGGGAAACACCAAGGAAAACCCTGATCTAATCCCTTCAAACCCAGGGCTTCTGTTCCTTCGACAGGGCCAATGGATGTATTTGAGTGGCGAACAGGAAAGCCGGAAGTGGAAGTGAAATGCCTGCTTGAGAGTTCCATGGAAGCAGGAGCTATGAGATTATTTCCAGGGCAAGACACCTTGATGACTCTGGAATTAAGATGCCCACCACCTCTGCTGCTTTTTGATAGCTTTGTTACTACTTCAGGGGACAGTGCTTCGACCAGTGTGGCCAAGCTGCAGTTACCTGGAAGTGCTAATATCAGAGCAAGGGTCTCTGCAAACTCTGTAAGAAGCAGCACAAGCTTTGTTTGCTCTCTGAAGATGGGAAGTAAATCTGAGGCCATTGCAGCAGGAATTATAGTGGCAATTGAGCCAGGTATGTCTTCTCTGCAGTTGGGGAGTAATGATGACTCACTTTCTTCAGCATTGTCCTGCTTCAAACCAGGGTAATGGCAATAAGAACATAAGCATTGCCATGCTAGGACGGACTGAAAGTCCATCTAGCCTAGTATCCTGTTTCTAACAGTGGCCAATTCGGGTCACAAGTACTTGGCAAAGATCCCAAAAAAGTAAAGCATTTTATGCTGCTTATCCTAGAAATTAAATTTTCCAAATAAATAAGCAGTGGGTTTTCCCAAGTCCATCTTATTAATGCCTTTTAGGAAATTATCCAAACCTTTTTAAAACCCTGCTAAGCTAACTGGCTATGAATTTCAGAATTTAATTGTACATTGAGTGAAGAAATATTTTTTCCAGTTTCAATTTACTACATAGTAGCTTCATTGTGTGCCTAGTCCTAATATTTTTGGAAGGAGTGAACAAGCGATTCACATCTATCCATTCCAGTATTTTATAGAGCTCTATCTTATCTCTCCTCAACTGTCTCTTCTCCGAACTGAGAAGAACCCTAGCTTCTTTAGCCTTTCCTCATAGGGAGGTTGTCTTATCCCCTTTATCATTTTCGTTGCTCTTCTCACTATATCTTTTTTGAGGTGCGGTGACCAGAATTGCACACAGTATTCGAGATGCGGTCGCACCATGGAGTGATATAAAGGTATTATGACATTACATAAGAACATAAGAATAGCCATACTGGGTCAGACTAATAGTCCATCTAGTCCAGTATCCTGCTTCCAACAGTGACCAGTTCAGGTCACAAGTATCTGGCAGAATCCCAAATAGTAACAAGATTCATGTTACTTATCCCAGGGACAAGCAGTGGCTTTCCCCATGTCTATCTCAATAGCAGACTACAGACTTTTCCTCCAGGAACTTGTCCAGAGTTTTTGAAACCCAGATAAATGGTGCTAAAAGAGAGAATATTGAAGCTGTCCCACTGGAGATCAAGGGCATCAAAGATAGCCCAAAATGGGCAAAAATGCTTTTTATACCAACTTTGAACGCTTATAATTTTTCAACCACTTGAAGGAAAGTGCTGCAAATTGGAATGCCTCATTACAGCCGTGCATTTAGTACACCTACCAAAAATCAACCTGAAAGGCGAACTAGTTTAGAAACTACAGCAGCATCGCAGTAAATTGATTTTTGCCCTTTTTTTGGCAAAGTTTGAGCCTAAACCATTCAAAAAGTAAGAGGACTAGGAACATGGGGTTTTGCCAGTTCATTAAGCCCTAAAAGTAGTGCAGGTTCTCCAAATATCCCCCTTGTACTACTAAAACTTCCAGTTTTACAGCTTCTGGAAGTTGGCCCAAAATGTCATTTTTGCTCAGGCGACATTTTGCAACCCTTTACTTGAGGTCCCCTAGAACCTCCAATTTTTAGTCTTTTGAACTATAATTTTGCACAGCTTAGTTTTTTATCATAAAGAAAATATGTACCAACTTTCATCAAAATCTGAGATGGTGAGGTGGGGATGACCTTTAAAATTGGTCCACTTGACACGGAATGACTCAATAATTTCCCTGTTTACCTCTGGAGCTCTTTTTGAAAAATGGCTTTACATTGGCCACCCTGTGATCTTCTGGTACGATGCTTGATTTTAAAGATAAATTACATATTACTAACAATAGCTCTGCAAGTTCGTTTTTCAGTTCTATCAGTACTGTGGGATATATACCATCCGGTCCAGGTGAATTGCTACACTTCAATTTGTTAAATTGTCCCATAATATCTTCCAGGTTTACAGAGATTTGTTTCAGTTTCTCTGACTCATCAGCATTGAATACTATTTCTGGTAGTGTTATTTCTTCTACATCTTCCTTGATGAAGACTGAAGCAAAGAATTTATTTAATCTTCGCTATTGCCTTGACTTCTCTGAGTGCCCCTTTTACCCTTTGGTCATCTAGAGATCCAACTGATTCTTTTGCTTCTAATATGCATATGCATAACGTTTTTATTATGTGTTGTTGCCTCCAAGGCAATCTTCTTTTCAAAATTTCTCTGTGCCTTCCTTATCAGTATTTTGTATTTAACTTGCCATTCCTTTTGCTGTTTCCTGTTATTTTCAGTTGGATCTTTCTTTCATATTTTGAAGGATTTTCTTTTGAGTCAAATAGCTTCCTTCACTTCACTTTTTAAACATGTTGGCTGTTGTTTGGCCTGCCTTCCTCTGTTAATACATGGAGTATATCTGGTCTGGGCTTACAGGATGGTACTTTTGAATAGCATCCATGCCTGATGTAAATTTTTGATCTTTGCATCTGCTTCTCTAAGTTTTTTTTTTTTTTTTTTACACCGTTCTCATTTTATCATAGTCTCTTTTTTGAAAGTTAAATGCTAAAGTATTGGATACTCCAGAGTTTATATCAGATCTGACTGTTATCACTGTTGTCAAGCGACCCCAACACTATCTCCTGCACCAGATTATGCTCTCCAATAAGGACTAGGTCTAGAATTGTTCCCCCTCTTGTTGGTTCCTGAACCAGCAGCTCCTTAAAGCAGTCTTTGATTTCATCAAGAACTTTACCTTCCTAGCATACTCTGATGTTATATTTGCCCAGTTAATATTGGGGTAATTGAAATCAGTGTAAAAGTTGGAATATGTAGACTATAATCTCCACTAAACTCAAAAATTCTACAACTATAGAAGTGTTCAAAGGTGATTATGGACTCTCAATCATGAAAAATCATGGAGAAAAAGACCTCAGTATAACTAGCAACTCCTCTTATTAAAGGACACACCTTTTAGTTAGAGAGGGCACCTCATTAATCATAAGTCTTAAAAAAACTCTACCTAAATAAATACACACAGGAAATCCAATATGTTAGCATTTAACTTTCAAAAAAGGAGACTGATAAAATGAGAAGAACGGTGGAAAAAAAAACTTTAGAGGAGCAGCTGCAAAGGTCAAAAATTAACATTAGGCATGGATGCTGTTCAAAAATACCATCCTCAAAGCCCAAGCCAAATATATTATAAGGTATTAATCCGCAAAAAAATCTTTTCCGGAGATGGGAAGGCGGTAGAACGAGAGGACATGAAATGAGATTGAAGGGGGGCAGACTCAAAAAAGATGTCAGGAAGTATTTTTTCACGGAGAGGGTGGTGGATGCTTGGAATGCCCTCCCTCGGGAGGTGGTGGAGATGAAAACGGTAACGGAATTCAAACATGCGTGGGATATGCATAAAGGAATCCTGTGCAGTAGGAATGGATCCTCAGAAGCTTAGCCGAAATTGGGTGGCGGAGCAGGTGGGGGAAGAGAGGTTGGTGGTTGGGAGGCGAGGATAGTGGAGGGCAGACTTATACGGTCTGTGCCAGAGCCAGTGATGGGAGGCGGGACTGGTGGTTGGAAGGCGGGAAATACTGCTGGGCAGACTTGTACGGTCTGTGCCCTGAAAAAGGCAGGTACAAATCAAGGTAAGGTATACACATATGAGTTTATCTTGTTGGGCAGACTGGATGGACCATGCAGGTCTTTTTCTGCCGTCATCTACTATGTTACTATATTTAAAAAAGGAGGAAGGAAGAACTTCCGGTTGAGCTGCTGGCCAAGATGGCCGCTGCATGATGAGCTCCAGCAACCCCTGCCTGTATACCCCTGAATTTGGCTTCCAGGGCTCCCTCCCTTAATGCTGGCCTGAGTCTCCCTCCATATTGTGGTCCAGTGGGGAAGTGAGCGCTTCTGTCAGTAGCGGGAGGCGCCAGGTGAGGCCATTGGTGTGTGCTTGAGCCCCTCCACTGGTGTCACAGTGGTGGTCAGAAAGAGAAGCCATCCGAGAAACGCGACAGAGTGAGGCATCCAACCTAGGAGCGACTTTGGGAGACAGCAGAGGTGTGGAGGTCCTGACTGGCGGCAGCGAACGCAGAGGAGGACACCGGACTCTTCACGGGAAAGGGTGTACAGGTGCCCCCGGGGTGGATCGGCTCCCGGCAGGAGATCTATGGCGCAGTCGAAAGACCGGTGAGGAGGTAACGTATCAGCCGCCTGAGAACTGAACATATCCCGGAAATCCTGGTATTCCTGAGGCAGCCCGGGCAAGCCCTCCGGTGGTGCCTGGAGCGGTGCAGAGCGGCAGAGGAGGCTTGACCTGCTGGAGGCAATGCTTGACACACCGGGAACCCCATTGCCCGATCTCTCCGGTGGACTAGTCGATCACAGGCGCTTGTAGACGGAGCCAGGGCAGTCCCAGAATCACCGGGTGGAGGGCTCGGGCGAGAGCCAGGAACTGAATCCTCTCCTGATGCAAAGCCCCCACGTGAAGATGTATAGGCGCGGTAATCCGAGTGATGGTCTGGGGAAGGCTATCCCCCTGGATGGAGGTGACCCGGAGTTCTGGCTGGCAGGGAAACATGGCAATCCCCAACTGTGCCAGAAACTCTGCGTCAATGAAGTTCCCTCTAGCCCCGGAATCCAATAGGGCCTGAGCATGAACCTGGCCCCCTTCACCTTGGAGTAGTACCGGAACGGAGAGCAACTGGTCAGGAAGGGTAGACAACCGGCCCAGAGCCACCCCCTTCATAGGGCTCAGGCCGGAGCGTTTTCCCGACCTTCCAGACTTGTTTGGGCAGGTCCTCGTGAAATGGCCGTCCTGCCCACAGTACAGACATAGCCGATTCTGGAGACGGTGGACCCTCTCCTTCTTGGACAGACGATGGACAGCCATTATCATGGGTTCCTCCTGGATTCCTTCCGAACCCTCCTCGTGAAACTCATGCGCCTCTGGATGACGAGACGAGCCTCTGGATCTCTGCCCCGGCAGCGACATGCCCCGTTTCAGTGCTTGATCCTGGTACCGGATGTCAGTCCTTGTGCAGAGAGCAATAAGGCCGTCCAAAGTGGCCGGAATCTCTCGGCCAGCCAACTCATCCTTGATTCGCCCATCCAGTCCTTGCCAGAAGATTGCCGACAATGCCTCCTGGTTCCACTGGAGCTCCGCGGCCAGCGTGCAGAACCGGATGGCGTACGCCCCGACCGACCCAGAGCCCTGCTGAATCCGCAGCAGTTCTCCCGAGGCAGAAGATGGTCGGCCAGATACATCGAACACCATCCTAAACTGCCGCAAGAACTCCTCCAGGTTAGTCAGTATCGGGCTCCGCTGTTCCCACAACGGAGACTCCCAAGCCAATGCGGCACCGAACAACAGGGAGATGAGGTAAGTCACTTTAATCCTGTCAGATGGGAAGGCCTCCGGTTGTAATTCAAACAAGATCTGACATTGATTCAGAAACCCCCGGCACACTGCGGGGGTACCATCAAAGCGAGGCAGCTCTGGAATCCGCAGCCGGGCGGCGGACGACCCCATCCCAAGGGCCGGAAGATCTGGAACCGCCTGCTGCTGGAGCACTGGAATCTGATTGCAGACCTCCTGCAACGCACTGGACATGTGGGTGATTTGAGCCTGCTGCTGGTATAGCACCTGAGCCAGGTTGGAACGCTCGGTATTGTCTGGCGAGCTCATGGCTTCGGCCTACTGTAATGATCTGGCGAATGTGAGCCCTTGTGCCCCGACTGAGCACGGCAGAGATGGAGTGACACCGCACTCGGTCAGGCAGCCAGACAACCCCTAGCATCACCTGGGAAGTGACCACCGTTCACCGGGAGTTGAGCTCCCAGCTGCAGGTGGCCACCAGGACTTATGGAACCGGCGGGGTTGCACAGCCGCTGACCAGGCTGGCCGGGAACAGACACAGTCCAGAACCAGTACTCCGGCAGGCAAAGAATAGTCAAAGTCAGTCCAGGGTCAAGGCAGGCAGCAAACAAGCGAAATCCAAGAAACTAGCCAAAGTCCGGTACACAGGAAATCAGGAACAGAAGCTAGCTGGCGAACAGCACTCCGACAGCAACTCCTCAGAACAATTGAGGCTGAAGCAATGAAGGCCTGGAGGCAGTGCTTTAAATAGTGAAGGAATCAGGCCAAAGCATGTGCAGCTGAAACAAGATGGCTGCCCCATCAGCAGAGAAACCTAACACCCAAATATGGAGTTCCTTCCTGTTCTCGTTATACAAGATGGCTGCCCCCTCCTGAGCTAGTCAAGATGGCTGCTGCCCTTGCTCCAAGCCGGATGACGGCTGCCGGACTAGGAAACCGAAACATGGCTGATTCCCCTGAGTCAACCAAGATGGCCGTGGTCTTGATCCAAGCTAGATGACAGCTGCCAGACTTAGGAAACTGAAACTGAATCAGATCTTCCGTCGGGAGGAGCGCCGAACAGGTGAGGAACGTGACACCCAGGGCTGCAATCTGGACAGTTTAAGTGATGGTTGGACATGGGTACAGTTTTTATCGAGCATTTTCTCAGTGAGGAAAGTGTATTTTATTCTTTTCGGGATTTGCAACGGAGGCTCTCCCTAATTCACACAGATTATTTCACTTATTGACAGTTGCATCACTATTATATTAGCTTAGATCGTGGGGCTGTGCATACGAGGTTAGGTCAGAAACTTTGAGATTTTTTACAAGCAGGTTTCTGTATAAGGTTTACACAGAGCTCTGGTTTCTTGGCTCCCTCCCCGGCAGTATGGTCCTCTCAAGGAGGCTTGAAGTAGGGACCTCGGGTATGAATTGAAAGGGGTGGACTTTTTAAAATTGATTAAAGCTATTACAAAGCAGGTTGGAAGTGCCGGACTTCAAGAGAATCAATACCGAATCCTTCATAGGGCATATATATCACAACATCAGGCTGCTAGAGAGGGTTGGGTGCCTATTGGTCAGTGTCCTACAATACTTTTTTTTCATGCTTTTTGGAGATGTAGTGATACTCGAGCATTTTGCAGGTTGCTGCATCAATACTTAGGGTCTCTTCTTGATCAGTATATATTCCTTTCTTGGATGGGAATCTTGCTGAATAAATGGGAGGTATATGGGGTTTTGGATAAAAATTTGTGCTTACTACTTTGTAAAGCTTTTGCGTTAGGGAAGAAGTGCATTCTTGAGCATTGGATGCAGGAGGAGCCTCCCTCTTTTTGGTATTGGAGAAACAGACTGCATGCCCTCATGTTATGGGAGGCCAGAGCTGCTGGGAATTCCCCAAAAGGTGGCAGAGCTTTTGTGTCTGTATGGAACTGTTATCTGCAAACTATTTCCCACAAAGCAAGGAGCACTGTATTGAATAGGTTTCAGAATATTTCTTAAGTTGGTTCTGTTCTATAAGAGGCTGAGTTGTGGTTCTCTGCTTGGGTAGGGGAGGGTGGATTGGGAATAATGAACGTTCTCCGAGGACAAGCAGGCTGCTTGTTCTCACTGATGGGTTGACGTCCTCGGCAGCCCCCTCCATCGGAAAGTTTACTAGCAAAGGCCTTTGCTAGTCCTCGCGCACCGGAGGCATCGAGTGCATCGACGTCGTCAGCGTCCGGACCATCTTCCTTGGCTGCCGTTCCATCGACTGCATCGAGGCATCGGACCTCTGCATCGGCGCCGAGGCATCGGGCGACTGTATCGACGTCGGTGGTACCGAGACTTCGTCTGCTGATGTCGTCGGACGGAGGTGCATCGTCAGGAGTGCAGGTGAGGGCTGTCCATTCCCCTGCTGGTGGTGGTGAGCCTTCGGGTGGGTCTCCTCCTACCCTGAGGGCTCCTGCGGTACAGCCCCCCCGGGATCGACCCTCTTCGGTCTCGGCCCCCGAGGAAGCGACGGATGGATTCTACGTCCTCCTCGTCGGTGCCGGGGAGCTCCGGTGACATGCTTCGGAAGAAGTCGAAGAAGCATCGACACCGGTCTCCTCCCCATGTCGGCACCGAGAGCTCTGGGTCGCCGAGGGATTCGGCACCCAGCAGGCATCGGCACCGAGAGGACCGCTCACCCTCTGTTCAGGAGGTGTCGATGCGCTCCACTCTGGACAGCCCGGAACAGCCTCCTCACCCGGAACAGGTTCTGGCGTCGACGCCTGCATCGACCCCTCAGCCTTTCTCTGCAGCTGCTCTAAACGAGAGCCTCCGGGCCGTTCTCCCAGAGATTCTGGGAGAGCTGTTGCGCCCTACCCCTCCGGTACCGGCGGTGCTTGCGCCTCCGGTACCGTCGAGCGTGGCGCCGGCTGGCCCATCGCCCAGGTTGAGGTCCCCGACGTCGGTACCGCGTGCGGTGCCGACCGCGGCCACCTCCCAGGAAGGCTCCCCGACTACGTCGGCGGAGGGAGCTTCGCCGATGCGGGCGAGGGAGTCTACCTCTCGACGCCCCCACCGTGGACGGGGTTCCACCGAGTCGAGCAGGGCGAGGTTGCAGACACAGGTCCGTGAACTTGTGTCTGACACCGAGGGTGAGGCCTCGTGGGAGGAAGAGGAGGACCCCAGATATTTCTCTGACGAGGAGTCTGAGGGTCTTCCTTCTGATCCCACTCCCTCTCCTGAAAGACAGCTTTCTCCTCCCGAGAGTCTGTCTTTTGCTTCCTTTGTCCGGGAGATGTCTACGGCCATCCCCTTCCCGGTGGTTGTGGAGGACGAGCCCAGGGCTGAAATGTTTGAGCTCCTGGACTATCCTTCTCCACCTAAGGAAGCGTCCACTGTTCCCTTGCACCATGTCCTGAAAAAGACATTGCTTGCGAACTGGACCAAGCCACTAAGTAATCCCCACATTCCCAAGAAGATCGAGTCCCAGTACCGGATCCATGGGGACCCAGAGCTGATGCGCACCCAGTTGCCTCATGACTCTGGAGTTGTGGATTTGGCCCTAAAGAAGGCTAAGAGTTCTAGGGAGCATGCTTCGGCGCCCCCGGGCAAAGACCCTAGAACCTTAGACTCCTTTGGGAGGAAGGCCTACCATTCTTCTATGCTCGTGGCCAAGATCCAGTCTTACCAGCTCTACACGAGCATACACATGCGGAACAATGTGCGGCAGTTGGCGGGCTTGGTTGATGCTCTTCCCTCTGAGCAAGCCAAGCCTTTTCAGGAGGTGGTCAGGCAGCTGAAGGCGTGCAGAAAATTCCTGGCCAGAGGAGTTTATGACACTTTTGATGTTGCGTCCAGGGCCGCTGCTCAAGGTGTAGTGATGCGCAGGCTCTCATGGCTGCGTGCCGTCGACCTGGAGAATAGACTCCAGCAGCGGATTGCGGACTCGCCTTGCCGTGCGGACAACATTTTTGGAGAAAAAGTCGAGCAGGTGGTAGTCTCTCCACCAGCGGGACACCGCATTCGACAAGTTCTCCCGCCGGCAGCCTTCAGCCTCTACCTCTACAGGTAGAAGATTTTTCGGGGGAAGGAAGACTGGTCCCTATGCTTCTGGTAAGCGTAGGTACAATCCTCCTTCTCGACAGCCTGCGGCCCAGGCTAAGCCCCAGCGCGCTCGCTCTCGTCAGCAGCGTGCGCCTCAGCAAGGCCCCGCGGCTCCCCAGCAAAAGCAAGGGGCGAGCTTTTGACTGGCTCCAGCAGAGCATAGCCGACATCCAAGTGTCAGTGCCGGGCGACCTGCCAGTCGGGGGGAGGTTGAAAGCTTTTCACCAAAGGTGGCCTCTCATAACCTCCGATCAGTGGGTTCTCCAAATAGTCCGGCAAGGATACACCCTCAATTTGGCCTCAAAACCTCCAAATTGTCCACCGGGAGCTCAGTCTTACAGCTTCCAGCACAAGCAGGTACTTGCAGAGGAACTCTCCGCCCTTCTCAGCGTCAATGCGGTCGAGCCCGTGCCATCCGGGCAAGAAGGGCTGGGATTCTATTCCAGGTACTTCCTTGTGGAAAAGAAAACAGGGGGGATGCGTCCCATCCTAGACCTAAGGGCCCTGAACAAATATTTCGTAAAAGAAAAGTTCAGGATGCTTTCCCTGGGCACCCTTCTCCCCATGATTCAGCAAAACGATTGGCTATGCTCTCTGGACTTGAAGGATGCCTACACACACATCCCGATACTGCCAGCTCACAGACAGTATCTGCGATTTCAGTTGGGCACACGCCACTTCCAGTACTGTGTGCTACCCTTTGGGCTCGCCTCTGCGCCCAGGGTGTTCACAAAGTGCCTAGCTGTGGTAGCAGCGGCACTTCGCAGGCTGGGGGTGCACGTGTTCCCATATCTCGACGATTGGCTGGTGAAGAACACATCCGAGGCAGGAGCCCTGCAGTCCATGCAGATGACTATTCGCCTCCTGGAGCTACTGGGGTTTGTGATAAATTACCCAAAGTCCCATCTTTCCCCAGTGCAGAAACTCGAATTCATAGGAGCCCTGCTGGATTCTCGGACGGCTCGCGCCTATCTCCCAGAGGCGAGAGCCAACAACTTGTTGTCCCTCGTCTCGCGGGTGCGAGCGTCCCAGCAGATCACAGCTCGGCAGATGTTGAGATTGCTGGGCCACATGGCCTCCACAGTTCATGTGACTCCCATGGCCCGCCTTCACATGCGATCTGCTCAATGGACCCTAGCCTCCCAGTGGTATCAGGCCGCTGGGGGACTAGAGGACGTGATCCACCTGTCCACGAGTTTTCTCGAATCCCTGTATTGGTGGACGATTTGCTCCAATTTGACTCTGGGACGTCCCTTCCAAATTCCTCAGCCACAAAAAGTGCTGACCACGGATGCGTCTCTCCTGGGATGGGGAGCTCATGTCGATGGGCTTCACACCCAAGGAAGTTGGTCCCTCCAAGAACGCGATCTACAGATCAATCTTCTGGAGTTGCGAGCGATCTGGAACGCTCTGAAGGCTTTCAGAGATCGGCTGTCCCACCAAATTGTCCAAATTCAGACAGACAACCAGGTTGCCATGTACTATGTCAACAAGCAGGGGGGCACCGGATCTCGCCCCCTGTGTCAGGAAGCCGTCAGCATGTGGCTCTGGGCTCGCCGTCTCGGCATGGTGCTCCAAGCCACATATCTGGCAGGCGTAAACAACAGTCTGGCCGACAGGTTGAGCAGGATTATGCAACCTCACGAGTGGTCGCTCAGTTCCAGGGTAGTGCGACAGATCTTCCAAGCGTGGGGCACCCCCTTGGTGGATCTCTTCGCATCTCGAGCGAACCACAAAGTCCCTCAGTTCTGTTCCAGGCTTCAGGCCTCCGGCAGACTAGCATCGGATGCCTTCCTCCTGGATTGGGGGGAGGGCCTGCTGTATGCTTATCCTCCCATCCCTCTGGTGGGGAAGACTTTGTTGAAACTCAAGCAAGACCGAGGCACCATGATTCTGATTGCTCCTTTTTGGCCGCGTCAGATCTGGTTCCCCCTTCTTCTGGAGTTATCCTCCGAAGAACCGTGGAGATTGGAGTGTTTTCCGACCCTCATCACACAGGACGAGGGGGCGCTTCTGCATCCCAACCTCCAGTCTCTGGCTCTCACGGCCTGGATGTTGAGGGCGTAGACTTTGCCTCTTTGGGTCTGTCAGAGGGTGTCTCCCGCATCTTGCTTGCTTCCAGGAAAGACTCCACTAAGAGAAGTTACTTCTTCCATTGGAGGAGGTTTGCCGTCTGGTGTGACAGCAAGGCCCTAGATCCTCGCTCTTGTCCTACACAGACCCTGCTTGAATACCTTCTGCACTTGTCTGAGTCTGGTCTCAAGACCAACTCTGTCAGGGTTCACCTTAGTGCAATCAGTGCATACCATTACCTCTCATGAAGCGAACAACTAAAGGCTGTCCTGAGAGGTTTGCTTTTGTCAAAGCCCCCTGTCAAGCCTCCTACAGTGTCATGGGATCTCAATGTCGTTCTCACCCAGCTGATGAAACCTCCTTTTGAGCCACTGAATTCCTGCCATCTGAAGTACTTGACCTGGAAGGTCATTTTCTTGGTGGCAGTTACTTCGGCTCGTAGTCAGTGAGCTTCAGGCCCTGGTAGCCCAGGCCCCTTACACCAAATTTCATCATAACAGAGTAGTCCTCCGCACTCACCCTAAGTTCTTGCCAAAGGTCGTGTCGGAGTTCCATCTGAACCAGTCAATTGTCTTGCCAACATTTTTTCCCCGTCCTCATTCCTGCCCTGCTGAACGTCAGCTGCACACATTGGACTGCAAGAGAGCATTGGCCTTCTACCTGGAGCGGACACAGCCCCACAGACAGTCCGCCCAATTGTTTGTTTCTTTTGATCCCAATAGGAGGGGAGTGGCTGTAGGGAAACGCACCATATCCAATTGGCTAGCAGATTGCATTTCCTTCACTTACGCCCAGGCGGGGCTGGCTCTTGAGGGTCATGTCACGGCTCATAATGTTAGAGCCATGGCTGCGTCGGTAGCCCACTTGAAGTCAGCCTCCATTGAAGAAATTTGCAAAGCTGCGACGTGGTCATCTGTCCACACATTCACATCTCATTACTGCCTGCAGCAGGACACCCGACGCGATAGTCGGTTCGGGCAGTCAGTTCTTCAGAACCTGTTTGGGCTTTAGGATCCAACTCCACCCCCCGAGGGCCCTGTTTGTTCTGTTCCAGGCTGCACTCTCAGTTAGTTGGTAAATTTTTTAGGTCAATCTCATTAATGTCCTCGCCGTTGCGAGGCCCAATTGACCATGGTTCTTGTTTTGAGTGAGCCTGGGGGCTAGGGATACCCCATCAGTGAGAACAAGCAGCCTGCTTGTCCTCGGAGAAAGCGAATGCTACATACCTGTAGAAAGTATTCTCCGAGGACAGCAGGCTGATTGTTCTCACAAACCCGCCCGCCTCCCCTTTGGAGTTGAGTCTTCCCTTGAAGTGTTTTGTCTTGCTACATACTGGACTGGCCGGCTCGAGCCGGTTTCGGGCGGGAAGACGGCCGCGCATGCGCGGTGCGCATGGGCGCGCGAGGACTAGCAAAGGCCTTTGCTAGTAAACTTTCCGATGGAGGGGGCTGCCGAGGACGTCAACCCATCAGTGAGAACAATCAGCCTGCTGTCCTCGGAGAATACCTTCTACAGGTATGTAGCATTCGCTTTACTCTTTCAAAGATGGCCTGGGGTCATAAGAGTCCAGATACTGGGTCGTCTTAGTGTTTGTTTAAGTTGTAGTAGGGTTGGGGGAGGGGGTGATCTTCAATATAACTGTTATATTTGGACGGAAACTAGGGTAGTGAGGGTGGTGAGAGGTTTTTCATAAAACTTTAAAAAAGGGATCATGCATTACACAGTTTTTTGCAGTAAAATGTCTTTGCTTATTATTCTGTTATGCTTGCAAAGAGGGACTTTGAAAAAAAAAAAAAGATTGTGTTGGAGGCAAAAACACGTAGGAAAATTTGTTTTTGGTATACTAAAAGCAAGAAGCTGGCAAAAGAATCAGTTGGACTGCTAGATGATGAAGGGGGTAAAAGGGGCACTCAGGGAAGACAAAACCATAGCTGAGAGATTAAATGAATTCTTTGCTTAAGTCTTCACCGAGGAAGATTTGGGAGAGATGCCGGTGCCAGAAAAGATATTCAAAACTGGCGAGTCGGAGAAACTGAATGAAATCTCTATGTTAGCCACATTGAGCCTGCAAATAGGTGGGAAAATGTGGGATACAAATGTTATAAATAACCATGGAAGATGTAATGGTGCAGTTTGACAAATTGAAGAGTAGCAAAATGCCTGGACCAGATGGTATTCCTCCCAGAGCACTGATAGAATTGAAAAATGAATTTGCAGAACTATTGTTAGTAATATGTAATTTATCTTTAAAATCAATCATGTTACCAGAAGTTTGAAGGGTGGCCAGTGTTAACGCCGATTTTTAAAAAATGTTCCAGAGATGATCCAAGAAATTATAGACCAATGAGCCTGACATCGTTGCAGGATAAAATGGTAGAGACTTTTATAAAGAACAAAATTACAGAGCATATTCAAAAGCATGGATTAATGAGACAAAGCCAACATGGATTTAATGAAGGGAAATCTTGCCTCACCAATCTATTACATTTCTTTGAAGGGGTGAACGAATATGTGTCTAAAAGGAGAGCCGGTCGATATTGTTTATCTGGATTTTCAGATGACATTTGAGAAAGTACATTATAAAAGACTCCAGATGATCCGCCACAGAAAATGTTGTAAAGTGCTAAAGGAAGCAGGACACGATAACCTACACTCTGGTAGTTATAACACGTGGAGAGTTAGAGATAGCACCATGAAGTGAAAAGATGGTTCAAGAGAATAAAGGGGGAGGGGGTATAGTTTTGGGAAGGGCAATATTCCTTGCATATTGGAGAGTCAAGTGCAATATTAGCTCGGAGAGAAATCCTTTGAAGGAACATATTCAGAAGTCTCGCCTATAAATACGGTTGGGATATAAACAAGGCAATAATACACAGAGTGAAACACGAGACATAATTATTGGCGTATAATATAAAAGTTTATTGGTTATAGTTATGCAATTGACTTGTAATAGTACAGGAACACATTCATGAACATTTAAGAAGAAAAGAAGGAAGGAAAAGGGGTGAAAAGATTGGGGGGGGGGGGGGAATTGGATGATAGAAGTTTCAGGTTCATTAATATATGACAGAATTATTTATCAGATTTATATTGATTGATATGGAATTGTCTACCATGTGATCTCATCAATAACAATCGTTGAAACATTAAAAGTTAAACATAGAACATGGTAAAAAAAAAGGGGGGGGATAAAAGTTATAAAAAATTTGATGGCTGTACGTAATGCTGTATTTTTGAAATGTTGCTCCACTGAGCTCTGTAAAATTGCATTGATGCCGCTATGTTAAGGTGGATTTGTATTTTTTGACTTACCATCAATAAAAACCGTTGAAACATAAACATAAAAAGACTCCAGATGAAATTGGAGAGTCATGGGATAGGAGGTAGTGTCCTATTGTGGATTAAAAACTGGTTAAAAGATAGAAAACAGAGAGTAGGGTTCAGTGGTCAGTATTCTCAATGGAGAAGAGTAGATAGTGGGGTTCCCTAGGGGTGTGCTGGGACCGCTTCTTTTTAACATATTTATAAATAATCTAAAGATGGGAGTAACTAGTGAGGTAATTAAATTTGCTGAGAGCACAAAGTTATTCAAAGTTGTTAAATCGCAAGAGGATTGTGAAAAATTACAAGATAACCTTACAAGACTGGGATACTGGGCATCCAAATGGCAGATGGCGTTTAATGTGAGCAAGTGCAAAATGATGAATGTGGGAAAGAGGAACCCGAACTATAGCTATGTAATTCAAGGTTCCACATTGGGAATCACCGACCAGGAAAGGGATCTAGGTGTCGTTAATGAAATGTTGAAACCCTCTGTTCAGTGTGCAGCAGCGGCTAAGAAAGCAAATAGAATATTAGGTATTATTAGGTAAGGTGACCGCACCTTGAATATTTTGTGCAGTTCTCATCAAAACCCCTACACTGGCTACCAATCAAGGAACTTATCGCTTTCAAGATTTGTACCTTTGTTCACAGAATAATACATGGTCTAGCCCCGAGCTGTATGTCTGAACTAATCGACTTACCAATTAGAAACACAGTTGAATCAGCCAGAACATACTTAACTCTTCACTTCCCATGTTGTAAAAGCCTGAAGCATACATCAATATACGCGTCAAGTTTCTCTTACATATGCACACAGCTCTGGAATTCTCTACCAAAACGCCTGAAATCTACGAATAATCATCTAGAATTCCGAAAAAACCTAAAAACTCACCTGTTCAAGAAAGCATACCCCACAGTATCTGACATAAACACCGAATAATGAAATACGGCATTTTAATCAGGAAATGGACAGTTTTCAACCCCGACGCTTGATCACACCCTAACGTTTTGTCTGAATCACCCCAACCTATTTACTGATACTTCTTTACTGTACTTGCCACTGTAATAGTACCCCTATACTGTATTTGTTCACACCAGAGTCTGTAATCACCTCTCCGGAACTATGTAAGCCACTTTGAGCATCCTGATAAGTGGGAAAAGGTGGGATACAAATGTAATAAATAAATAAATCACTGCATGGTGGAATTAGAAAAGGTACAGAGAAGGGCGATGAAAATTATAAAGGGGATGGGATGACTTCCCTATGAGGAAAGGCTAAAGCGGCTAGGGCTGTTCAGTTTGGAGAAAACACAGCTGAGGGGAGATATGATAGAGGTCTATAAAATAATGAGTGAAATGGAATGTGTAGACGTGAATCAATTGTTTACTCTTTCCAAAAATACTAGGATTAGGGGGCATGCAACGAAGCTTCAAAGTAGTACATTTAAAATGAATCAGAGAAAATATTTCTTCATTCAAAGTGTAACTAAACTCTGGAATTCGTTGCCAGAGAATGTAGTAAAAGCCGTTAGCTTAGCAGGGTTTAAAAAAGGGTTGAAAAGTCTATAAGCCATTATTAAAATGGGCTTGGGGAAAATCCACTGCTTATTTCTAGGATAAGCAGCATAAAATGTATTGTACTGTTTTGGGATCTTGCCAAGTACTTGTGACTTGGATTGGCCACTGTGGAAACAGGATGCTGGGCTTGATGAGCCTTTGGTCTGTCCCAGTATGGCAATACTTACGTACTTATTAAGCCAATAACAATTGACACTGGAAAGCTGGACTTGAATTATTGGGGATAAAAATAAATTTATTAAACCTAGACGTTATGGGGAGCACTTAAAAAGAAATTAAGGGGAACCCAGAATAGATCCACATATGCTTGGATAACTCAGGAACCAGGGTTTCCAGGAGGGTGGGAAAATAGGGTGTTTTTCACATGATTTCAAAAGGGACTGATTCGTTTTAGGGATTTCCTGGACAATGGCTTACCGTATTTTTCGGACTATAAGACGCACTTTTTTCCCCAAAAATTTGGGAGGAAAATGGGGGGTGCGTCTTATAGTCCGAAGGTAGATTTGGCTGGCTGGCTGGCTGGCTGGCCGCCCGCCCGCCGAGTTCGGGATCGCCCTCCCCCCAGCCCTGTCACCACTTCTCCCTACTCACGTCACGCGATCTTCCCTGGTGGTCTAGTGACGTCGGGGCAGGAAAGAGCCCCCTCTTTCCTGCTCAGCGCGCTGCTCTCCATCCTCCTGTATGCAGCCTGACGGTCTCGGCAAGATTCAAAATGGCCGCCGAGACTTCAATTCTCGGCGGCCATTTTGAATCTCGCCGAGACTGTCAGGCTGCATACAGGAGGATGGAGAGCAGCGCGCTGGGCAGGAAAGAGGGGGCTCTTTCCTGCCCCGACGTCACTAGACCACCAGGGAAGATCGCGTGACGTGAGTAGGAAGAAATGGTGACAGGGCGATCCCGAACTCGGACAAGACGCACCGGAGCACCTAGGTTTTAGAGGAGGGAAAAAGGAAAATTTTTTTTTTCCTATTTCCCTCCTCTAAAACCTAGGTGCGTCTTATAGTCCGAAAAATATGGTAATTAAAAGCTTTGAGGTTCTCAGAAAAGATTATGATTTGCCTGAGACGGACTTATATGCATACCTCCAGGTGAAAGATTATATTGTGAAAGAAAAAGGGTTGAAGGAAGGCCCAGCTACAAGTGAAAAGTGTGAAAAGTTTGAAAACCTATTAGGGGGACATAGATCTGAGGGGGAAAGGGATTTCTAAGCTCTACGACTACATTAGGGGACAGGATTTTGTAAAATTATCATTTATGTTAGCCTGGGAACGGGACCTTGATACAGAGCTTAGTGAAGCAGAATGGAGGAGGGTCTGCCTCGAGGTTAAAAGAGCTTCCATATGTGTTCTAATAAAAGAGAATGCATACAAGATATTAAGTAGATGGTAATATACGCCAGATAACGTAAAAGCAATGTGCCCGAGCTCCTCGGATCATTGTTGGAGATGGGAGACGGGGAGGGGAACTTACTTTCATATATGGTGGGAATGCCCGGTATTGCAGGTATTCTGAGAAGAAGTAACAGGCTTATTAACCAAGGCGGTGGGTATGGCAGCGGCAAAAACGATTGTGCCTTTAAAATGGAAACAAACAAGGGGTCCCACGGGGAAAGACTGGGTACAGAAACTTAGGGTGGTAGTGGCAATGGAAAAGATGACGGATAGACGTAGAGGGAGATTCCGCCCTACTGCAGAAGAATGGATACATTTTGGAGGCAATCCTGGAAGGAAACTCAGAGAAAAGGGCTGGATAAACCAAAGAAGAATGGAGGAGGTGGGGAGTTCAGGGAGGGAGGGGGGGGGGTTAAGCAGGGTGGAAGAGGTTCCGGGGAGAAAATATGGTTTGTGGAAACTGTTAGACTATTTGTAGTTTGGAATGTTATTGGAGACAGTGGCTCCAGAATGTTGTTAAATTGGTTGATTAATAAAAATGTATAAATCAAAAAAAAATTATTAAACCTATTCAACAACTGTTTGCTTCACTGGCTTTAAATCCTTTAGTTTTATTATTTTCCTGTACTTCATTTAGTATGAAGTAGATGTGGTTGGTTTATTTGTACACTTTGTGCAGAACTGAGTACAAGTTCGAAGTATTAGGCCACAGCTATCATCCATAATCTGTAGAACTGTACATTGGTTACTGAAACAGAAGTTATTTACCTAAAGCTATACTATCTCTATCTATATAAATAAAATCCCCCTCAGACATTCTGAATCCCCCTCAGACGTTCTGAAGCTCACCTCTCTCCAACTGTGGCTCCTGACCTAGGCTATTCGGACTCCCGCACTCAGCCACGCCCATCTGCGCCCTAGGCCACGCCCCATCTGGACATAAAAAGCACTCTCAACGTTCCATTGACCACTGACGTCAATGAAGCCAGTTCGTTTCTTCGAAGCTCTGTAGCAGCAGATGTGGGCCCCGCCCTCGCGTCAAACGTAATGACGTTGAGGGCGGAGCACATTCAAGAAGCCAATCAGTAGCCGAAAGCAGGAAAGAGGCCAGGTTCACACTCTCGCACAGGACGAAGAGGGAGGGCAGCAACACGGCGAGCAAATGGCTGCGGCGAGTGTCCAATGTGCAGGAGGCGGGTGAGGGCTCGGGGTCAAGGACCACTGGCGACTCGGAAGCGGGGGGAGGGGGGAGGAAACAGCACTGCCTACGACTCCAGCGCAGCCGTCATCCCATTCACTGAAAACAAAAGAAGCAAACCTATGAAATGCTTCAGGACGTTTAATACACAGGAGTGGAAGTGACCCAAGCAACTGTACGGTAAGGAAGGAAGCCCATTGGTTAATCTCTGTTTCAACTCCCCCACGCAGCCGTCATTGCTATACACTCACAAAGCAAGCAAACCTAGGAGCTGCTGCTTCACATTGTCGTTTTTAAATTGAGGACAAAAGGAGAGGGGACACAGACAGACCCTGCAACTGGGAGGGGGGACCCTGCAACTGGGAAAAAGGGACGGGGGGAACCCCCCTGGAACTGGGAGGGAGGGGGGAATCCCCCCTGCAACTGCAACTGGGAGACAGACCGGGGGGGGGGGGGGGGGGGGAGAAGACCCTGGCACATACTCTCATTCTCACACACACACACTCGCACCCAGTCTCACTCTCCCTCTGTCACACACACACACACGCGCGCACATTCACTCTCTGTCACACACTCACTCTCTCAAACATACACACTCCGAGGAAAACTTTGCTAGCGCCCGTTTCATTTTTGTACGAAACGGGCCTTTTTTACTAGTTATATATAATGTTCTTCCATGCTGCATATTATGGTATCATGATAAATGTCAGCAGAATAAGAATATTTCTGTTATATGGTTGTTTTACAGTGCTGTTAAATGTTTTTATTTTTGATACTGTATCATAGCCCTATTACTAGGATTTAATTTGCTGTCTCCAAGTTTACCTTGTTGATTGTATTTATGCTTATTTTTGATCATTTTATTATTGTTATCCTGTTAACAAAATTGTAAGTTTTATGTCAAGCTGTAAACTGCAGTAGGTGAATTTCTTTGTAAACGTGACTAAGAAAACCCAATAAATAAATAAAATAATGCACAAGAAGTAAATCATTTTTTCCCATTGGAAAGAACACTAGAAAGCCAGTACCTAGGATGCACCCAGCTAGTTGTGTTTACATCCACAATGAATATGCATGAGATATATTTGTATGCATTGCGTCCATTGCATACAAATCTGCCTCGTGCATATTTATTGAGATACCCTAAAACCTGATTGGTTAAGAATATCCCTGGACTGGTTTGGACTGTTCTGTTAAAATGCCTAGAACAATTGAAGTACTTTCTGGTCATAGACAAAGACACAGAGATAAAAATCAAATTAATTTATAATAAGCCTGGTAGGGTGTTCACACAAGTCATATGTATTGACAGTTTTCAGGATCCCTCTTCATTACTACCTGTTTCTTGCTTTAGTATTGATGCAAGATCAGTTTGTAACAAAGCTGAGTTAATTAGGGATTGGGAAAAATCAACCTGGTTTAAATTTGATCATGGAGACATAGTTTATTCACAGGATGATCCCATCTTAGTGGAAATTTGTCCTTCAGGTCATAAAATGTTACTGTTAGATGGAGGAAAAAGAGGAGGGGGATTAGCAATAATATATAAAAAGAAATTAAATATTACTTTAACTCTTTCAGAGGAAAGAAATGGGAAATATTATCATGTGATATCTCAGATAGCTCCTTGAAGGAAAAGCTAGGTTGTATACTGTTATATCGTCCAGTACACTGGCAAGATAGTCAGTCTTCTCTCTCCGATTTTATTTCTGGAAACATACTGCTCAGTGGCGTAGCTAGGTGGGGGCCTGGGTCCCCCCAAATTCACTTTGGTCCCCAACCCCCGCCAGCTGAAGGCTTTGTCCAGTACTGGTCTGCGGCAGAGCCGCCACATTGCCTGCCTTGCTCTCTCTTTCCCTCACGTCAGGCACGCTCCTTTTAGTGAAATTGAGCATGCTCAGTTTCACTAAAAGGAGAGTGCTGGACGTGAGAGGAAGAGAGAGCAAGGCAGGCAATGTGGCGGCACTGGAGACCAGCGCTGGATGAAGTCTTCAGCTGGCAGGGGTTGGGGACCCCCGCCAGCCAAGGTATTTGCGGCAGTGGTTCTTCAGCTGGCGGGGGTTGGGGACCCCCACCAGCCAAGATGTACAGTGGCGGCAGTGGGCAGCGGTGGGGTGGCGACCAAAATGTACCCCTCCCCTCCCACACACACACCTTGAGCTCTGGCTTCCTTCCACCTAAGGTCTGGCTACGCCCGTGCTGTTTGAAAACTGTATAGTTCTTTCTGACCTGAATCTCCACTTGAAAGTGCAAAGTGATGCACATTGGGAAGAATAATTTGAATCATATTTATCTGTTGGTAGGGTCCACCTTAGGAGTCAACACTCAAGAAAAAGATCTAAGTGTCATTGAAGACAATACGCTAAACTCTTCTGCCCAGTGTGCAGCAGTGGCCAAAAAAGCAAACAGGATGCTAGGAATTGGAAAAGGATGCAAAATAAGACCAAGAATATTATAATGCCTCTGTATTGCTCCAAGGTGCGACCTCACCTTGAGTGTTGCGTTCAGTTCTGGTTGCCATATCTCAAAAAAGGTATAGCGGAATTAGAAAAGGTTCAAAGACGAGTGACCAAAATGATAAAGGGGGTGGAACTCCTCCCATATGAGGAAAGGCTAAAGAGGTTAGGGCTCTTCAGCTTGGAAATGAGATGGCTGAGGGGGGGATATGACTGAGGTCTATAAAATTCTGAGTGGTGTAGAACGGGTAGAAGTGAATCAATTTTTCACACTTTCAAAAAATACAATGACCAGGGGACACTCAATGAAATTACATGGAAATACTTTTAAGTTTCAACGGTTTTTATTGATGACAAGTCAAAAAGTACAAATCCACATTAACATGGCAGTGTCAATGCAATTTTACAGAACTCAGTGGAGCAACACTTCAAAAATACAGCATTACGTACAGCCATCAAATTTTTATAACTCTTATCCCCCTCCCCCCCCCACCTGTGTTCTATGTTTAACTTTTTTAGTAAATTCAACCTTATAGCTTTACTGTGAACATTACTATATTGATCATCAGTCAACCACCTAACCCGTAATTGTTGTCTTACCAGCCCTCCCCTGCTCTGAGATCTCATTTCTCCCCTTCCATATCCCACAGAGTCTGGACTCTTATGACCTCATGGGCCGTTGGCCAAGAAATGCAGGTGAAGGTTCAATCGAGCAATTTGGTGATCTCCCTACTAACCATACAACTTACTTAATATACTTCTCTCCATCCCTCCCTGGGCCTTCCCTATTACTCCAACTTATCCATTTGATCCTTCCACATATCTAGTTAAATTCTGATCCTTTACCCTGCCCATCTTCCATTTATCCATCCCCGCCCCCCCATCCACCCTCAAGTTGTCAGTGTTTAAAGACATCCCTAACTGGTGTAACAACATACGCACCACAAAACAAACAAACATCAACAAAAAAAAAAGGAAATGAAAGGGGGGGGGGGGGGCTTCCTCCATCCCTCAAAGTATATGGAGTGTCCTATACAGTCTGGATATCACATCAGAGCGTCTCTGCCTGATCCTTACAACTATTGTCCAGTATTGAGTAACATACTTCTTGCTCTATGTGGGAGGGAGTCAATGGATACATCCCATACTCCCTGAAATAACTTCCACCTCTTAGGTGTGCGCTTTGCTTACCGATGTTCAAAAATCATCAAAGTGTGCAGCCTATTTCTCCATGCCCAAAAGGACGGTAGTTCATCCCCTACCCCCAGAATCACTTTTTTCCCCAAGATCCCTGCCTTCCTCAACAACAATGTATGTGTTCTGGCTGTTAAATGGTATACTTCATAATAGTCTAGCAATATGGCCTTTGGAGAAAGTGGTATTACACAGCCTGTTAGTTTCTGCAGATACCCAAACACTGCCTTCCAGAAATTCTGAGTTTGAGGGCATTCCCATAATGAATGAAAAAAATGAGTTTATTCCTTGCTTGCATTTTTGGCATATCAGTGAATCTAATGCCCCTATTTTAAATAATCTTTCCTGCGTAAAGTACGCTCTGTGGATTACACGAAACTGACATTCTCTGGGCCACATTAACTGAGATTTCAGGGATTCTCTTTATTAACTTTAATGGGTCTAGCCTTATACCCAATTCAGGGGTCCATCGAGCAACCAGGTCTACAAACGGTCTCCCCTGGGAGCACTTCTGTACAGCCTCATGGAGCCCCGATATTAAAAGGCTCCCTTCCCTAAATTGTTCAAAGAACCCCTGTATCTTGTTTCCCAGTGACGGGGTCAGGGCCTCTCTTTCCAATGATGCTATATAATGACTTAATTGCATATAGGCCGTCAAGTCCCTACATTCTATCTTCCCAGCTCCCCGGAGAACCTCCCATGTGTGCATCCTACCATTTTCATCTAATACATGTAATAATGTGAGCCCATTGGCTGGCCATCTAATAAAACTCGCATTGTCATTCCCCGGGTCAAAAGACAAATTTCCTTGAATCAGGAGATGGTCAGACACATCTTTCCTCCCTCCCAACAGTAGAATCAAAAATGTCCATGTCTGTCTCATCGCTCTCAACAACCTACTCTGTCTCAACTCTCTCGGAATAGGGAGTGGATATGCCACGGGGAATAATATCCTGCTTTGTACCCTCTAGTGGTATATCTATCCTTTTCCAATATCCAGTCCCCCAGGTGTCTGAGTAAACAGGCATAATTATACATAGCTAAGTCTGAGATGCCCGCTCCTCCATACTTCCATGCCCCCACTAGGTATTTGAACTGCAGTCTTGGTTTTTTCCCCGCCCAACAGAAATGAGATATCATTCTCTGTAGACTTTTAAAATCTCTCCTCAATACCTCAAAAGGCAATAGCTGTATTATATAGAACCATTTCGGAAACAATACCATGTTAAATAGTTGAATTCGTCCATGCAGCAAAAGAGGCAAATTTTGCCAGTGGGCTAGTGTTTTTTTACAATGATCCAATAAGTAATCCATATTGATTCTATACAAGCTTGTCGTGCTACGGGATAACCGTATTCTCAAGTATTTAAAGGATAATTCCCATTTTACTGGGAAGGTTCCCACCCATCCGGCCTGCACTGCATGTTCTGTAGGCATTGCTATAGTTTTATCGAGGTTCAATGCGAACCCTGAGTAATCCCCATATTCTTCTAGGCATTCCATTAGTGTGGGGAAGGACTTCAGGGGGTCCACTAGATGCACTAATAAGTCATCTGCAAACGCTGAGATTTTAGTTTAAAACAATTTTTATTGATGACATTTCCAAACATACAAATCCAACAATGTGAATAATATGAACAATTTTTGTGTGATTTAGACTAACATCGTCATCAATTTTTCAAACTTTTGTATGCAATCTGAGAATAAAGTTATCAAAAACAGCATCCATTAGTTCCCAATGCAATATAACATCATATCACATCCCTTAACAAATCTACAGAACATTATTGGAGAATCTCATCATGAATTAAGATGCCCCCCTCCCCTCCCTTCCTCAGCCATAATCCCATTCAGCTTATTGTAGGCTTTCCCTCCCCCCCCTTCCCCCCCCCCCTTTTTTCCCCCCCTTGAAGCATCAGTTCCTTGGTCACAGGGATGTAAGGCCACCTTTTTATGTTACAGAGTTTATCATGTAGGAATGCGAGGGTCCCCCAACTTGTTAATAATATTGCTACGGGCGTGGGGCGCAAGGGCTTGTATATAATTTTTCCAAGTAAGATATAATTCTTTTTGTCTTTTGAATCGCAAAGCGACAGCTCGGACCTCCATCAACAATAAAGCATGAAATCTATTACGCCATTGCCAGTATGTCAGAGGCTCCTGTGTAACCCAGTTGACCAGTATGCATTTTTTCCCCACTAAGCAGGCCTTATATACCAACAAATTATGGTGGACAGCACCAGCCCCAAATATGTCGTCCATCCCCAGTAGGGCTTGTTCCGGTTTCAGCGAAATGCTCTTATGTTCCAAGTATCCTAAAAAATTAAATATTTTAGTCCAGAACTGCTGGACTTCCCGGCACTCCCACAAAGCATGGTAATATGTGCAGGGCGCATTTCCACATCTCCCACAAGTTGGTTCTCCCACCCCTCCCATTTTAAAAAGCCGTGATTTGGATGTATAGGTCCTAAAAATCACCCTTCCTTGACATTCTCTTAATTCTGCGCTATCTATTCGTCTAGGGATCTGTCGTAAACAACTCAGCAACATATGCAATGTCACCTCCCTTCCAAGGTCTGCTGACCATTTCAGTAGAAGATGGCTCATAGTTTGATGTGCCTTGTGTTGTAAAAGCCTTTTGTGAAGGAGTGAGATTGATACTGCCTCCCCAGTAGGCATTTCATATAGTTGATCTATTTTATTGGGCACATCCGCAATAAGAAACTGTTTGGGAATCTCTGCCACATAGTGAGATATCTGTTGATGTGCGAAAGCATCCATCCACGAGATTTCACCTATCCCCAATGACTCCACCCCTTTCAGCCTACCTGTAGAGTCTACCAGGTCTTGTATAATTTTAAGCCCTTTTTGCTTCCAAATTTTAAATCTAATATTATCCATTCCTGGAAGGAAGTCTCCATTCCCTACTATAGGTAATAATCCACTCTGATGTGCATCAAACTCCCATTGGCGGCTCAATTCTCTCCACACCAATCTAAGTGGTCTAACCAACAGACTGCTCTTTATATGTTTTGGCAGTGAGGACTGTTTAGCCTGCAGCACATAATGTAAATGCAGCGGGTTAACCCACCTCTGCTCCACTGCTCGCGGTGTGTGATAAGATGTTTCCTTGATCCAGTCCCCCACATGTCTCAACAAGCATGCTCTGTTGTATCGCAATAGATTCAATACCCCCACTCCTCCTTTTTCCCAAGGATCTAACATAGTTTGCCAATTTATCTGCGGCCGTTTATGATTCCAAAAAAACTTTGAGAGCATGCTCATCAATTTCCTCCAATCTTTTTTTAATAGAAATAGTGGTAAGACCTGAAAGCAATACAGCCACTTCGGGAAGAGTATCATATTAAATAAAGATATGCGGCCTATCAAGGATAGCGGTAAGTTAGTCCATCTTTCCAACAGACGCTTTGTAAACTCAAACAATTTAGCTATATTCATCTGGTATAGTTTGGAAGGATCCCCCGGCAGTTGAATCCCTAAATATGTAAATGAATTGTGTGCGCGTTTTAGTGGGCATGCAAACTGAGACCACTCTGTTTCTGTCATATTTATCAATTGAATCTCAGATTTGTCCAGATTAAGGCCAAACCCTGAAAAGTCACCAAATTCTTTCAAAGTCTCTAAGACCACTGGTAAGGATATATTAGGTTGTGTGAGAATAACTAACAAATCATCCGCAAAAGCAGATATCTTAAAATGCTCGAGTCCTATGTGTACCCCCTGTATCTCTGGTGATTCCAAAATATCCTGAATTAAAGGGTCTATCACCAACACGAACAGAAGTGGAGACAAAGGGCACCCCTGTCTAGTGCCTCTAGCTATCTCAAATCGTCCAGATATCAGTCCATTTGTCATCACCTCCGCCATAGGGCCATTATACAACGATTTAATGGCCTTCCCAAAAAAGCCATTGATCCCATATGCTTCCAATACTCCAAACATAAAGTCCCACCGCACTCGATCGAATGCTTTATGTGCATCAAAACTGATCAGTATGGCCGGGTCTTTGCTCAATGTTATGTGTTCCAACGCTAACAAAATTTTTCTCAGATTTTTTGTTACTGAGCGGTCTCGCACAAACCCCACCTGTGGATCTAACACCAAGTGGGGCAAAAATCTAGCTAGTCTATTTGACAGAATCTTAGCAAACAATTTAGCTTCATAAGCTATTAAAGAGATAGGTCGATAAGATTCTGTTTGAGTTGGATCTCTGCCCGGCTTCAATAACACAATTATTTGCGCCGTTTTCAGCGAGTTGGGGAGTTCGCCTCTTTCTACATATTTGTTAAAGACCTTAGTTACACATATCCCAATATCTTCAATTAAAATTTTGTATACCTCTGAGGTGAAACCATCCACTCCTGGCGACTTATATAGTGGACTATCCCGTATACACCACTGGACTTCCTCCTCCGTTATGGCTGCATTTAAAATATCTTGTTGGTGGCTTTTGAGCTGTGGGAGTGCCTGTCCCCCTAGATATGAATTCGCCTCCAGTCCCTCATCCTCTGGTTGAGAATACAAGTGGGTGTAAAATTCTTCAAATACTCTATTGATGTCCTCATTAGTATGAAATCTAGTACCTTTCTTATCTTGAATTTGTGTTACCCATCTCCGCCCCCCCACCTGACAAACCAATCTCGCTAAAAGTTTTCCTTGCTTGTTAGCATGTTGGTACAACTGGTATTTATAATACATCAAAGACTTTTGTGTGTGTGAGTGAATCAATTGGTTGAGTTCTACCTGTGTCAGCAGCAATAGTTTCTTATGGGCATGGGATTGTGTTCTACCATATAGTTGTCGAAGCATTCGCACCCTTTTCTCTAATCGTCTCAACTCGGCTTCTCTCATTCTCTTTTTGTGGGAGGAGTATGATATTATATGCCCCCTCAGTACGGCTTTGGCTGCTTCCCAAAAAAGAATTGGGTCTAATTCATAGCTTCCTCTATTAAATTCCCCATACTCCCTCCATCTTTCTTTCAGAAATATATGGAATTGGGAATCATAATATAAGGCTCTTGGGAACCTCCAATAATATGGGCCTTTTGGTTCAGCTTCCCATTTCAAGGTTACCGATATCATTGCATGGTCAGACACCAGGGTGGGACCGATCTCTGCCTTCTCCAGTAGATTCGCCGTGCGTTGTGATATTAGCAGATAATCTATTCGTGACTGAGTGCCATGGGCTCTTGATAAATGGGTATAATCACGATCCCCTGGATGTAGTAGGCGCCAGGAGTCCAACAGCTCCAGCTCCGAACACACCCACGGTACTCCCCTGGAGTAATTCACCGGTCTTATCCGGGAGGGGCCAGTGCTATCCACCAGGGGATCAAATACTTGGTTGAAATCTCCTCCAATTATTATCGGCATCTGGTCAAAGCTTTGTACATGTTTTAGGAGCGTCTGAAAATATTTTTTGTCATACTGGTTTGGAGCGTATATATTAACCAGTAACAATGGCCTATTGTTTAATGTAATATGTTGAATAATATATCTACCTTGGGAGTCCTGAATCTTTCTGTGCTTCACGCACTGTACCCCTTTCCTAAATAAGATGACTACTCCCGCTTTTTTGTTTGAAGTTGGGCTATCAACTAGATCCCCCACCCACCAGCGGCACAGTTTTTTATGTTCATCTGCATTCAAATGCGTTTCTTGCAACATGACTATCTGTGCCTTGTGTCTATTCAACGTTTGCAGTATCTTTGATCGTTTAATGGGTGATGATATTCCCCCCACATTCCATGATAGTATCTTAACCATAATTGGTTTTATGAAAGCTCAGTATGTTAACTCTCATTAAACACAACTTTCCTGGTAGGCGGGAGCATCCCAGCTTGTCCCCGCCCCCTGCTATTAGGTGGCTCCCTCCAATCCCCGTGATCCTATCCATATCTTCCCAATGTAACCCTCTGTATTGACCTTTCAGCTTACCCCTCCCTCCTTGTTCCTGGTCCCAATCCCTCCTTCCTCCCTCCCCCCCCCCCCCCGAAAGCCCCCTCTTTCCCTGTCCTGGACCCATTCCCTCCATGTAGTTCTTGTAGAACCGGTCACGTATAGGTACCCCACCCCCTCCCTTACTAGTGTGATTATAGGCCCCGATTATGACTATATTCTCAGCTATATTACCACTCTTATTGCAATGTACCTTGTACAGCAGTCGGATAATACAAGACAAGAATGTTGAGCTATTAGTGAGACAGAGCCTTCTATTAGGCCGTCTGTAGTTTAGAGTCTCAAGTCGCCACCTCTTAAGTCTCATGTCGCGAATATTCCATCCGTCCAATTTCTTCATCTTCAGCAGGCTATTATTAGTCAGCCGTTATTCTCACATTTTCTGAAACTCTCCTGCATCCCATCAGCGTTTTCAACGTATGTCGAATCTTCCATTTATCTTTATAGCTCATTCCGCTTTTCATTTTTTATAAGGTCCCTTTATTGATATACAGTCTTGTTAGCCACCTTTTCCAGTCATGGTGCCAGCTGCCATGTGCTATTTCATTTTGTTGCTTTGCTTGGCAGCGTTTTCAGATAGTCTTTGGCTTTCTCCACTGTCTCATAAGTGTGTTCCTCGCCATCATAAAGAATCCGTAGTTTGGCTGGATATATCAAAAAGAACTTAATTTTGCGTTCATATAACTCCGCACATACTGGGGCAAAAGCCCGCCTCGCCGTCGCCACACTGATTGAATAGTCCTGGAAACATAAAATTTTTCTACCTTCATATTGCAGTGGTTGACCTGCTCGAATAGCTCTCAGAATCGCCTGCTTGTGGCCATATTGTAAAAGTTTCATAATTACCACTCTGGGTTTGTCACTTGATTGTCTGCGAGGCCCCAATCTGTGCGCCCGCTCAATTCGCAGTGGATCCTGTAAGTTGTTTAATCTTAGCGTCTCCATGAGCCAGCGTTCCAGAAAGCCCACCAGTTCTGCATCTTTTAAATTTTCCGGTAACCCAACAAGTCTTAAGTTGTTCCTCCTTGCTTGATTTTCTAAATCGTCTAACTTGTGCTCTAGGTCTTGCACCTTCTTTTGAAGCTCCGCTCTATGCTCCTCAGGCTCCTGCATGCGATCTTCAATGTCGCTGATTCGCTGCTGCATGTGGTCGAGATCTAGATTAAATCCATCTAATCGTTCGTGGGCAGCTTCCGCTCGGTCGTATAAAGCCTGCAGCTTTTTATCTAAAGCTGCTTCCACTGCCGCCGTAACCTCCGCGGTGATCTCAGCGGTCCACGCGGAGCACACCGAGGAGTCCGCCATGTTGGGATCTAGGGCCTTACCCTTTTCCTTCTCTTTCTTTTGAATTCTTGAGGCCATTCCACAACAAGATGTCGAGTGAAAGGTCTTGTCTCGTGCTCTCTCCTCTCTGATGTATTACAAGAGGTATGCTCTGTATTTAACTCGTTTCGGGTGCCGATTTTGCTGATAAATATTCAAGGAAGTGTGGGAGCTCCGCTTTTCAGCGACCGCTCTCCACCATGGTACCACGTCGCAAACGCTGAGATTTTAAAGACATGTCTCCCTATTTCTACTCCTCGTATCTCCCCATTACTCATGATTTCCCTAATTAGAGGATCCACCGTTAATATAAAAAGCATAGGGGAAAGCGGACACCCCTGTCTAGTCCCACGGTGTATGTCGAATTCGGGAGAAAGCACTCCATTGACCAGCACCCTAGCCTTGGGGGATGTATACACTTGTAAAGCCTCTAAAAAATACCACGAAAACCCATATCTCCGTAACACCGTAAACAAAAAATCCCAATATATGTGGTCAAATGCTTTTTCAGCATCAAAACTGACCAGTAGGGATGGTATTTTTGCTGTTTCTACATATTCCATAGAAAGCAAGAGCCGTCGCATATTGTGTGCTACTGTGCGCCCCGCCACAAACCCCACCTGGTGCTCACTGACCAATCCGGGTATCACTTTAGCCAATCTATTTGCCAGTATCTTTGCAAAGAGTTTCAGTTCCACATTCAACAACGAGATTGGTCTATATGAAGATGTTTGTTCCGGATTCCACCCTGGCTTCAGCGTTAACACTATCTGTGCCAACCGAAGCGATTGCGGCACCTCTCCATCTATTATAAACTGCGAAAAATATGCTTCTAATGTCAGTAGAATGGAAGGAGATAACAATTTGTAGAACTCTGCCCTAAAACCGTCAGGACCCGGGGCTTTATATAGCACGCTTTGTTTAACGGCTAACTCCACCTCCTCTAGCATTATTTCCCTATTCAGCTTATTAACTTCCCTTTCACTCAAAGTTGGCAATTGCAGGTTATCTAAATACATATTCCCTTGCATGGGGTCATTAGGTGGCCTTCTGGCAATATTTGCTAAACATTTCCGCTATGTCTCTATCTGTGCGCACGAGCCCTCCGCCCTCCCTCTCCTCTTGAGTAATAATTCTGGAGCCTCTCGCTTGCTGTATCAGACGTGATAGCATCTTCCCATCTTTATTACCATGTAGAAATAATTGATATTGATAGTATTTGACTGATTTTATTGCTCTCTCATGGAGAAGCTCATTTAAACTAGTCTGAAGCGCCAGCAACAATGTACGTCTCTGGGACATAGGATATTTCCCGTATTGGATTCTTGCGTTACTCACTTGTTTTTCTAAACGTATAATTTCCCTATCTCTTGTTTTCTTTTGGAAGGAGGAGTATGCTATTATTTCGCCTCGCAATACGGCTTTGGCCGCTTCCCAAAATAATATCGGTTGTTGCTTAAATTCTTCATTATAATGCTGATATTCTTCCCATTTTTTCAAGAGATGGTCTCTAAACAAAGGGTCTGTATATAATCTCTGGGGGAATCGCCACATATATTGCTGATCCCTCCTTACCACATATTCTAGTATATGCCATATGAATGTGTGATCTGATAACCCGTATGTTCCAATTCCAGCCTCTCCTACTTTTGAGAATAGCTCCCTAGACAGCAACCAGCAATCTATTCTAGATTGTGTTCCATGCGCTCCGGAAAGATGGGTATAATCCCTTTCAGTGGGATGTAATGTTCTCCATCAGTTCCAATCTGGAGCATAGCCTTTTAATGCCTTTATCCGGATTATTATCTTCCTTTACTGTCGCTCTAGATTTATCTTGAGATGGCTCATGCACCATGTTAAAATCCCCTCCCATCACTAAGGGCAGATCTCCTAAAATGGTAAGCTTCTTTATTAATCCCCTCACCCACTTCTGATTATATACATTGGGTCTGTATATATTGCATAGTAATAAAGGTGTTTTGTTAAGCAGCACTTTAAGAATGAGAAATCTACTTTGTGGGTCTTTCCATGTCTGTTGTATCACTATGTCTAACCCCCAGCAAGACCATCAACCCCGCTTTGCTTCCCACTGCAGGTACCTCCACTATCTGACCCACCCACCAGCAGCCAAATTTATGATGTTCTGCTGTCAATAGGAGGGTCTCCTGCAGAAATGCAATGTCTGCCCCATGTCTATTCAAGTCTCTCATTATTTTCTTTCTTTTGATCGGCGAGGACACTCCATTGACGTTCCAGGATATAAATTTAATCAACTTCATGTTATCTTACCCACTTTGAGTTTATCCCCGGTTCCTATTGTTGTAGCCGTTTGAGAGCTGTCCCAGCCATCAGCCCCCCAACTCAACACTCTCCCTCCTCCCTAATTCCTCCATGCGAAACTCCCCTCTCCCCCCTCCCCCCACAAAGGAAAACAATGAAACAAACAACACTGACAACATCATCCTGATGTCCATAACGACTCACCCCTCCCCCTTCTCTCTCCTGCCCTCCCCTTTCTGCAGTCCAGCTTTTTGTTGGTGTGCTCCCTTCCTTCCCTCCCTTTCTTCCCCGTCCCATCCATCACTGTCGGTGGGCTAAGGTCCGTGTGGCGGTTCTCCCGGTCCCTCTCCCTCCCCCTCCCCCCAACATTAACAGCTTACCCATACGATGGTCCATTCTTAACATAACTTAGGCCTTCCATCCTTATTATCTATACAGACTTCTACAATAACCATATGCATTCTATATAGGGCACAGTATTCATCACTTTTGCATAACCGGCTCCAACATGCAAATACCTTTCCATACCCCGCTCCCCACCCTTACAATGCTATCGCTTTGTATCTCTCAGTCATGCATTCCATCCATTCATTTTCCCACCCTCTCTCCCCTCCCCTTAAACAACTCATTCTTCATCTTCTCCATAGCCTCACGCATTCAATCTCTCATATCCTTTTCACTTGCCCCATATGTGGTCTGTGCCAATGTCTGTAGTCTATCATTTAAGCAGAAAATAGTTTTGCAGTGTAGCGCTTTCCTCTGTTGTTCCACCTATTGCAGCCGGTTTTAATGCAGCCTCAGGAATCATATCTCCACTCCCCCCACTGGGTTAGACTTCTCCAGTGTTTTTCTTTATCTGTCTTCCGTATCTCTATTTCAGCACTTGGCGCTTCTCTCAGTCAATCAGGTCCCAATCTTTGATTATCTCCTGCCAGGTTAACAGCCCGAACATGTAGGCGACCCCTGTAACAGCACCCTCGCGGATTCCGGAGTGTCAAAAAATTGTGCTTTGCCGTCCAGGAATACCTTCAGTCGGACTGGATATAGAAGCGCAAATTGTATGTGGCGTTGATGGAGCTCCGTGCAAATTGGTGCATACGCTTTCTGCATACCGGATACTCTTGCTGAGAAGTCCTGAAAACACAGGATGGTTTTATTGTCATACTTTAACGGTCCTTTCGCCCGTAACGCCCGTAAAATTTCCAATTTATGGGCATAGTTTAAGATTTTACATATGACCACCCGCGGGTGTTCTTCTGCTGGCCTGCGGGGTCTGAGACGGTGTGCACGTTCAATTCTGAGGGGTCCTGTACGTTGTTGCAGCCCTAAGGCGGATGTCAGCCACTTTTCCAGCATGCTTCCAAGCTCAGCCTCCGGGATAGACTCGGGCAGTCCCACCAGCTGTAAATTTCCCCTCCGTGAACGATTCTCCAGCTCATCTGCTTTCTCCTCTAGGGCTTTCACCTTGCCTTGTAATATCTCCATCAGGCCTTCCAACTGCTTCATTTTATCTTCCAGGTCAGAGACACACTGCGTACATGCTGAAAATTCTCCCTTTAGCGCTTCCACATTTCCATCAACATCTAGTTTCGTAGATAGGTTTTGTAATTTTTTGTCCAGGGAGGCATCTATAGCATGGGTGACCTCTGTAACAATCTCGGCCACCCACGCGGAGCTCACCGAGGACGGGCCTTCACCATTGCCAGCCACCATCTTGGATTTGCTTCGTGTGGTCATCTGAGCGGGTATTAACTTCCCAGATCCACTAACGCGCTCCCTAGATGCTCCCCCGCCTTTTCTGGTATTTGGGTATATTCAACAATCGCGGTAGAAGGCAAGTTTGGAGATCGGGATCGGGAGCTTCCCCCACCGACGTCTGCTCTCTTAGCACGACATCACGTGACCCACATGGAAATACTTTTAAAACAAATAGGAGGAAATATTTTTTTTTTCACTCAAAGAATAGTTAAGCTCTGGAACTCATTGCCGGAGGATGTGGTAATGGTGGTTAGCATATATTGGTTTAAAAAAAAGGTTTGGACAAGTTCCTGGAGGAAAAGTCCATAGTCTGTTATTGAGATGAACTTAGGGGAAGCCACAGTTTGCCCCGGGATTGGTAGCAAGGAATGTCGCTGCTAATAGGTTTTCTGCCAGGTACTTGTGACCTGGACTGGCCATAGTAGGAAGCAGGATACTGGCCTAGATGAACCATTGGTCTGACCCAGTATGGCTATTTTTATATTCTTACAGGCTACTACTACGCATGAGAAGTCTTCAGCTTGATTTTTTTTTTGTTTGCTAATGCTATACATTTTCCTAGTGAGTTATCCTTTACAGATATAATTTAGAAACCTGTCCTTTGGTCAGATCAGTATTTAATAGAATTCGCACTAAACTGGAAAACTGTCGAAACCTATAATAACAAATTTAGGTAGAAGTTATTTTACTTGAGGAAAAATTGACCAAGACCAGTTTTTATCTAAACTTTTTCTACTTCTGCAGGACATCATTGAAGATCCACAGTTGATGATGCAGGAATGGATAGAAAAAGCAAAAAAAAAAAAAAAAATTCTTGATATAGCTCCTCTAGAGAAATAAAATACTAGCCAAAAAGTTAAGTTATTTTGGTATAATGATCCTTATACACTATTAAAAAAGACTGCAGAAGATTAAGAACTAAATGGAGGAAATCTATTAATATATATAAACAACAACTGATAACTACTAGGAAAGCTGTTTATGCCTCATTGATAGGTGCACATCAATTCCAAAAAAAACTATTTGAGTCGATAATCAAAGCAATCGGCCAGGAATGGCTCCTGGCCAGTTAAGTCACCTGTTTGGCCATTTTCAGCAGCACCTAACCAGGTAGGCACTAACTGGACATCTCAAAACTGGCTATTTTGGGGGTGTTATAGGGTGGACTCAGCACTTGGCCAGTTAAGTGCGATACTCAGCACTTAACCGGCCAAGGTAACCGCAGAAACAGGACTGCATAAAAGTACGTCCTGTCTTTATGTGGTGCTTCATAGCCAACTACGTGCTGAATATCGCACTTATGCTTTAGCCAGCTCTGCAAACCCAGAAATTCAATACTGAAGCGTGGGCATTGCCTGGCATCAAATTTCCAGGCATAACACTGGTGGCAGTCAGGAAAAAACTGAGCGCTGCCGGCTGAATATTGACTCCTTAGAGTTTAAAGTTTTTCCCACATTACAGACATCACTTTACCAACAACAGATAAGTTAGCTACTGACATTATTTTACTAAAAACAGACAAGTTAGCTACTCACTTTAAAAACAAAACTATTAATATGTCTCAAATAGTCTTTGATTAATGATAAAATGGGGTGATATTCCAGTGAATAGATCATGGAAACATTTTCTTCCAATTCAGTTGGAAGATTTTCAGTTAAGTTCTCATCTTCTCATTGTGAACTTGATTCTTGTCCTTTGCACATGTTACCTAACCTTCCACACTCAGAACCATCAAATTATTAGATTTAGATTTATTATTTATAACCCGCCCTTATCCAGGCTAGTTATAGTCCAATTATAAATATTCCATTATTTTATGATAATTCAGGAAGCAATAGTAGCTGCTAGCTAAACAGTTATCAGATTACTTAGAACTCTTGATTAAACACAAACTGGATTTAGACAGGGTTAGAACACTGAGACTCTCTTAGGAACTTTAATTACAGATGTTTGAAATCTTAAATAAGGGTCATCAGGCAATACTGTTGCAATTTGATCTTCCTAATGCTTTCAAATTGGTGGATCATATTTTGCTTCTGAAATTTCTAGATAATATAGGACTCAGGTAAGGTTTTGAACTGGTTTAAAGATTCTTTGTTTTAGAGTAAGATTCTTAGATAAATTGTCTTTATAGAATACTAGCTTAAGTCATTTTCATGTCTAACTTTAGGTGTAAGTATTTATGTCTGTCAAAGGCTGCAGGTACAGAAATGTAAGTATTCTATAACTCTGTGCCTAAATCCTTGGGAACGCCCATGACCCGCCTGTGCTTCTCCCTTGGCCAAGCCCCCTTTGGAGTTGCACACAAAATGAATTAGACGCAGAGGCTATAGAATAGGGGCGCAGAGCCAATTAGCGCTTGTTAAGGTCAATTACTGATATCACCAGTTTAGCTAATTACTTTATGTGCTATCTGCCTGATTTTGGAAGACCCGTACAGAATTTGGGAGATAGCGCAGTAAGAGTCTGGAGTTGGTGGTGGACGAGAAAGGTACAGTTAAGTGGCTTACCAGGTAAACAGTGTTCCTAGGGACGGGTTAGGAAGTGATAAGAGGAGAGATACTAAGGAGCTGTGGAATGAATGCCTTTGTAAATCAGTAAAAGGAGTTTGAACTTTGTAAGGAAATAGGTAGGGAGCCAGTGAAGTGACTTGAAAGAGAAGTTTTATGTGAGTGCAGCGATACTGGCAACACATAATCCTTATCTATTATGGGTATCCTGAAAATTAAACTGTTTTTTAAATGTCTTGTCTGCTTTTTCTGTGGAATTCACCTTGGATCATATTTTGTTTTAAATAACAGTTGTGAGCACCACCTTGTTCAGAGATGAGTCATTTTTGTTTTGGACTTCAGGTACATCATGCGGGCTTTGCTGGAGGCAGTATCTTACCTGCATTCTAACCGCATAATCCACCGGGACCTGAAGCCTGAAAATATCCTCATGGATTCCCAGATGAACATCAAACTATCAGACTTTGGGTTCTCCTGCCTGCTTGAGCCAGGCCAGAAGCTGCGTGGTGAGTGGATGCCAGGTCTGCTATTAGCCTTCTGACACCTCCTATGTCCGCTGTCAGCCTTCTGACACCTCCTATGTCCACTGTCAGCCTTCTGACACCTCCTATGTCCGCTGTCAGCCTTCTGACACCTCCTATGTCCACTGTCAGCCTTCTGACACCTCCTATGTCCGCTGTGAAGTCCTGGAATAAGCATTTTGTGTCTCCTTTCCCCAGAGCTCTGTGGCACTCCAGGCTACCTGGCTCCTGAAATTCTGAAGAGTTCCATGGATGAGACTCATCCAGGCTACAGCAAGGAAGTCGACTTGTGAGTGATTACTCCATCACCCAATACTTTGTGTAAATGAAGACACACTGCATGTGGTAGGGGAGCCTGGTTCTTCCTTTTTATTTGTCTTAGTCTCTTAGTCTGTTTCTTACTCATTCTCACTGCTTTTGGGAGTTCTTGACAGTATTCCTTTTCAACTATTCCTTGGAGGGATTTCATCCTCCTGGACAGGGCTTGCAGTTTTGTTTGGCAGAACTAAGCAGTTGACTAGAGTGGGTACCTTCTGAAACAGAACATTAAACAACTTAAGGAGTGTCGACAGAGGAAATGGGATTTGAACTTTGGTTTCCCTGGTTCTCAGCCTATTCCTTTACATAAAAGCCCATTCCCTGGTAATCTTTGAATTGCTATCTTTTCACTAGGTAAGGTTGCTGATGTTTGAGTTGTGGGAGTTAGTGTTTTAGTATAGCAGGTTTGCTGTGTAGGTACTAAGGGGGTCTTTTACAAAGGAGTTCTAAACATAGGAGTTGCCTTACAAGGCAGGTACATAGCGCCCCCCTGGTTACACATTGGGTTGAAAAAAATCATACAATTGAACATTTAAAATTTTTTGTATTCAAAAAAATATATATGTCTTGGAGAGGTGGTAATATAGATGAGAAACTGCTAAGGGAAGAACAGAGAACTATATACACATTAGGCACAGTCATACCGTATGGACTCAATATGGACATGGATTTCAGTTCCTTTTTATGATCATCTTTTTTAGTTTTTATTTTATTTATTGTTCCCATACTCCTGTGTTTTCCATTTTCATTTTTCTTTTTTCATTTTTGTTTATTTTTGTTTTCATTTTCATTTTTTATTTTTATTTTTTATTTTTCATTTTTTTTGGTGTAGTGTCATCCAGATCTGTTCTTGCCGTCTTTTTTAATTCATTATTAGTATTATTACCTTTTTATTCATCACTTTTTTACAGCATATGTATTTTATATAAGGACCTAATATGTGTTTAGTCACTATCTTTTTATAAGACATTTTTTACACGTTTACATGTTTTTCAGTTGATCATCAGTATTATTTTTTAATACGTAGTTGAAATTACATATGGGATCACATTTTGTTTTTTCATATATTCAAATCCTGTGTTTTATCGTGGTCAGCTCCAACTAGCAGTGTATTAGGCGCCCCATTGTTTTTACTACTTCTCTGAGCAGTGTAGTTGCTCTTATTGGTTTATACTATTAAGTGCCGACCCTAGCTGTATGCGCTATATCACCTTAGCAACGGCATTTTTTGCTTTTTTTACTTACTGGGGAAGTGATGTCAACTTCACTTCCGGTATAAATCTCTCCTCCGCAGGCTTTTTTACGTTTTGCCAATAACTTGCGTATTACAAAGCTGCACAGCGTATTCTTGCGTATGGTGAGTATTTTCATTTGTTTTTCCTTTGTTTAGTCAGCTTGCATTATGTCTTCACACAAACCAGTGCTGATTTCGTGAAGACACAAAGTTTTGTATTGGGCCTTTACACAAACAAGTGCTGTTTCCAGAACCCAGCATTTTTCTTTTGGCGCTCTCATGGCTCGATCAATTCGTAATGCCGACAGCCACGCTGTCTGTTGTAGTAGCTCATAGTATGCTCCATACCCACATATCTTTAATTGTCCTAATACTTCTCATTTTTTTCATTTTTTAAAATCCGCCTCGCCTTTTATTCACACCGAGGGGAGTGACGTCATCATTACTTTTGGCACAGCGTTATGTTTTTAGATGCCGATACTTTTTTACTTTTGTTTTGTATCACTCGCGATTACAGAATCGTTTAATGTAACTTATGTGTTCTTATATGTACCAGCACTTCTGTCAGCATGTCGTGTGGTTCATTATTTAACCGCACATCTGCAAGTGTCTATGTATATGTCATATAGGCGATTTCCCTTATGTCACGTTTCGTTCTCTTGCAGTTTAAGGTGTGACTTTATAGGTCCTTTTTAGTATATGCTACATATTTTCCATTTTTATTTTTATTTTCATTTTGATTTTGATTTTCTTCTTTACATTTTATCACCACTTCAAGTGCCACTTTTTATAGTAATATTTGGTATTTTTTTCTGAGTTTCTTCCGTGTTTTATTATTTTTTCTTTAGGCATTTATATATCCTTTGGCATTTGCTGGATTATTTGGCGGCCTGCCACAATCCGGCCTCATTCTTATTCTCACTTTTCAAAGTATTTTCCATTCTTCATTCATTTTTATTCCTACACACATGTGTTTATTATTTTTCATTATTTTTCATTACCCCATGCATAATCCTTTTTGAGATCCCTGTTCATACTTCTGTGCCCTGCTCTTATTTTATTTTATTCTGTTATATATGATTGTAGGTACAGTATGTATTTATTTATTTCATTGCTTTACATATTTATTATAGATATCGCTTTTAGCAGTTTTAGTGCTATTTTTTCATCTGACCTACAAGGCACTTTTTTCCCACAGATAACACTAGGTATGTTCTCTATTTTGATATCATATAACGTTGTGTATTGTATGTTATTCCCTGTCCTCATTATTTCTATGTGGATAAGTTTATTTCCTCATTGATTTAAATTCATATATTCATATTCCTCTCATTTTTATTATACACACTTTTCATTTTTCATTCTGATGTTTTAATGGTTTAAACATGTATAAAAAAGGTTATTTGTATGTTTATGTTTTATTCATGTTTTTAATTATATTTGTATTTTTATGCATTTCTATGTATATTATTTTATAGACCCCTGACGCAGGCCTCACGGACGAAACACGTCACGTGTCGGGTCAATTCTGCTACTGTTAATAAAGACCTTGTTCAGGAAGACACTCATTGTGAGAGGACCTTTTTTTTGGATCCACTGTGTGTTTTGCCTATCGTTCTAAACGTTACAACATCCATATATTCCTATGGATGTTGCTAATGTTTAGTGCACCCTAAATATTAGCGCATGCTAAAAATGCTAGTGTGCCTTAGTAAAAGAGGCCCTAAGTGACTTTCTTTGCAGGATTTTGTGTTACTTCACAACATTTCTGATAATGGAATGTGTGTCATTGTCATTGAGGTGACACCAATTTTGAAAAATATTTGCGTAGAGATATTATAGCCGTGTTAGTCCACTTCTAAAGCCAGTCAATAGAAATAGAATAAAATAAAACATAGATATCTACCTACAAATCATGGGCACTGCGATGGGCCCAGGGCAGCACCCCAATATGCTAACCTCTTTATGGCTGAACTGGAAGATACATATCAGACCACACCCCTAAAATACTACTGGTATATTGACGACATTTTTATGATTTGGACCGAGGGGGAAGAAACTGTAAAACAATTTTACAATTCTTTCAATACATACCATCCTACAATCAGATTCAAAATTGACTGCTCCCCAGAAAAAGTCAATTTTTTGGACACCACAGTTTCAATCAGCAATGGCTACATAAAAACATCCATATATAAGAAACCCACAGACAAATGCAGCTACTTCCACAACTCCAGCTTCCACCCTTCACATACAAAAAAATCCATTATCTATAGCCAAGCCACAAGATACCACCGTATCTGCTGTGACCCGAGGGACAAAGATAGGCACCTCAAAATCCTGACTGCATCCTTCGAACAGAAAGGATACAACCCCAAAATAATCTCCAAGAATATTGCCTCCTCCCTCAAATCACCCAGGGAAAATCTGCTACAATACAAGGAAAAGAAAGCCACAGACAGAACCTCCCTTATAGTGACATACAACCCAGAGCTGGAAAAACTGAGGAAAATCATAAGAGATCTGCAGCCACTACTCCAGGAGGATGAATTACTGAAAGAGATATTCCCATCCCCACCAGTGCTGGCCTTCCGACAGCCACCCAATTTAAAACACAAGCTAGTGAGAAGCAAGCTCTCAATAGAGACCCAAAAAGAAGAGAGTGGCACATATCCTTGCAATATATCCAGCTGCAAACTATGCCAAAACATTTCACAAGACCCCACAGTCATTCACAAAGGAAAAATATTCAACATAAAGGAATCCTTCACATGCTCATCTTCCAATGTAGTATATGTCATCCAGTGTAAAAAATGTGACGAAGGGTGCTATATTGGAGAAACAAACCAGATGCTGAAGAAGAGATTTAATTTACATAGACATCATATGAAAAATGCCAGTGCCAACCAAGATGTTACCTCTGCGGGACAGCACTTTACAAAACCAGAACACTACTAATGATTTTATAGTGAGAATACTTAAAGGAAACTTTAAAACAATACAGGAACGCAAGACCTTTGAAGTCAAAATGATTAAATATTTTGATACCCACCAGACAGGACTTAACAAAGATCTGGGTTTTCTAGCCCATTATAAACCATGAAATTTCACTGCTTTGTCACCCTCTGATCACCATTCATATATCTCTCTGTCCTCCATCCTCTCAGCCCTCTCTGTTTCTCACCTAGTCCACCCCTCCCTCATCCTTTCAGGCTGTCACTGAAATACTTTGATGTTTCACTTATATATGCTGTTACTTATCAAAATTTGCTTATTTCTGATCTAACGAAGAAGGGCTACCTTCGAAAGCTAATCAAAAAATGTATTAAGTTAGTACAATAAAAAGTATCATCATATTTTCTTTTCTATGTTTTATTTTATTCTATTTCTATTGACTGGAAAAATATGTGTATAGTGAGACATAAGGAAAAACATCCTAGTTTATCAAAACCAGTCAGTCATTCAAAGTCTACCTTCTTTTAATTTACAAAGTGTCAGAGCAATATTCAAATTCCATGGTTAGTGTGTGTTTTAAAATGCCATTGTGTTTTAATTGTCCATGTATCTGGGATCTTGTGGCCACTGTTGGAAACAGGATACTGGGCTTGACGGACCTTCCGTCTGTCCAAGTATGGCAATGCTTATGTTCTTATGCTATTTACAGAAGTGGTGGTGCTGAATATACATATTCAGTGGTGATCAGCCTTAGCTATATGAATAGCAACAATATTGAGCTGCTGTCCAGATAGCTCTGTAATTTAAGTTGACAGTCTGTTTTGCTAACCTAACTTTCTCCGAGGACAAGCAGGCTGCTTGTTCTCACTGATGGGTGACGTCCACGGCAGCCCCTCCAATCGGAACTTTACTAGCAAAGGCCTTTGCTAGTCCTCGCGCGCCCATGCACACCGCGCATGCGTGGCCGTCTTCCCGCCCGAACCGGCTCGTGTTCGTCAGTCTTCTTTTGTCCGCGCTCGGTACGGTCGTGTTTGCGCCGTTCGCGCCCCTTAAGTTGACCCTCGCGCGTCTTTTGACTTTTTCGCTTTCAAAAAAAAAAAAAAAGGGATTTCAGAGAAGGGCCTTTCGGTCTTTTTCCCTTCCCCGTATTTCTAGTTTTTGGCCCCGATAAGTTTTCTTTCGTTTTCGGGGTAGGCCCCTTTGAGGCCTCAGGTCGAGTTTTTTATCCCCCTCTTTTTGGTGCCTTACCGCAATTACGAGTTTCGATTTCGCCGGCGTGATTTTTCCGCCCATGTCATCGAAGTCTCCCAGCGGCTTCAAGAAGTGCACCCAGTGCGCCCGGGTAATCTCGCTCACTGATAGGCACGCGTCGTGTCTTCAGTGTCTGGGGGCTGGGCACCGCCCGCAGGCCTGTAGTCTTTGCGCCCTTTTACAGAAAAGGACTCAGGTAGCGAGATTGACCCAGTGGAACGTTTTGTTCTCGGGCTCTTCGTCGGCATCGGCACCGGGAGTATCGAGTGCGTCGACAGCGTCAAGACCTCCGCCCTCGGCCGCGACTGTATCGATTGCATCGAGGCATCAACCCTCTGCATCGTCGGGGCCGAGACATCGGAAGGCTGCGTCGGTGGTACCGGGACCTCCACTAGTGCTGATGTCGTCGGACGGTGGTGCTTCGTCTGGAGTGCAGGTGAGGGCTGTCCATTCCCCTGCTGGTGGCGGTGAGCCTTCGGGTGGGTCTCCCCCTACCCTGAGGGCTCCTGCAGTACAGCCCCCCCAAGACCGACCTTCTTCGGCCTCGGCCCCGAGGAAGCGACGGCTGGATTCTACGTCCTCCTCATCGGTACCGGGAAGCTCCGGTGACATGCTTCGTTTGAAAAAGTCAAAGAAGCATCGACACCGGTCTCCTTCCCGCGTCGGTACCGAGAGCTCCGGGTCGCCGAGGGAGTCGGCACCCAGTAGGCATCGGCACCGGGAGAACCGCTCACCCTCTGTTCAGGAGGTGTCGATGCGCTCCACCTTGGACAGCCCGGAACAGCCTCCACGCCCGGAACAGACTCTGACTTCGACTCCTGCATCGGCTTCCATGTCTTTCTCCACAGCCGCCCTGCACGAGAGTCTCCGGGCCGTTCTCCCAGAGATCCTGGGAGAGCTGTTGCGCCCTTCCCCTCCGGTACCGGGGGTGCTTGCGCCTCCGGTACCGTCGAGTGAGGCACCGGCTGGCCCCTTGCCCGGGGTGAGGTCTCCGACATCGGTGCCGCTTGCGGTACCAACTGCGGCCGCCTCCCTGGAAGGCTCCCCGACGACGTCGGCGGAGGGAGCTTCGCCGGTGCGGGCGAGGAAGTCTACCTCTCGACGCTCCCATCGTGGCCGTGGTTCCACGGAGTCGAGCCGGGCACGGCTTCAGACACAGGTTCGTGAACTTGTGTCTGATACCGATGGTGAGGCCTCGTGGGAGGAGGAGGAGGACATCAGATATTTCTCTGACGAGGAGTCTGATGGCCTTCCTTCTGATCCCACTCCCTCCACTGAAAGGCAGCTTTCTCCTCCCGAGAGTCTGTCTTTTGCGGCCTTTGTCCGGGAGATGTCTACGGCCATCCCCTTCCCGGTGGTTGTGGAGGACGAGCCCAGGGCTGAAATGTTTGAGCTCCTGGACTATCCTTCTCCACCTAAGGAAGCGTCCACAGTACCCATGCATCATGTCCTAAAAAAGACATTGCTGGTGAACTGGACCAAGCCTTTAACTAATCCCCACATTCCCAAGAAGATCGAGTCCCAGTATCGTATCCATGGGGACCCAGAGCTGATGCGCACTCAGTTGCCTCATGACTCTGGAGTTGTGGATTTGGCCCTAAAGAAGGCTAAGAGCTCTAGAGAGCATGCTTCGGCGCCCCCGGGCAAAGACTCTAGAACCTTAGACTCCTTTGGGAGGAAGGCCTACCATTCCTCTATGCTCGTGGCCAAAATTCAGTCTTACCAGCTCTACACGAGCATACACATGCGGAACAATGTGCGGCAGTTGGCGGGCTTGGTGGACAAGCTCCCTCCTGAGCAAGCCAAGCCATTTCAGGAGGTGGTCAGGCAGCTGAAGGTGTGCAGAAAATTCCTGGCCAGAGGGGTGTATGACACCTTTGATGTTGCGTCCAGGGCCGCTGCTCAAGGTGTGGTGATGCGCAGACTCTCATGGCTGCGTGCCTCCGACCTGGAGAATAGGATCCAGCAGTGGATTGCGGACTCGCCTTGCCGTGCGGATAATATTTTTGGAGAGAAGGTCGAGCAGGTGGTAGAGCAGCTCCACCAGCGGGATACCGCTTTCGACAAGTTCTCCCGCAGGCAGCCTTCAGCTTCTACCTCCACAGGTAGACGTTTTTATGGGGGAAGGAAGACTGTTCCCTACTCTTCTGGTAAGCGTAGGTACAATCCTCCTTCTCGACAGCCTGCGGCCCAGGCTAAGCCCCAGCGCGCTGGCTCTCGTCAGCAGCGTGCGCCTCAGCAAGGCCCCTCGGCTCCCCAGCAAAAGCAAGGGACGAGCTTTTGACTGGCTCCAGCAGGGCATAGCCGACATCAATGTGTCAGTGCCGGGCGATCTGCCGGTCGGGGGGAGGTTGAAAGTTTTTCACCAAAGGTGGCCTCTCATAACCTCCAACCAGTGGGTTCTCCAAATAGTCCGGCAAGGTTACACCCTCAATTTGGTTTCCAAACCTCCAAATTGCCCACCGGGAGCTCAATCCTACAGCTTCCAGCACAAGCAGGTACTTACAAAGGAACTCTCCGCCCTTCTCAGCGCCAATGCGGTCGAGCCCGTGCCATCCGGGCAAGAAGGGCTGGGATTCTATTCCAGGTACTTCCTTGTGGAAAAGAAAACAGGGGGGATGCATCCCATCCTAGACCTAAGGGCCCTGAACAAATATCTGGTAAAGGAAAAGTTCAGGATGCTTTCCCTGGGCACCCTTCTTCCCATGATTCAGGAAAACGACTGGCTATGCTCTCTGGACTTCTTCAAGTCCATCGCACATCCCGATACTGCCAGCTCACAGACAGTATCTGCGATTCCAGCTGGGCACACGTCACTTCCAGTACTGTGTGCTACCCTTTGGGCTCGCCTCTGCGCCCAGAGTGTTCACGAAGTGCCTGGCTGTAGTAGCAGCGGCGCTTCGCAGGCTGGGAGTGCATGTGTTCCCTTATCTCGACGATTGGCTGGTGAAGAACACATCCGAGGCAGGAGCTCTACATTCCATGCAGATGACTATTCGCCTCCTGGAGCTACTGGGGTTTGTGATAAATTATCCAAAGTCCCATCTTCTCCCAGTACAGAGACTAGAATTCATAGGAGCTCTGCTGGATTCTCGGACGGCTCGTGCCTATCTCCCAGAGTCGAGAGCCAACAACTTGTTGTCCCTCGTCTCGCGAGTGCAAGCATCCCAGCAGATCACAGCTCGGCAGATGTTGAGATTGCTGGGCCACATGGCCTCCACAGTTCATGTGACTCCCATGGCCCGCCTTCACATGAGATCTGCTCAATGGACCCTAGCTTCCCAGTGGTTTCAGGCTGCTGGGGATCTAGAAGACGTGATCCACCTGTCCACGAGTTTTCTCAAATCCCTGTATTGGTGGACGATTTGGTCCAATTTGACTCTGGGACGTCCTTTCCAAATTTCTCAGCCACAAAAAGTGCTGACTACGGATGCGTCTCTCCTGGGGTGGGGAGCTCATGTCGATGGGCTTCACACCCAGGGAAGCTGGTCCCTCCAGGAACGCGATCTGCAGATCAATCTCCTGGAGTTACGAGCGGTCTGGAACGCTCTGAAGGCTTTCAGAGATCGGCTGTCCCACCAAATTATCCAAATTCAGACAGACAACCAGGTTGCCATGTATTACATCAACAAGCAGGGGGGCACCGGATCTCGCCCCCTGTGTCAGGAAGCCGTCAGCATGTGGCTCTGGGCTCGCCGTCACGGTATGGTGCTCCAAGCCACATATCTGGCAGGCGTAAACAACAGTCTGGCCGACAGGTTGAGCAGGATTATGCAACCTCACGAGTGGTCGCTCAGCTCCCGAGTAGTGCGACAGATCTTCCAGGTGTGGGGCACCCCCTTGGTAGATCTCTTTGCATCTCGAGCAACCACAAGGTCCCTCAGTTCTGTTCCAGGCTTCAGGCCCACGGCAGACTGACACCGGATGCCTTCCTCCTGGACTGGGGGGAGGGTCTGCTGTATGCTTATCCTCCCATACCTCTGGTGGGGAAGACTTTGTTGAAACTCAAGCAAGACCGAGGGACCATGATTCTGATTGCTCCTTTTTGGCCGCGTCAGATCTGGTTCCCTCTTCTTCTGGAGTTATCCTCCGAAGAACCATGGAGATTGGAGTGTTTTCCGACCCTCATCACACAGGACGAAGGGGCGCTTCTGCATCCCAACCTCCAGTCTCTGGCTCTCACGGCCTGGATGTTGAGAGCGTAGACTTTGCCTCTTTGGGTCTGTCAGAGGGTGTCTCCAGCATCTTGCTTGCTTCCAGGAAAGATTCCACTAAGAGGAGTTACTTCTTTCTATGGAGGAGGTTTGCCGTCTGGTGTGACAGCAAGGCCCTAGATCCTCGCTCTTGTCCTACACAGACTCTGCTTGAATACCTTCTGCACTTGTCTGAGTCTGGTCTCAAGACCAACTCTGTAAGGGTTCACCTTAGTGCAATCAGTGCATACCATTACCATGTGGAAGGTAAGCCGATCTCAGGACAGCCTTTAGTTGTTCACTTCATGAGAGGTTTGCTTTTGTCAAAGCCCCCCGTCAAACCTCCTACAATGTCATGGGATCTCAATGTCGTTCTCACCCAGCTGATGAAACCTCCTTTTGAGCCACTGAACTCCTGCCATCTGAAGTACTTGACCTGGAAGGTCATTTTCTTGGTTGCAGTTACTTCAGCTCGTAGAGTCAGTGAGCTTCAGGCCCTGGTAGCCCAGGCCCCTTACACCAAATTTCATCATAACAGAGTAGTCCTCCGCACTCACCCTAAGTTCTTGCCAAAGGTTGTGTCGGAGTTCCATCTGAACCAGTCAATTGTCTTGCCAACATTCTTTCCCCGTCCTCATTCCTGCCCTGCTGAACGTCAGCTGCACACATTGGACTGCAAGAGAGCATTGGCCTTCTATCTGGAGTGGACACAGCCCAACAGACAGTCCGCCCAATTGTTTGTTTTTCTTGATCCCAACAGGAGGGGAGTGGCTGTGGGGAAACGCACCATTTCCAATTGGCTAGCAGATTGCATTTCCTTCACTTACGCCCAGGCTGGGCTGGCTCTTGAGGGTCATGTCACGGCTCATAATGTTAGAGCCATGGCAGCGTCGGTAGCCCACTTGAAGTCAGCCACTATTGAAGAGATCTGCAAAGCTGCGACGTGGTCATCTGTCCACACATTCACATCTCATTACTGCCTGCAGTCGGTTCGGGCAGTCAGTGCTTCAGAATCTGTTCGGGGTTTAGAATCCAACTCCACCCCCCTAGGCCCATGTTTATTCTGTTCCAGGCTACACTCTCAGTTAGTTGGATACATTGTTAGGTCAATCTCAGTTATGTCCTCGCCGTTGCGAGGCCCAATTGACCATGCTTGTTGTTTTGAGTGAGCCTGGGGGCTAGGGATACCCCATCAGTGAGAACAAGCAGCCTGCTTGTCCTCGGAGAAAGTGAATGCTACATACCTGTAGAAGGTATTCTCCGAGGACAGCAGGCTGATAGTTCTCACAAACCCACCCGCCTCCCCTTTGGAGTTGTGTCTTCCCTTGTCTTTGTCTTGCTACATATGGGACTGACGAACACGAGCCAGTTCGGGCGGGAAGACGGCCGCGCATGCGCGGTGCGCATGGGCGCGCGAGGACTAGCAAAGGCCTTTGCTAGTAAAGTTCCGATTGGATGGGCTGCCGTGGACGTCACCCATCAGTGAGAACAATCAGCCTGCTGTCCTCGGAGAATACCTTCTACAGGTATGTAGTATTCGCTTTCTCCGAGGACAAGCAGGCTGCTTGTTCTCACATGTGGGTCGGCGTCCACGGTGGACCAGGAACTGAGCACTTTTCCCAGCAAAAATCCATAAAGCTTTGTGACAGCGTCCGGATCGCGAGGGACTCGCACCATGCATGCGCGGCCATCTTCCCGCCCGCGCGCGTCCGTTCCCACCTCAGTTTTTCTTTTTCCGTGGAGGAGAGTGGCTGTGTGTCAGTCTCTTTCCCTCAAGCCCAGAGAAAGACTTCGGCGATTTAGCGCTGTTTATTCGCGCGTTCTTTTTTGTTTTAGTTGCCTCTTTTGTCTTTTTCTTTTTCCAGTTTAAAAAAAAAAAACTAACAAAAAAATCTTATATTCTTATTTTCTCCTTTTTATGTTTCCTTTCGCTGTCGTCGCATACGCGGTTCTCATTTTCTGCCCCTCTGTTGGTACAATTGAGCCTTTTGATTTTTCCGCCGCGATTTTTCCGCCCATGTCATCGAAGACTCTCAGCAGCTTCAAAAAGTGTGCTCGGTGCCAGCGGTCGATCTCGGGTACTGACCTGCATGCGTGGTGCATCCAGTGCCTTGGGCCCGACCATCGCCCAGACGCTTGGAAGTTGTGTCTCAGCTTGAAAAAGCGGAAACAGGCGTCGAGAAGAGCTCTTCGGGACCGTCTTTTCGGAGCTCCTACTGATTCCTCGACATCGGCACCGGGGATGGTATCGACATCGGGAGCGCAGGTATTAGCTGTCCGGACATCACTACTCGCTGGGAGTAGCGAGCCATTGAGTGGATCTCCACCTGTCTCGAAGGCTCCTGCTGTGCAGGCCCACCGGGACCGACCACTGTCAGATCCGACCCCGAGGAGGCATGTGGATTCCACGTCCTCATCTGTACCGAGGAGTACTGCGGATTCTGCTCTCAAGAGAGCCAGGAGTTCTAGAGATTTTGCGTCGGCGCCCCCGGGACGAGAATCTAGAACCCTGGACTCTTTTGGGAGGAAGACCTATCAGTCCTCCATGCTCGTGTCCAAGATTCAGTCGTACCAGCTCTACACGAGCATCCACGTGTGGAACAATGTTAAGCAACTGGCGGACTTGGTGGACAAGCTCCCTCCGGAGCATGCCAGGCCTTTTCAGGAGGTGGCCAGGCAGCTGAAGGCGTGTCGTAAATTCCTGTCCAGGGGTGCTTACGACTCTTTTGATGCTGCTGCTCAAGGTATAGTGATGCGCAGACTCTCATGGCTGCGTGTCTCTAACCTGGACAATAGAGTCCAGCAGCGGCTTGCGGATGTTCCTTGCCGGTGGGATAATATTTTGGGGAAGAAAGTTGAGCAGGTGGTCGAGCAGCTCCACCAGCAGGAAACCGCCCTCGACAAACTCTCCCACCGGGTGTCTTCAGCATGTGCCTCAGGTAGACGTTTTTTCAGGGGAAGGAGGAATGCTCCCTATGCTTACAATAAGCGTAGGTACAATCCACCTTCTCGACAGCCTTCTCAGGCTCAGCCCCAGCGCGCTCGTTCTCGTCAACAGCGTGCGCCTCGACAGGCCCCTGCAGCTCCCCAGTAAAAGCAAGGGACGGGCTTTTGACTGGCTCCAGTTGAGCATAGCCGCTATAAAAGTGTCTGTGCCGGACGATCTGCCGGTCGGAGGGAAGCTAAATTTTTTCACCAAAGGAGAAACAGGCCAGATGCTTAAGACAAGATTCAATTTACATAGACATCACATGAACAGTGCTGGTGCCAGTAGGGTTCCCACACCTGTTGGTCAACATTTTACAGGACCAGGACATTGTACCAGTGACTTCACAGTGAGAATCCTGAAAGGTAACTTTAAAACCATACAAGAACATAAGACCTTTGAAGTCAGAATGATTGAATATTTTAACACCCAACAGAAAGGACTTAACAAGGATCTGGGGTTCCTAGCCCATTATAAACCATAAAGCTGTATGTCTCTGTTGATCACCCCACCCCTCACCTATCCACACCCATCCTGTTAGAATATCAATGATATGCTTTGATGTCCCCATGCATACCTCCTACCCACCCCCATCCTCCCACCCTGTCAGACTGTCATAGTAATGCTTTCACTTATATACACTGTCAGCTAGCACATTTGCTTATTTCCGATCTGACGAAGAAGGGCAACCTTCGAAAGCTAATCAAGAAATGTATTAAGTTATGTCCAATAAAAAAGGTATCATCTTATTTTCTTTTCCATGTTTTATTTTGTTTGATTTCTATTGATAACCTTAAGAGTGGACTAACACGGCTACCACACTCTACTTAAGATGGAAGATACTGCACTTAAGGAAAGAAAATTGTCAGGCAATACATTTTACCATATTTACAAAACACAATAGTGTTTAGCACCTTTATAAAAATGTTAATGCTGGACCTAATTTTAAGTTATTTGGAAGAGTGGACCACTGACTGGATGCTTGATATGAAAATAAAGATATAAACATTTTTTTTTATATAACTCCTCTGGGACTCGGAAATGCTAACACACCATCCTATTTCTGATATCATAGAATTGACAAGTTAGTGACCTACATTTGAGGAATTAGACCGTTTAAGATCTTAAAGATCAAACGGCCCAACTTAAACAATATTATGGCTTCACCTGGATGCCAGTGCAAGCTACAAAGAAAAGTGTTATCCTATTCGATTTTTTCAGAGAATGTATTAGATCACTGCAACGTTTTGAATTGTTTGTACCCTTTTCAACAAAGCTTTTGGAAGCTCTAAATAAACAATGTTGCTCCAGCATGTAATCCAGCATGCTCAGTATCAAAGAACCATATGATCTCATCTCTATTGCTCCTCTTTCAGGTATTTTCTAATACTCCTCAATTTTCTTAAAGTGCAAAATGTATTCTTTACAAGGTGATTGGTCTGGTCTTCCAAAGAGTCCAAAATAATATCCAAAAGTTCAGTGGAATGTTCTAATGAATATTCTCCGAGGACAAGCAGGCTGCTTTATCTCACTGATGGGTGACGTCCACGGCAGCCCCTCCAATCGGAACACTTTCTAGCAAAGTCCTTTGCTAGTCCTCGCGCGCCGATGCGCACCGCGCATGCGCGGCCGTCTTCCCGCCCGAACCGGCTCGTGCCGGCCAGTCTTCTTTTGTCCGCGCTCGGTACGGTCGTGTTTCGCCGTTCGCGCCCCAAAGTTGACCTCGCTTTATCGACTTCGTTCAAAAAAAAAAAAAAAAAGGTGTCAGAAGGAGACCTTTATGGTTTTCTCCCTTCCCGTACTTCCAGTCTTTGCCCCGGTAAGTTTTCTTTCGTCGTCGGGGTAGGCCCTATTTAGGCCTCGGTCGAAGTTTTTCTTCCCCCTATTTTTGCGGTGCCATTTTCGCCATTTCGAGTTTTGATCTCGCCGGCGCAATTTTTCCGCCCATGACATCGAAGTCTTCCAGCGGCTTCAAGAAGTGCACCCAGTGCGCCCGGGTAATCTCGCTCACTGACAGGCACGCGTCGTGTCTTCAGTGTCTGGGGGCTGGGCACCGCCCTCAGGCCTGTAGTCTGTGTTCCCTTTTACAAAAGCGAACTCAGGTAGCGAGGTTAGCCCAGTGGAACATTTTGTTCTCGGGCTCTTCGTCGGCATCGGCACCGGGAGTATCGACTGCTTCGACGCCTGGACCTTCATCTTCGCCCCCGATTGCATCGAGTGCATCGAGGTATCGGCCCTCTGCATCGGGGCGACATCGGAAGGCTGCGTCGGCGTCGGTATCGAGACCTCCTCGGCTGCTGATGTCGTCGGACGGTGGTGCTTCGTCTGGAGTGCAGGTGAGGGCTGTCCATTCCCCTGCTGGTGGCGGTGAGCCTTCGGGTGGGTCTCCCCCCATTCCGAGGGCTCCTGTGGTACAGCCCCCCCCCCGAGACCGACCTCCTTCGGTCTCGGCCCCGAGGAAGTGACGGCTGGATTCTACGTCCTCCTCGTCGGTGCCGTGAAACTCCGGTGACATGCTTCGTCCCAAGAAGTCGAAGAAGCATCATCACCGGTCCCCTTCCCGTGTCGGCACCGAGAGCTCTGGGTCGCCGAGGGAGTCGGCACCCAGTAGGCATCGGCACTAAGAGGACCGCTCGCCCTCTGTTCAAGAGGTGTCGATGCGCTACCCTTTGGACAGCCCGGAACAGCCTCCACACCAGGAACAGACTCTGACATCGACGCCTGCATCGGCTTCCATGCCTTTTTCTACAGCCGCTCTGAACAAGACTCTCCGGGCCGTTCTCCCAGAGATCCTGGGAGAGCTGTTGCGCCCTACCCCTCCGGTACCGGGGGTGCTTGCGCCACCGGTACCGTCGAGCGAGGCGCCGGCTGGCCCATTGCCCGGGGTGAGGTCTCCGGCGTCGGTGCCGCGTGCGGTACCGACTGCGGTAGCCTCCCAGGAAGGCTCCCCGACTACGTCAGCGGAGGGAGCTTCGCCGGTGCGGGCGAGGGAGTCGAGCCGGGCACGGTTGCAGACACAGGTCCGTGAACTTGTGTCTGACACCGATGGTGAGGCCTCGTGGGAAGAAGAAGAAGACATCAGATATTTTTCTGACGAGGAGTCTGAGGGTCTCCCTTCTGATCCCACTCCCTCTCCTGAAAGACAGCTTTCTCCCCCCGAGAGTCTGTCTTTCGCTTCCTTTGTCCGGAAGATGTCTACGGCCATCCCCTTCCCGGTGGTTGTGGAGGATGAGCCCAGGGCTGAAATGTTTGAGCTCCTGGACTATCCTTCTCCACCTAAGGAAGCGTCCACAGTACCCATGCATCATGTCCTCAAAAAGACATTGCTGGCGAACTGGACCAAGCCATTAAGTAATCCCCACATCCCCAAGAAGATTGAGTCCCAGTACCGAATCCATGGGGACCCAGAGCTGATGCGCACTCAGTTGCCTCACGACTCTGGAGTTGTGGATTTGGCCCTAAAGAAGGCCAAGAGTTCTAGGGAGCATGCTTCGGCGCCCCCGGGCAAGGACTCTAGAACCTTGGACTCCTTTGGGAGGAAGGCCTACCATTCTTCTATGCTCGTGGCCAAAATTCAGTCGTACCAGCTCTACACGAGCATACACATGCAGAACAATGTGCGGCAGTTGGCGGGCTTGGTGGATAAGCTCCCCCCTGAGCAAGCCAAGCCTTTTCAGGAGGTGGTCAGGCAGCTGAAGGTGTGCAGAAAATTCCTGGCCAGAGGGGTGTATGACACCTTTGATGTTGCGTCCAGGGCCGCTGCTCAAGGTGTGGTGATGCGCAGACTCTCATGGCTGCGTGCCTCCGACCTGGAGAATAGAATCCAGCAGCGGATTGCGGACTCGCCTTGCCGTGCGGATAATATTTTTGGAGAAAAAGTCGAACAGGTGGTAGAGCAGCTCCACCAGCGGGACACCGCATTCGACAAGTTCTCCCGCCGGCAGCCTTCAGCCTCTACCTCTACAGGTAGAAGATTTTTTGGGGGAAGGAAGACTGTTCCCTACTCTTCTGGCAAGCGTAGGTACAATCCTCCTTCTCGACAGCCTGCGGCCCAGGCTAAGCCCCAGCGCGCTCGCTCTCGTCAGCAGCGTGCGCCTCAGCAAGGCCCCTCGGCTCCCCAGCAAAAGCAAGGGACGAGCTTTTGACTGGCTCCAGCAGAGCATAGCCGACATACAAGTGTCAGTGCCGGGCGACCTGCCAGTCGGAGGGAGATTGAAAGCTTTTCACCAAAGGTGGCCTCTCATAACCTCCGATCAGTGGGTTCTCCAAATAGTCCGGCAAGGATACACCCTCAATTTGGCCTCAAAACCTCCAAATTGTCCACCGGGAGCTCAGTCTTACAGCTTCCAGCACAAGCAGGTACTTGCAGAGGAACTCTCCGCCCTTCTCAGCGCCAATGCGGTCGAGCCCGTGCCATCCAGGCAAGAAGGGCTGGGATTCTATTCCAGGTACTTCCTTGTGGAAAAGAAAACAGGGGGGATGCGTCCCATCCTAGACCTAAGGGCCCTGAACAAATATCTGGTCAAAGAAAAGTTCAGGATGCTTTCCCTGGGCACCCTTCTCCCCATGATTCAGGAAAATGATTGGCTATGCTCTCTGGACTTGAAGGACACCTACACACACATCCCGATACTGCCAGCTCACACAGTATCTGCGATTTCAGCTGGGCACACGTCACTTCCAGTACTGTGTGCTACCCTTTGGGCTCGCCTCTGCGCCCAGAGTGTTCACGAATGCTTGGCTGTAGTAGCAGCGGCACTTCGCAGACTGGGGGTACACGTGTTCCCATATCTCGACGATTGGCTGGTGAAGAACACATCCGAGGCAGGTGCCCTGCAGTCCATGCAGATGACTATTCGCCTCCTGGAGCTACTGGGGTTTGTGATAAATTATCCAAAGTCCCATCTTCTCCCAGTGCAGAAACTCGAATTCATAGGAGCTCTGCTGGATTCTCGGACGGCTCACGCCTATCTCCCAGAGACAAGAGCCAACAACTTGTTGTCCCTCGTCTCGCGGGTGCGAGCGTCCCAGCAGATCACAGCTCGGCAGATGTTGAGATTGCTGGGCCACATGGCCTCCACAGTTCATGTGACTCCCATGGCCCGCCTTCACATGAGATCTGCTCAATGGACCCTAGCTTCCCAGTGGTTTCAGGCTGCTGGGGATCTAGAAGACATGATCCACCTGTCCACGAGTTTTCTCAAATCCCTGTATTGGTGGACAATTTGGTCCAATTTGACGCTGGGACGTCCTTTCCAAATTCCTCAGCCACAAAAAGTGCTGACCACGGATGTGTCTCTCCTGGGGTGGGGAGCTCATGTCGATGGGCTTCACACCCAAGGAAGCTGGTCCCTCCAGGAACGCGATCTGCAGATCAATCTCCTGGAGTTACGAGCGATCTGGAACGCTCTGAAGGCTTTCAGAGATCGGCTGTCCCACCAAATTATCCAAATTCAGACAGACAACCAGGTTGCCATGTACTACGTCAACAAGCAGGGGGGCACCGGATCTCGCCCCCTGTGTCAGGAAGCCGTCAGCATGTGGCTCTGGGCTCGCCGTCACGGCATGGTGCTCCAAGCTACAAATCTGGCAGGCGTAAACAACAGTCTGGCCGACAGGTTGAGCAGGATTATGCAACCTCACGAGTGGTCGCTCAATTCCCGTGTAGTGCGGCAGATCTTCCAGGTGTGGGGCACCCCCTTGGTAGCTCTCTTCGCATCTCGAGCCAACCACAAAGTCCCTCAGTTCTGTTCCTGACTTCAGGCCCACGGCAGACTGGCATCGGATGCCTTCCTCCTGGACTGGGGGGAGGGTCTGCTGTATGCTTATCCTCCCATACCTCTGGTGGGGAAGACTTTGTTGAAACTCAAGCAAGACCGAGGCACCATGATTCTGATTGCTCCTTTTTGGCCGCGTCAGATCTGGTTCCCTCTTCTTCTGGAGTTGTTCTCCGAAGAACCGTGGAGATTGGAGTGTTTTCCGACCCTCATCACACAGGACGAAGGGGTGCTTCTGCATCCCAACCTCCGGTCCCTGGCTCTCACGGCCTGGATGTTGAGAGCGTAGACTTTGCCTCTTTGGGTCTGTCAGAGGGTGTCTCCCGCATCTTGCTTGCTTCCAGGAAAGATTCCACTAAGAGGAGTTACTTCTTTCTGTGGAGGAGGTTTGCCGTCTGGTGTGACAGCAAGGCCCTAGATCCTCGCTCTTGTCCTACACAGACCCTGCTTGAATACCTTCTGCACTTGTCTGAGTCTGGTCTCAAGACCAATTCTGTAATGGTTCACCTTAGTGCAATCAGTGCATACCATTACCGTGTGGAAGGTAAGCCGATCTCAGGACAGCCTTTAGTTGTTCGCTTCATGAGAGGTTTGCTTTTGTCAAAGCCCCCTGTCAAGCCTCCTACAGTGTCATGGGATCTCAATGTCGTTCTTACCCAGCTGATGAAACCTCCTTTTGAGCCACTGAATTCCTGCCATCTGAAGTACTTGACCTGGAAGGTCATTTTCTTGGTGGCAGTTACTTCAGCTCGTAGAGTCAGTGAGCTTCAGGCCCTGGTAGCCCAGGCCCCTTACACCAAATTTCATCATAACAGAGTAGTCCTCCGCACTCACCCTAAGTTCTTGCCAAAGGTTGTGTCGGAGTTCCATCTGAACCAGTCAATTGTCTTGCCAACATTCTTTCCCCGTCCTCATTCCTGCCCTGCTGAACATCAGCTGCACACATTGGACTGCAAGAGAGCATTGGCCTTCTATCTGGAGCGGACGCAGCCCAACAGACAGTCCGCCCAATTGTTTGTTTCTTTTGATCCCAACAGGAGGGGAGTGGCTGTGGGAAAACGCACCATATCCAGTTGGCTAGCAGATTGCATTTCCTTCACTTACGCCCAGGCTGGGCTGGCTCTTGAGGGTCATGTCACGGCTCATAATGTTAGAGCCATGGCAGCGTCGGTAGCCCACTTGAAGTCAGCCACTATTGAAGAGATTTGCAAAGCTGCAACGTGGTCATCTGTCCACACATTCATATCTCATTACTGCCTGCAGCAGGATACCCGACGCGACAGTCGGTTCGGGCAGTCAGTGCTTCAGAATCTGTTCGGGGTTTAGAATCCAACTCCACCCCCCTAGGCCCATGTTTGTTCTGTTCCAGGCTGCACTCTCAGTTAGTTGGTAAATTTTTTAGGTCAATCTCAGTTATGGCCTCACCGTTGCGAGGCCCAATTGACCATGGTTGTTGTTTTGAGTGAGCCTGGGGGCTAGGGATACCCCATCAGTGAGAACAAGCAGCCTGCTTGTCCTCGGAGAAAGCGAATGCTACATACCTGTAGAAGGTATTCTCCGAGGACAGCAGGCTGATAGTTCTCACAAACCCACCCGCCTCCCCTTTGGAGTTGTGTCTTCCCTTGTCTTTGTCTTGCTACATATGAGACTGGCCAGCATGAGCCGGTTCGGGCGGGAAGACGGCCGCGCATGCGCGGTGCGTATCGGCGCGTGAGGACTAGCAAAGTACGTTGCTAGAAAGTGTTCCGATTGGAGGGGCTGCCGTGGACATCACCCATCAGTGAGAACAATCAGCCTGCTGTCCTCGGAGAATACCTTCTACAGGTATGTAGCATTCGCTATCTATCCCATCAGTTCTAAGGTTTTGATTGGGCTTAGTTCCAGTTAGTAAGAACTTTGCTTTATCCTTGTTTAGTTTTAATAATATGTATTCATCCAATCCATAATTAAAGAGAAGGAATGAAATATTTTGTTGTGTGTATCCTGCAACATGCAGTTTACTTGAACAATAATAGAAATGTCATCTGCATAGATGAAAACATGATAGCCTGCCATCTCTAACTTTCTCCCTAAAGATGACAACAGTACATTAAATAGTACTGGTGATAAAGGAGACCCTTGCGGACCCCTGATAATGGACATCATTTCTCTGATAAAACTCCCTGCATATACCATCTAAAGTTTCTATAGAAATAAGTAGTAGTAGCAGCAGCAAGAAAAAAAAGAAGAGTGGGGGAAGATAGGCTCTTAACCAATCAATAAGGGAGCCATATATTTGAAAATGGTATAATGTTTATTATAACAGGTCGGCTCGACACAGCCGTGTTTCGGCGACGTAGCACCATCTTCAGGAGTCTACAAAGCCAAATATAAAACATAAATATGACTGTAAACTGTAAACAACAATGATCATAAAAGAATATTATAGATATAGTAACGTAGAAGACATCTATAAAAGCATGAATTATAATTTAAAAAGACATCAAATAAATTTATAAGTACAAAAATGCATGAAATGTTTCCACGAAAAGCAATTACAAATTAAACACAATTAAAAACATAATTAAAAACAAACAAAACTAAATAAGATGTGGTGTTGCAAATGAAAACTTAAATTCCTAAAATGCACAGAGAGGTAGGAATGACACATCAATATCATATATAAACTCTAAGCAAGGAATTTTTTTTTTTTAAAACGAAAAAATAGTGACATGGTGAACACATTTGTAAAACGAAGCACAAAAATGGTGCAAACATTTATCCACTGTAGGCAGTGTACATGTACTTCTAATGATGTGGAACAATGAGAAAATGCTTATAAGTAAGTAAAGGATATGACACTTGTTGTATAAACAATGGAACAAATGTTGAGGTGTAAGATGTTCCAAAAATATACTTTTACAGTTAATTCATGTTAATGGATCTCAGAGTAACATTACACATTGGAATAGTAATAAGATTATATATGTGTATACATATAAGTGCATGTATATTGGCACATGCTAGAAGCATGATTGGTAATATTTGCTCAAGAACACTGGTCCTAATGTTACATAGCAGCAGCATATAAAGTTCTATTCTACGTACTCAACTACCCTGTTTCCCCGAAAATAAGACATCCCCTGAAAATAAGACCTAGTAGAGGTTTTGCTGAATTGCTAAATATAAGGCCTCCCCCGAAAGTAAGACCTAGCAAAGTTTTTGTTTGGCCTCGATGGGACATGGACACAGAAACCTTAATATTTTCGCTGCAACCCAAAGACGAAATAATCCTACCTAATAAAAAGCACATCCAACGTTCTGAAGCCGCCAGCGTTGCAGTGAAGCCTGAAGCCCTGAAATGTTTGTCGGCTTCGTAATAGCTCCGCCCTCCACTCGCTAGCCCCGCCCTTGGAGCACAGCTGATCACAACAAAGTTGCTCGCGCTGTTCCGCCCTCCCGCCCCTCGCTGTCAGAGCCCCGCCCTCGGAGCCCTGCCGTCCTCTGAGCCCTCCACTCGCTAGCCCCGCCCTCGGGCTCGCGCTGTTCCGCCCTCCCGCCGTGTCACTCACTCAGTTCCTCACGCTGCTCAAAAAAAGACGTCACGGGAGGCAAGGGGTCAGTAACGGGGGGGGGGGTTGAAATCGAAGGGACGAGAGAATCTGCAACTCCGTGGGAGGGGCGTGGGCGGAGCTTCGAAACAAGCAGGACTGGTTGGAGGTGGTGTTGAATGGTAATGGTAGTAACAAGAAATTCTTGATAGGATTCACAGTTTGGTTATGCTGGTTTGTGATGACAACTACTGTACAGTATATAATGTTCATTTTTTTTGTTCAACAATAAATGTGAATTCTTCTTCATGAAAAAATAAGACATCCCCTGAAAATAAGACCTAGCGCATCTTTGGGAGCAAAAATTAATATAAGACACTCTTATTTTTGGGGAAACAGGGTAACTTATAAAATTATGCATATAGGGGTAGATTTAAGAAAGATCACTAAATGTTAGGCACCAAACCTTTGGGCACTAAGTATCAATAATATAACAGCAGTTCTGTAGGCAGTTAGGTGCATAATTGCATCTATTCCTTAACATGTGCGAGCAAGCCCTGAGCCTCTCCTTGACCCGCCCATGCCCTTCCCTGGTTCACACATCCCTTGCAGTTGTGTGCTGTGGATTTTAAGTAACATAGTAAATGACGGCAGATAAAGACCTGTACGGTCCATCCAGTCTGCCCAACAACATAAACTCATTTTACATGGTATGTGATACTTTATATGTATACCTGAGTTTGATTTGTCCTTGCCTTTCTCAGTGCACAGACCGTAGAAGTCTGCCCAGTACTGTTCTTGTACTAAGTTCGGAAGCTAACATCGAAGCCCCTTAAAATTTACACTCCAGCCCATCCCTATCTATTCAGTCACAATCAGGGCGTAGACCGTAGAAGTCTGCCCAGCTCCCGTTTTGTTTCCAGTTACCGGCGTCACCACCCAATCTCCGCTAAGATTCCACGGAACCATTCCTTCTAAACAAGATTCCTTTGTGTTTATCCCACGCATGTTTGAATTCCATTACCGTTTTCATCTCCACCACCTCCCACGGGAGGGCATTCCACATATCCACCACCCTCTCCGTGGAAAAATACTTCCTGACATTAGTTCTGAGTCTGCCCCCCTTCAACCTCAATTCATGTCCTCTAGTTCTACCGCCTTCCCATCTCCGGAAAAGGTTCGTTTGCGGATTAATACCTTTCAAATAGGTGCACATTAGAATACTTGACTTAGGGTCATTTGTTTGCATAACTGCTAATTGGTGCCAGTTAGCACCAATTAACACTACTTAGTGCCAATTATTGCTAGTTAATATCAATTAGCAGTTTATTATTATATTATGTGTGCAACTGACTTTGTTCGTGCGCACAACCTTGTGCACAAAACATTAGATTGGGTGGGCAAGTTTATAGAATTTTGGGGTTTGTGTTATTCATATTTTTAAAAATATATATGTTGCTTTGGTGGCTTTGTCTGGTAATCAGTACAAACACTGAATAATAGAAATAAATATGTCTGGAAATAGGCATGGTTTTGGTGAATTCTCCTAATTTTTCCTCTTATTTTCCCCCAGATGGGCATGTGGAGTGATTATGTACACCCTGCTGGCAGGGTCTCCACCTTTCTGGCATCGTAAGCAGATGCTGATGTTGAGGATGATCATGGAAGGTCGCTACCAGTTTGGATCCCCAGAATGGGATGACAGATCTGACACTGTCAAGGATCTGGTAAGTCCTGCTGCTTCCAGAAACTCTGACAGATTGGAACTGATCCAAGCCAGCATTTAATAGTGTCACTTGACAGTCCGCTGAGACTTTCCAGACTTTCCATGATAGGATAGGGTTTAGTGGTATACCTATTTCAGGTTTCCTGTGAGCCTCACTGATAGGAGCTAACCCAGATCAGGGTTTTGGTTTAATGGTGTCATAGACTCAGAGGCAGATGCAGCAACCAAACGTAAAAAAATCTAAATCATTAAAGTCCCTAACGATTTTAAAAAAACGAAGAATGCACCAAAAAAAAAAAGTCACACATGCTCAGATCGGTATTGAAACGTACAATGTATCAAAGAATCACAATACACATCGGTAATCGGCCCCTAAATCATGCGCAGAGCAGCCAAGCGTTTTGCTGGCTGCTCTGCGCATGCTGCAAACGTCAAAACAAACAAACAAAAAAGCCACAACACATACACATGGCTACCCGGTCAGCAAAATACAAAAACAAAGGATCAGGAGGGGGCAAGGGCGCTCGTCCGGAGCGTCCTGTATGGACGGCCTTGCCCCCCCCCCCCTCCCCCCACGAAAAAGCAAAATTCTAGCAGCCCCGGTCCCCCTCCCTTCCTGTTCTTCTGCTTTGCAAAAGCTAACTCCGCCTCCCATCATTCTTCTGCCCCGCCCCCGCTGCCCCCCCTGAGGTAAACTACGCCGCTCCCCCCCTCCACCGAGACCCCCCTCCCTATTACCGACCCGAGCAGCGCCTCTCACCTCTTTCTGAAGCGCTGCACGGGCAGGAAGATCTGTTGTGTTGGTCGCAGAGTCTCCATGACGTCTCTTCTTCCCTGACCTAGGCCCCGCCTCCTTCTGACGTAAGTAATCTACGTCAGAAGGAGGCGGGATTAGGCCAGGGAAGAAGAGACGTCATGGAGACTCTGCGACCAACACAACAGATCTTCCTGCCCTTGCAGCGCTTCAGAAAGAGGTGAGAGGCGCTGCTCGGGTCGGTAATAAGGAGGGGGGTCTCGGTGGAGGGGGGGAGCGGCGTAGTCGACCTCAGGGGGGGCAGCGGGGGCGGGGCACGGGGTGGAAGAATGACGGGAGGCGGAGTTAGCTTTTGCAAAGCAGAAGAACAGGAAGGGAGGGGGACCGGGGCTGCTAGAATTTCACTTTCTCGTGGGGGGGGGGAAGTGGCGGACAGTGGGGAGCAGCGGGGGGGGGGCACGGGGCGGAAGAATGACGGGAGGCGGAGTTAGCTTTTGCAAAGCAGAAGAACAGGAAGGGAGGGGGACCGGGGCTGCTAGAATTTCGCTTTCTCGTGTGGGGGTGGGGGGGGAAGTGGTGGACAGTAGGGAGCAGCGGGGGGGGGGGGGGGCATGGCCGTCCATACAGGACGCTCCTGATGAGCGCCCTTGCCCCCTCCAGATCCTTTTTTTATTTTTTTTATTTGATGTGTTTTCTGACACGTTTTCTTTAAGCTTAAGCACAGCTCTTTTGGACATATGTAATGCTACGTCCTTTGGACCAATCACAGCGCTTTTAGCTCTGCTAATGCGCTGGGATTGGCTCAAAGTTTGTTTATTTTTTCACTTTACGATTTTTCCTGGCACAGAGCTGTCCTAACGAGAGGTCCAGACCTCTCGTTAGATTTCCTGCCTTTTTCCTGCGTAAAGGCAATCGGAAAAGGTTAGTGCATCTCATTTCAGTGGGGTTTTTACACTAATTGCTCATCTCCATTCCGTTTTCGTTAGCTGCTAGCTTCCTCGGTAAAAGCCCTTTGATGCATGCAACGGATCAAAATTTCCTCGTTGGAGGGTCATTAAAGGCTCATTAAGCTTTAGTGCATCTGCCTCTCAGTCCCAAGAAGTCATAATCCCTTGCCAGAGAAACATCAAAATCAACAGTAACACATTCAACATTTTTAGGTTCCAGTGTTCGCTGCCTTAAGACTGTAATTTTATAAAGGATTTTTTTTTTGGTCATGCTGATATGCCTTTATACTTGTGTAAAAAAATTATAAAAATTAGCCCCTACATGAAAATAGGTGTATAGGTGTACATTACCCAGATATAGGCATATTTGTAGGAGAAGTTTGGGTGGAGAGCAGGCAGAGCCGTGAAGTACACGCGTAGGTTATAAAATACATACCTAGACTTCCAGTGGCGCTGTGGCATGAGCAGGAGGTGTTCTCACTAGCTCCTGGCCCACTATGCTTCCCCTGCCCCAGCTACCAGTAAAAAAGCAGCCTAGAGCAGCTATGCACTTTTTTGAGGCAATCATGGTTGAGTAGGTGAAGCTTAGTTTGGTGCACTTGGTGATTTTTATAAGTTCAGAGAGCCAGAGTAGTTCCCGTTTTCCCCTTCCCCCTTTTTTCTTCCTGCTTTTTCTTCTTTCTGTTTCCTTTTCTCTCCCTACTCCTCCCTCTTTTTTTTTCTTCCAAACATTTATTGGATTTATGTTAGTATCTTTTAACTTATGTGAGCTGTATGTATTTTTACAGGTCGGTTTGGGTTTTCTTATGTATCATTGTTTTTATTGACAATAATTCAGACTTGTCAGGTATGCTCTTTCCACAGTATGTTTTCAGTTTAAAGGTATTATCACATGGTATTAGTGTTTTTGCATCAGATAGTGATCCTATTTTTCCATTGTATGTTTTATGGTTATAAGTATCGGTACATCACTGCTTATTTCTGTAAATGTTTGATGCACATGGATGCTGCTATAGTATTATATCACTGTCATTAAAATCTAAGATGATGTTAGATATATTTATTTTTAATGTTTTTATATATACCACACAATAATGCTGTCACAATTTAGTTTACAAAAATGTTTTTAATCATAGCACATCATGTGCTCTGTGTGTGTGTGTGTATATATATATATATATATATATATAAATTTATTTATTTATTTATTTTTTAATTAATTTTTTTTTTTAGTCTGTGATACTTGGCATTTTACTCTTAAGAGGATGCTTGTCACACATTTGGTGTGGTGAATCACGTTTGTACTTTTATGTGAAATACTATATCTTTATTGTCATTACATGTAAAAGTAAAACAAACACAGCAGTGCAACCAACGCTATATAATAGCTACAAGATAAACAACTTTCATGCTCAAGAATGATGACAGAGAGGTTTGACTATAAGGTCCCATAATCCCACCCCCATTTCCCAATGTAAGGACTCAAAATCACAAGGGTACCAGAACTCTGAGCACAGTCACAGTACTTTAATAAAATCAAACACCCAATGTATAAAAAAAAATGTAGCAAACTCAGAGAGGGTATTCAGATATGCAGTCCAAGTGTTCAAAATTTTTTTCTTACCCTGCCATCCCCGAGTATGCACAGAAAGGCGTTCCATAACCACAGTGGTGTTCCGAGGGGCGCTGACATCCGGGCGGATCGCCGATGCGCCCCGCCCCCCCCCCGGGTGCAGCGCCCCCCCCCCCCCCTCCGTGCAGCGCGATCCCCCCCCCCCCGGCGAAGGGACACCGGCGAAAGAACCCCCCCCCGGGGCAGAGGGAGCATGGAAACCAACGACGCTGACCGGCATGGCACCCCCCCAGCGGCGTGCACCCGGGGCGGACTGCCCCCACCGCCCCGCCACTGCATAACCATCAAATTGTGCATTTGGTTACACCATAATGTCACACAAGGAAGCTGAGCCTTGATCCAGTGCAGCAAAAGACAATGTTTGACCACCAGTGCAGCCTTTCAAAGGAATAGACCAGACACCTGAGTGCCCTCCACAATGACAGACAGGCTTTATTTTTGGTTATTGGTGTACTGCGCGGTTCTGGCTGCAAACGATACAGCAAAGACATGGAAAGGCTACTCCAGGCCTTGATGGAGGGCCAGCAGCAAAAGCAACAGATCCTGCAACAGCAGCAGTTTATGCACGTACATTTTGAGCAACAGCAACAACAGATGCAACAGCAAGTGTTGCAGAAGCTAGTAGAGCTTCAACAGAGCTCTCAGGCCTAAGCAGGGCTGGCAGTCCTGCAAGCGACCCCCTCCAGTTTCAGTATTAAAGAAGATGGTGCCTGAGGACAACCTGGACTATTTCCTTACCAATTTTGAAAGAAATGCTTGCCTTGCTGGTTGGCCAGAAGCATCATGGATAGTTTATCTGGAGCACTTATTGACCGGTAGCAGCCAGACAGCATTCCAAGATGTTAATTCCACTGGGACAGCCAACTATGCAGAAGTAAAAGCTGCCATTTTGGAGAGGGCGGGCTGCACCCCAGAGGCCTATCGGCAGAGGTTCCGGAAGAAGTGCCTACAAGTTAAAGAAAACCCCCGGAGTTTCTTCTATGACTCAAGAAGGTCGCCTGGAGATGACTGCAACCGGAAGGCAAGACAGGTGCGGAGAGATGCAATAGCAGACTTGGAGGAGCTGAGGGAGACAGAGTGGTACATAGAGGAGGCCTACAGGGAGACTTGTAGAGAAGTCCCACCTCCAATCTGGCAGCCCCTGTACTGCCTTAGAGGAGGGAGGTCTTCTAAAAGGAGAGCATCGCCTTGGTGCAGATGGAAGTAATCCTGTAGCCAGGACCAGCACACCAGGGTATGCAATATCCTCTCGCACAGAGGATGTGTCTCCAGGAGCTACTGCCAAGGAGGGAAGGGTTAGGAGACTGTTGTAGTTGGTGATTCAGTTTATAGGCATATAAGACAGCTGAGTGGCTGGTGATGTGAGGATCGCCTGGTCACTTGCCTTCCTGTTGTGAAGGTGGTGGACCTCATGCGTCACCTAGATAGAATTTTAGATAGTGCTGGGGAGGAGTCGACTGTCTTGTTAAGTATGGGTACCAGTGACATAGGAAAAATGTGGGAGGAGGTTCTGGAAAGCCAAATTTAGGCTCTTAGGTAGGAAGCTCAAATCCAGAACTCTAAGGTATCATTTTCTGAAGTGCTACCCATTCCGCCACAGGGCCCCAAGAGACAGGCAGAGCTCCAGAGTATCAATGCATGATGAGGCAATGGTGCAGGAGAAGGGTTTTAGATTTGTTAGGAACTGGGCGACATTCTGGTGAAGGGGGAACCTATTCCGAAAGGCTGGGCTTCCATATTAACCAGGGTGGGACCAGACTGCTGGCATCAGCATTTTAAAAGGCGATGGAGCAGATTTTAAGCTAGGAACTGGGGGAAGGCAAACAGTCGCTCAAAAGTGCATGGTTCGGAATAAGGTATCTTCCAAAGATATCACCAAAACAGGGGAGATAAGGTATCCCGATAGTGAGGTTGCCAAAGAGAACATAGTAGATCAGGTGTCCTTAAATAAAAATTAGACAAAAGATTGAAAATTAATACTGTCACGTACTGAGCATGATGTAAATAGGAACAACAAACGTAGTTTGAAATGTCTATATGCAAATGCCAGAAGCCTAAGAAATAAGATGGGAGAGTTAGAATATATTACACTAAATTAGATATAATAGGCATCTCTGAGACCTGGTGGAAGAAGGATAACCAGTGGGACACTGTCATACCAGGGTACAAGTTATATAGTAGTGATATGGTGGATCGAATTGGTGGAAGGGTAGCATTGTATGTTAAGGAGGACCTTGAATCAAATAGATTGAAAATTCTGCAGGAAACAAAACACATCTTGGAATCCCTATGGATCGAAATTCCATGTGTAAAGGGGAAAAGGATAGTGATAGGAGTGTACTACCGTCCGCCTGGCTAGGATGAACAGATGGATGTAGAAATGTTAAGGGAAATTAGGGAGGCTAACAAACTGGGCAACAATAATAATGGGTGATTTCAATTACCCCGATATTGACTGGGTAAATGTAACACTTACATGCTAGGGAGGTAAATTTCCATGACAAAATCAAGGACAGCTTTATGAAGCAGCTGGTACAGAGGCTGATAAGAGAAGGAAAAATTCTAGACCTAGTCCTTAGTAGAGCGCATGATCTGGTGTGGGAGGTAATGGTGATGGGACCACTTGATAACAGTGATCAGACTTGATATTAGCTTTGGAGTAAGTATACACAGGAAATCCAGTACGTTAGCATTTAACTTTCAAAAAGGAGACTGTGATAAAATGAGTGAAAAAAAAACTTAGGGGAGCAGCTGCAAGGGTCAAAAATTTACAGCAGGTGTGGATTCATTCTGTTCAAAAATACTATCCTGGAAGCCCAGGCCAAATATATTCCGTGTATTAAAAAAGGAGGGAAGAAGACCAACTGACAGCTGGCATGGTTAAAAAGTAAGGCGAAGGAAGCTATTAGAGCTAAAAGAAAATCCTTCAGAAAATGGAAGAAGGATCAGATTGAAAATGATAAGAGACAGCATAAGGAATGGCAAGTCAAATGCAAAGCACTGATAAGGAAGGCTATGAGGGACTTTGAAAAAAATGTTGTGTTGGCGGCAAAAACACATAGTAAAAGCAAGAAGCTGGCAAAAGAATCGGTTGGACCACTAGATGACTGAGGTGTAAAGGGGGCACTCAGGGAAGACAAAGCCATAGCAGAGATTAAATTAATTCTTTGCTTCGGTCTTCACCGAGGAAGATTTGGGAGAGAAACCGGTGCCAGAAATGATATTCAAAGCTGATGAGCCGGAGAAACTGAATGAAATCTCTATAAACCTGGAGGATGTAATGTGGCAATTTGACAAATTGAAGAGTAGCAAATCTCCTAGACCGGATGGTATTCATCCCAGAGTATTGATAGAATTGAAAAATGAACTGGTGGAACTATTGTTAGTAATATGTAATTTATCTTTAAAATTGAGCATGGTACTGCAATATTGAAGGGTGGGGTGGCCAGTGTAACGCTGATTTTTTTAAAAAGGTTCCAGAGGAGATCCGGGAAATTTATAGACGGTGAGCCTGACGTCGGTGCCTGGTAAAATGGAAGACACCTTTGTAAAGAACAAAATTACAGAGCATATTCAAAAGCATGGATTAATGAGAGAAAGACAACATGGATTTAGTGAGGGGAAATTTTGCCTCACCAATCTATTACATTTCTTTGAAGGGATGAACAAATATGTGGATAAAGGTGAGCCGGTTTTCAAAAGGCATTTGACAAAGTACCTTATGAAAGACTGCAGAGGAAATTGAAGAGTCATCGGATAGGAGGTAGTGGCCTTTTGTAGATTAAAAACTGGTTAAAAGATAGAAAACAGAGAGTAGGGTTAAATGGTCAGTACTCTCAATGGAGAAGGGTAGATAGTGGGGCTCTGCAGGGGTCTGTGCTGGGACTGCTGCTTTTTAACATATTTATAAACAATCTAGAGATGGGAGTAACTAGTGAGGTAATTAAATTTGCTGAAGACACAAAGTTATTCAAAGTTGTTAATTGGCAAGAGGATTGTGAAAAATTACAAGACCTTACGAGACTTGGAGACTGGGCGTCTGAAGGCAGATGATGCTTAATGTAAGCAAGTGCAAAGTAATGCATGTGGGAAAGAAGAACCCAAATTATGTCTACGTAATGCAAGGTTCCACGTTAGGAGTTACCGACCAAAAAAGGGGATCTCGGTGTTGTCGTAGATGATATGTTGAAATCCTCTGTTCAGTTTGCTGCTGTGGCTAAGAAAGCAAATAGAATGTTGTTATTATTAGGAAAGGACTGGAAAAACAAAAATGAGGATGTTATAATGCCTTTGTATTGGTCTATGGTGCAACCGCATCTCAAATATTTTGTTCAATTCTGGTCGCCGCATCTCAAAAAAGATATAGGTGGGCATAATCGAATGCAAACGCCCATCTCCATGGGCATTTATCTCCGAGGGCGGGTCCACAAAGGGGTGGGCCAGACCGTATTTTCTAAAAAGATGGGCGTCCATCTTTTGTTTCGATAATACGGTTTGTGCCGGGCAAATGCATCGCATTTCGGCGGATTTGAGCTGGGCGGTATCGGTTTTCAGCGATAATGGAAACCGAAAGCGCCCAGCTCAAAAATGAACAAATCCAAGGCATTTGGTCATGTGAGGGGCCAGGATTCGTAGTGCACTGGTCCCCCTCACATGCCAGGGCACCCTAGGGGGCACTTGTAACAATTAAAAAAAAATGTAAATACCTCCCAAGTCCATAGCTCCTTTCTCTTGGGTTCTGAGCCCCCCAAATCCCCCCCAAAACCCACTGCCCACAACTCTACACCATTACCTTAGCACTTATGTCTGAAGAGGGGCCACCTAGATGTGGGTACAGTGGGTTTTGGGGGCGGTTTGGAGCGCTCCCATTTAGCAGCACAAGTGTAACAGGTGGGGGGGGGGGGGACCTGCTTACTGCTGTGATAGAGCTGAGTATGACATTTGAGGCTGGCATACAGGCTGGAAAAAAAGTTTTTAAAGTTCCTTTTTTTTTGGTGGGAGGGGGTTAGGGGAGGGAGTCAGGGGAGGTCATCCCCGATTCCCTCTGGTGGTCATCTGGGCAGTTGGGGCACTTTTTGTGAATTTGTTCGTGAAAAAAAAGGGTAAAAAAAAGTGACCCACATTCTCGCTTCTGGCGCCCTTCTTTTTTCCATTATAGGCCGAGCGCGCCCATCTCTCCTCGGCCGATAAACACGCCCCAGTCCCGCCTTCACCATGCCTCCGACCCGCCCCCGTCAACTTTGTCTGTTCCCGCGACAGACTGCAGTTGAAGGCGCCCAAAATCGGCTTTTGATTATACCGATTTGGTCGTCCATGAGAGAAAGCGCCCATCTCCCGATTTGGGTCGAAATATGGGCGTCTTTCTCTTTCGAAAATAAGCTGGATAGTGGAATTAGAAAAGGTACAGAGAAAGGCGATGAAAATGATAAAGGGGATGGGACGACTTCCCTATGAGGAAAGGCTGAAGTGGCTAGGGAGAAAAGATGACTGAGGGGAGATATGATAGAGAACTATAAAATAATGAGTGGAGTGGAACGGGTAGACCTGAATTATTTGTATACTGATCCCAAAAATACTAGAACTAGGGGGCATGCGATGAAGCTACAAAGTGGTAAATTTAAAACAAATTGGAGAAAATGTTTCTTCATTCAACGTGTAATTATACTCTGGAATTTGTTGCCAGAGAATGTGGTAAAGGCGGTTAGCTTAGTGGGGTTTAAAAAAGGTTTGGACAGCTTTCTAAAGGAAAAGTCCATAGACCATTATTAAAATGACTTGGGAAAATCCACTGCTTATTTCATGGATAAGCAGCATAAAATGTATTGAACTTTATTGGGATGTTGCCAGGTATTTGTGACCTGGATTGACCATTGTTGGAAACAGGATGCTGGACTTGATGGACCTTTGGTCTGTCCCAGCAATACTTATGTACTTATGAAGGATGCCACTATTATTATGACCTTGGAAAAATGTCCTTGGTGTTGTAGAAAATGCTGAATGTCATGGCCTTAAATTGTAATGTTCTCCAAGGATTGCAAATCACATAAATCTTTGTGGGGAGGTCAGATGGGACTGAGAAAGTATGCTTCCTTGAGATCCAGCTTGGTTAGAAACTCCCTGCTAGGCGGAAGCTATTATAGACTGTAATGTTTCCATTGTGATGTTGAGCCTTTAACACTGTTGACTCTTTTGAGGTCCAAACTCAGGTGGAAGGAATCCCCTTTCCTGGAACTACAAAGTAAATGGAATAACTTCCTGTTCCCCAATCGCCTCTGGGGACAGGCTCTACTGTGCCTCAATGAAGAAGCATTTGCAAGGTGTCTTGAACTGCTTGACATTTGGCTGGAGCTTTGCATGAAGATTCCAAGAAAAATATCTGGAATTAAATGGGAGAACTCCAGTTTGTAACCCTGCTCTATTATTTCCGAATGATATTGGTCTGAAGTAATTTTGGCCCACCCCTCTTAGAACCTGGTGTCTTGCTATGATGAAATCTGAGGACTGAACCAAGACCCCTTCATTGGGAGGCATTGGTAGACTTGGCATTTGAAGTCAAGTTCTTACTGACAACATGAAAGAAGGCTTGTCTGTTGGAAGTGGGAATTCTGAAAGTTAAATTTGCCTGGTCTGTAGCGCTTGGCCTCACAAATCTAAGATGAAACTGAGAGGATTTAAAAGAATCGTTAGACTTGTCCTTTGGTAATCTCTGACTGAGTCCCCTAATTCTTTAACCAACTTCTCTAGATTTTCTCCAAACAGAAGTTTATCTTTAAAAGGTAGCTTTGCTAGACCTGCCTTAGAAGCCACATCTGTCCAGTGCCTAAGTCAGAACCATCTACTAGCTGAAACTGTCAAGAACTGGCAGGTGTGGCTGTGCACTAGAACTGGTCAGCATGGCTGTCCATTAGAGATCGCTGGTGTGGCTGAGAGCCAGAGCTTGATAGTGTAGCAGAATATGGCTGGCTTATACCATTGTGCATTAGCGGTGGCTGAATTAATTTTGTAATATTGGTAAGCTGTTCAATACAATTAAATGGTGCAAAAGGGCAACAAAAGCATTTAGAGACACTATCAGGCTTATTTTCGATAGAGAAGGACGCCCATCTTTCGACACAAATCGGAAGATGGGCGTCCTTCTCACAGGGTCACCCAAATCAGTATAATCAAAAGCCGATTTTAGACATCCCGAACTACTTTCCGTCGCAGGGACAGCCAAAGTTCATGGGGGCGTGTCGGAGGCATAGCGAAGGCGGGACCTGGGCGTGCTAACACATGGACGTCCTCAACCCATAATGGAAAAAAAAAGGTGTCCCTGACGAGCACTTGGATGACTTTACCTGGTCCTGTTTTTCTTACGACCAAGGCACAAAAAGGTGCCCAAACTGACCAGATGACCACTGGAGAGAATCAGGGATGACCTCCCCTTACTCCCCAGTGGTCACTAACCCCCTCCCACCCTCAATAAACATCTTTAAAAATATTTTGTGCCAGCCTCAAATGTCATACTCAGGTCCATCACAGCAGTATGCAGGTCCCTGGAGCAGTTTTAGTGGGTGCAGTGCATTTCAGGCAGGCGGACCCAGGCCTCCCCCCCCCCCCCCCAACCTGTTACACTTGTGGTGGTAAATGTGAGCCCTCCAAAACCCACTGTACCCACATCTAGGTGCCCCCTTCACCTGTAAGGGCTATGGTAGTGGTGTACAGTGGTGGATAGTGGGTTTTGGGGGGGCTCACCACACAAGGTAAGGGAGCTATTGTACCTGGGAGCAATTTCTGAAGTCCACTGCAGTGCCCCCTAGGGTGCCCGGTTGGTGTCCTGGCATGTCAGGGGGACCAGTGCACTACGAATGATGGCTCCTCCCACTACCAAAGGGCTTGCATTTTGTCGTTTCTGAGATGGGCGTCCTTGGTTTCCATTATCGCCGAAAATCAGAAACGACCAAGTCTAAGGGCAACCTAAATTTCAAGATTTGGGCGTCCCCAACCATATTATCGAAACGAAAGATGGATGTCCACTGCATGCAAATCTATCTCATGAATATTTATTATGGGTATCCTGAAAACCTGACTGGCTGGGGTGCCTCCAGGACCAAGTTTGGGAACCACTGATATAAAGCCTTTGCCCCATAAGCTTAACTGAAGCCTCCGAAAGGAAATAGGAGCCCACCACAGGAACCTGAGACAGAGCTGTACAGTGAGACTCTACTGCCTGCTGGAGATAGAAAGATACTGAATGGAACCTAGTGCACAGCAGCCTTATATTGCAAAGTTCTAATTTACTCTCTATCTCCACCTGCTGGTAGATGAGCACAACCTACAAGTATGGACTAATCCTTTGGAGATGCTAAGTGGTATATCAAGAACTGAAAGCACTGAATAACTTGAAACATAGGCATATATTTTATAAAACCAATGTATGCATGTTATGTGTCTAAAAAGTTACGTCTGCTCTAAGGCAGGTGTAACTTTTCCAGATAAGTTTCCGTGGACTTGTGGGGTATTTCATAACATAAATATGTATCTTGCAATTTTGCTCCAGCTGTACCTGATCTCCACCCCTGGGAAGGCATACGAATAAAAGCATATTCTATGTGTCAGTAGCACGTATAGGATGATGGATTTGATATACTTCTTTTCTGTGGTACAGTATTATATGCAGGTATTTTTTTCTGTCACTGATGGGCTCAGAATCTGTTTTTATTTGTACCTGTTCTTTATACACCAGGCAACTTTGTTTTAAGCACAAGAAAGGCTTACAAAAGTATCCCCTTCGTGCGCAAATAAAGAAAATGGGTTGGAGGAAAGTTGATCTTCCAGAACTGACATTTCTTTTCTTGGTCTCTTGATTTCTTTTGTTTTATTCCACAAGATCTCTCGCCTCCTAATGGTGAACCCTGCTGAACGGCTGACAGCAGAACAAGCCCTGCAGCACCCATTCTTCCAGCGTTATGAGAGAGAGGAAGTTCGACACTTCAGTCCGTTACGCAAGTTTCGTGTAAGTTCTTAAAGGGACTGAGTCTCCAAATCCCTCTCAGTACAGGCAGAATGGCCCCTTCCTGAACTGGATAAACTCTTCCTGTACTAGGCAAATGATCTCTTCCTGAGAGAATTTACCTTTCTCTATAAGGGAAACTGTTTTTGTCTTAGATCTCTGCACTGGAAGGGTGGTTCCTTCCAATAGCTGTAGACCCAAGTCTACTGAGAGGATGAGGATTTTATCTTACCTAACATAAGATGTGTCAGTATAAGGTTAAGAATATGGATTGGCAGGTATATTTTTACCAGCTACCAGTGAATGTACAACTTTTTTTTTTGTCTGCTCTCTAGAAAAGGATTGCAATTATTTTTGTTCAGCAACAACATATAGAAACAGGGTAGATTGTCGCGGTAGCTGGTAACTCAAGTCAAATAGTGTCCTAATTGTATAGTTAGTTCTCACTGAAACTCTCTACTATTTGTCTTACATTTTACTCTTATCCAAAACATTGCTGAAAGGGTGTCCTGACAACTCAATTACATCACTATGGGCTGGCCAATTTAGCAGACCACAGTGCATAAGCATAGAAAGGCTTCCTTGAAAAAAACCCATTCTGAAAAAAATGTTTCTTCTGATGATGAAGAAATGGTGGACACCTTTTTCCTGCCCAGTCCTAACAGCGATGAAAGAAGGTAATTAATCTATCTACTTACTATCAAAATGCACTTCAACCTTGGTTCAGAGTTAGAAATGACTGTTGAAAAAAATACTGCAGCTAGTTCTTTCCGTGAATGAAGTTGTGACTTCAGTAGAACAAAGGGTAGTTAAAATGGAAATGATAGCTAAACAAAAAACTGAGGATATTGAAAAAGGGTAATAAGTGATGACCTTGAAAATCAGGATGGAACCAGCAATATTTCCATTATGAATAGCAGTTAACTTGCTCATAAAGTAAACATTTCCAGAATCTCCCCATTAGAAAGCATTAAGTCCAGTATGAGCCCATCCTGCCTCTGTTCCATTATCAACTGCTGGAATAGTTCCTCCAGTAGAGAATTCAGGATTTTCCTGCTTCTAAAAGACCCTTCAATAGAGATTCCACCCCAGTCAACATCTGGCATATTAAAAACACATATTAATAGTACTTTCCCTTTAACAGCTATAAATTGAAGACATTTACAGGCCACAATGAATATAAGGACGGCGTTGCTTTATAGACTGTCCAGCCAATTAGGAGGTAGACATTGTAGATTGAAGTAGTTTTTTGGTTATTTGTTTTTTTTTTTGTGTGTGTATGTTTTGTTTTGTTTTTTTGGCAACAAGTGTAATGTGTGATTTATTTATTTTAGAAATAGTTTTATGTAAATTCTAATTTTAGAAATAGGTTTATGTAAATTCTAATTTTATAGTGCTGGGAAAACTTGCTTTAATTTTTTTTTTTCTTATTTTAGTAGAGAAGACTTAGTTTAATTTTCTCTTTTAGGAGCTTCTTTGCTTGCTTCCTCCAGGATTTTTACCTCCATTTCAAAAGGAGAGGTGAGCAAAATAATGTCTTTTGAAGTCCACGCACTTCTGAGAGACCAAAAGAAAACAGCGCTACTTTCAGCCTACAGGATAGCTGATGAAAAGTTAGGGACTTTAGTAGGGCTTTTTCTGTTTTCTTTCCACAGGTGCAAATACTTATGCAACTACAGTGTGGCTGGGAAACATCGTGCTACCAAAGTTGTTGCCCCAGTTACAGCTTCTGTCTCTGCAGACAGAAAATGTGATCCCAGGAGGAGGGGCTGGTTCAGTGTGCAAAATGTCTTCAGCTTGAATCCCTCATGAAAGAAGTGAAAGAACTGTGAGAGAGGTGGCAAGGTTGAGAAGCATCCACAAAAATGAGAAATACATTGATGAAATGCTTCATGAAGCATTAAAGATTTCCAGCAGTGGGAAAGAAGAAGCAGTGCTGAAAGAGGACAACTGGACTCAGGTCGAGACCCTGCAAGATCGATACCAGGACTCCACCTACCCTCAAACTGAAGAACTGATATGCAATCCTAGAAATGGAGGAGGTGAGAGCATCCAAGAGAGAGAAGGAATCAGAGCTCGAAATTCCCAAAGTTGCTGGATCAGTGACCACTAAGAGTCGAAAGGTAGTGGTGGTTGGCGATTCTCTTCTGAGGGGTACAGAGACATTCATCTGCAGACCAGACATGATGTCCCGGGAGGTGTGCTGTCTGCCAGGTGCCAAAATTCAAGATGTTACAAAGAGCTTGCTGAGACTCATCAAGTCTAATGACTATTATCCAATGCTGCTCATCTATGTTGGCACAAATCATTCTGCTAGGAACCCCTCCAAATGGATAAAAAGTGACTTATGGCTCTGGGAGAGAAGGTAAAGCAGACAGGTGCATAGGTGATGTTCTCGTTAATACTCCCTGTTGAGGGTAAAAGACCAAGGCAGAGAAGATCGCAATCTGGAGATGAATATGTGGCTGCGCAGATGGTGTTGTCAAGAGTATTTTGGCTTCCTGGACCATAGGATGCTTTTCCAAGGGCTGCTGATCAGATATGGTGTCCATTTATCAAAGAATTGAAATCTCTGTCCACTTCGTCTCTCTGTGAAGGAGGCCTGTATGTCACACCAATGTAAGTACATTTGCCATTTTCTCTTTCCATACTGACCCACTGTGCCTCTGTAGGTCCTGCAATTGTGCGTCTTTACTATTATCTTTACCCTATAGTGCTTCTGCCTCTCCTTTTCTTCCTACCTTGTCTTTCCAGAACACATTATAGCCTGGTTTAACTATATCCCAACAACAAAAAAAGAATAGATTATTACTAATCAAAATTATTTATTGCAAAAATAACATTAAATTCTATATATAAAAAACACCTTTTTCATCACCCTCCTCTCAAATCTTATAATATCAAAACTGAATATTAACCTAGTCTTCTCAACTAAATATTCTCAATCTACTTGATTTTTATCAGTCAGTAAACTATAATATATAGTAAACTTCTGTAGCACTTGTATAATCACCAAAAATCACCCATAGATAAACCATGGATATTTAAAGGTCCTTTAATTGATTTAATTCTGTGCAGTTGTAGTCCATTGATATCATTGGGTTAAAGACTCCAAAGTTGATCCTTTCTTTCTTTTAATCCCTTTTCGTATTCACGGTTCTTTGTCAAATTAACAGCTCTACACAAGATTGTGTTTCGCCAAAAAGGCATCATCAGGAGCCTTTCAAAAGCCACCATAAACATATGGCCTCAGTTTGCTCTCAATATCACCTTTCCATGGACGAGAACTATTCGGATTCAACTGCCAGCGACGCAGACGTAGAGCTGTTACTTTGACAAAGAACTGTGAATGCGAAAAGAGATAAAAAGGAAAAAAGGATCAACTTTGGGACATTGGAGTCTTTAACCCAATGATATCAGTGGACTAAATAAGAATGATCTGGACTACAACGGCACAGAATTAAATCAATCAAAGGACTTTTAAATACCCATGGTTTATCTGTGGGTGATTTTTGGTGATTATACAATACAGAACATATGGGATTTATCCATCACTCTTCAGATTACTACTCACCAGGGGTGTAGCCAGACCTCGGCGGGAGGGGGGTCCAGAGCCCAAAGTAAGGGGACACATTTTAGCCACCTCTGCTGCCGCTTCCAACCCCCCCCTGCCGATGCCGCAAGGTACCTTTGCTGGTGGAGGTCCCCAACTCCCGCCATCTGAAGCATTTATCTGTCCCGCGCTGGTCTCCCATTTGCTTCCTCTTCTGTTTTCAGTGCGCCGTGCACTGCACGCTCTTTTTAATGAAACCGAGCATTTTTGTGGATGCTTCTCAACCTTGCCACCTCTTTCACAGTTCTTTCACTTCTTTCATGAGGGATTCAAGCTGAAGACATTTTTGCACACGGAACCAGCCCCTTTCCTGGGATCACATTTTCTGTCTGCATAGAGGCAGAAGCTGTAACTGGGGAACAACTTTGGTGACACGATGTTTCCCAGCCATATTGTAGTTGCATAACTCTTGCACCTGTGGAAAGAAAACAGAAAAAAACCCTACCAAAGTCCCTAACTTTTTCTTAGCTATCCTGTAGATTAAAAGTAGTGGTCTTCTTTTGGTCTAACTCTCAGAAGTGTGAGGACTTCAAAAGAGATTATTTTTGTCACCTCTCCTTTTGAAATGGAGGTAAAAAAAATAAATCCTGGAGGAAGCAAGCAAAAAAGCTCCTAAAAGAGAAAGTTAAACTAAGTCCTCTCTACTAAAGTGGTTAGGGTGGTGGACTTTGGTCCTGGGGAACTGAGTTCAATTCCCACTTCAGGCACAGGCAGCTCCTTGTGACTCTGGGCAAGTCACTTAACCCTCCATTGCCCCATGTAAGCCGCATTGAGCCTGCCATGAGTGGGAAAGCGCGGGGTACAAATGTAACAAAAAAAAAAAAAAAAAGAAAATGAAAATAACAGTTTTCCAAGCACTATAAAATTAGAATTTACATAAACCTATTTCTAAAATAAATAAGTCAGACATTACACTTGGTGCAAAAAAAAACTACTTCAATCTACAATGTCTACCTCCTCTTTGGCTGGAGAGCCTATAAATCAATGCCATCCTTATATTCATTGTGGCCTGCAAATAGTACAACAGTGCTTTTCTGCAGTTCAGAGAATAGAGCTTTTGATCTGCCTGACTACAGATAGCACTGTGGACTGGCTTAGATGAAAATTAGAAGCAATCTGTGGAAGAAATATAGGATGAGTTCTATTATGATGAAACCAAGTATATGGTGAGCACTGCACAAATTCCTGAAGTTCACTGATACTTGGTGCTGTTGTTAAGGTAGTTTTCCATGTAAAATGTTTTAGTGAAGTTAGTCCTAATGGTTCAAAAGTTGCCTCTATGAGTCTAGCTAGAGTGATATTGAGGTCTCAAGTGTGTAAGAGTGGTTTGAGAGAGGGGCGTGTGTTTGAGTCCTCTTATAAATCTAGAAATAATAGGATTTACTGAAAGGGATTTGATGGGTTCATGGCATGCAGCTATGGCTGAAAAATGAATGCAGACAGAGGAAGCCTTCATTCCCAATTCTGAGAGTTAGAGAAGATAGGAAAGTTCTGTGGTATTAGACAAACATAGACTGATTCCCCTTGAGCTGATAGAATTTCTTTGTAGATTGCCTTCTAGGTGCTAACATAGTTACTTTCACTTCTTATGAAAAAGGAAAACAATTGGGTATCTGCTGCTCAGTTTCCATGCTGTTAGAGACAGGCTGTTCAGGTTGGGATGGACTCTATCCCCTTCTTGTTTCAGAAGTGTTGGCTGGTGTCCAAGGTGTACTGGTGACTTGCCGAAAAAGCAAGAAGTCAGAGAAACCAGCTCTATCTGGGCCAGTGCAGATCAATGACAATTACTAAAGCTTAGTCCGTGTGTACCTCCTGAAGCCTCAGGATTAGAGGAAATTGTAGAAAAGTATGCAACAAGGAATTGTAGAAAAGCAGGGAACTGTGAACACATCATGTGATAGTCTTCATAGGTTTGGATGAATGGAACAGAAAAGAGAACACTTTGCATTTTCTGTAGAAGCGAAAAGATCTATGGATGGAGTTTCCAAGTGTTGGAAAACAGACAAAAAAACTTAGAGGGTCTATCCCCAGCACAACTGAGGTCCACCTATACCTGCTTCTTGTGCTCTACACTAGCACCCTCCTCCCACCAACTGGGTCACAACCACCTCTGGGCAAGTCTCCCACTCTCAAATTATCCCCAGTGATTACTAAGTTATTGGGGCCACACTCCCAGTGGTCCCACAGTTCCCAGAAAGCACTCACAGACCCAACACACAAACCATCCATATTCTTTATCAGTCCAGGCAGGCAGAGGCAATAAACTGAAAATTGTTTGTTGTCTTAAAAATACAGAACAATGAACAGGAAAAGTGCAATCAGCAAACAATAACAGGTAACTGAAATAAGGATCAATTGTAAAATTATGTAAATATTTATTTACTTTTCTAAAAAGTACCTGGGGAAATCAGGAAATATGCTGCTCATAGATTATCAAATACGGTATAAGTGATCACAGGGCCTCAGCAAAGAAATCTGTCTCTCTCTTCTCCTGGGTTAAGACTGGGGAAAAAGCCAGTAAAATCCAAATTAAATTGAGCTCCTGGGCCAATCAGAGCCCAGAACAAAAAGTTTTAAATGTTTACTGCTCACAGTACTGTAGATCACTTTCTCACTGAGTGAAACCAAAGAAGGAGCATTCACTTTTCTATAACAGCGTTAACATAACACATGCACTACATGCTGGCCACTAGAAGAAATATACTTCAGTAAATAATTAAGGCAGTTTTACAGGCTTAAAAAACCCACTGTTCTGTCACACCACTCATAGGGATTGAGCTGACAAATAAGAGAATTTGCTAATAGGTTATCTTGACCCAGAAGTTGGCTTGTAGAGAGGATTGAAGTGATCATGCAAGGTTCCATATTCTTACGACTTCTCAGCATTGATTTGTGGAACTCAATCCAGGGGTCAAGTTGACTCTTGTCACTGTATTGTGGGCCATGAAGGATGGCAGCATTGTCCTGAACAAATGGATTAAGAAGCAGAATAAAGGCTGCTTGGTCTGGTGCGTTATCTTTTGTAAGTTTGGCTGATGGTCGTGTGGAAAGAATGGGCATCAAGGAACCTGACACATTCCGCTTTGCCTGCTTTGGCAGTGTACTTATATGAATAGAAGGTCCAGGAGCACTATGACTTTTCTTTCCACTGTCTTAGCTACTGTGTGGTTCTTTTAAAATTTATTCCATAGTCTTTACTCAGAGGTATTACTGAATATCACAAGTGTTTCTATAAGCAGTTGAGTTTATAATGAGAAGCAGCTGATATTCGCAGCTGCGATCCTGATGCTTTGCAAGTTGTTTCGCCGCTGCCACATTCTGTTTAAAGTAAGAACCAGAGTGCATAGAGTTAACACTTCTTTTGAATCTAGGAAAAAAACAATAACCATGACTTTTCCTTTAATGATGAAACTTGCATATAGTTAGTAATAAGAAATAAATTAAGCAAACCCTTCTCTGAATCAGAGCTGCCAAGTTTCCTAGTTCCAGGAGAAGGTTTTGTAGGCCAGTCTTGGATTTCTGATAGGTCCATACTGATGCATTATGGAACCTGAAGCATAGATTTCAACAGTTAATGACTACAACTATCACACTGCATTATGATGTAAGTTCAAAACTAAGACTGGCCAACAAGTCTTCCTCTTGGAATTGAACAGCTTGGCAGCTCTGTGAATGGTCTCCAGGTTCCAATTCAAAAATTTACTGCTATGACAGTTTATGTAGATGTTGTCAAAGTAATGCAGAAAGTAGTAAGAGAGACCAATGAGCAAATGGAGACAAAGGCTGCAATAAAACAGGGTCACAAGGTGAGGAGGGAAGCATAATACGTTTTATACTGTCTTTGGTCTAAACAGTAGAGGGAATACATTTAGATAAACCAATCTAGCTTTCAATGATAGCATAGAACTTAGAACAATTTTAGAAACTGAGGGTGAACCCTGTCTAAAAGGAATGTGTCCCTCTGTATATTAAGTAATGGTCCTGAAACTCACCACTATAATGCTGTGAGTCTCTTCCCAAAAAAAGAATGTACATTCACTGTACAGGAGTAATTGTACTGGACCATGGCTCTTTCTTGAAAGGACACATCCATCTACTTGTACTGGGATAATAGCCCCTCCCCTTTGGGGGACACACCTCTCTGTACTGGGTAAATAGCTCCTTCACAAACAGAACAATCCTGCTGAGGAATAGCCCCTTCCCAAATGGATTGTACCTACTTAGTATAGGTTCTTTACTATGGTGGTTTCTTCCCTCTTTGTGGAGATAATAAACGTGTGTTCTTTTAGGGAAGGAATTATGTACTGGATAAACTTTTTTTTTTCTGTACTAGGAGAATAACCATTTTTCCTGGGTGATACATCCCTCTCAGGGAGAATGGTTCCTTACCAAGAGACACTCCCATTTTTTGTCCTGTCATACTGCCTTCATCCTTCTTCCTCTATTTTTCTGTCTTCCTGCTCTCTTACCATTATCCATTACTCCCTGCAGGTGGCTATGTGGACTGTCCTTGCTTCCATCCGCATTTACTGTAATTATCGGCGGATGCGACCAGTGACAAAGGAGGTGCTGATGCGAGACCCCTATGCTTTACGTGGGGTGCGCAAACTGATTGATGCCTGCGCCTTCCGCATCTATGGTCATTGGGTGAAGAAGGGTGAACAGCAGAATCGGGCAGCACTCTTCCAGAATGCACCCAAGGCATTTGTCTTGATGTTAGCCAGCGAGGAAGAGGAGGAGAGTGAGGAACATGAAGCAACAGCACTGTACTGAGGGGGTGACAAGGATTGCCTCCCAGTCCTTTCTTCTACAAACATTGTGTACTATGGGCATTCCGTCTTTGTCTAAATGAGCCAATATCATCTCAAAAGCTCATGTTGCAACATTGTCTTTGGAGAATTTTGTCAGTCCATTAATTGTGTTGCAGCTTGCAAAGAACCCAGATTTATGTTTAGATATTCACCAAAAAAAAATCCCACAAAGATAAACCCTGCCAAATAGAGGCTGTAGTTCCCATTATAGCTTGAAATGTTGCTCTTTCCCAATAGATAAAGGGATCTTTATTTTAAATTATGTTTATTGAAAGATTTATGATGTCAGGCTGGTCCTCTGCTTCAGACTTGTAACAATGTTTGTTGCTCTGAGTTCAGATCCCATGCCTTTTGGAGCCAGCCATGCCTTAAGACAGAGATAAGGATGGCTGCTACTACTGTGGCTGCCCTGCCAGCCAACATGCAATGTGGTGAAACCCCCTGAAGCCATTAAGGGTTCTTGTAAACCCCTAAGGATGCCATCTGTGGGAAGAAGTCAAAGATGAGAGGGCAAGAAAAAGCGGCATGAGAAAGATCATGGGGGTATTTGCCAGTCACCTATAAAAATCCTTCCAGTGTTTGTGCACAAAGACCTCTTAGGGTATCCTGCCCTATGATTCATGAGTATACAGTAAATGGTTCCCTTTGCCAGTTAGGTTTTCAGGATAGCCATAATGAATATGCATGAGATTGATTTGCATACAGTGCTTCCATTGTATGCAAATCTCTTTCTATAGAGGCCCACCTCCCTACAGGCGTAGATGGATATCTTCCTTGTGTAGTTGGTTTTGCTGTATAATACAGCGATTTGTTTTTTTTTACTTTTTTTTTATTTACAGTGGGAATTGATTTTGAGATGGATTCCAAATAAAAAACATAAAGACAAATTAATAAAAACTTTCATTTCTTTGTTCTGTAAGATGATTAGGAATGTACTATCTTCCTGGAGCCAGGTTGTAAAACTAACATTCAGTAATTTTGTATCTTTCTTTCACCAAGGACAAGCAGGCTGAATAATCCTCACAAGTGGGTCAGCGAGGATCCGGCATTTAAAATAGCAAAAAGGTTTGCTAGAGCCTTCTTAGCACCGGCGCGCGTCCACATGCACCAAGTGCCTTCCTGCGCAGCTGCGCACCTCAGTTACTTTTCTTCCATGTGAGGAGCGGCAGATGTTTTCCTAGCTCTGCTTTGTTGCCCGGGAGAGCCTTCAGTGCCTCTTTTTCGCGGCTTTTTTGCCTAAATTTTCCTTTTTTTTTTTCTTTCTTTAGTTTAAAAAATAAATTTCCTTTTATAGCTACGTCATGCAAGGTTCCACGTTACGAGTCGCCAACCAAGAAAGGGATCTAGGTGTCGATGATACATTGAAACCTTCTGCTCAGTATGCTGCTGCAGCTAAGAAAGCAAATAGAATGTTAGGTATTATTACGAAAGGAATGTAAAACAAAAATGAGAACATTATAATGCCTTTGTATCGCTCCATGGTGCGACTGCACCTCGAATATTGTGTTCAATTGTGGTCGCTGCATCTCAAAAAAGATATAGTGGAATTAGAAAAGGTACAGAGAACAGCGATGAAAATGATAAAGGGGATGGGATGTCTTCCCTATAAGGAAAGGCTAAAGTGGCTAGGGCTCTTAAGCTTGGAGAAAAGGAGGCTTATAGAGGTCTATAAAATAATGAGTGGAGTTGAACCGGTAGACGTGAAGCGTCTGTTTACGCTTTCCAAAAATAATAGGACTAGGGGGCATGCAATGAAGCTACAAAGTAGTAAATTTGAAATGAATTGGAGAAAAAATTTCTTCACTCAACGTGTAATTAAACTCTGGAATTCGTTGCCAGAGAATATGGTAAAGGCGGTTAGCTTAGCAGAGTTTTAAAAAGGTTTGGATGGCTTCCTAAAGGAGAAGTTCATAGACTATTATTAAATTGGACTTGGAGAAAATCCACTATTTCTGGGATTAGCAGTATAAAATGTTTTGTACTTTTTTGGGATCTTGCCAGGTATTTGTGACCTGGATTGGCCACTGTTGGAAACAGGATGCTGGGCTTGATGGACCTTTGGTCTGTCCCAGTATGGCAATACTTATGTACTTACGTATTTCTTAGGTTTATTTTTGACCTGTGTCGAGTTTCCTTTTCTTTTAGTCGCAGCCGTCCTTAGACCTGCTCGGCTGGGTTTTCTCCCTTTTTTTTGTTCTTATTTTTCAGCACAATCACGTTTTTTGATTTGGCTAACGTAGTCTTCCCTTCTATGTCATCGAAGACTCCCAGTGGCTTCAAACGCTGTTTTTTGTGCAACTGGACCATCTCAGGCACTGATACCCATTCATGGTGTATTCAGTACCTTGGGCCCGACCATAGCCCGGCCCGTTGTGCTCTTTGACTTTATATGAAGAAAAGGAATCAACTGGTTCGAGAAGCCCAGAGAGAAACACTTTTTGGGGCTCGATCCAGTCCGTCGGCATCGAGGGAGTCATCGACGTCAGGAGTGGAGGTAGGCATGGCTGCTGAGAGACCTCAACACACTGGGAGCAGCGAAGCATAATGTTCATTCTTGATTTAATTATGAATTAATAATGAGCGTGACTATTAGGCAGACTGGACCGTTTGGATTTTTTTCTGCTGTCACTTACTGTGTTACTATTAATCCTCTTTGCTACCGGGCTGATGCGCAGAGCTCAGCTCTGACACAGGCACAAGCATCAGATATCACCTGACCTACTGGCGCGAGCATGTGGTGACCTCTCAGCACACCGTGCCAGTGAATCAGAAACAAGTCTTACATGTGCGCACGAGAGTGTTCTGAGTTCCAACTTCTGTCCTTTCTTGCCTGCAGTGCTGCGGCTTGATCCCAGAGAGAGAATGAGAGAGCCATTTTTTTTTTTTATGTACCATTAAATTCTTGGGGGGATGGGTAAGATTTCTGTTCTAGGTTGCTGGTGGCCTGAGAATCGATTGGGATGATGGTATAGAGGTAAAAATTAATGTGCAAACAATTTGTGTAAAACTGCTTGCCTAACTGCCATGCCTTGAGCTGCAGAGTTATCCAAACAGTAGTAGTGCTTTGAAAAAGTGTGTGTAGAAGCCCAAGTGACTGCTTTGCAGATATCCTACATGAAGGTTGCTCTAGAATAAGCAACAAAAGCTGCTTTAGCTTTGTGTTCATGGGTGCTGATGTACCCAGGTGGTTGCATGCCTGATTGCTCATAGCAAAAAGAAATGTATTCTGATACCCAGGAAGAGAGGGTCCTTTTTGAGACCGCTTTGTCAGAGTTATTAGAATTGTAGGTAACAAACAGATTGTGATGTCTTCCTTATGTGTTCTGTAGTTTGTCAGTAATGCAACAGCACCCGTCTGCAATCTAAAGAATGAAGTACTTGGTCAGATTGGTTAGAGAGAGAATGAGAGAGCCATTTTTTTTTTTAATGTACCATTAAATTCTTGTGGGGATGGGTAAGATGACCACAAATGCTCGCAGTCTAAGCAATAAAATTCCTGACCTTCAAGCCCTGATTTTGGAGTCTGACTTGGACATAGTTGCAGTCACAGAGACATGGCTCAATGGTTCCCATGAATGGGATGTAAACATACCAGGCTATAATCTTTATAGGAAGGATAGAGAGGGACGTACAGGTGGAGGAGTAGCTCTGTATGTGAGAAATGATATCCCAGCGACTGAAATGACAGGGAACCGGGGAAAGGAAGAAGCGATATGGATCACCTTAAAAAGAGAGGATAGAACCTTGGTCCACGTGGGTGTTGTCTATAGACCCCCAACACAGTTGGAAGAACTAGATAAAGATCTGATCGCTGATATTCAAAAGTTGGGGAAGAAAAGAGAGGTACTGTTGTTGGGAGATTTTAATCTGCCGGATGTAGATTGGAGGGTTCCGTCTGCAAAATTGGAAAGAAGTAGAGAGATTGTGGATGCTTTCCAAAGTGCTCTGCTCAGACAAATGGTGAACGAACCCACGAGGGAGGCAGCCACGTTGGATCTGGTGCTCACGAACGGGGATAGTTTGTCAAATGTCCGAGTAGCTGCGCACCTTGGAAACAGTGACCATCAAACGGTTTGTTTTGATGTAACGACTCATGTGGACGGCAGCCACTCTAAACTCAAAGTCTTTGATTTCAAGCGAGCTGACTTTAACAAAATGGGAGAATACCTGAGGAAGGAGCTGATGGGCTGGGAGGACATACGAGAAGTGGAAGGACAGTGGTCCAGGCTAAAAGAAGTAATAAACAGGGCCACAGACCTTTATGTAAGGAGAGTAAATAAAAGCAGGAGAAAAAGGAAACCGATATGGTTCTCAAAGCAAGTGGCTGAGAAAATAAAGATTAAAGAGTTAGCGTTCCAGAAATATAGAAAATCTCAAGAGGAGGAACACGGGGAGGAATACCGGATGAAACTGAAAGAAGCCAAGAGAGAAGTACGTCTGGCGAAGGCGCAAGCGGAAGAACAAATGGCTAGAAATGTAAGGAGGGGAGACAAAAACTTCTTCAGGTATATTAGTGAAAGGAGAAAGACTATAAAGGGAATTGTGAGACTAAAAGATACAACAAAACGCTATGTAGAAAATGATGAAGAAAAAGCCAATTTGCTAAATAGATACTTTTGTTCTGTTTTCACTGAAGAAAACCCTGGGGAAGGACCGAGAGAGACTGGCAAAAGTACACCTGAAAATGAGGTGGATAGAGCGCCGTTCACGGAAGAGAGTGTGTATCAACAACTTGGAAAGCTAAAGGTGGACAAAGCCATGGGGCCGGACGGGATCCACCCCAGAATACTGAGGGAGCTCAGAGAGGTTCTGGCAGGTCCTCTTAAAGACTTGTTTAATAAATCCTTGGAGACGGGAGAGGTTCCGAGGGATTGGAGAACGGCGGAGGTGGTCCCTCTTCACAAAAGTGGGGATAGGGAAGAAGCTGGAAACTACAGGCCGGTAAGCCTCACTTCGGTTATTGGAAAAGTAATGGAAGCCATGCTGAAGGAAAGGATAGTGAATTTCCTGGAAGCCAATAAGTTGCAAGATCCGAGACAACATGGTTTCACCAAAGGGAAATCGTGCCAAACGAATCTCATTGAATTCTTTGACTGGGTGACGGGAGAATTAAATCAAGGATGTGCTATGGACGTCATCTACTTAGATTTCAGCAAGGCTTTCGACACGGTTCACCACAGGAGGCTCTTAAATAAACTAGACGGCCTGAAAATAGGACCCGAAGTGGTGAACTGGATTAGGAACTGGTTGACGGACAGACGCCAGAGGGTGGTGGCGAATGGAGTTCGCTCGGAGGAAGGAAAGGTGAGTAGTGGAGTGCCTCAGGGATCGGTGCTGGGGCCGATTCTGTTCAATATATTTGTGAGTGACATTGCCGAAGGGTTACAAGGTAAAGTTTGCCTTTTTGCGGATGACACCAAGATTTCCAACAGAGTGGACACCCCGGAGGGTGTGGAAAACATGAAAAAAGATCTGAAGAAGCTAGAAGAATGGTCTAACGTTTGGCAATTAAAATTCAATGCAAAGAAATGCAAAGTGATGCACTTAGGGAGTAGAAATCTAAGGGAGACGTATGTGTTAGGCGGGGAGAGTATGATAGGCACGGACAGGGAGAGAGATCTTAGGGTGATAGTATCTGAGGACCTGAAGGCGACGAAACAGTGCGACAAGGCGGTGGCAGTAGCTAGAAGATTGCTAGGCTGTATAGAGAGAGGAGTGACCAGCAGAAGAAAGGAGGTTTTAATGCCCCTGTATAAGACGTTGGTGAGGCCCCACCTGAAGTATTGTGTTCAGTTTTGGAGGCCGTATCTTGCGAAGGATGTTAAAAAAAATGGAAGCGGTGCAAAGAAAAGCTACGAGGATGGTATGGGATTTACGTTCCAAGACATATGAAGAGAGGCTTGCTGACCTGAACATGTACACCCTGGAGGAAAGGAGGAACAGGGGTGATATGATACAGACGTTCAAATATTTGAAAGGTATTAATCCGCAAACGAATCTTTTCCGGAGATGGGAAGGCGGTAGAACGAGAGGACATGAAATGAGATTGAAGGGGGGCAGACTCAGGAAAGATGTCAGGAAGTATTTTTTCACGGAGAGGGTGGTGGACGCTTGGAATGCCCTCCCGCGGGAGGTGGTGGAGATGAAAACGGTAACGGAGTTCAAACATGCGTGGGATATGCATAGAGGAATCCTGTGCAGATGGATTGGATCCTCAGAAGCTTAGCTGAAATTGGGTGGCAGAGCAGTTGGGGGGAAGAGGGGGTGGTGGTTGGGAGGCGAGGATAGGGGAGGGCAGACTTATACGGTCTGTAACAGAGCCGGTGATGGGAGGCAGGACTGGTGGTTGGGAGGCGGGAAATACTGCTGGGCAGACTTATATGGTCTGTGCCCTGAAAAGGACAGGTACAAATTCAAGGTAAGGTATACACATGAGTTTGTCATGGGCAGACTGGATGGACCACGCAGGTCTTTTTCTGCCGTCATCTATTATGTTACTATGTAATGCAGTGCTGGAAAAAAAAATGTAGGAATAAACTGGAACTCAGAAATGACCATAGGTAGGAACTTAGAATGTCTACAGAACTTGACTTCGCTGTGATAAAAATTGAGTATATGGTAGGTAATGCAGTAGAGCTTGTAGCCTACTTATTCTTCTGGCTGTGGTTGTAGCTACTAGAAAAATGGTTTCCTATGAGAGGTGTTCAAGTGAAGCAAGGCCTAAGAGTTCAAAGGGTGAGTCCATAAGCCTAGTAAGTACAATATTATAGCCCCAAGCTGGTACAGGTGGCTTTAAGGGGTGTGGGGGGAGAGCACCTGTTGAAGAGACCCCTCATAAACATTAAGATGTTTTGAGAATACTTTTCCATCGATTAGTGTATGGTAAGACTGCCATGACTAAAAGAATGCAGTCCCATATACGACAAATGAAGAAGATAAGCCTAAGATTTTTAAAAAGGTGCCCTTTGCTGCTTCTCCCTCTTTTCTGATGAGACCCAAAACCCCTCCCTCTCATCCTCCACCCCCGACAAGGTTAGACTTCCCTCCCAGTCAGGATAGGCCCCCACTGGGCCTACCTAAATTCCCTGGTGATCTAGCAGTGTGATAGGAGCAGGAGCAAAGCCTACTCAGGAGACGATGCACTAAAAAATCGTTCGAACCCTTCCCTTACCAATTCCCTTAACGAATCGGTAAGGGAAGGGCATGCATCAAGGAATAGGAATGCAAATGAGCTGCTCATTGTAGCTACTACTACTACTACATATTGCATTCTCTATTCTATTGGTAAACAGTCGCCTATGGAGCATGTGCAGAGCAGCCAAGCGTTATGCTGGCTGCTCTGCGCATGCCAAGAATGTCCTTTATGGACATGCTTCACTTTAAAAAAACAAAACTTTAAAAACCTGTACCTCGGACTGAAAAGCTGCACAGCCACAGCAAGAGAGGGCTCAGCAGTTCCCCTTTCATAGGCTCCCTCCCGCCATGTGTGATCGGGATCCAAGAAGAAGGAACAGCTCCCTCCTCCAAGTCTATCTCAGCCAATCACAGCGCATTTAGGTCGGCTAAACGTGTTATGATTGGCTCAGGGACTTCCAGGTCTCAGCTGAGTGAAGCACTGCCAAAAAAGACGTTTTTATTATTGCGGGGAGGGGGGAATGACGACCAAAATGGACGCCCATCCAAAAAAAAGGTCTATTTTGACCGTCATTCCCCCCTGCAATAATAAAAACGTCTTGCAGGGGGGAATGAACATTTTTTTTTTGGATGGGTGTCCATTTTGGCTGTTATTCCCCCCCCCCCCCCCCCCCCCCCCCGGCAAGAGGATTAGTAACCTGCCTAATTGTAAACTGAAGGGCAGTGTCTGATGTAATTTCCATGTGCTGGCCTTCCTGGACCAATTGTGGCCACCTCTGTTGGAAACCCCCGGAAGGAGACGGATGTGTAATCTGTGCCACAGGAGCATTGGTAACCTGCCTGAATTTTTAATTGAAGGGCAGCGTCAGCCATCAGTAGTGTATCTCACTTGCATTTGTCAAAATTTATTTATTTTGTTACATTTGTACCCCGCGCTTTCCCACTCATGGCAGGCTCAATGCGGCTTACATGGGGCAATGGAGAGTTAAGTGACTTGCCCAGAGTCACAAGGAGCTGCCTGTGCCTGAAGTGGGAATCAAACTCAGTTCCCCAGGACCAAAGTCCAATTGATTTTTGACAGGTGATATGCCCACAATCAGAAGCGAGGACATGCCCAAACAATGCCCATTCCCCTATCCCTTGAATGACATCACTGGATATGGTGTCTCAACCCTACTCCTTTTGCTGTACTTTATTTGCATTGTCCCACCCCTTTTGGTGATGTCACAACCACACATCCCTTTCAAGGTGGCAGCCACTACTGTATGTATCATGTCACTTCCTGTTTCCACTACTAGCTGCCATCTTGGATGGGGCCCATGTTAGGGGAAGTGACATCAAAAAACCCTGACACCGACCCCTACAGCCTTGGCGGAATATAGTTGTGCATGCTCAGCTTAACCATACAGGAAAGAAAATAGACATTTTTTTCTTTTTCTTATAATTTTTTTTTTCTTTCAAAAGGATACCTTGTGTTTACTTTTAAAGCTGTTTTTACTGAATGACAGCCATTTTAGGTTTTAAAACAAAAGAATAGACCAACCGGCCTACTCCTTTTTGCTTTTAGCTTACATTAGAAACCATAGGGGTCCAACTCGTTAGGCTTTCAATTCTGTTCACAGAAAGGCAGAAGCCCGTGGGCTGTGCCTGCAAGAGCTGCTCCCCCCCCCCCCCCTCCTGTTTTCAAGGACAACTGTGTGAGATTGTGCCCTAAACAGCTGACGTGAGACAGAAAAAATGCCAGGGGCTGTCTGTGTAAGATCAAACTGTGTAGCCAAGCTAGTTTTCTCTGCAGCCACTTCAAAAGGAAATCCTCTTTTCCAACTCATCTCTCAAGGCAGAGCACTGCTGCTTTGTGCCTCCCCCTTCTCCTCCCTCCCCTCCATGCAGTGTTCACCTGAAAAACATACAAGTTACAGATAAGCAAACTTCTCACTCTGCATCCCCCACCTTGTTCTGTGGCTATAGCCTCCTTTTATAGGCAGATGCCTGTGAGCTGTGCCTAAGTCTGCATCCTCCATTGTGACCCCCCCCCCTCCCTTTTTCCCTAGCCATCAGCAAACTTAACAGGGAAGCCAGCCTCTGCCTCTCTTTTAGCGAAACCATCAGCCTAACCAGCTGCAATTAGGCCATTGCACATAGATGCAACATACATGTGCAGCCATTGGTAGTCAGTGGCCCAACTGGGAAGGCTAAAGGGGGGCGGGACAGGATTGTGGCTCACATCCATAATTATCTGACAATACACAGAAAAAAAAATAAAAGAATAGTCACAAGAAATACCTTTTACTACATTTAGATATTAGTTATGTATCGTATGTCAAAGAATAAAGTGGTTGCTCAAACTGTTTGAACAGTGGCTGAACAGTGTAATTGGAAGGAAAGTACATTTCTACAGAATAGGTAGCCAGAACTTGGATGACGCAAAAGTACCAGTGCCTAGGTCCAATTTCCAGGCACCATGGCAACCTGGCGCTCAGGATTTGTCAAACTTTGAAGTGAGGGACCTATATATTCTAACACTTATGAACATTCAAAAGAACATATTCATAGTTATCAGCAAAAGACCTAAGTATTTATTAACCAATGTATACTATTCAAAAATATCAATTATTAAACAGTGCCATTTCCATCCACGGAAAATCCCAAAATGAAATGGTCACATTAGTGAAGTAACATCCAGCGACTAGACTTTGCATCATAGGTGTCAGTGATCTGCTCAGGGTTAATAGCTCCAACAAGATCACTTCAGTAAACATAAAGCTGTCAGTCTTTCCTGACCCACTGTGGATCTCAGCCAGTTTTATACACATCGCAGGGCAGAGAAGGATCTCTCACAGGTAGCTGTGCCAACAGGAAAAGTAAGTGCCAGTTTCAAAAGCTTTGCAAATTTTGGATAAAAAGGTGTTGAAGCAGCTGCTTTCAGAGTTTCCAGAGTGATTTCTATGTTTGGTAAGTCCTTTTTTATCAATTCCATCTCTCTGTGAGCAAGTTTTGTATTGATAGAAAGAGCACTTGCATATTTACTGAGTAGCCCATTGCTGCCCTCCAAATTACATTTCAGAACTGTATCAACACTTTTTGCAATTTCCATTTGAGGTGAAAACCTGCAACTACATTCTCCTAACAAAGTATCCAGCACAGAGAAATACAGTTGTCTTTTCCATTTTTCTTTTGCACTCTCATTTTCACGCGACTCCAAGAGATATTTTCATCCAAGTGTGCTTGTAAGAAACAAACATTCTAGAAGCTTCTTTTCACAGGTCTTGACTTGTCATCATTTGTAAGCGTGCTCTTCATTTGTGTCAGGAACATCATGTAGCTCACAGAACTTTTGGATCTCCTCCCAAATACCAGGCCACGTAGTATCTGTTTGCATATTCTGCAACACATCGATGATTCTCTGGCGTACACTAGAGGCCCGAGAAAGTGTTATCTTCTGCCTGCAGTGCTTTGTGTGTGACATGAATTGTACTAAGTACATGGTGAAAAAACAAGCGCACAAGATTCTAACGTGCAAAGTTTTCAGCAAACCTGATGCTTCAATGAATCTACAGTATGGCGGTTCCAACAGCCCCAATAAAGTGCTGAGAAGTGCTCCCAGTGAGTTTTTAACAGCAGATACATTTTTCCATCGACAGGCCCATCTTGAGTCACTTAAACTTGACAATGCTAATTTGATACCAAGCATCTTCTGGGCGTCTAGGTATGCATGGTGCGTACTAGGCTGTGAAAAAAATGTGAACAAGCTTTCCAGAGTGTGAAAAAAAAATACTGGTGCTCAGTTTACTTTGCAGGCTTGTACTAAAACTAAATTCAATGTATGGGTCATGCAGTGTGTGTGTATATATATATATGTGTATATATATATATATGTGTGTGTATATATATATATATATATATGTGTGTGTATATATATATATATATATAGCTGTGGGGTGATCTTACAGTATTTTTTGCTATACTCCATTCACATGACCTGCCATGACACCGGCTCCATCATAGCACTGTGCTACAATTGGCAAATCTGCAATCCCTGATACTTGTAAGAATTGTTTAATGTACTGATAGATGGCATTAGCATCTCCTCACTCAGGCAAATCAATAAATCCCAAAAAGCATTCTTTTATTTCCAGATTATATATATATATATATATATATATATAATTATATATATATTATATATATATATATATATATATATATATATATATATATATATCACACACACTGTCATTTCTTCTTGCTTGAAACTGCGTGTTTATCAACAAGAAGGGTAAAGAACCTATTTTCTTGCACTTTCTGAATGATTTTAGCTTTTACAAAATCTGCAATCTGTAGTAGCTCATTTATTTATTACATTTGTACCCCGCGCTTTCCCACTCAAAGCAGGTTCAATGTGATTTACATAGTAATTGGGATTACAAAGTATTGATGAAGAGAAATAAGTTAGGCGTTATCGGAGTAATAAAAGAGATAAGAATGTAGATATGCAAGGATGAGGGGAGTAGTAGAAAGATGAGCACGGGTAAGAGAGTAATTGGGAGGGGTAGATGAGGCGGAAGGGGATGGGCAAGAGTGAAGGGAGTAGGAGAGGTGAGAGCAAGGGTAGGTGAGCATTAGGGGAGGGGTTGGTGAGGCGAAAGGGGCTAGAGCAAGGGATAGGCAGGGGAGATGTGGTGGGAGATGTAGTCTAGGTCATCGTCTCCTGGATATGTGATGGATAGATAGGTACATAGGAATTAATCTGGGTCATTTGGGTAGGCTTGCCTGAACAGATGGGTTTTTAGTGATTTCCGGAAGGGCAGATGGTCATTGAGTGATCGGATTGGTCTGGGGAGGGCATTCCAGAGTTGGCTGCCTAGGAAGGAGAAGTTGGATCCATAATAGGTTTTATACTTGAGTCCTTTGCAATTGGGGTAATGTAGGTTGAGGTAAGTTTGTGATGTTGTAGACATATTCCTGGTGGGGAGGTCAATCAGGTTGAGCATATAGCTTGGAGATTCACCGTGGATAATCTTGTGGATTAGTGTGTGGACTTTAAAACTGATTCGTTCTCTGATAGGGAGCCATTGAAGTTTTTTTTCGAAGAGGTGTGGTTTGCCAAAATTGAGTCTAGCTGCTGTATTGTGGGCAGTCTGAAGTTTTTTCAGAATATGGTTCTTGCAGCCTAAGAAAATACTGTTACAGTAGTCGGCGTGGGTAAGTACTGTGGATTGCACCAAGTTCTGGAATGTTTTCAGTGGGAGATATGGTTTTACGTGTTTCAGTATCCACATCATGTTGAACATTTTCTTTGTAGTGGATTTTGCGTGATCTTCGAGCGAGAGTTGGTTATCTAATGTCACTCCAAGGATTTTTAAGTTGTTGGATATGGGGATTGTGGTGCCAGAGATGTTAAGGTTGGTAGGGAGGGGCGCGGAGTGCTGGGATGAGAGGATTAGGCATTGCGTTTTTTCTTTGTTCATTTTCATCATAAAGGCGTTGGCCCAGGCGGTTAAGATGTGCATGCCCAAGGATATTTTGTCAGAAATTTCAGTTAGATTAGATTTGAAGGGAATAAATATGGTGACGTCATCAGCATATATGAAAAGGTTGAGACCGTGACTGAATAGAGCTTTTGCTAGTGGGATCATCATAAGATTGAAAAGGATCGGGGATAGAGGGAACCTTGAGGTACACCACAGTCTGGTGACCATGGGGATGTGGTAGTTGAGGTTGATTTGACTTGGTAAGATCTTGAGGTGATGAAGCCTTTTATCCAATTAATGATGTTTCCACCGATTCCGAGTTTATCCAGTAGTTTAGTTTTGTGATTTACCATGTCGAATGCACTGGATAAATCGAATTGTAGGAGGAGGATGTTGTTTCCAAATGCGATTTCATGTTTGAATTTTGATATTAGAGTGAGTAGGACGGTTTCTGTACTGTGGGCTGAACAGAAGCCCGATTGTGATTCATGCAGGATGGAGAATTTTTGTATAAAGTCGTTAATTGGGAGGTCACCCTGTTTTCCAACAATTTAACTAGCAAAGGATGGATGCGACTGGACGGTAGTTGGTGACATCACTCGCTGGTTTCTTGGGGTTCTTAGGTATTGGTGTGAGTAGTATATTGCCATGTTCCATAGGGAATGAGCCTTGTTTTAGCAGGAAGTTTAGGTGGGAGGTAAGTTCTGTGATAAAGGGGGCATCTTTCATTAGGTAGTTGGGACATGGGTCGAGATGGCAGTGAGATTTGGAGAGCTTGGTGATTGCCTTAGAAATTTATTTAGTGGTGAGAGGAGTGAAATTTGTCCATGAGCGGTCAGCTGGGATTTCATCTATGTAGGGGTCCAATTCGTCAAGAAAGGTATCGATATTTGCACAATCTTGGGGTATCGTGTTGCAAAGATTGGTAATTTTATCATTGAAGTATTTGGCTAGTTGGTTTGCAGATGGGTAGTTTGAGGGTATGGATGTGATTGGGTTGGTGTTGAGTAGGTTTTTAATGAGTTGATATTGTTTTTTTATGTCTGTGCCGCTGGTTGTAATTGTTGTGTGTAGTAGGATCTTTTAGCTCGTTTAATGGCATTTTTGTACTTTCTGTGTGACTGCTTCCATGCATTGTAGGTGAGGTTGTTTTTAGATTTACTCCATGTTTTTTCCAGTTTCCTGGTTTGTGATTTTAGGTTTTTCAGTAGGTCGTTAAACCATGGTGATGGGTTGCGCCAGCGTACAGTTTTGGTACGTAATGGGGCTATTTCGTCCAGTATAAGTTTGCATCTGTTGGCCCATTCTGTTAGGAAGTGATTTGAGTCTGGTTGGGTAGACCAGTTGTTGTTGTAAATTTGTTCCCAGAACCTTTCCTTGTTGATCCGTCCTCTAGTGATGATTTTTGCAAGGTCTTGTGTTTTTTTGGCTGGCCATTTTTTTTTTGCCAATGTAAGAGTAGTGTCGATTTAAGGTGATCTGACCAGGGGGTGGCAGACCAGTTGATATCGGATATGTAGCTGTTTTGGTCCGTAGAGAATTTGTAAGAGATGATGTCGAGTGAGTGGCCTTTGCAATGGGTAGGTTGAATAGGCGGGAGGTAGAGGTTACAGAGGTGGAGATCTTTACATTCACGGGTGCAGGCACAGTTGGAATCTTCTAAATGTATGTTTATGTCTCCAATTAGTAGTACATTGGAATTATTGATGCAAGTGTTTGATACAAGTACATGAAGATGGATTGGTTGTTGTTCCAGTTAATGGGAGTCTGTAAAATAGAATACAAGTTAGATGATCAAATAATGCGGGACTGTGAAGTTTGATTGAAGCAATTTCAAGTTGTTTGTGTAATGGTTTCAGAAATGGTCTCAGCGGAGAAATTTAATTTGTAGATGAGCGCTATGCCTCCGCCTCTTTTTTTCTTTTCTGGCCCAGTGTGAGATTTTATAGCCAGGGGGACATAGATCAAGAATGATGGGATCGTTTGGATCACAGACCCAAGTTTCTGTGATGAATAAGAAGTCAAGATTGTCTGAACTAATCCAGTCTGTAAGGATTTCAGTTTTATTGACTGCTGATCTTGCGTTGATGTATCCCACGCGGATGGTTAGATATTGCTCGTCAATCAGGGTTGATGGGTGAATATTAATGAGTTGTCTTGCTATAGATGTTTTGGGTTTAGGTGAGGTTGTTTCTGTTTTAGGTGAAGGTTGTCTGCGTGGAGATTGGTTTCTTAGGTTGTTGTCGGTACGTGAGGATGTGGTTAGCTTGGTTGTTCTTTTGTAGTGGTGGAGCACTGGAATAACTTAAATTCAAAGGGGGGGATGTTGCGAGGATGATCGTGGATGAGTAGATGATGATGAGTATTTTTAGGAAGAACATTTTGGTGAGGTGTGTTCGTTGCTTGTGGAGTGTGAGAGTTGTGGTAGACAGGAGAATAGTAGCGATAGTAGTTTAAGTGGTGGAGTTATGTAGTTGTGAAACAGAGCTAGAACCCGTTTCAACATGTAGTACAGTATGTAGTATCAAATATGCACAATTTTCAGAACTAGGATTTAGGGCTAGGGACCATGTCAGGAAGTAAACATCAAGCAGTAAATATAGTATAAGTGAACATTCGTCGGTGCAGTGTAATACTTATAGCTTTGATATATTACTTAATGTAATTTACCATCATATAAAAAGTTTCAAAGAGAAGCAAATAACTTACAGATCGCAGATAAGCCTGAGCATTACAGCACTGCAATAAGGTACAATATTCAATCATAAGGATGATTCTTTGGAGAAGCAGGCAAACCTACAGATAGTAATGAACAGGAGCATTTCAGCGCTACAATAAGGTAATAGTGTTCAGTTCAGATGTTACCAGTGATCCAGTAGGACTGAAGATGGTCTTATGGTGATTGAGTCAAGGCAAATTGCTCGCTGGTATCAATAGGGCTGATCGGAGGCAGACGATCTGCCAGCAGCATTGGATGCTCCGGTCTCAATTTTCTAACCCTAGGTGACTTATGCACGTTTTCGCCAGGTCGCTTTTTCGCTGGGTTCATTTTTTCGTTCCGCAGGGGTTCGTCCTCAAGGCTCGAAGTCACCTCTGGAGTTCGAGGCTGCTGCTTCTCGGTAGGCCACTTTGTTCAGTTTAGCATGCCACGCAGTCTTTTCACCATCCAAGTTATGTGTTCCGCGCGTTGCTCTGGTCCAGTGAGGGGTTGAAAGATCAGACATTTGGCTTCAGGTGGCAGCAGGCTCTTCTAAGGGTCAGTTTTGGGTTGATTTTTGGATCCCACAACTCCCTTGACCCTAGGCGCCTGAATTGTGGGAGGGTGGGGGCACGGATGAGTTTGTGGATCTCTTCAAGACCTCGGTATGACCTGGACCCTCTTGCTGCTTACTTCTAGTTCTTGGTCAGGCGGGTAGAGCCGGCACATGAAGTGCCCCTTGCGTACCTCACTTGCCTCTCTCTGCCTGAGGAAATCGTTAAACGACCATCGGGTTCCACCGGTATTGCGTCGGCGGTCTTGTGCGCCCGTAGCTCTGTTTATGGCTCACGGAGTGTCCATGTGTGCCTCGTGGAGAGAGGTTCACTTGCCTCTCTCTGCCTGAGGAAATCGTTAAACGACCGTCGGGCTCCTCCGGGATTGCGTCGGCAGTCTTGTGCATCCAGAGTTCTGTTTATGGCTTCGGCTTTGCTCCGTTCTCTCGGCCTGATGTTGTTTCGGAGGGCTCAGAGCTCACTCAGGTAGGTCCTACCTCAGCGCCATTTTGCATTCTGTGTCCACTAGATTGAAAGGACCCTTCAGTTTTCTTGCAAATGCTTCATTGTATTTTGAAAACAAATTGCACAATTCCAGGAAGTTTCCATGATTTGCTGATTCTTCTCTTTCATCATGTCCCCACAGTGCAATTCCTTGTTTGGCCAAGTAAAGCAGTAAATTAGTCATATTTATAGCATAGTCTCTATTTTCTTCTACTAACTTCTTGTGAAAAACTGAGAGCTGAGTTGCAATAGAGTCCACTGCTCTGGATTGTTTGAGGAAATGCCATCTTTCAGAACACTGCTTATGTATACCAGAATCTACATGTTTCTGAAACGTTTTCTTTACATTTTTCCAATCAGTGACTCCTTTTTCAGGAAAAGCAGAATCTTTCAAAACACTAGAACTTGAAAACTGCAAGGAAAGCAGAAAACTGCATCTAACTGCTGACTATATTCTAAAATGAAAATGTCTTGTAATATTCTGATGTGAAAGAACGGTTTTGCTTTCCAAACACAGATTTTGTAAACTCAGGTAAATGAGGTTGTGATGGCCCCATTGTAGTTGATCTAATACAGGGGTAAGGACAAGATTTTTTTTTTTTTTTCAGTTGAAACTGCAAGATTTTAAGTCTGATTTGATGAGAATTCGTCCTCTGTATTAGGAGCTAATATCTTGCTAGAGCAGCCAGCCAATGACATGTTTTACTGTTGCTCAGAATCACTTTGTATCTCCTCGCACTCTCTACATTCATTCCCGCTTCACTGTTGTCTCCAGCAATCATTTTCTCTGAAGTGCACTGTCCAGAGCTCACTGTGGCTTTTGTGCCAAAAACGTTTCTAATATCCATGGGGGTATAATTAATAGGGCTTTCAAAGAGACTCATAGCACAGAAGTCAATGTTAAGTATATTCTGGTCGAAGACTATGGATCTGAAAGTCTAAAACACTCTAATTACTACTACTACTATTTAGCATTTCTATAGCGCTACAAGGTGTACGCAGCGCTGCACAAACATAGAAGAAAGATAGTCCCTGCTCAAAGAGCTTACAATCTAATAGACAAAAAATAAAGCAATCAAATCAATTAATGTGTACAGGAAGGAGGAGAGGAGGGTAGGTGGAGGCGAGTTGTTACGAGTCAAAAGCAATGTTAAAGAGGTGGGCTTTCAGTCTAGATTTAAAGGTGGCCAAGGATGGGGCAAGACGTAGGGGCTCAGGAAGTTTATTCCAGGCGTAGGGTGCAGCGAGACAGAAGGTGCAAAGTCTGGAGGTTGGCAGTAGTGGAGAAGGGAACAGATAAAAAGGATTTATCCATGGAGCGGAGTGCACGGGAAGGGATGTAGGGAAGGACGAGTGTGGAGAGATACTGGGGAGCAGCAGAGTGAGTACATTTATAGGTTAGTAGAAGAAGTTTGAACAGGATGTGAAAACGGATAGGGAGCCAGTGAAGCGACTTGAGGAGAGGGGTAGTATGAGTAAAGTGACCCTAGCGGAAGATGAGACGGGCAGCAGAGTTTTGAACTGATTGGAGAGGGGAGAGGTGACTAAGTGGGAGGCCAGTAAGAAGCAGATTGCAGTAGTCTAAACAAGAGGTGACAAGGGTGTGGATGAGGGTTTTGGTAGAGTGCTCGGAAAGAAAGGGGCGGATTTTACGGATGTTGTAAAGAAAGAAACAACAGGTCTTGGCGATCTGCTGGATATGAGCAGAGAAGGAGAGAGAAGAGTCAAAGATAACCCCAAGGTTTCGAGCTGAGGAGACAGGGAGAATAAGAGAGCCATCAACAGAAATAGAAAATGGGGGAGTGGGGAGGTGGGTTTGGGGGGGGAAAATGAGAAGCTCGTTTTGGTCATGTTTAATTTCAGGTGGCGTTGAGACATCCAGACAGCAATGTCAGACAAGCACGCTGAAACTTTGGTTTGGATGCAAGGTGAGATATCAGGGGTAGAAAGGTAGATTTGGGAGTCATCAGCATAGAGATGGTAGGAAAAGCCATGGATGAGATTAATGAACCAAGGAAGAAGTGTAGATAGAAAAGAGGAGGGAACCAAGAACAGAACCCTGAGGTACGCCGACAGGCAGAGGGATAGAAGTAGAAGAGGATCCACCAGAGTGAACACTAAAGGTGCAGAGGGAAAGGTAGGAAGAGAACCAGGAAGGACAGAGCCCTGGAATCCAAGTGAGGACAGGGTATCGAGAAGTATGCTGTGATCGACAGTGTCAAAAGCAGCGGAAAGATCAAGAAGAATGAGGATGGATTATTGACCTCTGGATTTAGCCAGTAATAGGTCATTGGAGACTTTAGTAAGCGCAGTTTCGGTTGAGTGGAGAGAGCAAAAACCAGATTGTAGTGGGTCAAGAATAGCATGTGAGGAGAGAAAATCAAGGCAGAGGTGGTGAACAGCACTCTCAAGTAATTTGGAGAGAAAAGGGAGGAGGGAGATGGGTCAGTAATTAGAGGGACAAGTAGGGTTGAGTGAAGGCTTCTTAAGGAGAGGTGTGACCATAGCATGTTTAAAGACAGTAGGGACAGTTGCAGTGGAAAGTGAGAGGTTGAGAATGTGACAGATAAAAGGAATAAGAGCAGGTGAAGTTGTACATTTGCAGGGACAAGCTGCACCAGAGTAGGGTTACCATATGTCTTACCCGGACATGTCCTCTTTTTGAGGACATGTCTGGGCAACCGGGCGGGTTTTGCCAATCTGCCCGTTTGTCCGGATTTCTGGATAAACGGGCAGGCGGGCGGGCCATCCTATGCTACCCTCTCGGCCCTCCCCTCCCCTCTCCTTACTTACTACTCTACTTCCCTGATGATCTAGTGACCTCTTCCACCTTTGGGGCAGCAAAGAGCTCTGCATTCTGTTGCTGATCTCGGGTTGATTCAAAATGGCCACCGAGAGTTGACGCGACCTCGTGAGACTTCAACTCTCGGTGGCCATTTTGAATCGGCACTGAGATCAGCAACAGGATGCAGGGCAGCACTCCGGGCAGCAAAGAGGAGGCTCTTTCTTGCCCCGAAGAGGTCACTAGACCACCAGGGCAGTAGAGTAAGGTAAAGGAAGGGGGGTGATGGGGGTAGGGGAATATGTGACAGGGGGCAGAGCAAGGGTGTGAAAGGGGCAGGGCGAGGGTGTGAAAGGGGCAGACTCTCTTCAGCCAGACCAATGGATTGTGATCTGTGCTGACAGTAAAGTCTCACCCATACAGATATGGTTCTAACTTCTTGAGGGTCCACACTAAGGCCAGACACTCCTTTTCAATAGTGGCATAGGCTACCTCTCTATCAAGGAGCTTGTGACAATGGGGTGCTCCTCCCTTCTGCTATTCACTTGAGTACAGCCCAATGCCGTACCACAAATCTTTACTGGTAGTCAGGTGCAGCTAGTACTAGATCGGTAGCTAATGCTGTCTTTAATGGCTGGAAGGCCACTTCACACTCTGACAACCAAGTAACTATTCAGGGTAGTTTTGTCCTTTTAGTCAGGACAGTTAGGGGGCTTGGCTATGGTGCTTTAATGAGGCACAGACTTCCTATAATACCCTGTTGTTCCAAGGAAGGCCAACACTTGCTTTTTAGTTTGGGGAGTGGGCCAAGTTTGTATAGCTTCCACCTTAGCTGGTTCAGGCTTTCAGCAGTCCACTTCCCACTCTATGCCCTATATATTGTACTTCTGCCATCTCCACCTGGCATTTGCTGGGTTTTATGGTCAGGCAGGCCTTCCTGCTCCGGTCCAGTACTCCACTCAAATGGATCAGGTGGTCATCCCAAGTCTGGCTGTACACAGCAATATGTTTGCAGTTGTGTGTGTAACTATAAATTAGTGCCAATGAAAACCAAATATGACCAATAATTGGTTGTTAGTGCTAATTTGTCAATTAAGTTACCTGCAAAACAGTAGGTAGTCTATAACTTTTGTGTGCAGAGTTTAATGTACAATCTATATATGCAAGGGGGACAACACGGGGCTGTTATTAGCCTGTCCTATATGTCATGGAATTGTTGCAATGCAAACACAATCTCTGGCTCAACAGTGTGACACACATCACACTCATACAATCTCACACACTCCTTGTGACCCCATTCAAAAAGTGGATTACCTTCCATTTCCATGCTCTCTTTCTTAGCACCTACTCTAATGAAAAAACTGCATGATTTTCAGAAGGCTGCTAACATAGCACTGTTCCACCTGTTCAGATTGGCTTCTCTGCTTCCTAATTCCCTTAGCTTTGCTGCACTTTACTTTTGAATCAGTGGATCCGATATTCAAAATAATATTAACAGCTAGGAGAGGCTCCTGGCCATTTAAATTGCTTTGCCAGCTAGTGCTGCTGAAAATGCCCTGTTACACTCAAGCTGAAACAGGCAGGCCTATCTTTATGTGGTTCTTCTTAGCTGGTTAAGTGCTGAACAATGCACTTAATCAGCTATGTTTTAGACAGCTCCCTACACCCAGAAATTCAATGCTGGAGCCCGGACATGACATGACCTGGCATTGAATTTCCAGGTTTAATGCTGCAGGGCAGGGGCGTATCTGGGATTTGGCGGTAGGGGGGACCAGAGCCAGAGTGGGGGGGGCACATTATAGCCCCCCCCCCCCGCCGCCGCCACCACCCCCCTACCGCCGCCAACACCTACCTTTGCTGGCGGGGGACCCCAACCCCCGCCAGCCGAGGTCCGCTTCCTCTAAAAATATTCGTTGACCTACTACTACTACTACTTAACATTTCTGAAGCACTACTAGGGTTATGCAGCGCTGTACAATTTACATAGAGGGACAGTCCCTGCTCAAAGAGCTTACAATCTAGTAGACAAGTGAACGGTCAAATTGGGGCATTATTAATCCAGTTTCGGAGTCTGTCTGACGTCGCTGCACGACAGACTCCGAAACTGGATTCCGGAGAGTTTCAACAGCAGCACGGAGGAGTGGGAGCGAGGACGAACAACTTAAAAGACCTCAGGTCAACGAATATTTTTAGAGGAAGCAGACCTCGGCTGGCGAAGGTTGGGGTCCCCCGCCAGCAAAGGTAGGTGTTGGCGGCGGTAGAGGGGTCCAGGGTGAAATCTGTGGGGGCCCAGGCCCCTGTGGCCTCACGCAGATACGCCCCTGCTGCAGGGTCAGCAAAATACTGCTCACCGTCAGCTGAATATCGGGTCCAGTGTTCCTACTGCTTTTGCTGTTGTACAGTACTATATGAAAAGCATGCACAAATAAACAAACATCTATCACACACTGACACACCCATACAAACTTTAGCACGTACTATATGATACTCACAATATATCTGATCTTACAAAGTAAAAGGAATAAAGATGCCTCCAGCAGAGTTCCAAGTTAAACATTTAATAAGAAATATAAACAGCTTCATCCCAATATTAACAAGCACGAAAAAGGCTCCCCTTTCCTCACTGCAGCCTTGCTCTGTCTCCATAAGAGAACAGAGGGCCTCAGGACATCAACGCCAAGGTAAGTCATTTCTTTTCCACTAGACATGTTCTTTCCTACTGCATGCAGGGACTACTCGTTCTGCTTCTCAAAGGCCAGTTAGGACAACAAATAAATCCCAGACTACACTAACATGGGATCAACTCAGCTTTTCCTTTGCTATTTGGATCTGGCTACAATTATTTGCAGAGTTTGCAGGAGACTGGGCTTGTCAGGCCCAGGGAACAACACTAGCAGATACTTCTAACCCATCTTCAAAACACAGCAAAAAGAATCCACATCCCTGCTCCTAGATGTCCATTTTGATCCTCAAAAGAAAGAGGAACCTTTCACTAAATCCTCAAATTATAAACTAACTGAATTTGATAGTAATCACAGTATATGGTGCTCATTCCCAAAAAAATGCAGAACGTGGAGGCTGAAAATGTCAGAAGTGGTTCAAGTAAAATGGAGAGCACAGGGTACAAAAAGCCCCTCTTGCTAGGACACAGAAAGGGATAAGCATTACCATGGTGATCACTGAATAACGGGCATAGTTCTATGGGCTACCTCCACATCCCATTTAAGGCTTTACTAGCCTCAATGGAAGTATTAAAAATCACATTAATCATAACAACATGATGTTGAGGAATAAATATGCATACTCAAAGTATGTTTAGAAATGTAAACAGAACCAAAAGCTGTTCTTAAGGCATGAAGCCTCAGTACTAAATCTCACTCTAGACTCCAATTTTCTCACACCTTCCCTCAGATCCAGATTCCTTCCACTTGCCTAATGGTCTAGAGAACTGGCCTCTCTATGGATTTTTCTCCAGGCTAGGCACTTTTCTGGATCAAACAAACACTGGAACTGGTATGGCAAACATTATGTAGGTTTTTTTTTCTCTCATTTGGAGGACAACTTTCATATGCCATTTACTTGGGTAAACTGAAAATTGCTCCCTCAATATGGCTACAAATATACATGTGGTTCCACAACACATGTGCTTCGTTATATTAAGAGGTGATGTACCCAGGGGTGTATTTTGGGCAGGCTCGAGAGACACCACATAAAAATTGTGAAGCCAAAATTTAAAAGATCTGTCTGGGTATTGTTCCCAGAGAGTAGCCTACAGCACCAGGTTGAGCTCCATACCAGAAGGCTCTTGCAAGGGTCATTATGTAAGAAATATGAAAAGTCTCCAGCTTTTCTGGGATCACACTGCCACAGCCAGGATATAAGACAGGAAGTAAAGAAAAAGGGGTACAAGGATAAGTGTGGTGATCCAGAGGAGGATGCTGATGATGGAGAGTTTAATTGACTTTCGTCTGAATGGTCCTGCGCCTCCTCTGTTCACTTTCTCCTTTTCAATAGCCTGAAAGAGAGAACAAAAAGGAGTAGGACATTCCTGCATAATAGCTCTGAGACACACCTACACCACCTGTGCTATAGTACAGCCTGAGACATGCCCATATTATCTACACTGTATGAAATCCCGGAGATGGGTCTGCATTATTTGTGCTGTATCATGCCCTCAAGCACATCTATACTGTATCACATCTCCAAGATAGTTCTCAATTATCTTTGCTGAATAACAATCCTGAAAAACACCTGCATTTGTACTGTATGACATTGATATTTTGTCTTCCAGGAAGCAAAAGTATTACCTTCATAGCATAGAAGAGTGCAGCGATTCCAATGCACGAGTAGCCACAGATGATGCTGGCAATGGCAAGATGGCGCAACTTATGTGGCTTTTTCTCAGTGACGGCACACTCTGGGATCTCATGCAATTTATTGTCCATGGTCACCACCTGTGTTAAGTGATCTTGTGTGGTTCTCTCTACAGTGATGGTCTCGTGAGAGATGGGTGTCTCTGGGAGCAGTCTGTCTTCCAAATGTGCCTTCAAATGTCCATTGCCAATCTCAGCCATCATTACTAGGGGGAAAGTGGGAGTGCTTGTCATTAGTAAAGGAATAAAACACTATTAATACTTATTTTTATAGCACTACTAGAGCTGTGCAGCACTGTACAATGATGACATGTATTAAGGAATGATAAGTCCTTACCCCTAAACAATTTATAATCTAAGTGGGTACCAAAGGCAAAAGAAATTACTTGCTCAGGGTACAAGGAGTACCTGTGAGAGAAGTGGGATTTGAACCCTGATTTCCCTGCTCTAACCACTATCAGGTTAACAGTCTAGATCAAACAGGTACAGAGCAAAGTTCTGTCACCATCCTGAACAAGATAGTCTCTGAACAGGGTCAGGACATCAGGGACAGACCAAGCCAATTTTGGTTTTCCCCTACTATAATTCCTCCTTTTGTTAGCAGCCTTGGAACTACAACTCTGAATGCAATACCAGCATTACTTCAATTTATTCATGGTAATCTGGATGAAAAGCAAGTATCACAAAACAAAAAGACCATCAAGAAAATCCTACAAAGGGGCAAAAAAAAAAAAAAGCAGGTGAAGGCAATCTCAACATGGGAACAAACGTACTGGCATCCACCTCGGTTTCCTTAACCTTAAGACAGGATTTTAACTAAAATGTGTTTGATTCTGTGGTAGTTGGATGATGGGGTTGAAGGGAGGCAGCCTCAGGAAAGATGTCAGGAAGTATTTTTTCACAGAGAGGGTGGTGGATGCTTGGAATGCCCTCCCGCGGGAGGTGGTGGAGATGAAAACGGTAACGGAATTCAAACATGCGTGGGATATGCATAAAGGAATCCTGTGCAGAAGGAATGGATCCTCAGAAGTTAGCCGAAATTGGGTGGCGGAGCAGGTGGGGGAAGAGGGGTTGGTGGTTGGGAGGCGAGGATAGTGGAGGGCAGACTTATACGGTCTGTGCCAGAGCCGGTGATGGGAGGCGGGACTGGTGGTTGGGAGGCGGGAAATACTGCTGGGCAGACTTGTACGGTCTGTGCCTTGAAAAAGGCAGGTACAAATCAAGGTAAGGTATACACATATGAGTTTATCTTGTTGGGCAGACTGGATGGACCTTTTTCTGCCGTCATCTACTATGTTACTATGTGCACTTTTATGTTTTCATATATATCTACGCTATGGTGGTCATTTTCAAAGCAGTTGGACTCCTCAAAATACCTAAAAAACATCCATCTGCTAAAAACATCCAAATACTGATTTTGGAAAGTCAGAGTCTGGATGTTTTACACTGTAGTTCATCCAAATAACAAGGGGGCATGTTGTGGGCAGGACTAGAGAAGGCCCAAAAGTAGGACATCCAACAGCGATTTTAGAACAGGAAGAAACATCCATGTCTAAAAAAAAAGGGTGTTTTTATCTAGACCTGTTTCAATCACATCTAAGTTTCTAGCAGGTGTTCTGATTGAACAGCTGCCCACTGGAGGGATTAAGACATGACCTCTTCTTAATCCCTCAGTAGTTGCTGTCGTCGTCGTCGTCCCCCCCCCCCCCCCCCCTCCCCTGAAAGTGAAACAGGAAAGAGCCTGGTTTTCTTATGTCAGCTTCAGGTATTATGGCCATTCTGAACAGTGCAGCAAGCAGGTCAGTAGAGTAGCTTAGTGTAACTTCATTAATTTTGTTTCCTGGGGCTCCCTTCAGGAACAGAAAAATACTTACTGTACCTAAAAATATAAGACACCTGCAAGCTATTGAAGTATTGTACATCCAGGTACCCAGCAGACATTTTTCTGTTCCTGGAGTGATCACATTTAGATTTAAAAAAAAAGAGAGTTATACTAGGATTTGAACCTGTGTCCCTTGGGTTATAGTGCATTGCACTTACCACTAGGCTAGTCCTTTGTTCTGCAAGGATGCCTGTGTGTCCATTTTAATAAGAATGCTGCCAGACAGATGTATTTATGCCTTTTTTTACCATTTATAATTTAAACATTTCAGTTTGTAAAATGGTTGTTCAGAATGGACATCTCCAGCGTAAGGACATTCTTCTTATACAGCGCTCATTATTCATATAGAGCCACCAGCGGTGACTGTGTTTTGTATATAGCAGCACTATTCAACCGCTCCAAGACTGCTAAACAGTTTATTTTAGGATTGCTTCTAGCAGGCCTAAGTAACCCTCTTAGCTATACTGAGAGCAGACAAGTATTGCTGCTATACATATAGCTAGAGTTTCCACCCTCGCTCTACTGTAACTCTGTCCCACCACTATGGTGGCAATTCTATAATCCAGCATTTGCACACCTTATATTTAGGTGCCTGCAGTTACACCATCCTTACAGCTGGTGTAACTGAGCATAGAAACATAGAAAAATATTGGCAAATAAAGACCATATGGCCTATCCTGTTTGCCCATCCATGCCATCTACTCTCCCTATCACTCCCTTAAAATCCTATGTACTTGTCCCAAGCTCTCTTGAATTCAGATACTGTTTTCTTCCACTGGAAGGCCATTCCACAGATTGACCACCCCTTCTGTGAAGAAGTATTTTTTCAGGTTACTTCTGAGTCTATACCCTTTCACCTTCATCCAATGCCCCCTCGTTCCAGAGCTTCCTTTCAATTGAAAGATACTCGCCTCCTATGCATTTATACTGTATAAGTATTTAAATGTCTCCCTTCTTCCGCCTTTGTTCCAAAATACATATTGAGATCTTTAAGTCTGTCCCCATACACTTTATGACAAAGACCACTGACCATTTTAGTTGCCACCCTCTGGACCAACTCCATCCTGTTTATATCTTTTTGAAGGTGCGGTCTCCAGAATTGTACACAATATTCTAAATAAGGTCTCACTAGAGCTTCATCACCTCCTTTTCCTATTGGTTATTCCTCGCCCTATGCACTCAAGCATCCTTCTATCTTTTGCCATCACCTTTTCTACCTGTTTGGCCACCTTAAGATCATCACATATGATCACACCCAAGTCCCACTCCTTTTTTGTGCACAAAAATTCTTCAGCCCCTAAACTGTACTGTTACCTTGGTTTTCTGCAACCCAAATGGATGACCCTACATTTTTTAGCATTAAATCTTAGCTGCCAAATTCCAGACCATTCCTCTAGCTTTGCTAAATCCTTCCTCTTGTTATCTACACCATCAGAGGATGTCTACCCTATTGCAGATTTTGGTATCATCCACCTAAATGTGGCAAGGAAGTGTGTAATTTATAGTATTTTATAAGATGCACATGTAACTGGGAGACACGCCAATGTCTCACCCATGTTCTGACCACGTGTACACTTTCCTCACATTTATGCACTGTAGCACTTAGGGTGCTTAAATGTGTGCTACTTTTTGGTGCATATATATGTGCACAGGGTGCCTAGTTATAGAATTGCCCTTTATCAGGATATTGACAAAGTGGCTGGAGAGATTTTTGGCATCACTATTCAGATGGTGCCATTGAAAATACATGGCTGGCAGACATATATTTGTGGAAGGTAATATTTCAAACCTATATAATAAAGGTTCTCCTAAAATACTAGGGGCAAAGGTTTAGATTCTATATATCATGCCTAAAAATTTGACGCAAAAATGAAATTCGCCTAAGCACATTCTATAAAGTACGCCTTAATTTAGGCATACTTTATAGAATAAGCCTAAATTTCCATGCAGTATATAGAATACGACGTGGCCATGATAATGCCTAACTCTAGGCATGGCCATTTATACCATGTAAAACTTGGTGTAAACACCGATGCCTAAGTTAAGCACAGAGGTGTGTTCTATAACCCTGCGTGTAGTTTTCCAGAACGCCCACGACCTGCACATTCCACATTCATAGCCATGCCCCCTTTTCAGCAAAATGCATTAGAATTTACGTGCACCGCTTTGCAGAATACTCTTAGCGTGTAGTGTGTGTAAATTCTACTTAATGCAAATTGGTGCAGATAATTGCTTGTTAACATTCAATTATCAGTGCTGATTAGCTTGTTAACTAATTAAGTTATGTGCATTGTTATGGAATACGCTTTGATTTCTGTGCAGAAATCTCAGCGCGATATATGTTTAAATCATTTTTATTGATGACTACTAGCAGAAAACAATTGTAAGAAACATCAAAGAATTGTCATAAAGAGAACCCCCCTCTCCTCCTAACCCGCCCCTACCACTCCCTCTATATTGGTTAATCCTTTGTATTATATAGGTGGAGAAGGAGCCCAGTAGACCAACACATAACCGCTATGTACACTACTCATCAAGCTTGGCCTCCCTTCTATTTGCTCTCTCCATCATCCCTTCCCCCCGCCCTCCCGACACTTCCTTCCCCCATCCAAACAATCAATAACAGTAACAGAGGCGCAGAAGAGGCCCAGGCTCATTGATTAAGAATGCAGCTATGTGCCGTAGGTTGTAAGGTTGCCCAGAATCATTCACAAGTCCGCTGAAAGCGTATTCCTTGAGGGGAGGTGATATCCGAGATGGTAAATCTGTCCATTGTCAGTAAGGAAATCATCTGTTTATGCCAAAGTGCCAGAGATAATTCTGAAGAATCCAGCCAACAAAGAAGATTAGCTTTTTTCCCCCCATTAGTACTGTGCACTTCAAAAAGCTGGCTAGACTTGGAGCCCTCAGCGTTGCCAGTTGGAATCTATGAAAAATCAGGGTCAGTGAGATAGGTATATGACAAGACCACTGGTTGGAAATGTGTTAAAACACATGGGATCAGAAGATAGTGACCTTTGGGCAATGCCAGAACATATGACTCAATATAGCACAGGCTGTGTGACATTTGGCACAGAGCACAAAATGCTGCTTTATAGGCTTGAGCTGGCACCACAAACAAACGTAAGGCAATTCCCATAATTGGACGTTTGCACCCAAGATTGTACTGACAAAGACACTCCTTTAGCATGACATCAAAAAGCTGAAGCCAAAGATGCTAGGGTCATCCTTAGAAGTCAGCACTCAAGAAATAGATCTAGGTGTCATTGTAAGCAATAATGTTCATCTGCTCAGTATGTGGTGGCAGCAGCCAAAAAAGCAAACAGGATGCTAGGAATTATTAGGAAAGGGATGCAAAATAAGACCAAGAATATTATAATGCCTCTGTACCGCTCTATGGTACGAACTCACCTTGAGTATTGCGTTCAATTCTGGTCACCACATCTTAAAAAGATATAGCGGAATTAGAAAAGATTCAAAGAAGAGTGACCAAAATGATGAAGGGGATGGAACTCCTCCCGTATAGGAAAGGCTAAAGGGCTTAGGGCTTTTCCAGCTTGGAAAAGAGATGGCTGAGGGGGAATATGATTGAAGGTTTATAAAGTCCCTGAGTGGTGTAGAAGTTATTTCACCTCTTCAAAAAGTACAAAGATTCAGGAGACACTCAATGAAATACTTGTAAAACTAATAGGAAGAAATATTTTTTCACTCAAAGAATAGTTAAGCTGTGGAACTAGCTGCTGGAGGATGTGGTAACAATGGTTAGTGTATCTGGGTTTAAAAATAGGTCTGGACAAGTTCCTGAAGGAAAGGTCAATAGCCTGTTATTGAGAGGGACATGGGAGAAACCACTGCTTGCCCCAAGATTGGTAGCATGGAATGTTGCTATTAATTGGGTTTCTGCCAGGTACTTGTGACCTGGATTGGCCACTGTTGGAAGCAGGATACTGAGCAAGATGGACCATTGGTCTGACCCACTATGGGTATTCTTATGTTCTTATGTTAATCTCTCTTTCCCTCTCCCCTGCATAGCTGTCATCCCTGTACATCCAAAACAAAGCACTCCTGCATCCATATTGTCATTCTTTATTGTGGGTAGCATTTTTATTTCATCTCACTTATACGGCTGTATCAGTTTCATCGGTTAGAGCAATAATTAGTTCTAAATAGTAATCATTGTGTTATTTGGAGGGGTTGGTTGCAGGGACTCCCTGTATTTGAGCAGAGATATTTTCACCTAGTAAAGGGCCACCAAATCAGCTATGCTATGAGAATCAGGTGCTCAGCAATCAGAGTTGCTATTTACAAGTACAAAGGTGTTTTTTTAAAATTAAATTAGGTTGAAACCTGGGAGCATTTACCATCTTTTTTTTTCCTGTGCATACATCAAAACAAAAAGATGGTGTGTGGGAACTTGCTCCTTTTGTTTTGTGGAATGCAGTGGTATATTATAAAAATGCACTTGCTATTTGTTATTACTACTATTTCACAGAGAGGTATTGAATAATGAAAGAAGATCTTCTTTCATACAGAAGGTCTGTCCAGAGTCAGTGTAAATGTTTCAACATTGTCCTGTTCGTGTGCTAGACACCAAGTTCATATAAAGTTAATTAAGTTCCCAAGGAGCAGCAGTGGGATGAACGTGGACACTCTGGATGTCAGATCTAACCACTAGGCCACTCCTCCACTCCTTGGAATTCCTTGGAGCACTGCCCTAATACTTTCAGAAGCATTAAAAAAGCTAAATATTTTATTTTGCTTTTTCCATTTGTGAACCTTTATTCACAAATGAAATTTGTTAATTTATAGCTTGGAAACACGGTCCGTAAATCTAATTTTTTCAGGCAGTTCATCCTTGGAATCTCTGAAAATGACTTGCTCAGCTTCCCTGGTTCTCAGTCCACTGCTGCAGAGCTGCTACATTACCCAACTCCAGGAGGGAGACTTTGTGGCCAGTCCTGTTTTTGAACTTATATCCCAGTTCAGAGTTCTATTTGTAGTCTCAGATACCACCAACTGAAATCAGCACTTCAGGTCCCATAATATACCAGGACAGGGTTGGAGAAATCCAGGACTGGCTCAGAACTTCCCTTCTGGAGCCAGGCAACCTAGCAGCTCTTCAGCACCAACCATTAAGCCTCTCCATTCAAAGTATATGCTTGCATAGTTCCCATGCTCACTCACAAACTATGACAGACCTGCCAAGTCTCCCGCATTCAGTGTGAGACTCCTGCTTTGGTGGGCCATCTCCTACCCCCCCCCCCCCCCCCGCCAAAGCAGGAAAGTCTCCCACTGAGATGTAATTGATTTTTCTTACCGCCACAGCTGCTGTTTCTCCCAATGGAAATGAAGAAAGCAGGCGGAATCAAGAAACAGAAAATGGAAATGAGATCCTGAAAAAGGACTTAGGAGAAAGCCAAGAAGATGAAGTGGTACAGAGAGACTAGGATAAACCCAACAGGAAAAATAATTAGGCAAAAAATACAAAATACATTAGATTTTAGAAAATGAAGTATGTCAGCTTTGAAAAAGTGCATTGTTTTGAATTTTGTTCTGTACAGGAGGAATTATTTTCATTTCTTTACATAGTAGATGACGGCACAGAAAGACCTGTACAGTTCACCCAGTCTGCCCTGCAAGATAATAGAAGTCTGCCCAGCACTGTCCTTGTTCTCTAACTTCTGAAGCAGAATCTGTGCAGCCATGATAAGAACACAGACCATAAAAGTTTGCCCAGTACTAGCTTTGCGTCCCAATTACTTGTGTTGCTTTATAATTTCTGCTAAACTTCTTTTGATCCATTCCTTCTAACTGCTCACAGAGTCCAGGGATTTCATTTCATATTTTCTTTGTATATTTGTTTCTAATCTGCAAGATTTTATTCTTTACTAGATGACAATTTGTGTTTTCTGCATGTAACTGAGGTGAGGGATTCTTTTAACACATAGTTCTATATAGGAATCTCTGAAGGTGTACTGGTGTTCTGACTTTTAATAGGTAAGTTTGGTGTGGTTTGGGTTCTTGGGCTTGGTGCTGGTATGGTATGGGTAAGCTTCTAAGTATTCATTTGCAGGGTTTTGTCTAACTTCACAGAGTGCCTAGCAGTGAAGGCAGATTATATCACATTGGTGGGGTGGGGGTGGGGGGCAGAAAGAGAGTGAGAAGGAAAAGAGAGAGGGAGAGAATGCCTTGAGGAGGGAGGGTGTGGAAAGAGGGGTTAGAAGGTGAGAGTGAGTGAGCGCTGGGAAAGACAGAAGGAGATACTTTGCAAGGAGGAGGAAAGGAGAGAGAGAGAGTATGTGTGCTGGAGAAGATGAGAGTTGGGAAAGAGATATGAGGGAAGGGTGTGAGGAGGAGAAAGGAAAGATATAGGAAGGGGGAGTTAAAGTAAGGAGAGAAGGTGGAAGGGTAAAGGGTAATGGATTTTTCTGTGGTATAACCAAAGTGGTTTACATTTATTTTATATGCAGGTACTTTCTCTGTCCTAGTGGGCTCACTATCTAAGAGGGAAGAGAGATTGGAACAAGGAAGAGGAGTGGTGGAATAGCCCAATGTTTAGAGTAATGGGCTTAGAACCAGGAAAGCCAGGGTTCAAATCCCACTGCAGCTCCTTGGCCAAGTTACTTAACCGTCCATTTGTTCTGGTACAAACTTAGGCTCCCTTTTACAAAGCTGCATTAGTGGCTGTCAGTGCAGTAATGCCAACACAGCCCATTCACATTGAATGGGATGTGTCGGCATCGCTGCATGGCAGCCGCTAGCACACCTTTGTACAAGGAGAGGGGGGGAGGTTTAGATTGTAAGCCCTCTGGAGACAGAAAAATATCTACTGTATCTGAATGTATAGTACCTTGCCTTGAGTTACATCTTGAAAAAAAAGGAAAGGGAGGGGGAAGGAGCAAGATGAGAGGAGAAGAAGAAGAACTAAGAGATGGATGAGGAAGACAGATGAGAGGGAGATGAGGTGAGGAGCAAGGCATGGGAGTGAAAGGAGAATGAAAGATTATAGGTGGCATAAAGATAAACAAGGAATTCTAAGCCGCCCAGAATGGTAGGTGGTTTGGATTATAAATTTTAAAAATAAATAAACATAAGCAAAAGAAAGATGACAATAGGATGAAAAAATCTATAGAGAAAAAGAAATCAGAGGGGAAAGGAAACAAGGAAAATGAATTAATAAGGAAAGGCTTAAGAAATTTAAAAAATCTGAATAAAAAAAAAAAGAAACATGCAAAGGTGTGAAAATATTTTGCTGTGTCACTCTCTGCACCTACAACTGAACTGGTGTGAAGGTTGAGGGCAGGCCTGGAAGGAGGGCGAGGAGACAGAGGATGATAAGAGTACAGGTATGTGTGGATAAGAGAATGCCCATTGGGGGGAGAGGGGAGAAAAATCTAATCAATGTACCATTTGAGCAGAGGGGAGGGGAGAAAGTCCCTCTCCTTGATTAATCTGAGCTCTCTATCCTTTGCCTTCCCCAAACAAAGCAGGCAAACTACACCTGAGTACAAAGACTTTAAGTTGAGCACAATGCTAGAACTTGAATACCAGGTCTGAGGAGGCATAGAAGGGTTGGTTAGGAGGAATTAATGCCAGTTTTAGGGATTTAATGCCAGTTTATTCTTTTATTGTGAGCACAACAGAACCCACAAACCTTTAGAGAGAGAGAGGTGACAGTTCGGTGCAGGAAACAAATTATATCCATGTTTTTCTGCACATTGTTTATCAACATCACAACAATTTTACATGAACAAATTTGTGAAGTTGATATTTATCTACATACTGACATTCCAGCACATGCGCAGATAAGTGCTGACACTTGTTTTGCTCGCATATGCGCACAGTACTAGCTGCCCTCAGCGCAGTACCTTGTGCTCACGTGTCTGGTAGTCTTGCCCTGATTAGCACACGTTCTGCATACTTCAAGTTTCCATATGATTAGCTTACTGCATCAGCAGGCAAAGTTTCCTTGTTATGTTCGTGATAGAAATCATGTGCTCAGCTCTAACACACAGTGCATCAGCCCCTGAGTCAGGCCTGGTTTTATTTTTACTGCGTACGTGATGTCATTCTCATTTTGTCTAAGCAAAACAACAGGAGCTACATCTCCACCATATGGAGGATGATTTTATAAGGGGGCACCTACTTGTCTTTATTTGATACTAATGTAAGTGGCAGGTGCAAACATTTATACCACCCCATGGCTGGTGACAAATACTGATACAGGCATTTTCAAGTACACACATAAATTGTAGTATTCTATAATCTGCACCATTTATGTTATTAGCATTTGATATACTGCTTTTCTGAGATGAAAGCAAAGCAATTTACAACAATCAAAATCAGCAGAGAGGGAAAGGAACTACCAAATTCAACAGGAAAGAGAAGGAAGAAAGGAGATGATTGCTGGAGAAGCATGTACATCAGCCACCTGAACTGGAAAAAGCCTGGGGAAAAAAGAAAGGTCCTGAGGCCCAAGCATGAGGTAGGAGGTCCAGGGCAGAGGGAGGATAGCAGGGAGTTCCAAAGTGATAGCACAAGAAAGCAAAAGGCACTTCACCTCGTTGATACGTATGTGTTAGGCGGGGAGAGTCTGATAGGTACCGGCAGAGAGAGGGATCTTGGGGTGATAGTATCTGAGGATTTGAAGGCGACAAAACAGTGTGACAAGGTGGTGGCAGTAGCTAGAAGATTGTTAGGCTGTATAAAGAGAGGTGTGACCAGCAGAAGAAAGGGGGTGTTGATGCCCCTGTATAAGTCGTTGGTGAGGCCCCACCTGGAGTATTGTGTTCAGTTTTGGAGGCCGTATCTTGTTAAGGATGTAAAAAGAATTGAAGCGGTGCAAAGAAAAGCTACGAGAATGGTATGGGATTTGCGTTACAAGACGTATGAGGAGAGACTTGCTGAACTAAACATGTATACTCTGGAGGAAAGGAGAAACAGGGGTAATATGATACAGACGTTCAAATATTTGAAAGGTATTAATCCGCAAACGAACCTTTTCCGGAGATGGGCAGATGGTAGAACAAGAGGACATGAAATGAGATTGAAGGGGGGCAGACTCAAGAAAAATGTCAGGAAGTATTTTTTCAACGGAGAGAGTAGTGGATGCTTGGAATGACCCTCCAGCGGGGAGGTAGTGGAAAATGAAACGGTAACGGAATTCAAACCAGCATGGGATAAGCAATAAAGGAATCCTGTGCCGAAGGAATGGATCCTCAGAAGCTAGTCAAGATCGGGAGGCGGGGCTATGGTGGTTAGGGAGGCGAGGATAGTGCTGGGCAGACTTATACGGTCTGGTGCCCGAGCCGGTGGTTGGGAGGCGGGGGCTGGTGGTTAGGAGGCGGGGTATAGTGCTGGGCAGACTTTACGGTCTATGACCCTGAAGAGCACAGGTATAATCAAAGTAGGGTATACACAAAAAGTAGCAAATATGAGTTATCTTGTGGGCAGACTGATGGACCAGTGCAGGTCTTTTTCTGCCGTCATCTACTATGATGCCAGATATGAGTGGGAAAACAGAAGGTACGAGAGAGACGATGCTCAAGAGAAGAACAAAGAGGCGAAACAGGAGTTAAGAAGTGACCAGATGAATGCGGTGGTTGCTGTATGACGGGCCTTATATGTTAATACAACCTTGTGCTGGACCCTGTAAAAGACCGGGAAGGCGGGAACCAGTGGTGGCAAAGCAGGAGAGGAGCAACATTGTCATAATGGCGGGCACATGTGAGAGTCCTGACAGAGGCATTCTGGACAGATTGAAGGCATTTGAGTAGATGTATGGCTGGCGTGACAGGGCCACTGAAAGGGGAGTCGGGGGGGGGGGCTCAGGATTCCCCGGGCCCGGCCTCCTAGGAGGCACAGGTGTCGCCAAGACTTCCAGAGGCAGCAGAACGTTCTGCTCCTACGGTCTGTCTCTCTCCTGCTCCTGTGCATTGGGACCCGGGTGATCGTCTTAACACGATAACCTGGGTCCCAGCACCACAGGCGCAGGTAGAGTGACACAGAGGGAGGAGCAAATGCAAGACAGGTGAAGGGGGGCAGCGATGGCCCAAGTGGGGTGAACACCTAGCCTGACTAGTGAGAGGGCTGACCCTACAAGCACTCACCTACACATTCCGGACAAAACCAAAAGCAAAACCATCCAAAAAAAACCCAAAACCCATATAGAATAATACACATATACATACCACCCACTGAAAACAAAGACACTAACACCATCACTCTTCTCTCCATGCTGCCCTCACCATGGTGTGATACTTATCATATTTTTTTATAGGGGAGTGCACTGTAATTTTGGTTTTCGTTTTGTTTAGAATTCATTTATTTTAGAATTTAGAACAAATCAAACAGAGTAAAACAAAAATTACATTTAAAAAGCTTGTTCCAGGTCCCACCCTGTACACTAACATACACTCTCCCAGCCTCTCTTACTATTGCTCCCAACCTCTGGACCACTGTTCCCCATCCATAGTGTGAAATCCCAGCAGGATCAAACATTGAAAATAGCACCTGCCTGAAGTCAGCTGGCCATATTCTGAAATAGATGTCAGTGGACCAGGGGCCAAAGCAGATCATCCCTGTAAATGGGAAGATGGTATTGGGTTTTGTTTTGTTTGGAAGTGGCAAGCTCCTAGCTTGGAAACAAAACATTTGTATATTAAAAATGAAACAGGAAATGGTGCTTTCACGCACAAACAAGCATATCCCCAGTTTTGAACACTCCTTTAGCGTCAATCCGGATGAACACCTCAGCTGGGGTCCTGAAACCGCTGAACCACCGCCAGTTGCTTCTGACCTTCTCTCATAAAAGAACATCAAACCAAACGGACGAGCGGTTTGTCGCTTCCATGTGTTTTTAAGAGGGCTGAAGGAGTTTCCCCACATTTCTGGATCCCCTCATCCAACTTGATTATGAGGATCGGGTGTCTTCCTCAGACTATGTTGCTTTTATTATTATTTATTGCACTTGTATCCCACATTTTCCCACCTATTTGCAGGCTCAGTGTGGCTTACTGCCCAGCTCAGTGGCAGAGGAGTTTGGTTTCGGTTTTTTTTTTTTTCAATCTCTGCCCATCCAACTCTCCCTACCCCTCCGATTCTGGTAATTAGCTTCTTTATCTGCTGGATGGGTGCTATGCCCCCCCCCCCCCCCCCAATCGACAAAACCCGAGGCAGCGTGGAATCAAAGTTTGAAACCACTTTGTTTTTTTTTTTTTACCTTAGTGGGATCTGGGAGTAGAATCGCTCTGTCTTCCCAAGGTTTCGCCGTGTCTCACGCTTAGGTTTCTTTGGCTCTGAAGAAGTTTCTCTCTCTTACCTCAGCCTAGGTAGAGCTTTCGGGGTGTGTTCCAGCTCTGTCCTGGCTGTTGATGTCACTGCCTGACTCAGGTTGCCTGAATGTCTGGAATGCACGCTCCCTTCTCAACTCACTTTCCTCCCGAAATACTTGGCAAGCTGATTTCAGCTTGCTTTCTTTCTTTCTTTATTGATTGCATTTGTATCCCACATTTTCCCACCTCTTTGCAGGCTCACTGTGGCTTACATTACATCATGAATAGTGGAAATATATGAGAAAATAGACATTTAGTATTGCAAAAGGATCTTGGGTAACATGATAATAATAAAGCACGATAGTAATATAACAAGCAAATATCATAAGGCAATACTGGATATATGTGTAGGAGTTCACATTTGTTGATCTTTGTGGTATACCTTGCACAGGTGGCTCATAACCCTGCAAAGAAGGTACAGACAGCCTAAACTGGCTTGCAGGGCCGGTCCTAGGGTTTTTGGCGCCCTCCTGCAGCCTAATAGTTGGCGCCCCTACCCATCCAGGGGCGGGATCACTATGGCTCCGCTCCTACAGTAGTCACACCCCTTTTACTAGTCATGGCATCATTGAAATATATTACACCAGTATAGAATATTGTTGGACATGGAGTATAGAAGAAAAATAACGTGGGTTTTTTTTCATTATAAATAATTTCTGTAAGCTGTTACAGCAGATGTAGCAGATGTAAATTCTCAAAGTGGACATATTCCAAACAATAAAATTTTTTTTCTACCTTTGTTGTCTGGTGACTTCATTTTTCTGATCATGCTGGCCCAGTATCTGATTCTGCTGTTATCTGTCCTCTTAACTCCATTTCCAGGGCTTCCTTTCCATTTATTTCTTTACTTTCCTCCTTTCTTCTTCATTTCTTGCTCTATATCCATAAGTAAAACCTGGGACCTCCGCAGACTTGACCGTCCAGTGGATCTAGCTTCTGCCTATTTCTCCATCCATGTGCAGTTTTTCTCCTCTCTTCCTTTTCCCTCATCTCATCCCTCTCTCTTTCCTCCCCTCCATCCATGTCCACAATTTCTTCTCTCTCCCCTCCATCCATGTGCATCTCCTTCCTGTCTTCCCTTCCCTCCATGTCCAACAATTCTCTCCCTGCCCTCCCCTCCATCCATCCATGTCCAGCAAGTCCCCTGCCCTCCATCCATCTATCCATCCATATCCAGCAATTCTCCTCTCCCCGGCTGCCCCCCTCCATCCATCCATATCCAGCAATTCTCCTCTCTCTTCCCTGCCCTCCCCTCCATGTCCAGCAATTTCTCTTCTCTCCCTGGGCCCTTTCCTCCCATCCATGTCCATTGATGTTCCTCTCTCCCCTTCCCTCCTCCATCCATCCATATCCAGCAATTCTCCTCCCTCCCTTCCATGTCCAGCAATTTCTCCTCTCTCCCTGGGCCCTGTCCTCCCATCCATGTCCATCCTTGTCCATCGATGCTCCTCTCTCCCCTTCCCTCCTCCATCCATACATATCCAGCAATTCTCCTCCCTCCCCTCCATGTCCAGCAATGTCTCCTCCCTCCCCTCCATGTCCAGCAATTTCTCCTCTCTCCCTGGGCCCTGCCCTCCCATCCATGTCCATCGATCAATGCTCCTCTCTCCCCTGCCCTCCCGCTCCCATATCCACCTGCCCGCCCTCTTCTCGGCTTAAATGCTTTTAAATTTACCTCCCAACGTCACAGCAGCTGCGCAGCATAAGTGAAAGCACTGCTGCCGACGTCTCCCAACCTTCCCTTCGCTCTTTCGTTCCCTCTCAGTGTCCCGCCCTCTCAAGGAAATGACGTCAGAAGAAGGCGGGACACTGAGGGAACGAACGAGCGAAGGGAAAGCTAGAGTCGTCGAGCAGCTGCGCTTTCACTGATGCTGCGCAGCTGCTGCGACGTCGGAGGTAAATTTCCTGCTCTCTGCTCCAGGTACCGGGAGCAGGAAACTGAAGGCAGGGCTGCTGTCAGGGTCCAGGAGCGAAGGTAAGCGGCGAGGGTAAACGTGGCGTGGCGGCGCCCTCTGCCATGCTTACCTCGCTTACCGTGTTGGACCAGCCCTGCTGGCTTGTGCTATCGGAACTGCTTTCGGAGAGAAATAATTGCACATCCCCGTTTTAAGAACTGTTTGCTTCACTGGGGCGGGGGAACAGCAGATAGTAACATTCAACCTTGCCACCCATCTGTGCTTTTATTTTTATGTTCCCTTGTTTCATCCTACATTCTTTCCTCCCACAATAACAATTGGGTTAGAGGAAATAACGTTGGACAGGTGGGGATAGGGACGGAGAGTCAATAGTGTTTTATATTTGTGAGGGTTTATGTTCTTTTTATTACAAACTATTTTAGGGTTTGCCAAAAGGGATGGCCTGTCAATCGTCGTAGTAAATAAAAGCCATGTGTTACATCTTAGAGAAAAGACTATGACCCAGAATAAATCTTATAGGGAGTCTAGGACTTTCAATTTTTCAAGAAGCCTAAGGCTACAGGACTAAAGATGGTTATTCACAGAGGAGCAGAGATCTGAGCATAGCATGTTCTAATGCAGGATTTTACACACACTAAGGGGGTCTTTTACTAAGATGCGCTAGCATTTTTAGCTTAGGCTAAAAATCAGCCAGCGCTAAATCCTGAGATGCCCATTAAATCCAAAAAACACTAGCGCACCTTAGTAAAAAGACCCCTTTAGTACAGCATTAAGTCTGAAATTGTTTTTTTTTCTTTCTTCAGTTCATGCATTAATGTTCCCATTCAGGGCTTAATATCCTTTAACAGAAGGGTCTCGTGGAGGGGCATAATCGAAAGAGGCGCCCAAGTTTTCCTGAAGACATCCTCACAGGATGTCCCTGTGAAGGGGCAGGGAAACCCGTATTATCAAAACAAGATGGGCGTCCATCTTTCATTTCAATAATATGGTCGGGGAAGCCCAAATCTTCACATTTAGGTCATCCCTAGAGATGGTCATCTTTAGCCTTGGTCGTTTCTGATTTTTGGCAATAACGGAAACTAAGGACGCCCATCTCAGAAATGACCAAATGCAAGCCCTTCGGTCATGGAAGGAGCCAGCATTCGTAGTGCACTGGTCCCCCTGACATGCCAGGACACCAACCGGGCACCCTAGGGGGCATTACAGTGGACTTCAGAAATTGCTCCCAAGCACAATAGCTCCCTTACCTTGTGTGCTGAGCCCCCCAACCTCCCCCCCCAAAACCCACTACACACCACTGTACACCACTACCATAGCCCTTACAGGTGAAGGGTGGCACCTAGATGTGGGTACAGTGGGTTTTGCAGGGCTCACATTTACCACCACAAGTGTAACAGGTAGGGGGGGATGGGCCTGGGTTTGCCTGCCTGAAATGCACTGCACCCACTAAAACTGCTCCAGGGACCTGCACACTGCTGTAATGGAGCTGGGTATGATATTTGAGGCTGGGTGGGAGGGGGTTAGTGACCACTGGGGGAGTCAGTTCGGGCACCTTTTCGTGGCTTGGTCATAAGAAAAAAGGACCAAGTTGTCCAAGTGCTCGTCAGGGATGCCCTTTTTTTTCGATTATGGGTCGAGGGCGCCCATGTGTTAGGCATTCCCAAGACCCGCCTTCGCTATGCCTCCGACACGCCCCCGGGAACTTTGGTCGTCCCTGCAACAGAAAGCAGTTGGGGACGCCCAAAATCAGCTTTCGATTATGCCAATTTGGGCGATCCTGGGAGAAGGACGCCCATCTCCCGATTTGTGTCGCAAGATGGGCATCCTTCTCTTTCGAAAATAAGCCTGTTAGTCTCTTACTTCTCACTCTAATTTCTCAATCTCAAGATGGCAATAATATATTTCTACACTCTGCCACTTCTCTTGCCTATCACCACCCACCTATTTTCTGGGATGTATCTATTCATTGTCCTGTTCCCTTCCACAAAGAATAACATTGATTCCTTTGTCCTTTTTTGTGGAACGTGTTAAACAACAAGCAAAGTTTTTCACTGGTGAAGAGTTGCAGATGCAAAATTCTGACTTAAGTATACTGCATTCCTCATGAGCTACACAAAGAATAATGTAGTTTTGTCACAAAAGTAACCTCAGGGCAATTAGCACAAATTCCAAAGCATCAAACAACTGATTATGTAATGACAGGAGGGAGGAGCAGCCTAATCTTGGAACAGTAATTGAGGAGGAGCAGGGAACGTAAGAACATAAGAATAGCCATACTGGGTCAGACCAATGGTTAATGTAGCCCAGTATCCTGCTTCCAGCAGTCCAGGTCACAAATACAGCACCTGGCAGAAACCCAATTAGAAACCCATTCCATGTAACCAATCACAGAGCAAGCAGTGGCTTCCCCCATGTCCATCTCAATAACAGACTGTGGACTTTTCCTCCAGGAACTTGTCCAAACCTTTTGTAAACACAGATACGCTAACTGCTATTACCACATTCTCCAGCAACGAGTTCCAGAGCTTAACTATTTGAGTGAAAAAAATATTTCCTCCTATTTGTTTTAAAATTATTTCTATGCAATTTTGAGTGTTCCCTGGTTTTTGTACGAGTTCAAAAATAAATTCACCTCCACCCGCTCCACACCACTCGGGATTTTCAAGACCTCAATCATATCCTCCTGCCACCTCTTTTCCAAGCTGAAGAGCCCTAATCTCTTTAGCCTTTAGCAGTTCCATCCCCTTTTATCATTTTGTTCACTCTTCCTTGAACCTTTTCTAATTCCGCTATATCTTTTTCAAGATATGATGAACGGAATTGAACACAATAGTCAAGGTGAGGTTGCACCATGGAACGATTTTAATATTTTTGGTGTTATTTTGCATCCCTCTCCTAATAATTCCTAGGGGAAGATAGGGTTCAAATCCTACTGACTCTGTTTGTCATCATGAGCAAATCACTCCACTCTCATTTACCTCAGGTACACTCTGTGATCCCTCTGTAGGCAGGAAAATACCTACCATATCTGAAGGTAACTCACCTTGAGCTACCAAAAAAGGCATGAGCTAAATATTAACAAAAGATTGCACTGACTGCATTAGGTTGCAAAGCTTCTCTTTGCTAGACTGGATGAGTCAGGCATTGGTAGAATGTTTTACTTCTATAGCTGGAGGGTTTGGGACATTTGCAGTGGTTCGTGGTAAATAGGTATATATTTCAGATAATGTTTTCCTTTTAACTCTGTATTATTTTGGCAGTATGTATAAACTGTAATGTCACTAAAGATTCTTGAATCTGAGAGGCTTACCTGTGTGGTTGAGTCAGACAGGAAGTATCAGATAGGTGGCATAAAGATTTTATTGTGATGAATCTTATACAAAACCTTACTGCAGCTCTGCAGACTCATAAACAAAAATAGAAACATGGCCTAATGGTTAGTGTAGCAGGTTACAGACCTGGGGAACCAGGTTCAAGTCCCTCTGCAGCTCCGTGTGACCCTGGACAAACCCTCTGTTGCCCCAGGTACAACAGTAGTACAATGTACTTTCTAGACTATGAGCCCAATTGGGACAGACTCAGTACCTGTAAAGTGAAACTGTAAACTGCTTAGGTCTAAGTGGTATATAAATACTCAAAATGAATTCTGTTGTACAGTAACTATATTAATCACCTGTTGATATATGACATTATATCAGATGTTGACTGGGACATTCCTACTTCCAGAAGTAGGGGGATTCTGTAGGGAGGGAACTGTTTTGGCAGCTGGTACTCAAACTCACATGAGAAGGGGTTATACTGGACCTTGTGCTTATGAATAGGAAGAGTGTTCCTGATGTTATAGTGGGTGATCATCTGGCATCCAGTGATCACCAGAAAGTGTGGCTCAGTATTAGGACATGTATGGAGAGGGTTCATTTGAAAAGTGAGGGTCTTAGACTTCAGGTGAAATTAATTTTGTCAAGAAGGGGAAATACTTCAAGGAGTCAGCTGTATGGGAATACCAGAAGGAAGTAGAAAAGCCATGGGCAAAATTGTAATGAGCTTTTAAGAGATTTATTTATTTGGTAGGTACTTAAATAAAAGTAATAGGAAAAGGAGGCTGCTATGGTTCTCGAAAGAAGTAGCTGATAAGGCAAGGAAAAAGAAGTTAGCCTTCCTAAACTACAAGAGATTACAGAAAGAGGAAGGACAAGCAGCAACATCTGGAAAACCTAAAAGAAGCTGGTAATCAGGAAAGCAAAGATGTACTGGAAGAAAAAATAGGCAACTGATATATCACAAATCATAAGGAAAAACACATCTAAGCGGTTTACAAAGTTAAAATAATAGGAGCAATGTTACTCATAGAAGACAAAGGTAGGACAGACTGTCAATAAAAGGAAACAAAAACAAAAAGGACAGAAAATTTACTTGTAATGTAGTAATGGACAGGAGGGGGAGAAAAGCACAAGATAATATGCTGCTGCAGCAGTCAGACTAACATGACACTGGCTCATGATAAAATACTTGGCTGCACTTATGGAAATGTTTGATTGAAGAAGCAGGTTTTAACAAATTTTTGAAAAAAACGGTTCAATTCTGAGGAAGAGTGGGAGAGTATTGCCGAGAGATAGGGCAGTAACACTGAAGCAGGAGTTTCAGATGGTATCTAACCAGATGTGATGATGAAAAGGTCCTGTAAGAAGATGCTGGTTAGAAGAATAAAGAATACATGAGAATGCATAAGGAGAGAAAAGATGATATTCCAGTGTAAGATCTGTTGAGAGATGGGTATTTAAATAGATTCGAAAAGATACTGGCAACCAGCGCTCAGAGGAGCAAGAGGAAAACTATCATATTTTTCTTTAAAAATAAACAGTTTTGATGGCCATATTTAGAGATTACAAACACAGAGCCAACAACTTGCCTCCCAAGACTCAATAAATAAGCAACAAAAATAATTGGGAGAAAAAAAAACTAATCTGCGATTTTAAAAAACCCTTTGATATTAATATTAATATATATTTCTGATATTGTTCTTTAATATTTTGAAGATTTACAGAGCAACCAAGAGGATTCTAAGGTAGGACAAATCAAGCATGAGGCGAATGGAGTGAATTTGTCTTAAGTACAAGAGACTTGTAAGCATATATTAGAAGGATAAACTCCTCTTATATAATCAGAGGTACTTGGCTGACAGAACACTACTAAATAGCAATTATTATGGACAAGTTTCTAGGGGAAGAGTGACCCCCCTCCTCCCAACTACAGCAAAACCACTCACATACATCCCATTACACAACCACTCATCACTCTCACCTAGCCTACTGTCCCCAGCCAGAACTACCCAGACAGCAAAGCCCTTCTGTGGTTTCATCGGACGAGTGTGAAGGAAGAAGATAACAAAAGAAAAGAACAACAAAGACCATTTCTTATATCAGTTAAAGTCTAAGTCCAAGTCAAACTCCACTTTCTGAGTCTAGGTTTCACGGTACTTTGGACAGCTGCAGTGTAGGCTGCCATTTCTGGAAACATGCCCTTGTCACCGGGGCCATCTCCACCTGTGGACTAGAGCCGTGCACCAGACTGCAGTTTGCAGAAGCTTCCATGCCTCAGTTACTGATTGGACCCGATGCCATTTCCCCAGCAGCAGAAAGTTCAAGGAAAAGGGGAATCCCCATCGATACTGAATCTTCTCCCTTGCCAAGACGTCCAATACTGGCTTCATCAGACGACGTTGTTGCAGAGTGAACTGAGAGGCCAGAGCACAATGCACTCTAACCATCTCTAATGGGATATCACCTGGAGCCAGATCCAATAAGGTGTTACAGAGGGAATTCACAATAACCTTCACATCCTCGGTGGCCCCCCCTCAGGCACACTCCGAAACCGCAGATTATTTCTTCTCCCTCTATTTTCCAAATCATCAATCTTGTACAACAGATCTGCACACTTTGTCTCCAGGGTCTTAACACTGGTCCTCTGAGCCTCCAGCAGCTCTGAATGCTCCTCCATTTTGAGCTCAATATCTTCTACTCTCGCTCCTAGCTCCTTTACGTCCGTGCTAAGCGTTGCGATAGTATCTAAAATCTCTTCTTTGGAAGACTGAATAGCTGCTTGAATTCCAGCCAGCATCTTCCGCATTTCAGCAGATACTCCCTTTTTCGCAGAAGAGCGACGCACCTCTTCCATAGAGAGCGCGGAATCTGACTCCAACATTGATGCGGGGAGATGCAGCCTCATGGCGCGCAGCGGCCTTACCCATCGGGTGCCCCGAACTTCGCACCGCGTCTTTTCTCCCCGCCATGAAGGATTCAGTCCAAATCTCAAGATATAATCGCAGAGCACTTCCGACACGCTTTCGCTATATTTTTAGCACTTAAAACACACTGCAAGCAATTACTATGCAACTTTCCAGGAGTCAGGTGGAAGAGAAGGCAATCTAGGCTGCCATATCATGTAGTGACGTCACTTCCTCCAGTTGGCAGCCATTTTTAAAGAGCAATGTAGCAGCGGGAGGGTCAGCGCCAGTAGCGGGCAGGAAAAACTGGGGATCTTTCCTGCCCCGAAGACTCCACTAGACCATCAGGATGACTTCAGCCAGGTATGTGCTGGGGCCCTATGGCTCAGGGGAGGAGAGGCAAACAGGGAGCAGGATGCTGTCGGAGATTTAACAACCAGCTCACAAAATCTAAAAAAAAAAAAAATTAACCACCAGCTCTTGCGAGCTGGTGCAAGCCGGCTCCAGCACACCACTGGGTAAGGCCTTAGTGATACAATGGAACTGGCCTTGTCAGCTTTATCACAAGGAAAGTTCAGTTCCCTGGTGTTCAGGAAAATTAGTCTCTCTCCTCTCAGAACCATCTATCCACTAACCAGGCTTCTGTTCTTCTCCCCTCTCATCTTCCTTTCCAATCCAACATTGGCATCTTTCTGGGTCAGATGATACCTATGGACTGTCCATGGAGACATGTTCCCAGTTTGAGGAGGTGCACAAAGCTTATTTGAACCGTTATGCCATTACCCCCGAGACCTATAGATTGAAGTTCCAGACTTTGCAAAAGGAGGCAGATGATACTCACAGCGAGTTTGTGATCCAGTTAAGATACTGTATATTCTTCTTACGACTTTGTAATTCTTTATATTGTTACTATGTAAGCCGCATTGAGCCTGCCATGTGTGGGAAAGCGCGGGGTACAAATGTAATAAATAAAATAAATAAATACCAGCAGTGTCTCAGTGGAGTTGAGGTTAAAACCCTGGAGGACTACCAAATCCTGATGATCCTGGAACAGTTTCTCTAGGGTAGTCGTCCAGAGGTGAGGGAACATGTTCAAGATCACCAGTTCCATACTCCAGAAAAGGCGGCTGAGTTGGCTGACATCTTTATGGCTAACCATCCCTGATTGGCAAAGAGAAGCCGTCCTTATCCACAGCAGCCAGGATCTAAAGGCAGCCAGGGCCCTAAGCCAAATATCTCTGTAACCTCAGAGACTGTCGACAAACCCTCCACTGTTCCCCAAAAACCTAAAGACTTCAGGCATGAACGTCCTTGTTACCTGCGTGGGTGTACAGGACATTTCAAAGTGGATTGCCAAGATAATCACAAGCCTGCAACTAAAGAGCCTTTCAGTTCCTGCACCAAAGCTGGCAGCTTTCGTGGGTGGCTTAGTCCCACAAAGGAGGCCCACGCAATTGTTGCAGCACAGAAAGTTACTGGTCATTCATTGAGCAAGAAAACAGATGAGTTTCCACAACACTACAGCACCCCAGTAACTGTGAATCAGACCCAGGTGGCTGGGCTTGTGGACACTGGCTCTGGCATGACTTTACTACGAACAGAGCTAGTGCCAGAGGATGCTATTCTCCCAGGGTGCACTGTGCAGGTAGTGTTGGCCAATGGATCCAGAGAGACTGTATCCATTGCTCGAGTCTTTCTGGATTGGGGTACCAAGCTTGGATACAGAGAAGTAGGAATAATGAAAAACATGCCAGTACTGATGCTGTGTGGGACCGACATGGGTCCAATGGACATTACCCTTGATAGTGGTGTCAGCATTTCTGCTATAACAACCCATAGTCAGGCCTGAATGGTCCAACAAGCAGAAGCAGCAGAGATCACCTCTCCAGTTCCAGATCCAGGTGGAGCCTGCTGACCAAACGGCAGGAGGCGGCGCTCCAGTGCTTCCAGAAGCACCAGTTCCACAGGTGACTGTTAAGATTCTACTGAGACAGGCAGGGGAATGACTGGGACTCGCTTCTGATTGGCCTGTCAGGGATTCAGCTGACATCTGAAGCAGCAGACGTCAGACCTTATTTAAACTTACCTCTCCCTACTGTGGACGCTCTAGCCTTAATTCCTGTCAGCTGAGCTCTGGTTCTCTTACTCTGTCTGTGCTCGTGGCACAGTGTGTATTTGGAGGAGTTTTGCTTGCTCTCCTTTTGTTTGTGGTCTCCGTGTATGTGTGTGCTGGTTGTAACCAGTGTGTCCTTGATTGCTTCTCTGCAGTGCAGATGGGTCTGTCTTCTGCCTCGTTTCTCCCTGCTTCTGTTAGGCAGCCTTTCTATCCATGGTAAGCTCATTCCTACTTTGTTTAAGTTTCTCTTTACTCAGTGTTAACCCTTTTTGTGGGTTCTTGCCAGGTATTTGTGACCTGGATTGGCCACTGTTGGATACAGGATGCTGAGCTTGATGGACCATTGGTCTGTCTCAGTGTGGTAATACTTATGTACTTATGTGCAGAGCTTGTTATTTGCCTTCTGTGAGTCCTGCTTCTGTTAGGCAGCCTTTTTGCCTGTGATAAGCTTGTTCCTACTTTGTTTAAGTTTCCATTTACTCAGTGTTAACTCTTTATGTGCAGAGCTTGATATTTGTCTTCTGTGAATCCTGCTTCTAATAGGCAGCCTTTCTCTGGTGTCTACCTTATCCCTTCCTGTACTCTTGGGTGCCTGCTTCTTTCCTGTCCTTATTTGAAAGCAGCCTTTTCCTTCAGTCTGTTTTTCCCTGTTTAGCCATTCCTATGGAGATTCGCTCTTGTAGATTCCGTGTCTATAGTATCCCATTGTGTCCTCAGCTTTCCTTTATTCCCTGTGGGCTTTGCCCTCCGCTACCTGAATTTTGGTGTAGCCTTTGTTTGTATTCTCTTCCTCTGGTCGTAGGCTGTATCCGCCAGTTTTGTCTGTCACTCTTCCCTTTGTGTCTGGCTGACGCTGTGTGCATTGCTTGAGTTCCAGTCCCTTCGGGGACCCCTCGTTGTTCTTTTCCCTTCCCTAGTATATAATTCGGTTCCAGTTCGGCCCGTATGCTTGGACTCCAGATCGGCCTTGCGGCCCACCTGAGTGGTCTATCTCCCTTTTCTGGTGGTGCTTGTTGATTGTCCTAAGTGTGCGGGGCTTTGTGTCCCGTGGTATTGCTTAGCGCCTGTTTGGTGTACCCTAGGCCTTGACCAAGGTCCTTCCTAAGCCTTGGCCTAGGCACAAGACTCAGGATCAGATTAACAGTGACTGGGACCGTGAGTATGGAATAGCCTGACCTAATTGACACACCTATTGAGCAGACTGTTGACCCTGATTTGTCAGTCACCGAGACCCTTCCATAGGCGCCCGGTATAAGAGGCTTGGGGAGGCTATGCCTCCCCAGCCACAGCAGGATGGATCAGCTGTTTCTATAGAAATGCTAAATAGTAGTAGTAGTTTTCCAGGCAGCAACTGCAGTGAAAGCCGTCTCTAGCCTTGTATATAACCAGTTGTAATTTGATTACCTTACTGTGCTGGGAGAGCAGAGCAGGGGGGTTGGCTGGATGTGTCCTTGGTTGCCATGGAGATATTTAACTAGCATGAATTCCTGCACATGAGCACTTCATACCAAAGAGACTTGCACTGACCCCTGAAATTTTAAAAGTGCTAAAAATAAGTTTTAAAAGTATTTGCATTAAATCTAATTGCAGAATTTAGGTGCTAGGAAGTGGGATTGGTTTGCTATGTACTCAAATTTGCTCAAGCCATATGCAAATTAGTCCGTTTTTGGGAGGTTCTCATTTGCATATTTATGGGTAAAAATTGTTGGAAATGCTTACAGCCTTAATGTTAGGGCATGGCTCTGATCAAAAATGTGAACTTTGATCCAAAAACGAAGGGTTTAGCTAGTGTTTTTGACTAAAAATTCCCATTAGAGTGTATGTTAATCTGCATTCAAATAGAGCTCTCTGATTGGATGATCAGCTGTTAGAAAATCTGCCCGGGAACGGAGAGGAGAGGAGAGAATCATTGGGTGGGTGGGTGGGTGTGGATGGCTGGAGGGGTGCAGGGGAGCGAAGACAAGAAATGAAGAAGAAAGGCAGAAAGTAAATAAATAAATGGAAAGGAAGCCCTGGAAATGGAGTTAAGAGGACAGATAGCAGCAGAATCGGATACTGGGCCAGCATGATCAGAAAAACAAAGTCACCAGACAATCAAGGTAGAAAAGATCATTTTATTTTCATTATAGTGTTTGGAATATGTCCACTTTGAGAATCAGGTGCTCAACATTAAATGTTTATATTTATTTATTTACTTATTTATGGCATTTTATCCCACATTAAACATTAATTAGGATGTTTTGTGGCTCTACATGAGAATTATGATATTATGATCCTTGTTTCATATTGTTGACAGTCTGCATTTTCCGTATGGGTGGTATATTGGTGTATTAGGTTCTGCCCAGGGTAATATTTATGGTACAGTAAGGTTCTGAGTGTGTTTTTGCACAAAGTTGTGCATAGTGTTTTGCAGTTGAGCGACTGTGGTTAGTATATGCTTTGAGCAACCACTTTATTCTTTCACATATGATACATATCTAATATCTAAATTTAATAAAAGATATTAATTGTGACTTTTATTTTTATTTTTTGTGTTATCAGACAATTATGGGTTTAAGCTCCACCCCTGGCCCCACCCCTAACCCCATCCCCTTTAGCCTCCCCAAACAGTTGGGCCACCGACCGCCTATGGACCCTTCCAAAGGATACTGATATAGGATAGAGATGCTTTTCAGGAAGCACAGCATTCTGACCCTGACCTGGAAGCCCTGAGGCAGACCAATGAGATTTGTAAAGAATGTATTCTACGGAAAGGGGGCTTGCTGTACAGAGACCCTGATCCCGTTGATCCTATCAGGCCCTGGACAGCATGCAAGCAGCTTATAGTGCCCAGGGCATACAGAGAACAACTCCTATAGATTGCACATGATATTCCACTAGAAGGGTGTATATTCCTTCCTATGCTAGGCCTGTTATATGACAAAAGCCTTCACATGGCTCTGTCTGGTTCTCACAAGTTAGCCTAATAAATTAGCATCTTTGTAACATACAGTACTTTCTCAGGAACTGAGGAATGACACTTCAAGGATGCATATTTGGCTGGAGCTGAGCAGACCTTTCATATAAGGTGGATATAACCTTGGGAGATGGTGAGAGACTGAGGATACAGTGAGCCTAAGATGTCCAGAATGTTTCAGTCTTGGGGAGAGAGAACACAAAGGATTGTAATATGTATTGTTTTGCTCTGTTGCTAACTACACACTGTACTGATAACTAATTAGCCAATGGCCACAAAGTGTGCATGTGCAAACACATCAGGAGAGATTGGTGTAATACAGGAGAATCCATATATAGCACAGGTTAGTTTCTGATTTGTAGTTTAGGAGAAATCACATGATTTAGGAGAAATGAAACTTACAGCAGTATATATGTGATGGCTGGGAAAGTGTTAGCTGAGCTGTCCTTGTTATTCAGTTTTCGTGTCTGGCGTTTCTGTGTGACAAACTGCTCCATAGAGAATAATTACTTTGTATTGGCTTAGTGATATACCAATAAAGATTTTTACTGGTTGCACCTATATCTAAGTCTTTTTTTTTATAATTATATTTTATTGATGATATAATCAAAACGTTACATAACAAAACTTGCAATTGTTCCCACAGTGCTCATGCTAAGTGAAGGTTCTATATAAATCATCATTACATTTTCATGTCCCCCCCCCCACCCTCTCCCCTTCCCCTCACCAGGTTGCTAAGGTCCTATTGCTATTCTTAACCATTAAGAACTTTACTGTGCGCCCTCGGTGTTAAAGTGTCCAGAAAGGGCATCCAGCATTGTAGGTATTTCTCGCCCTTCAATGTAGCCAGGTCTCGCACATCTCTTCGTTCCAAGGCACACAGTGTTATCATATTTACCCTCCAGTGCTGTACTGAGGGCTTTTCCTCCTGGAGCCACAACTTCTATATTGTTTTTCCCCATCAGCACAGCCTGCAGCTGAAAATGGCGTAGTCCTGCCTTGACAGATCCACGATTTGTAAAAACGTCAAACAAAAGTCCTGGATGGCAAGCCCACTGTATCGTCCACATCTTAGAAACCTGCCTACATATTGAGGACCAAAAACCCAGTATTGGTTGACAATGCCAGAACATGTGGCCTAGGTGTGCACCACTCCCTGTGCACTTCGGGCAATCATCTGTTGGCCGTAAGGTCGCCCGGTGTGCTCTGTGCAAAGAGATAAATAGCCGCATAAGGAATTTATATTGGGTTTCTCGTATGTTCGCGCTCCCAAATTCTTTATAGCATGTCTGCAGACAAGTTTGTAGTGTGTCTGTCCCAATATGAAATCCCAATTCACTTGCCCACACTTGTGTCAGCTTAGAGTACTGTGCTAGAGGCATGGCAGCTCGTATTTGTGCATGGTAACATTTTAAAGGGACAGGGCGCCGCGCTTCTAAGTCGAAGATTTCCTCCAACTGAGCCTTCACTGTAGACTGCAGCACTGGCCTGGGGAGCGAGCGTACATAATGTTGCAATTGTGTGTAGGCTAGAAAATCCCTGATCTCTAATCCCAGGCGCCCCTGCAGATCCCCCCTGGATTGCAATGTTCCATCCCCCTGCAGGACTTGGAACAAAAAAAAATTCCTGCTGCCCTCCATTGTACAAATGTGCGGGAGGAGCTTCCCACTGGGAAGTCCGCGTTACCTTCGATTGGCAGGTACGGCGAGACTCTGGCGTCAAGACCGAACACTCCACAGATCCACGTCCATGCTCTCTTTAAAGGTGTGAACAGGAACTGGATGTGTCTTGGTGTCTTTCCTTTACCCGGCCCCGCATGTAACCAATAACTGAAGTGCAGTTCGCCCAGCATCCTGCATTCCGCCTCTGGATAGGTAAAATGTCCAGTCCCTCTCAACCAAGCTGCTACTGTATATGCCTCATGTATCCTGCTACTGACATCCATTTAATACTTAAGACGCCCAATCCTCCTTTATCTCTGGGTAGGTAGGTCTGTTTCAGGGATAAGCACATTCTTTTCCCATTCCATAGGAATTGCTTCACCATCCTATGCAGTTATAATTCTTCTCTACGGGTTAAAAAAAAGTCAAAGCACCTGGGTGGCATACATCCACTTGGGGACTATTACCATATTATAAAGTGCTACTCTCTCCCATAAAGACAGGGTCAGCTTCTGCTACATCTGTACGGCTTCTTTCGTTGAATCCCAGAGCGGCTGCAAATTGACCTTGTATAGTTGGTCTAACTGAGTTGGTATGTAGATTCCCAGATATTTGATTTTATCTTCTCTCCATTGCAATGGGAATGGGCCTGCCCAGCACTGTTTTATGTTCAATATGCTCGGTAGAGCAACTGATTTTTGTCTTTTTAAGGTAAATCCTGAATGATATCCAAATTCATCTACCATCTCTAGTAAATTTTGTAGTGATCTTTGCGGTTGTGTAAGCGTGAGGAGAATGTCATCCGCGAAGGCCAGTATCTTGATTGGTAGACTGGGGATAGCCATTCCCGCAATGTCTGCATTTTTCCCCACCGTACGCAGAAATGGTTCTATGCATAGGCGGTCAGTGGCCCAATTGTTTGGGGAGGCTAAAGGGGGTGGGGTTAGGGGTGGGGCCGGGGGTGGAGCTTACATCCATAATTGTCTAACAGAAAAAAATAAGTAAAAATAAAATAGTCACAATACCATTTATTAAATTTAGATATTAGATATTTATCATATGACAAAGAATAAAGTGGTTGCTCAAAGTATATACTAACCACAATTGCTCAACAGCAAAACACTATGCACAAATTTGTGCAAAAACACACTCAGAACCTTACTGTACCATAAATATTACACTTGGGCAGACCCTAATACACCAATATACCACCCATACAGATAACATCACAGACCTTCAACAATATGAAACAAGGGATCATATCACAATTCTCATGTACAGCCACAAAACATCCTTTTAGGGTGGATAGTATTCACAATGAGCTCCTTTTATTAACGACCAGATAGAGAAGAATTTTCAAATTTCAATTTTGGCACAGTATAAGTCATCACAAAAAAAATATAAGAAAACCAATGGACTGCATTAGGGGCTTATAGCCCATTTAGTTATGTTTAAACAAAAGAGATCTGCATGAAACAAAATATTTATTTTTTATTTTGACTTATAATCTAAAACCTGTCTCAGAGTCAGCACCTCTTCTGATATCCAACGTGCGGCGTGCCACGATTTCCTTTTGAATTTGATAGTAAGTCTGGGAACACTAGTATTCAAGCTTAGACAGCCACTCGGTGGATAGTATTCACAATGAGCTTCTTTTAATAACGACCTTAGAGATAAGAGTTTTCAAATTTCAATTTTGGCACAGTATAAGTCATCACAAACAAAATATAAGAAAACCAATGGACTGCATTAGGGGCTTATAGCCCATTTAGTTATGTTTAAACAAAAGAGATCTGCATGAAACAAAATATTTCTTTTTTATTTTGACTAATAATATAAAACTAAATCTGCCTCAGAGTCAGCACCTCTCCCTCCTGAAATCCAACGTATGTGCGGCGTGCCCTCAGAATAAGAACTGTAACCATCGGAGCCAACTTTTCAAAATTGTTGGTGGTGCTAAGCCCAGTGGAAATAATCCTTCCTCGGACACATACAAGGAATATTCTCAATATTGGGGGTGCTCAAGCTCCTATGACTGTAACTCATACAAACTCAATAATAAAGATTTTAGTAAGCTTAGTCACTATCAAAAAGGTTTTATTTTATTTGGGTTGCAGGAAGGAAGGGTGATCAGAATATATCTAAAATTCAATTACATAGATAATTTCATTTGGGCTGCAGGCTGGGATTAGAGAAACAGTTTCCTTGTGTTATCCAGATCCAGGGGCTATTTCCCCACCATGCAATTTACAGGTAACTTAAGTTTTGTAGTTTCTTGCTAGACCAAAAGCAACTTTTCAGCAGTCTACAACATCCTCGTTTTACTGGGGAAAAATGAAGGAACAGGAATTTTAAAATAATTTGTTACCTATCTCCCCCTCCCCCCCCACACTCACTCTCTCTCTTTTTTGTTTTTTTAATCCGCCTTCCATGGACGTCCCATGGCCAGTTAACTCTGAACTATGGTTAGCATTAGGGACTGGAGGGAACCGTTTATTCCAAACATCTTTGTTCTGATTTCCTTTGGATTCTGTGGGTGCGCCTCCTGTTACATACTAGGAATTATGTCTGTAAATTGTTAGTGAACACCCTGACCACAGTTTGAAAGGCAGTGGAACTGAGGCTTGGCTAAAAATACCATTAATTGGAAATGTGATAAATTTTATTTAATCTAAGCTGATTGTTCTTTCATGGCCTCTGCACTGCAGCTTATATTCTGGTATTTCACTTCCTGGAAACTTGTCTAAAAAAATAAAAGTTTCTATGACATTTGAATTGGTTCTGTTATTTTACAAAAAGCAATTTAACTAGAGCATTTTTTTTGTTCAACAACTTACTGAAGGGTCCCAGACCAGACACACTGTCTCTCTTCTTGTTCTCCCCTACGTGAGGCCCCTCCCACGCATTCCCGCCTATGCGGAGGGATGGGAGCAAGGCAGTGAGCACTCGTAGTAGGGAAGGCTGACTCCTGATTGGCTGCCTGAGGGCGAGGAGCAGGGCAAGGCGAAGAAGCACTGCAGAGGCACAGGACCGTGGCGCACCGGTGTGAGAGCCTGAGCGGCGAGCCCCGGGCAGGCGGAACTCGACAACTGGGCTGATGATGGGATGGGTGTTTGGTCGCGTCATCGGTCCAAAACAGATCCTGGCTGGGCTGAGCGGCGAGCCCCGGGGGGGGGGGGGGGGCGGGAGAACTGGGTTGTGTGGGCGTCGCGCGAAACTACTGATGTCATCGACATCCATCCTTCGGCTGGGGAGGCTTAGCCTCCCCAAGCCTCTGATACCGGGCACCTATGGTTCTATGTATAAAAGAAAAAGCAGCGGGGAGCATATATCTAAGTCTAATTGTCTCTCTTATTTTCAGTCCATTGGGCTGAAGTGTTTCCCCTCCCAAGGGACAGGGATATACACATTTTGGTGCCCTCAGGCAGGGACTTGATTACCCTTAACAGCCCTTGATTGTCCCAATAACCTAATCAAAGAAGTCTGGGCTATTCCTCCAGCTGGTCTGTGGAGATTGTTGATAGCTCAGAAAACGGGATTCCTCCGGAGTTGATATGATATGAAGAACCTGCAGGGTGTGTTGAAGTCACTGAAAAAGGCTCGGTGGCCGCGGTCACTGGCATAAGTGTGGTGAGCAGTGTGGATGCGTCGAAGGTACAATTGGTGCATGTATGGAATTTTGAAGCCGGCTGTTGTAAGTATTGTTATTTTTTTTAATGTTGATTTTGATGGGGGAAGTTAATTTTTAGCTCTCAACTTTAATTGAGAGTAGGAAATAGATAGTGTATTTAAAATTGTGTGCACCAATAATTCTTTATTGCAGAAAGCCCTTGTAAATGATTTGTGGATGTGGGAGCATGATAAAAAGTCAGTATCTGTAGTTCATGTATGTACTGTTCTTCCCTTAATGGCTCAGGATATTAAATTGTACAATGTAAAATGCCATAAATTGCTCTAAGGAGGAACTTTTCCTATCCCGCTTTTCTTGTAGTCTTGTTGAAAGCCTTGGATATTTGTGAGAGGGCTAACAGCTTGTCACAGCATTTATTACTGTTTGCTTTGGAATTAAGTTAGAAAAAGTGCTGGAGTTATTGTACAGACAGGGAAATTATTTGTCCGGGTTTCTTGTGATGTCACTTAGTAGGGGAAAGAGGGATTTTTTTTTTAGTTGCAAATAGTCTGTGTTACTTGATCACAGAGAACTGTTTTGTGTACTAGCACCTTTGATAAAACAGAGCTGTATTTCTTTTCCTCGCTTCCTGGCAGAGGTTGTCTGGATTTAAAGCAGCGCTCTTTTTTTTTCTTTTGCTATCCTTCTTCACTCTGTGGCGTGAGTGCAGGCTGGCCAGTTTGTATTTTCTTTCAGGGAGAATTCAGCTGCCTGTATATTTAAAGATTCCTGAACTTTATTGTACAGAGACCTTTCCTTTGAAATGAACTGTTTTTACCTGCCTTTTGCTACTTTATTTCAGCTGTGCAGATTTGTTTGCCCATTAATTATGTCCTGTATGATTTTTTTGTATTTTACTCAAGTGTTATGGGATTACATGGCTGTCCCTATTACGTCTGATTTAATTGCATTTTATATTTAAATTACACCACATTTCTTTTCTTTTACAGTATGTGGCATATCATACCTTCCAACTGCTTTGTGTTTCAAGGGCCCAATTCACACAGCAGATGGATATTTAAAATGCAATACAATCTTTAATTTCCAAATTATAGGCTATTTCTTGCCTGATCTATATTTTGTAAAGGTCAGCCAAGGATGCAGCTTTGTTTGCTTCATTACGATTTGTACTTTTTTACAGCTCAATTTTATTAGATTGGGTTCAAAGCTTGCTATTACTAGTTCTGAATTCTCTGTAGTATGTTTCATTGCTAGATAGTTTTTACATTAGCTATTAGATTTCTTGCCAGGCTCATGCTTTCTACCTTTAAATTTACTTACAAGAAATGTTTGTCTAATGAAATATTAAATGTGTTTAATTCTTAGGTCACATGATAGAGGTATACATATGTATGTTCTGTACCCTAGGTAACTGAGATTTCAGACACATAACTCCTAGGAAGAGTGTACCTACATGAGCTTTTAGATTATGAAGTTGTTTAGTTTTTTATGAGCCTTGCCTGAAACTGTTTTGTGCTGCTCTAGTTTGCCCTAATTTGTTTAAATTGCCTTCTCTTTCACCGCATAAGAGATAACTTGTTACCATCATCTGAGTACAAACTTTCCCACTTTGTTTTTATATTATCTGAATTTGAAAACATTTTCCCCTACCTTACAAATAGCTACTGTTTTCCTCCTTAATTCAGCCACCAGAGGGAACTACCATGATAAAGATTTACAGTTATGTTTTGAATTGTAGGGAGTCAAATTGTGAAGAACATGGATAAAAATTCCCATTCATTCTTGGGTAATTCTATGTAAAAGGTTACAGAGATGTTTACATTGTAAAAGTTATTAGCTGTTCATGTGTAAGTTGGATGCACTGTTTAACAGTACATATTGTGAAAAGTCACATGGCAGAATATCTAGAAAGTACACTGTACATTGGTTAGACGGTCTGAGTAAGTGAATATATACGTGGACGTATGTGGAAGTTTTTGAACAGGGAAATGTATATGGATTTTGATATACTCTTTTGCAATGGGCTAGAATACCAATTGATTTTATTCTAAATTAACTTTAACTAGATTTGCATAAAGTATAAAACCTGAGAACAACATTGACCTAATGCCATTTTATTTAAGAACTGGCCAGACATTAAGCAGATTGTTTCATTTGTTGGAAACTGTGAGCTTTATGACCTCATGCCTATAAACAACTATTAAGTCCTCATTGCTCTGCTCTGCTTTAATTCAAAGTACCCTTATTTACTCTAAGTTGGCATCCTTCTGAAGCATGATGTGAGACCCAATCTATACAGGACCGTATAGTCTCCAAACCGTGACACCTACAGCTGCATTGCTGGAAGGAGAATTTAATTGGACTCATTTGTGTGATTTAAGACCTGCTCCATTTACTGGATGAACTGTTGAACTCTACCCAGTACACTGTTGCTCTGATTGCAGGATTTTTGCTTTTATGTAATTTATGTTACATTTTGAGTTAGAATGCTTTCTGTCTGCTTACTAGGTGTACACTCATATGTTTATTCCTTTCTTCAGTTAGCACCAGCAGCTTTACCATTACCAAAGCAATGGATTGATTCATGTTTCATAATGTTTCTGTTCACATAATAAGCTATGTGCTGTCCATTTCATAACAAAATGCTTTTGTTTCTAATTTTCTGAATATGCCTTCAACTACTGGATGCTGCTGTCTTCCTTCCTAGGCGATCACCATTTGTAAGTGTGCAGCCCATACTAGATGTACAGATATCATTTCTTTAGGAAATGCCTTTGCAGACAAAATCTGCACTAACTGCCCCTTTACATTACAGTCTTTTCCAGATAGATAAAGAAGTAACCTTCCTGGATCTGGCACTCAACATGAGGGATGGTAACAATTGTAACAATAATATTTACAGCATACAGATTTTCACAATACTCTAGATTTTTCTGTTCATAATGTATGCTCTGTGCTAAGTACAATTTTCAGGGAGAACAGGATTGACTCCCTTTGAAATTCTGTTTGTCAGGCAGTCTGTAATCCTTCAGTTTGCCTCACTGGAAAAGAGTCATGAGGAGGCTGAAAAATCACTGGCAACATATATGAAGAAAATGTTCACTAATAAAGAAGTTTCTCTGTCTAATGTTATTTCAGATCAGTTTGAAGATCCTGAACATACTGAACTTGGAAAGGTTCAAGCAGGAGACTGTGTCCTAATCAAGGTCATCAAGAGGAAAAACTGGGCTTCACCCCGTTAGGACAGTCCATATCAAGTACTCCAGAGCACCCCCATGGCGGTACACACAGCTGAACCAGTACCTGGGTACACATATCACACTGCAATAAGGTTGCAGAGCTTGGAGCTGAGATTAAGCAACCAGAGTAGATTACCTTCTTGCAAGGGTAAGCCCGGCTACAAAGGGGAGGTGCTTCAATAAGAACCCTCGTCTCAAACCCGGTGAAGAAAACAGCAACCCAAGCGAGACTTTAGGGTCGAAATGGAGGCCTTAACATCTGATCCAGATGACCCACATGAACAATTGACTGAGACAAGAATGTGGAGTTCAATTGGTCGACTGGAAAAGAGGAGAGCAATCAGGACCTTGACCGACAGACAGATAACAATCAGGTTGGTCCTAGGAACCATCTGTGGTATACCTCTTATCATCCTCCTGTTCCAGGTTATGCACACAGTCAACAGGACACCAAATCCGGAGACCAGGAAAGGAATAATTCCCAAGACCACTTCAATCGGATGCTGGAGGACTTCACTCAAGAATGACACCGAGTTACTGCAGCCCGAGTACTACACAAAGGAACTGAACCTAAGGAATGGGCATGTACAGAGTTTCCTGAACCCCCTAAGAACATTACCTTTTAGTGGCAGTCTGCTCTTCAGTGGATTTAAGCTAAGCCATGCCGCTCTGAGTCTTCTGAGGTTTCTAAGCAACACCTTACTGCCCTCTGCAGCTCATCTACTACGCCTGACATCATATCTCCAGTGACATATCGTTATCAGCCCGGTGACCTGGTGTACTGTAAGAATTTTACACACAAAGTTTGGACTTCTCCTGTCTATTCTAGACCTTTTTGCATTGGGACTCTTACCCCAACATCATCTTTCCTTGAAGGAGATTCTTCCTGGACCCCTGTATCTGATCTTCGCCCTTCACCTACTCTTTTTTTTCTGGAACTTGAGAAGGACTTGTTCATTTTGGACTTTGCCATAATGAAGTATTTGCCATACTGAAGTATTTGCTTTTTGTTCTTACAACTCTTTGCTGTTCTCCTATTTTTTGTTGCTCACTCTCCACCCTCTGTTTCTCTTATTACCATTAATACTACTCCAAATATGTCTGCAGCTTCTGTTGCCTAGTCTTCTAATGTTTGGTATCATATGGTGTCTGCTGCTATACAAGTTAACTATTCCTTCTTTGTTTTTACTTCTCTTTCTTTTGTTCTTACTGAATCTTTACCTACTCATGCAGTCTATTGCATGTTACATGCTGGCACCTGTCAGCGTATGCCTCTACATCTCCAAGTTCAGGTTGCACAGTGGACCACCTATAATTATGAGCGTGCTTGTGGTCCTAACCATGGCTGGTATGATGGTGTGCAAGGAGAAAGCACAGGTTCCTGGGAAACCTTCTTCCCAATAAGGTCAAAAACGCAAGCTTCCCCCACAGGTTAAGTGTAGGTTCTCATCCACTTAACCTTCTCAAGAATGAAGTCTACCAATACCAAATGGTGTGCAAATCTGGATGCCTTTTCAGTTGTATACATTGAGTTTGCTTCTTGTTTAACAAGACACAGGAGTTCTCTCACGTTCTCATCTGTGCTTCCTGAAGGATGCTGTGAACAGGCACTGGCACAGACGTCTTAGGGCTGAGTTGAAGGATATCCAGCATATGTACACCCTGGGCTTGCCTTCCTTCTCTAATGGAAATTAAAAGTGGTGTCTACTATTTCTCTTTTAAAATCTGTGGAGAGGTCCTCCAGTGCAGATTTTATCCTATCCTGTGTAAGAGGGGGTTCCAAGGAGAGACCTGTTGACACCTCCTGATCAAAGAAATGCTCAGATCTATAACTGTACCCCTAGAATGGCTCAGGTTCAGAAAAATGTTTTGGTGATGTCAGAGGGTAAGCCTGGCCAGTCAAGGCCTCAGTGAGGGTTCTACTTGACTCTTGGGTGCCTAGACTTTGGTTCAAACCAATGCAGATTCTTCCCCTGTTGGACTGGACATCAGAGAAGCTGATTAATAATGGTAATCTTCAAGGTAATCTCTAGATACTGTCAGGCTTTCCAGGATAAATTTAACCTCCTATGCCAGGATGATGCCAATGAAATATTTTTTAGATTGTGACTCAATATCTGACCTTCCCTATCCAGCTCCTCCTAATTATTGCCAATGCTAATAACGTATAAGCTACAGGAAAAGAGGCGACACCTTCCTGAGACACTTGGAGGGGCATTTTCAAAAGAAACGTCCAAATTGTGATTTGGACGTCTTTGCAAAACGTCGAAATCCGGGGGCAGGGAAAACCATATTTAAAAAAAAAAAAGATGGACGTCCATCTTTCGTTTCGAAAATACCGTCAGAGACGTCCAAATCCAAGGACGTCCTTAAATTTCGACGTCCCTAGACATGGACGTCTTTGACTTTTGGCAATTTTTGAAACCAAAAACATCCATGTCAAAAACGTCCAAATGCACGACCTTTGGACATGGGAGGAGCCAGCATTTCTAGTACACTGGTCCCCCTGACATGCCAGGACACCAACCGGGCACCCTAGGGGGCTCTGCAGCGGACTTCATAAAATGCTCCCAGGAATATAGCTCCCTTACCTTGTGTGCTGAGCCCTCCAAAACCCATTACCCCCAAGTGTACACCACTACACCTCCGACGCCCCCTTGAAATTTGGACGTCCTTGCGATGGACTGCAGTTGGAGACATCCAAAATCGGGTTTCAATTATACTGATTTGGACGGCTCTGGGAGATGGACGTCCATCCTCTGATTTATGTCGAAAGATGGACGTCCTCTTTCTAAAATGAGCATGTTGGTATATTGTTGAATTTCCTCATATGTAGAAGAGAATGAGCTGTTCTTTCTGCAGGTATCCTTGGGAGGTGGTAAGGCAGCAGCCAAGATCTCCTAGCTCTTGGCACCATGCACATATGAGACAATGGTGGTGTATCTCATTACCTTTGCTTGACAATCTGCATCAGTTTGCTTTGATGCTGGTTCAGCAGAATTCTTTGCATGAACTGAATGAGACTTCAACAATGTTTTGTTGATGGTCTTTGTAAGGTTCTTGATATTGAGGGACAGCAAGACTTTCTCAATGCTAGTGTCTGATTGAGCTTCAGGACCCATGGAAGTTGATGCCACCAATGCTGATGGACGTGGATTGAACTTAAGGGAGCCGGACCTCTTCATATTTTTGATGGCCACAAAGACTGCCAGGTGGAACAGCTAGAATATCACGCCTAGTTCCCAAGCAAGACAGGTAAACCTTGTATTAGTGTCCAACACTGTAGTACTGCATTGGATGTACATCTTGCAGCTTTTGGCTGCCTTCATTTTCTGGGATAGTGGTAGAAAAATAAATGAGGCAAAATCAAACTACTTGATGGTAAAAAATCTGATCAAAGCTGACTGATGCACTGGTATAAGTATAGGACACAGACATACAAAAATAGAGGAAACCTAAAAACTTGAAAATCTTAATCAGGGTAATGGAAACCAGTGGATAAAACCAACTTCTAAGGAAGAAAATTTACCAGAATGTTAACAGATGAACAGAAAAAATGGCAACTTCTGGACTCTAAAGAAAACCCCTCTCACTCACTATTAAAAGTGGTATAAAGACTTAGTTCTTCTCTCAAATGATTTATATTGACTAAGGGCAGTTGACATCCCTGAAGGTGATGCACTACTTTCCAGGACTTTGTAGGAGGGTGAGGATATTTTCTAGTTGTTGACCCTATAGGGTTACCAACTAGATCCGGATTCACCTTACGGGGTTGATCCAGTCCTGGCCTTACTCCAACGCATGCAGGACTTATAGTCTGGCTTTTCTTAGGGAATCCACAGGGAAGTCAGAAACACAAGTTCCTGCATGCAATGGGGTAAGGTCAGGACTGGATCAACCCTGTCGGGCAAATCTGGATCTAGTTGGCAACCCTATTACCCCACCCTTATTTTTCATGTACACACATACACATATAAAATAGATATATGGATCTCTCTCTTTATATATATATATATATATATATATTGTGATAACCCTGGGTCCCATGCTCCTCTAGCCCTCCGGGCTGCTGTACACCATTCCCAACCTTGCAGTTCCCCCACCAGTTCATGACAAGGCCACAAAGTGATCCAGTCCAGGTTTTCTTCTTTTACTCCAGCTAACTAGTATTCCAACATATCCAACAAGCAAAAGAAACAACAAATCCACAGTTCCAACAAACAGAATTCAATATTCAGAGTCTTTGAATCTTGCACTGTTCCCACAAGAGTTGCCCAATTCCACTTCTAATATTCCAAACTTTTCTCAGCAGTCTGATCCTGTCACTGTTAAGGGACTGGCAGCTCACCTCCCACTGAACAGCTCTGCTCTTTCTGAGGGCCTCCCACAGCTGCCTTCTCAGTACCTTGAACTGTCCATCAGCAAGCAACCCATCCCATCTCATCACCTTATGGTTCCAGGAACTCCATGGCCTCTGTGTCAGGAAGGGCTCCTTGCCCTCCTTCTAAGTCCTTCTCCTTGCTCAGCTCTATCTTCAGCTGGGCAGATCATGGCCCCTCCTCCTTAGCTTCCCCTCAGAGGAGAAACCAACTATGGCTTTCTTGTTACCCAAACATGGTAATTTCGGCTCTATCCCAGAAGTAATAACCCTATTCCCAGAGGGTGTCCTGGGTCTTCCTTCCCTCCCTTAGTACTAAGGTGGGGGAATCCTGTACCTAAGGGTTGGTCTACATGGAACCGAATCCCTAAAGGGGATCTTTGGGGGACTATTTTCTTACATATCCTCCTTCTTCCCCACAGCCTTAAGATGCCCCTCTTTTCCTTACTTTCCTGTTCAGTGTGCTCTGCCAGCCCCGAGATGACTGCAGCCAGGGAAAATTCCCTTGCAATCCAGGGGACTCTGCTCCAGGTCTTCTCCTGAGCTCCAAATCACCCCTGCACTCCTTAAGGGCGAATCTGGTGGGAAAACAGCAATGGGGCACCACGATCGTGCCTTCCCCATCACAATATATAAAGTCTTTGGCCATGTAATCCAGTGTTTCTGAAGCCAGTCCTGGAATACTGCCCCCCCCCCCAAAAAAAAAACAGGTTATCTGGTTTGCAGGATATCCATTATGTATATATGCACGAGAAAGGTTTGAATAAAATGGAGTCCAGAAACAAGAGGAAAACCAGCGCTCCCACAAGAAATCACCAGTGGAACACAAGGGTGGAAGGAATAAGTCACCAGGATGATACAAAATGGTATACAATCTTGATTGGGTCTAAGTTCGAGTATACAGTCCTAGACAAACTCAACACAGACTGAGTTTCAGCTTCCCAGCCTTCCTCAGAAGTCAACTGCGAATTAGAGACCTGCATGGGGTTTGCGGGAATCCCACAAACCCGTGAAATTCCCATGGGGATGGAAGTAGTTCCTGTGGGGTTCTCATGGAAGTGTATGCTGCACTTGCGCCAGCCTCTCACCTACTGATTCCAGGGCTCTGTCCTTTCCTGGTTCTCTTCCTACCTCTCCCTCCGCACCTTTAGTGTTCACTCTGGTGGATCCTCTTCTACTTCTATCCCTCTGCCTGTCGGCGTACCTCAGGGTTCTGTTCTTGGTCCCCTCCTCTTTTCTATCTACACTTCTTCCCTTGGTTCATTAATCTCATCCCATGGCTTTTCCTACCATCTCTATGCTGATGACTCCCAAATCTACCTTTCTACACCTGATATCTCACCTTGCATCCAAACCAAAGTTTCAGCGTGCTTGTCTGACATTGCTGCCTGGATGTCTCAATGCCACCTGAAATTAAATATGACCAAAACCGAGCTTCTCATTTTCCCCCCCAAACCCACCTCCCCGCTCCCCCCCATTTTCTATTTCTGTTGATGGCTCTCTCATTCTCCCTGTCTCCTCAGCTCGAAACCTTGGGGTCATCTTTGACTCTTCTCTCTCCTTCTCTGCTCATATCCAGCAGACCGCCAAGACCTGTCGTTTCTTTCTTTACAACATCCGTAAAATCCGCCCCTTTCTTTCCGAGCACTCTACCAAAACCCTCATCCACACCCTTGTCACCTCTCGTTTAGACTACTGCAATCTGCTTCTTGCTGGCCTCCCACTTAGTCACCTCTCCCCTCTCCAGTCGGTTCAAAACTCTGCTGCCCGTCTCATCTTCCGCCAGGGTCGCTTTACTCATACTACCCCTCTCCTCAAGACCCTTCACTGGCTCCCTATCAGTTTTCGCATCCTGTTCAAACTTCTTCTACTAACCTATAAATGTATTCACTCTGCTGCTCCCCAGTATCTCTCCACACTCGTCCTTCCCTAAACCCCTTCCCATGCACTCCGCTCCATGGATAAATCCTTATCTGTTCCCTTCTCCACTACTGCCAACTCCAGACTTCGCGCCTTCTGTCTCGCTGCACCCTACGCCTGGAATAAACTTCCTGAGCCCCTTCCTTGGCCACCTTTAAATCTAGACTGAAAGCCCACCTCTTTAACATTTCTTTTGACTCGTAACCACTTGTAACCACTCGCCTCCACCTACCCTCCTCTCTTCCGTCCCGTTCACATTAATTGATTTGATTTGCTTACTTTATTTTTTGTCTATTAGATTGTAAGCTCTTTGAGCAGGGACTGTCTTTCTTCTATGTTTGTGCAGCGCTGCATATGCCTTGTAGCGCTATAGAAATGCTAAATAGTAGTAGTAGTACTGAGTACCAAGTTCTTGAGTGCTGTCTCCTCCTCCTTGCTTTAACAGCACAGATGTGGAAAATCTCCATTAAGGAGGTGGTAGAGATACAAATGGTGATGAAATTCAAAAAGGCATGGGATAAACACAGAGGATCTGTAATTAGAAAATGGAAGTTATAAAAAACCTAATCTTAAATCGCTGCATGTGTATGGATGTGTCGTGTGACACTTATGGTGATTCTGGCTGTGATGAACTAGGGCCAATACCGGGTGACCTGTATGGTCTGTGTGTCATATATGGCAATCTGGTTTAGGATGGGCTGGAAAGGGTTTAGACAGCAACTATAGTGGCTGGAACATGAGGACAGTGGTGGACAGACTGAATGGTTTGTGTCCCACAAATGAGAAGATGAATAGGCTGGAGTGGGCTTTGAGGGCAACTCCAGCAATTGGAACATAAAGATAGGGCCAGACGGACTTCTATGGCCTGTGTCCCAGAAATGCCACAGAAGTATATAATACTACATTCATTGTTGATTTAATCATGAATTGATAGATTGTGACTACTGGGCAGACCAGATGGACCGATCCGGTTTTTATCTGCTGTCATTTACTATGTCATTATTAATCCTCTCTACTCCCAGGCTGATGCGCAGACCTCAGCTCTGACATAGGCTCAAGCATCAGATGTCATCTGACCTATTGGCACTTGCATGTGGCGATCTCTTAGTACACAGTGCCAGTGAATCAGAGAAGTCTTACATGTTCTAACTTGTGTTCCTTCCTTTCCTGCAGTGCTGTGGCTCAAACCCAGAGACTGAGAGAGTCAACAGAAATTTTTTTTTAATGTACCATTAAATTCTTGTGGGCCTGGGTGGGAACAGGTTAAATTCTTGTGGGGACGGGTAAGATTCCCCGCGAGGACGGGCCAGATTCCTTACTGGGACGAATGGGGACGGGTTGGATTCCAGTGGGGATGGGCGAGGATGGGTTGGATTTCTGTCCCTGTGCAACTCTCTACTGCAAATGCAGACCGTGATCAAAATAATAGAGATCAATGCATAGAAAAAGCCTCAGTCAGCTTCTCTGTCAACTAGAGCATTGACAAACTAGACCTGGAATGTGGAACCCGAAGCAGCAGTGGGGATAAGAAGCTCCAAATGTGTTTGTCAGGGGAGATTATTGTTCAATATCTTTTATTGATATTCAACTGAAAAAAATACATTCCGTGTTCAACAAAACCATTCATGCTATCATCAGAACTTTCCATTAAGAAACAACAATTCTAACTTCCATCATCAAAGACTGTTTTGTTTTATAACAAACTACTCCCTATCCTCCCCCCCCGCCCAACTGACCCCCCCCATCCTGTTACTGTAACCCATTCCCGAGGTGCTCTTCACCCTGTGTGCCCCCAAGGGAGCCGATTCATTACTTGACTACGTGTCCTGGGTGATAAAATATTTAAGTATTGTGTCCAGATTGCCAAGAATTTTCTCTGTCTCTTGGGTGTGAGGCTCGCCCCTCTTGCTTCAAATAACATTAATTGATGTATCTTATTTCTCCAGTACCAATAGGAGGGGGCCGCCTCCGTTGTCCAATGGTTGAGGATGCATTTTTTCCCCACTATGCAGGACTTGCTAAGAAACATTTTTTCCCCTTGCGTGCCTGATCCCCAACGGCTAATGATAGTGAACATCATTCTTTCAAAAGTGAGGGCAACCGGGAATCCCAAAACCCTACTCAGAAATCGGGCCATGGTTTTCCAGAAGGATTGAATAGCTCTACACTGCCATACGCAGTGCATAAATGTTGCACCTGTGTACATTTTTGACATTTATCAGTTTCTACAACTCCTGCATGGTATGCTTGCCCCTGGGAGAAGTATGCTCTGTGTACTGTTCTAAAGTGACACTCCTGTAGCTCTGCGCTGTGTATGATCTGTGAGACCCCTACTAATGCCTTTCTTATGAGGGATTCCGATATTGGTTTCAGCGCCTCTTGACTCCATCGCATTGCCACATCCTGTACCCATCTCTCCGGCTGCCCTTTCCCCAATTCCCTGCGGAACCAGGACACCGAGATTTGCCCAGCTGCATCACCCTCTAAAAATTTCCTCAGTTCCCCCCCAAAATTCAAAGAGAGGCTCTCCCGTCTAAGGCTTTTCACATAATGAGCCACTTGATAATATGCCAGAATCGCCATCGGACCCTCCTGTGTAATTTGCAGGAACTCAGTTGCTGCCATTAATGTTCCATCTGTTTGTATAAAGTTCTCTAACAGCGTTATGCCCTTATCTTTTAGCTGATTGAATATTGCATTGTCCCTGCCGGGTGCAAAGTCCTCATTTCCCTGCAATGGCAAAAATATACTTGTAGTCGGATCTTGCCCCCACCTCCTCAACAAGTCCCTCCACCCAAACCACAAAGGCTCTAGAAGCAGGCTACTTCGGGCCCCCCCCCCCCCGGGAGTTTTTTCTTGTTTGCATGTAACAGATAGTTCAGATGCCCTGGGTAAAAGTATGCCCTCTCCATTACCATGTCCGTATAAGTATTAGTACCCAGGATCCAGTCCCGTAAATGGCGTAGCAAACAGGCTTGGTTGTATTCCCGCATGTCAGGTAGCCCCAGTCCCCCCTCTCTCTGAGCCCCCATCAGGTGCCGCCATCTCATCTTGGGCTTCTTACCTGCCCAGCAAATTGTCAGGGGAGATTAAAAAAACACCACCACCACCACCACCCAGCAGCGTTCGGATATCCTGAAAACCAGAGTGCTACTCAAGGGTACCTCTGAATCAGCTTGAAAAATATAGATGTAAAGCACTTTGCTGTTTGTAAATGAAGGTTGATCAAGAAAAAAAAAATGCTCAGTTGAATATTCTATAAAATCCTCAGATTTCAAAATAATACTGTGGCTTTAAGCTCTGTTGGATGACATCACCTACTTTTGAAAATTGCTACCAATTTTCTTTTTCTAGTTTCATCACTTTATTATGTTCCCACTAAGTCAGAATTCTGCTTTTTATCCTGTATCCCTTTATCTTCAGATTTTCTAAATTCTGAAGCACTCCCTTCTTTTAGGTTCTTTCTTTTTTTCCTTTTGGTGGCTGATCTCTCCTTAAGCACTTCAATTTCTTTTCTATCGGTAGCAGTATTTGCAACATTAATCAGTAAGAAATCGTACAAACGTGTCTTTTTGCAGCTTGTTCACTTTGTTTTATATAGATTTTTAAATCAGTTTTCGTTCTTCCAGTCTGGCTTACTGGCTGTCTCTTGTAAAGAAGTTTAGGGAGTCTTTACTACACAGCAGTAAACCCAATGTGGGCTTACCGTTTGCTAAACAGGAAGTACCGCCGGGCTACCGCAGTAGCCCCACAGTAGTTCCCACCCCCAGCATGCACCATTTCTGGTGCTATAAAAATGTTTATTTTTGTAGTGCCAGTGTTTACCCAGCAGCAATCATAATGGTAAGTGCTCCCCCATAAAATGGCTGTGCGGAAAGTGCTTCACATGCTGCATGGCCATTTCTTAAAAAACAAACAGCCTTTTACTCGCTGCGGTAAAAGGGGGCCTTAGTGTGTGTCAAAAACTCGCTAACGCCAGCGCAGGCCCCCTTTTGTAGTAGCTTAGGCAAAGGACCCCTTAGTGAAGGGTTTTAAAAAAATATTAAATTGCTTTTATTATTAATCTGATAGCTGATTATAGTCCATGATTTTTAGGTTGAAGTAATTCATCTCTACTTTTTAAAGCTACAGTAGTTTCTTTCATTCATTTATTACTTTTCTTGTGATTGTAAACAGAACTAAAACAAAACAAAAAAAGAAGTTAGGACAGTGCCGTTTTTAATGGACTATATTTTTTGACTAGCTTTTAAAAGCAACACTGTCTTCTTTATCTTCATCTTGTGTTGGCTCCTGTTGTCTCAGCTGCTCAATTTTAGTCTCCATTAGCCCAATTACAGTCTCTGCATTTCGTCCATCCTTTGTTTTCATGCCTGCTTGCAGTCAAATACAGCCTCTTCAAATTTGCTTGCCTACAGATGATTTCTGCAGCATTTGTAATTTGATCTGAGACCAGTTATCAGTTTTCTTCCTGTCTCCCTTTGAAATGTAGGCTTATTGCACCTGCATAGCCTCCCTACTCAGTGGTGATGCATAAAGCTGCTTGGCTTGTACCATTAAATAACCTAAAAATAAAAAATACCATGGTGAAGTATTCAATGAGCATGCAAATTACTGCTGCATTAAAAAGTGTGCACTCATAAAAATCAGTGCACACCACAGCAGTAATCTGCAGCTCACTCCTGTCACTGCATGAGCAGTGATCATCTCACGCAGTGACAAGGGATATTTAAAAAAAAAAACAACCCTGCCAGGTCTGCACCCCTCTCAACACTACATATTATCTACTAGTTTAGTGGACCTTTTTCCCTTCCTCCCCCTGATCCAATCACCCCTCCCCCGCTTTCGACATAAAACCAAAATCCCTAGTAGTTTAATGGCCCCTCCTCCCTCTACCAGGGATTTTATTTTTTAATGTTATGGGGGAGGAGTTTCAGGTTGGGCCGCTAGACTTCCATGGATTTTTAAGTCAGGAGGTTGGGGGAAGTCTACCAATTACCAGAGATTTTGGTTTTATGTTGGGATGATGGGGGTGTTCGGTTGGGTTGGGCCTGCCAGACTATCAAGGCAACTAACTTGCATTGTGCTTACCTTGCCATCTGTGCTTCTCTGCATTGCCTTGTTATCATACATTTTACTATGCTGTGTGCTGACATATACCACCATGCAAATTAATTTTTGCTCAGAACTCCTTTCTGTATTGTGCACCCAGTAATGAGTACTTTTGTCTGTGATAGCTTTCAATATTGGCCCCACAATTAAGGTCACTATCCAGCTTATAATTGAAAGAGAAAAACGCCTATATTTCGACCCAAATCGGGAGATGGGCGTTTTTCTCGCAAAGGCGCCCAAATCGGTATAATTGAAAGCCGATTTTGAGCGTTTCCAACTGCACTCCGTCGCAGAAATGAATAAAGTTGACAGGGGCGTTCGGAGGCGGGACTGGGGTGTGGTTATCAGCCGAGAGATAGGCGTCTTTAGCTGATAATCGAAAAAAAAAAAAAAAAAGGTGTTTTTACCACGATTTTGGGTCACTTTTTTGGACCCTTTTTTTTTCACGAACAAGTCCCAAAAAAGTGCCCCAACTGCCCAGATGACCACTGGAGGGAATTGAGGATGACCTCCCCGGACTCCCCCAGTGGTCACTAACCCCCTCCCACCAAAAAAAACCCCACTTTAAAAACTTTTTTTCCAGCCTCTATGCCAGCCTCAAATGCCATACCCACCTCCATGACAGCAGAATATGTTTGATCCTATCATAGCCTTTCCCTTGGTCAGATGTGGCTCTCGGGTGCACTACAGGGTCAGATCAGCATTGCATTGTGGTGGGTGTAGGGTATTGGGCTCCGTGATTTCATTAGCTTCTGTTACAGTCTCACGATGTTGGTAGTTGGTAGGCTCTTCTCCCATGGTGCTTTTCCCCCTGCCTACTGGGTCAGAGTGTGCCCTGTTGTGTTTCTGGTAGTCCATGAGGTAGTGGCCATTTTTGTAAGCCAGTTTTAGATCACTTCCATGTGTTAGCCACGTTAGAGAACTTAGTTCTTACCTTGAATGTGGCTGAAAGAGGGCATTGTACAACATTCTGCCAGCTCTGACCTGCTAATCTCACTACCAGGGAGACTGGTTGCCAGTGGTGGGGCACAACCTCTGATCGGCAGTTAACTGTAAGCGTGCTTATTCCAATAAAGGACGTTTTCGGAGAGATTAGTCTTCAGGTGTAAAATGGTGTGCCAATGTTATACAGCAGTAACAAGTCCTAGAGGCCTGCGTGCATGCAGGTCCCTGGAGCACTTTTAGTGGGTACCGCAGTGCACTTCAGCCAGGTGACCCAGGCCCAACCCCCCCACCTGTAACACTTGTGCTGGTAAATGGGAGGCCGCCAAAACCCACTGTACCCACATGTAGGTGCCCCCTTCACCCCTAAGAGCTATGGTAGTGTTGTACATTTGTGGGTAGTGGGTTTTGGGGGAGGGGGGTTGGGAGCTCAGCACCCGTGGTAAGGGAGCTATGCATGTGGGAGCTTTTTTTGAAGTCCACCGCACTGACCTAGGGTGCCCAGTTGGTGTCCTGGCATATCAGGGGGGCGAGTGTACTACGAATCGTGGCCCCTCCCATGACCAAATGGCTCGGATTAGGACGTTTTTGAGCTGGGTGTTTTTAGTTTCCATTATTGCTAAAAAAAAACCAAAACAAAAAAACAAACGCCCAGCTCAAAAACGTCCATTTCTTCAAAAATACGGTTCGGCCCGCCCCTTCACAGACCCGTTCTCGGAGATAAACGGCCATGGAGATAGGTGTTTCCGTTCGATTATGCCCCTCTATGGCTTTTTTCTCAGCTTCTGCCTTTCTTCAACTTCTTGCCTTCCCAGAAATTTGAAGGTGGCCTTGCTGGGCTGGGGGCTTCACTCTTCTCTTTAGTGGGGATGGCTCAGATTCAACGGCAGAGCTTCTTTCTCCTCTCTAATTTTCTTTATGGGTCATCCAGATTTTTTAAAAATTCTTTTACTGCCTCTTCTAGTCCAGGTTTCTGTTTTCACACTGTTGCATAGAGTCTTCTATATATTCTAGTGTCTCTTGCTTAACACTAAGTTCACAGTTCTCTTTATTATCTTTTCTATCCTCCGCAAGGCAGATTGATAACCGGTTGTTTGGGTTTGGTGGACAGCTCTAAGTGGCCATCTTGATGTGTGACAGAATTGGATTCCAGCATTTCTTATGCTTTTAATGTAAGTAATGGAGATTGCTGCTGATTTAACTCTTCAGTTAGACTGGAGTATAATCATTTTGGTAAATGAACATATAGCTATGTATTCCAACTCACATTTACATTTTTGAAACACTAAAATAAGTCATACTGGGATAGTTTTAGAAAAATCCTTAGTTTTCTGAAGAGGATTTAAAATGAGGCTCAGGCTTTGTTTTGTTTGATTTTGTTTGCTTTAAAGATAGGGTATCACAACATGGTACATTATAGGTTTCACTAGAGGAAAGGTGAAGAAATGTCCCTGGCTTTCTCATATCATACTGTTTATTACATAAATGTATAAAACAGGGGCAAGACAAAAAGAAAGAGATATTTAGAGAAGGAAAGGCATGTTTAAGCCAAAGGTGCCCTTATATGTCTAAAAACTTAAATTCCTACCTTACATGGGGAACATCATCAAAGTGGCCTACAGTAAAGTGATTCATATATATAAAAGACATAACAAAGGAAAGAAAAGTGGTAGGAATTTTATTTGGTAACACTTTATTCATAGCATTTATCTGGAGAAAGATTACAACAGGCTTCTGTACAATCTTTGAACATGCTGTGGTAGGAGAAACTGCTTTCTTGGGGGTGGGGGTGGGAGACTCTAGTTCCCTTAAATTTGTTTTCCATCTCCCAGTAACCCCATTTACTCCCCCACCTCTTCGGCATGTTTCTCCTATGCTTCCTATACAAAATAACCTTTGCATAGATTTTATTACGAGGAACCTATTTTACAGAGAGGAACTGTACACATGGTGATATAAGCAGATGAGGATTTCAATTTTTTCCCTTTCTCTTTAATCTATTCTCAAAACAAGGGCTCTGTAACCAAGTAATTAAAACAATGTATATTTTCATATATTTGTATAAAGAGACTCACCACAGCAGAGCAAGAAACAAAACAGAAAAGGGGAAAGCATAATCATATCTATGGCTAGTCTTTTAAGTTCCATAGGATCATTTTTGTGCGGGTCTTCCTTTCTCACCCCACTACTACATGCTTGCTTCATTGCCACCACTCACAACCTACAAGTTTGGTCACATAATTTAAAAACCTTAAGAAATTTTATAGTGCTCAACTAAAGAAAATCCCTTCCCATCTTAAATTCACCATTGATTTATTTTCTAGGTCTATAACAACCTACATATGTGAGTAGGACTTATATTTTGGGAAAGAAAGGTGTGGATAATCCCCCTTCTATTTGTAGTCTGAAGACAGCCCCCTGTTGATCCCTCCAATCCATGAATGGAGGAAGTGAAGTTTCTGATGAACAAGTCACAGTTAAAGAAATTTTGTAAATTCAAAGTAATTAAAAATCATTAAGGAGCTATATAGCTCCCAGTGGAGAACTTGCACCAGTGTAGAAAGAAGGCTAAAGGTGTTGCACTATGTCAGTTCTCAATCATTTACTGCATGCTAACCCAAAAGGCTTAACATGGAATCTCCAGCCTGTGATCTCAAGCATAATGCTCACCATCGCTGAATCAATCAATATCCGAAAGAGGCAGATTTGAATACTTACTAAATATAAAATGTTAGTGGTAAGCATGCATGTGCACCTTCTGTTCCTTTCCCCCATCTGGTGACTCAAGATTGTTGCCAGAAAACAGAGTACACAAAACAATTACAGTTTTTCAATTAACACTGACAAACTGCAGTGAAACAGATTGCCTTGGTCCAGAGACTGTTCCGACTCTCTCATCCCTCTTAAAAGTATATGTGTATTGAATGGGACACTGGCTTGATTTGCAAAAAAACAAATCTGAAGAATAACAGTCCAGAATTCTAGAGGATGATGGGTATAGAAAGGGATGGATATTTATACCAATCATAAATGTCCAAATGGCAGGTCCCTCAACTGTGTTGGCTTGGGTGTCTGTGGGTTGCTTCTTGGTCGCCTGACATTATAGACTGATCTGGGATGGTGTACAGTATCTTCAAGGACAATGGAATGTAAGCCAATGGAGCATGGTGGCGAGAGATGATGTTCATAAGGCCCTGGGCTGTACTCTTTTGGGTGGTGAAACCACTAGCACCTGTCCTTAATTTTATGTAGTGGTATCAGTGGCTGGCAGAATATCTGATTTTCAGGACCACAAGAAATTAATGTGCAGCTGATACACAAAATTGTTTGTTCAAGTGGAGAGATGGGGGAGAAAGGGTTTATATGGACTGCTTCAGACTAACCTCCACCCCTCTTACCAATTTCACAAACCTCTTCCAAGTAGCCTCCCATCTGCTAGTTAAGATTTTATGTCTGTTTTCACTTTCGTTATTATTTTCTCTAGCTTTTTCCCTGGGTCACGTCTTGGGTTTCCGCCCTCGATGACTTAGAGATGAAGTAATTGCTGCTGCAGGAGAACCAGACTTCCTCCCCAAAGTTGGTGAGGGGGCTGTTAGTGGTGTAGTGATAGAAGATGAACGTGTGTTTCCAGCTGGTGTAGTGGCTGCAGCAGCAGCTGCAGCTGCCACACTGCGCAAGACACGGTTTGCAGAGTTTTCTGAGGCATACATGTGCTTTCTCTTTTTCAACTTCTCTGGCTCAGAGTCAACATCACTGCCACTCCGCAGCCGTTTCTGTGGCTTGTCATCATCCTCACTTAAGGTCTCATCCCCAGACTCTGCTCTGGCTCTGTTTTGTCCACTTGAGCTCTCATCTGAAGAATTCTGCTTCTTCTGCGGTGGCAGCTTAGTAAGTTTCTTTTCACTTTCCAGGGCAGGCACTAGGTCACCTGGACGCTGCCTAGTGCACCTACCCTTGGGGGGAGATCTCAGTTCTGAGGCACTGCTTTCCAGTGATGAAGAATCATCTGGTCGCCATATTACTGTGGCTTTGTCAGACTTTGCATCTTGCTTTGATGGCAATTCTTTGACTGCCTCACTGTCAGAATCTGTCCTGGCAGTCGAGGACACCACATGGCGCCTGGTGATCCTAGCAGAAGCCTCATTTCCAGAGTCAAGGCCTCTCCTGTCTTTAATGGTTTCCTGTTTCCCAGCCTTTCTAGGTAGTGGTCGTTTCCTTTCCACCTCTGATGAGCTCTCGCTGTCAGTTTGTATCTGTTGGGTAGCTGATGAAACCCCTCTCACCTTGTGTCTCAGGGGCTCTTCCCCTGGTGCTTTCCGTTTCTTCTTGCGAATGGGTTTCTTAGATTGATGCCTAAGATTAGAGGCCTCATCAAAGGAACTTTCCTCATTGGAGAGGGGAGACAGGCAGCTTTTCTCCCTCTGTGGGGGTGTCTGGACCTTAGGAGGTCTCCCACGCTTGCGTTTCTGTGGAGTAACACCACTACCTGCTGCTTGACTGTCAGAGTGCTTTGGACTCCCCTCTTCCTCTTTTTTCAGCTTTTTATTCAGAGTGAGGGGAGTGTAAGGGGTACTGGAGAAACTTGGATTTTCCTTTCCTGAAGTCGGTGAATAGCCAGGAGAGGCTGGCAAGTGCATCTTGGGGGGCCTTCCCCGCTTCCGTTTCTCTGTAGGAGAACCTGCTGAAGAAATACTATCACTCTCCGCAGAAGGAGGAGTCTTCAGGGCCAATGAAAGTGTATTCTTGGCACTGGGAGTTCCACTGTCCTTTGCTGTGGCTTGGGTGTCTGGGTTAAGTTTGTTGCTGTCTGCAGCATCCTGCCTACTGATCCCACCCTCTGCAACTGCCTTGCCTTGGGGACTCATCTCATCTGGCAGCAAGTTTTCTGGAACTGGGCTCTGTTCTGGAGACTGAATCCCTACGGAGGTTTCTGATTTGGGGAATTTGGGAGGACGGCCTCGCTTTCGTTTTAGAACAGGAGGGGGGCTATCACCCTCTAGCCTCTCCCCTAGGGATGGCAGTGGTAGTATCTTGCAATCCATTTCCAGAGTCTCAGTAAATGCTTTATCTTCTGCTGGGAGTCTCTGTCTGACAGGGAGGCAATTACCAGGCTCAGGGCTCCTTGTTGGACCCTCCATGTTGGGCCTGTGACGGGTGGGCATTCGGCTTGCAAGCTCAAGGTTGCCAATAGGTATCTCTATCTCTTGGCTAGGGTTTTGTATGGATTGTGTTGAATCATCTTGTTCCACTATTTTCATCTCTACCCAAGGGAAGCTGAGATGGCTACTGTCTACTTCAGACTTCTCAACTGAAGACAGGGTTCCAGCAGCAGCAGCAGCTGCTGCTCTGGCTTCCAGTTCAATTCTCCTCCTGATAGGTAGGTTCCTTAGTACTGGCATCTCCTTACTGAAAACCTCTGTATCTGAGGGGCTGTTGGCAGAGCTCCCTTCAGGGCTGGCTGTGCCAGTCTTGGATCGGTTACGACGGCGTTTTACTGGTTCTCTCTCTTCTACCACAGTCACAAGGCGACCTGGGAGCTTGCGCAACACTTTGGCAGTAGGCGAGTCATCCTTCTGGCTTTGTAGGATCTCACTGTCTGCTGTGGTCCGCCGCCGTGCTGTACGAGTGCCACTTGGGCTCTCCTTCAGTTTTTCAGCATCTGTAGGAGAACAAACTACCTGCTTCTCTTTTGGAGATAATGAAGATTCTGTCCCTTGCTCTTCTAGAGGTGTTGCCTGCCTCAGTGATACACTTGGGTTTGATAATGTCGTTGATTCAGTGGAAACTGACAAGTTTTCTTTTCCTGGTATCTCTGTGTTGGAACTTTGGAACATGCCTTTGATACTGGAATCTTTGCTGTTCTGGTGTGGTATCTCTGGTTCCACTTTGTTCTTCCAAACCTCAGCAGGCATGACCAAACCAGGATGGTTTATGCTGGCTTTCATTAGTCTATCATCTGCTGCCACTGACCTGTTGCCGGTAACGGACTTTGCTGCTACAGCAGGCACCTCAGTCCATTTCCTCTCCCCCAGACAACTGTTATCTGTTTCTTTTGTCTTTAGATCTCCAAGTATTGTCAGCTTCTCCATCTCCTTAGCCTGTCTACTGTGGTTTGGTGTTGGTGTGGTCCTTCTCAGGATTGATCCAAAGGTAGTCTTTAGTTCACTGTCCCTAGGAGATATTTTGATGATTCCCGTTGCTAAGCTCTGGCATGTTTCTGGGAGCATGGATGATCTTTTCTGTTTTGCAGGTAAAAGTGGAATGAAGTCCTCAGGAGCAAATTCTGTGTTCTTAGAATGCATTCTCAATCCTGTCAACCCCTGATGGTCCTTACTGGCATCTCCGCTTTGTGTTGAGGAAGGTGATTCCTCCATTGACTGAGCAGCAGTATATGATTTATTATGTGCGTAGAAGTTTTGCCTCACTTCTTGTAGATTACTTGGCTCTCCCATGAACTTATGCTCAGTAGTTTCATTTTCGCTGGGAAACTGTCTCTGGCATTCTGAGACGGGCTCTCTTGTCCCTTTTGATGCTTCACTGAGGAACTGTACTGCAGAAGGAATGTGACCAAGGTGCTGCTGTGAGTTGAATCTGCATCCAATGGTGGCATCCTCAGTACAATCTCTGCTTTGGCCCTTGGCTCCATCTACACCCCCTGTCTTGTTTGACTGAATCAAAGGCACTTGATTAGCTACTGACAGAGAAAGGAACTCCTTGTTTGCAGACTGGTTTATTTGGGCATCCTTACAGAGCTGTGATGCTTGTTCTTCAAGAGTAGCAGGTACCAAGGCTCTACCATGGAGAATATCCGTGGAGGCATCCTCCCCACCAGGTTTGAAGATAGATGGTGGAAGAATGGGGTTGACTTCCATACCTGCCTGCTTCTGAGACGCTCTCTCTGAGAGGGAATTAGATGCTGATTGCCACAGGCTTCCTCTGGCACTTTCATCTAATTCCTTTTTGTTGTCCTGGAATGTTACAACCCTATCTTCTGGCCTGTGCTGGAGTGGTATCCGACTGGTAGTACAGTGCTGGGCTTGTGTATCTAAGACCGGTGGCTTCTTTATCTCTTGCCATTGCAAATGTGGCTGCTGCTTCCTTTCTCCAATGGCAAGTACTTCGTTTCCCTGAACAGCAGCCCTGAGTAGCCTCCTCTCACTGCTGTGTCTAGGCTGAGAGTTCTCCCAGTGAACCATGCTTAATCTCTTGGCTTCCTGACGTGTCTGTGGCAACTCTGCTGCATCAAATTCTCTTTCTCCTAGCTCTGATAGTCGTACACCCCGCAGTCGCTCACTCACTCGAGTGCCCATCCTCTCACTCAGCCTGTGGGGGTTCTTGGCCTTCTTACTCTTCTTGCTGTGGCTCTCCTCACCAAATCTGATCTCATCCTCCTCCTCAGGTAGTCGAAACACCTCATCTTTGGCCTGGTCCAAATCCTTCCTGGCTGCCTCCACTTGTTCCTAGGAGATGGAAGCAGATAAGAGAAAAAGACATTCAAGATCAGTGTATATGTTTATAGGGGGCATTATGCATATAGACTGATGCAATGCATAACTTAGAATTAACATGGGAAGCAAGCAATTGTCGTTAACAAATGACTATCTGACACATGAGTCTACATATACCAGGGGCATAGCCAAAGGTGGGGTCCTCCATTTTTGGCTCAGGTCCACCTAGCAGTAGCACACCCTTGGTGTAGCTGGTAGGGATCCCACAGTAACTCTCTTCAGTTGACCTCAGTAGTTAGTGGAAGTTCCTGAGCCACTGACACTGGCACCCCACTCATGCTCATGGATGAGAACGGGTATCCATGGAGTGCCTGTGTCAAAGGAATGCTTCCACTGACTGCTGAGGTTGACTGAGGGGAATTATGGGAGGCTTCAGATGTCTTTAGCTGGTGGGACTTGAGGATCCCTGCCAGCTAATGTATTTACATTTTAAGTTGAGCTGGAAGGGGGAGGAGCAGGAGGCTGAGAAGAAATGCATCATGCCCTTGTACCCACCCTTCTTACAGGCTGGTCCACCCAAAATCTGCCATCTGGCCACATCACTGGTGTCGATGTACAAGAATATGTGGGTAGTGCATATGTGGAGCAACAAACATACCAGAAAATGTAACACATTTAAGGGTAGTGCTGCTTAGATAAAGCAGGTTGTCTCTACACTATCAATCCCAGAATTGAAACATGCAATTTCAGTGCAGAATTAAAACACCTCTGCAATAGATGTACCTGTAAATATGAAAAGATGTTATGTTACACGACCTAAATGCGCAAATCAGTTGTGTGCATCTGATTCTGTACTTGCTTACTAAAGGAAGAAGCTGATTTTCACCTCTGCTTGCTTGAGCTCTTCTTTACAGATTTCTTCCAAGGAGGCTTCAAGAAAATTCATAGCATACCGTTCAATCGGTGTCAGCTGTAAGAGAGAAAAGGTGCTGTTATAAACTTAATATGAGCTGGGGGACAGGGGTTAATGGCGCGCGTGCGGGCATGATTCGTGTAGGGTCATTGCCAACACTAGCGTCTTTCAGAAAATTGGTCCAATATACTGGATATTAAATATGATGGAAAGCATGGTAGCCAAAAAACTTACAGATTACATACACAAATTCTCAATATTACACAAATCTCAGTCAGGTTTTCTCCCTCTACACAGCACAGAAACAGTACTACTCACTCTCCTAGCCAAATTCAAGCAGGAAATAGCAACAGGCAAAAACATCCTCCTTCTCCTCTAATTCGACATGTCTAGTGCGTTCGACATGGTAAACCATAATATACTAATAAGATTACTAGATAAGTTCAGGATTGGTGGTAACATACTTAGCTGGATCAAAGGTTTCCTAACCACAAGAGCATATCAAGTAAAATCAAACTCAAGCATATCATCACCATGGAAGGCAGACTGCGGAGTACCACAAGGATCACCGCTGTGACCAATCCTCTTCAACCTAATGATGACCCCTCTAGCCAAGACCCTATCCAACCAAGGCCTTAACCCTTTCATCTATGCAGATGATGTCAAAATATACATTCCTTACAAATCTAATCTGACAGAAATCACCAACGAAATCAAGATCAGCTTGAACATCATGGACTCTTGGGCAAATGCATTTCAACTAAAACTCAACAAAGAAAAAACACACTGTCTCGTTGTCTCATCCCAACACAGCGCGGACAACCCCACAATTATCAACACCCCAGATTACACCCTCCCTATCTCAGACAGCCTGAAAATCCTCTGCGTTACTATGGACCGCAACTTAACACTAGAAAACCAAGTGACATCCACAACAAAGAAAATGTTTCACTCAATGTGGAAACTCAAATGTGTGAAACAATTCTTCCCGAGGGAAACATTTCGCAACCTGATACCATCAATGGTGCCAAGCCATGTAGACTACTGCAATGGAATTTATGCGGGATGTAAAGAACAAACCTTAAATAAACTTCAGACCGCTCAGAACACGGCAGCCAGGCTTATCTTCGGAAAAACCCAATTTGATAGCGCAAAACCCCTCCGTGAAAAACTACACTGGCTCCCAATCAAAGAACGCATTGCTTTCAAAATCTGCACACTGTTCACAAAACTATCTACGGTGAAGCCCCGGGATACATGACAGACTTGATCAACCTACCAACTAAAAACACATCCAAATCAACACGAACGTACCTAAACCTGCACTACCCAAGCTGCAAAGGGCTCAAATACAAATCAACTTATGTATCCAGTTTTTCCTACATAAGCACACAATTATGGAACGCATTACCAAAAAAGCCTTGAAAACTACGTACAACCACCTACACTTCTGGAGAACACTAAAATCTTATCTGTTCAAAAAGGCATACCCTACCAACCCAACAAATGCCTATCTCTGCAACACAACAAAACTAAAATACGGAATAGACATAACACAATTCTTCCGTTGTATGATTCCCTTATGTGGCTGTACCACATGAACTTTATCTTATCTCAACATCATTCTGTATTTGTTTACACCGGAGTCTGCAAACGCATCTCCGGTACTATGTAAGCCACATTGAGCCTGCAAATAGGTGGGAAAATGTGAGATACAAATGTAACACATAACAAATAATAATGTTATGCAAGCAGAGGAGCCAGATCTGTGAGTGCTGTGGGTGCTTGAGCACCCCCAATATTGAGCAAACTCTTTTATTGTGTCCAGGAAGGGCTAATTTCTATTGGGTTTAGCACTCCCAATCATTTTCAAAAGTTGGCTCCTATGTATGCAAGTGAGAATGATCCAAAAAGTGAGAAGATGGTTTGTCTCCTCAAAGGCTGCTAAAACCAGGTCTGGCAGCATCCCCAAAGACCCTTAGTATGAGGAACCAGTAGAAGTGCCGTAACAGAGGATGCCAACAGGGTGAAAGTTCAAACTACTGTCAGCAGTTAGGATTTTGAGAAAGCCTGCTATTTTTTTCCAAATATGTAGTTACTTTTCTCATAGCCTTTCCATAGATATCCTGTTGCTAGGTGTACTTTTATTTCTTTTTCAGAAAGAATGCCTTAAAACATAAGACACTAGCAACTAGGGAAAAATGTATATATTTTGGCTAGGAGACTAGCACACATTAAAAAAAAAAATGTTCTCCAGGATAGTGTTCATAAACAAAAACAAACAATTAAAAACCCTCTAAAAACAAAAGTACTGATACTAGATAAAGAACTCAGACCTTTGATTATGAAAATCAATCAGCCTTTAATAAACAATTTAGAATTCTCAGTGCCAGAAATAACAATTTGCTAAATCACAAGGATAATTTGAGATGAAGCACTACTAATAAGTGTAAAATTCCCCTCTGATGCGATAAAACCATCAAGTAAAAGATAGAAATGGATTTATATGAAATGTACAGAATCAATTCTCAGATGAATTATGTGTTTAAAGGTGGACCCAGCAAAAGGTTTAGATCAGAAGCAGACAATATGTTTTTGAAGCATTTATACATTTACGGGGAAGTTATCTACATAGGCTACTGTCAAGATGTGTTATTCAACTATTAACCCTAGTTATTAGTAACTAGGACTCGCTGCATAAAATGGGATCTGTGCTAAAATAACATGCCATAAAGGCAGGCCACATTGATAACTACACCCCTTATATAATTGCTACTAAGTAAAATGGTTTTTTTTGTCAAACATTCAATTATTTTTGTATTTTATGCCCTGCCTAAATTCATAAATTTTGGTAGATCAGATTAACTGTGTCTTGCCTAGCTCCCAAATCTAAACCTCTTGCATTAGAAATATGAAAGATGAGGGACACCAAATGAGATGTGTCTTTATTTTAGTCAGCATTGATTCTAAATCATCCTTTGCAAGAATTTCACATGATTCTGGCATTTAAGGCAATGGTGTGCTGGTAAATTTTTAACAACAGGCTCTCTCCCCCATCCTCCTCTGCGCCGCCCCCCCCCCCCCCAAATTGCAGAGCTGGCTGGAATGGAAGTGATTCACAGTGAAGCTCCAAGATTCTTCTGCGACGAGGAGGAGTGGAGGACGATAGAAGACTGGTGGCCAGCAGCGGCAGGGGTGTGAGGAGACGGAGACACGGAGACGGAGTGCACTAGCAGTGCAGGAAGCAGAAGGCGACAAACACCTGCAGGACTCAGGACGGAGCCGTTACAGAAGCAAGAGAACAGACAAGGGCACACTCATTGGCGCGCAGGGTGCCACTGAGGAGGAGGAAGCCGGCGTCATGATGTTAGGGTCATCATAGGCGGGACTCGAAGACCGGAGAGGTGGGGAGAGAGCGAAAGGAGCTGCAGAGGGAGGAAGCGGCACTGGCAGAGGCGGAGAGAGTGCAAGGAACCGCTGGGAGGAGACAAGTGAGTGGAGGTAGGTAGGCCAGCACAGACGGAGCAGAAGTTAGGACACCCCCCCATATGGTTTGTGCTTTCACCCGGGGCGGTCCGCCCCCACTGGAACCAGCCCAATGTAGCATGACGAGGCCTCTCGCGTAGGGAAAAAAAAACTTTCCCGTCCCTGCTGACAGAGACAGCTGAACAACCGGCTCGCAAAACTGCTCAAAAATTAACAACCTGCTCTGCAGAGCCGTTGTGAGCCGGCTCCAGCACACCACTGAATATATCTATAATTCTTTCTAATAAGAATTGCACATTCCAGTCACCCAGCTCTGAACTGCTTGCATCTGTTTAACTATTTTCCCACCTCTGCAATAAAGCTGCTTTCCTTCAGTTTTCTATCTCCAACCACTGATACAGCTCTCAGAATTACGGAGTCTCCGATGTCTTGGGGCAATACTTCTGAACATCTGACTGTGAGTAAATAATCTATATTTATTCAATAAAGGACATGTCAGAAAATAAAGAGGCTGCAGATGTGTGCTGGTGTGCCAAGGTTATACTTCTAGGACATTAAAGCTTTACATAAGGTTTGGTGTGGAGTATCCTTGAGGGATATTACTGAAACAGGACATTTAGGGAATTCCAGTAGAGAGGTTCCAATAATGCTGAAAGAAAGCCAGGAGTGTTTAAGGGGAGAGCAGAGGATGCAAATTATCCACATCAACTTCTAAGCAGATTGAAGATGCAAGAACCCCCACCACCTAATTTGAAGTGTATGTATACAAATGCTAGAAGCCTTCAAATAAGATGGGAGAGTTAGAGTATATATCACTAAAAGAAGTGGTAGATATAACAGGCACCTCAGACACCACATGGAAGGAGGACAATCAATAGGACACTGTATTAACATGGTAGAAATTATATCGCAATGACAGAGTGGATCAAACTGGAGGGGACGGGGATTGTGCTATACACTAAGGGAATTGAGTCAAACAAAAAAAAAAACATTCTATATGGAATAGATAGCAGCATGGAATCATTATGGATAGAAATTCCATGTATGAAGGGATGGAGTATATCGGGTAGGGTTGTACTACCTCCGCCAGGACAAAACAAGCAGACAGATGAAGACATGTTTACATAAATTAGGAAAGCTAGAAAAATAGGGCAACATTATAACAATAGGTGATTTCAATTACAGCAATATTGGCTGGATAAATGTTACATCAGGGAGCACAAGGGAAGTAAAATTTCTAGACATAATAAATGAATGCTTCTTGGAGAAACTGGTCCAGGAACAGACAAGAGGGGGAGCTATTTTGGATCTAGTCCTAAGTGGATTGCAGGGCACAGTACGAGAGGAAATGGTGTTGGGTCTGCTGGGAAACAGTGATCATAACATGATCAAATTTGAACTAATATCTGGAGTGAAGTCACAAAGGAAATCTACTGTAGCAGTATCGAAAGGGTGAGTATGATAAACTGAAAAAAAATGGTTAAAAAGAAGCTAAAAGGATTGGTTGCAAAGGTTAGGATGCAGGCATTGACATTGTTAAAAACACCATCTTGGAAGCCCAGACCAGATGTATTCCATGAATTTATAAAGCTGGAAAGAAAAGCAAACAACCACCAGCATGGTTAAAAGGTGAAGAGAACATCCTTCAAACAATGGAAAAACGACCCAAATGAAGAAAATAAGAATCAACATAACCACTGAAAGTTAGATGAAAAGCATTGATAAAGAAGGCAAAAGGAGAATATGAAGAGAAACTTGGAACAGAGACTAAACTCGCAGCAACACTTTTTCAGGTACATCAGAAGCCGAAAGCCTGTGAGGGAATCCGGGGGACCATTAGTTCATGAAGGACCATAAGGGCACTCAAGGAGGACAAGGCCATAGCAGAGAGACTGAATGAATTCTTTGTTTCGGTCTTTACGGAAAAAGATGCAGGATATTCCTGTACCAGAAATGGTTTTCAAGGGTGATGATGTGGAGGAACTGAAAGAAATCTTGGTGAACCTAGAAGACGTACTGAGCCAAATCGATAAATTAAAAAGTAGTAAGTCACCTGGACCTGAAGGCATGCACCCTAGGGTACTAAAAGAACTCAAAAATTAAATTGCTGATCTTCTGTTAGTGATCTGTACCATGTCGTGAAAATCGCCCATAGTACCAGAAGATTGGAGGGTGGCCAATGCAATGGGTGATCTGGGAAATTATAGACCGGTAAGCCTGAATTCAGTGTCTGGCAAAATAGTAGAACTATTATAATGAATAAAATTAAGGAACACAGACAAACGTGGGACAGAGTCAGCATGGATTCAGCCAAGGGAAGTCTTGCCTCACCGATTTGTTTCATTTCTTTGAAGGTGTGAATAAACATGTTGATAAAGATGAGCCAGTTGATGCAGTGTATGTAGATTTTCAGAAAGCATTTGACAAAGAAAATTAAAGAGTCATGGAATAGTGGGGAATGTTTTGTTGTGGATTAGGAATTGGTTATTGGACAGAAAAAGGGTAGGGTTAAACAGCCATTTCTCTCAATGGAGGAGGATGATTAGTAGAGTGTTGCACGAATCTGTACTGGGACTGGTGCTATTTAACATTTTTAGAAATGATCTGGAAACTGATCAAATGAGGTGATTACATTTGCAGATGACACAAAACTTTCAAAGTTCTTAAAACACACGCAGATTTTGAAAAATTGCAGGAAGACCTAAGGAAATTGGAAGACTGGGCATCCAAATGGTAGATGAAATTTAATGTAGACAAATGCAAAGTGATGTACATTATGAAGAATAATCCCAATCATAGTTACCTGATACTAGGGTCCACACGTTGAGAGTCAGCACCCAAGAAAAAGATCTAGATGTCATTGTAGGCAATACGCTGACATTTTCTGCCCAGTGTGTGGCAGAGGCCAAAAAAGCAAACAGGATGCCAGGAATTATTAGAAAAGGGATGGTAAATAAGACCACGAATACTATAATGCCTCTGTATTGCTCCATGGTGTGACCTCACCTTGAGTACTGTGTTCAATTCTGGTCGCAGTATCTCAAAAAAGATATAGTGGAGTAAGAAAAGGTTCAAAGAACAGCGACCAAAATGACAAAGGGGATTGGAAGTCCTCTCATATCAGGAAAGACTAAAGAGGCGAGGGGCTCGTCAGCTGGTAAAACAGACGGATGAGGGAAGATATGATTGAGGTTTACAAAATCCTGAGTGTAGAATTGGTAAAAGTGAATCAATTTTTTACTCTTTCAAAAAGTATGCTCTACATAATATGCTAGAGCATGCTTCCAATCTACAGTATGTGGTGCTGCTTCTGCAGGATGAGAACGTAGCTTAGTGAAGAAGACAGGAAGAAGATTGAAGTGGAACTCCGGTTACACTTTAGGGAGGAATTTGGGGTGGGTTTGAAGCTGGTGTAAGGTGGGTTTCCACAAGGGCCTGAATTTTGCTTATTCTTCAGGTGGACGTAAGAACAATACCTTGTACGTGAGGAACTTCAGAGAACAGGAATGAAGTGGTTCAAACGGAGGTTTCATGAGAGCTGTGAGGATTACCAAGATCCCACGCCACTGGAGGTGGTCTGATAGGAGGTTTTGTATGAAATAAACCTTTCATGAATCTAACTATCATGGGATGAATGGAAATGGATCATCAACCCTAGAGTGAAAAGCGCTAATGGCACTCAAGTGTGCTCTGACTGAAATAGTTTTGAGGCCAGAATTAGAAAGATGAAGGAGGTACTCCATAAGGATAGGAAGACAGCACCTAGCAGGGTTGAGTGCTCTGGTTATGCACTAGAAGGAAAATCTTCTCCAACTGAAATGGTAACATTCCTGCAAAGGTGTCCTAGAGGCTAGGAATATCCTAGAGACAGCATCTGGAAGATTTAATGAATGTAAATCTGTGTCTGAAAAGCCAAGCTGCCAGGGCTAGAGAATGAGGGTCTGTATGGAGGAGGGACCCCTTGCTCTGTGTTATTAGGGTTGGAAAAGGATCTAACCTCAATGGATCCTTGGATGAGAGATCTATAAGAAGAGGTAACCAAATTTTTTTAATCACTTTATTTATGAACAATTTTAAATAAATCCAAGCAAAGAAAATACTTTTACAGAAAATTGGTCTAATTTAACAAAAGCATCCTAACACAGGAAAGCATATTATGTAAAAATAAACAATTAGAACCAAAATAGTCCTCATTAAAGAGAAGAGCAAGAGATAATTGAGAAAAAGGAAAATCATACTTAACAGTATCTAAAAACTAAGAAGAAAAAACCCCTAGAGGTAAGACTTAAATTATTACTTAGCGAGAAAAAAAAACCTGATACAATCAAGGTGAGACATTTTGTTCAACCAAGTGGGGGTTCTGATCAGCAGCGACGACGACCTTATTACTCAAAAAGGCAGTTAATTGAGACAGGTCAAAGAAAAAAATATGAGTGAGACTGATACGTCACAACACATTTGCATGGAAACTTAAAAAAAAAAAAAACGTTCAGAGCCAAGACTCTGGGACAAATCAACAAAAATTGTTTCCTACATTTTTGAGTTACTTTAGCAACATCAGGAAATACCTGTATTTTTAAAGAACAAAAAGTAGAAAAATGATATTTAAAGTATAATTTCAGGAGCCAGTCTCTATAGTCTGGAATCAACGTAACCAGAAGTGTAGGACTAGCTACTCCCTCCTTTGATGATTCCAAAAAGGCAGTTAAATCCAAACTATCCTTAGATCAGTGGCGTAGCTAAGTGGGGCGCAGCTCCCCCAAACAGATTTTTAGAAGAGATGGTGTCTAAGCGCCAAATGCCTGCAGTGCCAATAACTTTCTCTGCCTCCTCCCCCCTCCCGCGCGAGTCTTGTACCTACTCCTGTCTCTTCCGCCCGCTCTCTCCCATCCGCATGGTCGCTCGTTTTTAAAGCCCCGAGGCGTTCTCCCTCCCACACTGGCGATTCACATAGCCAGCCTTCTGCGAGCGTCGGGTCCTCTCCTTCAGACGTGTCCCACCTCTGCGGAAGACAGGAAGTTGCATTAGAGGAGGCGGGACGTGCCTGAGGAGAGGCTCCGACGCTGGCAGATGGCTGGCTTTGTGAATAGCTGGTGTCGGAGGGAGAACGCCTCGGGGGTTTTAAAAACGAGAGACTACGCAGATGGGAGAGAGCGGGCGAAAGAGACAGTAGGTACAAGACTCGCGCGGGAGGGGGGAGAAGGCAAAGAAAGTTGTTGGCACTGCAGGTATTTGGCGCTTAGGTGCCATCTCTTCTAAAAATGTTTCGGGGAGTGATCGAGCAGAGTGTGCAAGGCTGAGCGGTGCTTAACTTGAACCAGCCCTCGCTCACCCTCTGGAGGTAATGTGGGGTATCTGCACTGATGCTGATCGCTCCGACCCTGAAGTACAGCTGATTTTGTGAGGAGTGAGACCGCCGACGCCTTTGAATCCCGCCCAGCGCTAACAGCCGCTCAGCTGTGGTCCGTCATTCCAACTCCCTCTTCAAGGCTTACTACATCCCCTCCTCGTGGCGCTGCAAGCCCTTTGCTGTACCCCACTTGCTGCCCTTTTACTGCTGTGCCTGCTCTGCCGTCCTAACGATTTGGGGAGAGTTTATTTGTGACTTTCTGAGTGCATATGAATGACGGCCAGCTAGTGGAGGGAAACTGAGACTGTCCACAGTGGCTACAAGGATGTCCCATCAAGTTATACTTATTTTCTACTTCTCAGCTCTTATCCACTTCACTCTCACCGCAACAGAGCCCATATATAACTCTATACCATTGGCCTCAATTAGTCGGAGATTACCAACTTGCCGCCTACCCCGCAATGCTGCCCCCTTGGATCATATGTTTAATCAGAACTTTTCAGAACCCCCCTCCGAAGGGACACCACCTTGTAGTGGTGGAGGGGCTTCCGTATTTCAATGACTCAGAGGGCTATGTTGAAGGGCTACCCATATCAGACAGGCCTCTGAGGAGAAACCAGACAAAGTGTGTCCCAAACTGGGAGAGTGGTGAGATGATGACCTGGAGTTCGTATGCCCAACAGCCCAGCTGCCCTCTGAGGGTCTGTCTTCTTTATGTAAATTTCCTCTCTGTAATTGCATTTTCCTTAACTGAGAGGAAGGAAACAACCAGTGGTCAGCCGCTGATGGCCAGCATCTTGTCCCCTGAGCAGCAAGTGCGGGACCGCTGCACATCTTACTGCCCATAGATGAAAGGGTTGGTAAGTCCTTTGATTAGCGCCGGCGAAGGAGCGTCGACGCTCTTGGACCTGGAAAAACAACTCTATCGCTCCCGAATTATTCAACCACCATGTCCAAAGGAGTGGAGGAGTGAGTTAGAGGCATATGCTGAAACGGAGGACGTTTACAGCAGAACCCGAATCGGCGAAACCACTCCTAAACACCTCAACAGAAATCATCTTGGAGTTTTGGGCTTCCGTGGAGGTCACATTGAATACCATCTGGAAGGTGCTTTGGGACCTAATGGCGGTAGTAAATAACTTTGTTTCAGATATGATTTTATTGGAGAGTTGCATGGACAATTTGACTGAAACCTCTGAGATTGAAAAAATTGATATGACAGACGAAGTTCTGTACAAGCAAGAAGTGGTTATGATCTTGAAAATGATGGACCAGAAACTTTGAATAATAAGGTGGATTTTTTTGTGGATGATTAATGTTGAGATTATTGTTTTTCTCAGAGTTCCAGGTATGACTCCTAAAGTTTTCCTCAAAAATATTTCCTTAATTATTACTTTGAAAGGAGTGAAGCCTGTGAAAACTGGGATTGCTTTAATCAGTGGGATCTGAATTACAGATTTGAATATATGTATCGTTAAATAATTTCTGGTTTTTAAGAGAGAGAGAATGTAATCAGATGTATTATTTCTAACTAAAACCTGGATAATAAGTATGTTCTTAATGAAATGAATTGACTATAAGCCGTATTTGGTCTTGAGGAAGCCAACCAGATGATCAATGTGGAATAATGAAGTAGATGAGTAATATCTGGGGACAATCAGGTTAATACCATGTTTTCTTTTTACCGTTTACTGTTTAACTGAGCTCCTTGTCTTATATCACTCTCCCTATTTTTCTTCACTTTGTGGTCTAAGAAAGAGAAAGATTGTATATAAGCCATAAATCTAGTTGGGATTGTTTTCTTCTTTTATTGTATTAATGTGCAACCATCTCTGTATTACTGTTTGCAAGTGACCCTTGTAAAATGAAAAATTATAAATAAATGATTAAAAAAAAAAGAACTTTTCAGAACCCCGCAGCAATATCCCAAGGCACCTTATAACTATCCTGTGTGCAGCACAGCAGGCTGTTCAGCATCACACTTTCCAATTTGGCTACATCAACGCAAGATCAGTTGTGAATAAGCCTGAGCTTATCTCGGACTGGATCCTTACCGAGGAACTTGACAATGTTCATCACAGAAACCTGGTTACGAGAGCCTAAGGACCCCATTATGCTCGACCTATGCCAGGAGGGCTATACAATTATACACTGGGACAGGAAAGATAAAAGAGGTGACGGCTTAGCCATCATATACTGTTCACACCTCGTAGTAGATTCCTGCACTGACCTCCTATCCCCATCTCTTGAAATAGCTGCGGTAAACATTCATCACAGTTCACTCCGCAAACATTTGACCTGTGTTCTATTTTACAGGCCTCCAACCAATTGGCTTCATAATCAAACAGTTCTCTTGGATTTTATCTCTACTATATGCACTGCCAACTCAAATATCATCATATTGGGCGACATTAATCTCCACCTGGATAATCTACATTCCCCTGACACACTGCAATTTTTAGATTTCCTTCATCTTTGGGACCTACAGCGTCCGGTTGCTTGTCCTTCCCATTCCAAGGGCCATTCCTTAGATCTCTTCTCCTTTAAATTCCTAGATGACTCAAACTTCCTCCTAAATGGTATCTGTTGGACCGAAATGGCCTGGTCAGATCACTACAAGCTTCAATTCACCCTGCGCTGGTTAAGCTCGGGTTTGCACCAGCCCAGTCAAATCCAAACTTACAATACGAGAGGTGTAATTGACATACCATTATTCTGGAAGTCAGTTTATAGCACTGACTGTGCAGTGCGCACTGATTCCACCGATTATCTTAGAGAATGGGACAACAAATGTAGGAGTGTCCTGGACTCCATTGCACTCATGCACCTCAAAACCTCCTATATCCGTACTTCCACGCCCTGGTTTTCCCTTGAGCTAAAAGCGCTGAAAACTGAAACACGGAAGCATGAACGAGTCTGGCGCAAAAAGAAGTCAGATCAAGAGTTTGAAAGATGGAAAACCTGCTGCCACAAATATAATTATGCCATTAAGAAAGCAAAACGCTCTTACTTCTCGGTGCAATTAAAAGCTGCAGGTAATGATAGTAAAAAGCTGAACCAACTTCTGAACTCTTTTCTTGCCACCACTATGCTGGAGTCTAACCATGACGAACTTCCTTTGGCAGATCTACTCGCTACATATTTCAACGAGAAAATACAAAATCTAAGATCAACACTATCCAGTACCCCCGCGGCTGTAGACAATTTCCTAAGCACTTTGGTTAGACACACTGATTATCGTCCAGCTGATCGCAAATGGACTGCCTTTAGTAGCGTTCATGTGGAAAACGTATCCAAAGCGCTACTTAAGTTCTCTAACAAGTATTGTGGATTGGATGCTTGCCCTAGTCACCTTTTAAAAGCAGCACTAAAACGCTTCGTCGCCAATCTGACTACCTATCTAAATTATATGATGGAAGAGGGCATCTTTCACCCTGAGCATGACAATATACTTCTTACGCCCTTTCTGAAGAATCCAAAGATCAAAGCAGACGTGATTTGAAACTATCGACCTGTGGCATCTATTCCACTGATTATCAAAGTAATGGAAAGCATGGTGAATACTCAGTTAAATGAATTCCTGGAAAACTTTGACATTCTACATTACTCTCAATCCGGATTCCGTAACCAATATAGCACCGAAACCGTCCTGGTTACCGCCTTGTCAAATTTCAAGAGGGAGATTTCTGTGGGTAAAAAAATATTGCTGCTGCAGTTCGATATGTCTAGCGCGTTCGATATGGTGGACCACACATTTTGCTACATCTACTCGATACCTTAGGCATTGGAGGGAGCGTGCTACATTGGTTTAAGGGTTTCCTGTCATCTAGAACTTATCAGGTCAAAGCCACTCCGGCCTTCTCCGCTCCTTGGAAAGCCTCATGTGGGGTCCCCCAAGGCTCGCCTCTGTCACCAGCACTATTCAATATCATGATGTTTCCCCTTGCAATCGCATTAGCTAACCTAGGCTTAAACCCATTTATCTATGCAGACGACATAACCATCTACATCCCCTTCGATTCCGCCTTAGGTGAAATCTCAGACTTGATAGAAGCGAGTTTTTCAATCATGGATCTTTGGGCTAAGGTGTTTCAGTTTAAGTTAAACAAAGACAAAACTCAAGTGTCTTGTCCTCTCGTCCATCCATACCAGATTATTTCCAAGCACCCTTGTTCTCAAAGACCAGACACTACCTATCTCAAAGAGCCTGAGACTTCTTGGTGTTGAGCTGGACCCTCTTCTGCAACTAGACCTGCATGTGCGAGCGGTCACCAAAAGGATGTTCTATGCAATGTGGAGGCTGCGGCGTACTAGATTCTGTCTCACTAGAGAGCTTTTCCGCACTCTTGTTCATTGGCTAGTTCTGTCTCACCTAAATTATTGTGGGATATATGCGGGCTGTTAAGAGCACTTACTGAAAAAGTTCCAGACTGCCCAGAACACTGCAGCAAAGCTGCTGCGTCTCAATCTACACTGGCTACCAGTAAAAGAACGAATCGCCTACAAGATCTGCACGCTAACACATAAAGCGAATGCTACATACCTGTAGAAGGTATTCTCCGACGTCCACGGCAGTGACGTCCACGGCAGCCCCTCCAATCGGAATCTTCACTAGCAAAAGCCTTTGCTAGCCCTCGCGCGCCGATGCGCATGCGCGGCCGTCTTCCCACCCGAAACCGGCTCGTGCCGGCCAGTCTCATATGTAGCAAGACAAAGAGAAGGGAAGACACAACTCCAAAGGGGAGGCGGGCAGGTTTGTGAGAACAATCAGCCTGCTGTCCTCGGAGAATACCTTCTACAGGTATGTAGCATTCGCTTTCTCCGAGGACAAGCAGGCTGCTTGTTCTCACTGATGGGGTATCCCTAGCCCCCAGGCTCACTCAAAACAACAACAACCATGGTCAATTGGGCCTCGCAACGGCGAGGACATAACTGAGATTGACCTAAGAAATTTACCAACTAACTGAGAGTGCAGCCTGGAACAGAACAAACAGGGCCCTCGGGGGGTGGAGTTGGATCCTAAAGCCCCAAACAGGTTCTGAAGAACTGACTGCCCGAACCGACTGTCGCGTCGGGTATCCTGCTGCAGGCAGTAATGAGATGTGAATGTGTGGACAGATGACCACGTCGCAGCTTTGCAAATCTCTTCAATGGTAGCTGACTTCAAGTGGGCTACCGACGCTGCCATGGCTCTAACATTATGAGCCGTGACATGACCCTCAAGAGCCAGCCCAGCCTGGGCGTAAGTGAAGGAAATGCAATCTGCTAGCCAATTGGATATGGTGCGTTTTCCTACAGCCACTCCCCTCCTGTTGGGATCAAAAGAAACAAACAATTGGGCGGACTGTCTGTTGGGCTGTGTCCGCTCCAAATAGAAGGCCAATGCTCTTTTGCAGTCCAATGTGTGCAGCTGACGTTCAGCAGGGCAGGAATGAGGACGGAACTCCGACACAACCTTTGGCAAGAACTTAGGGTGAGTGCGGAGGACTACTCTGTTATGATGAAATTTGGTGTAAGGGGCCTGGGCTACCAAGGCCTGAAGCTCACTGACTCTACGAGCTGAAGTAACTGCCACGAAGAAAATGACCTTCCAGGTCAAGTACTTCAGATGGCAGGAGTTCAGTGGCTCAAAAGGAGGTTTCATCAGCTGGGTGAGAACGACATTGAGATCCCATGACACTGTAGGAGGCTTGACAGGGGGCTTTGACAAAAGCAAACCTCTCATGAAGCGAACAACTAAAGGCTGTCCTGAGATCGGCTTACCTTCCACACGGTAATGGTATGCACTGATTGCACTAAGGTGAACCCTTACAGAGTTGGTCTTGAGACCAGACTCAGACAAGTGCAGAAGGTATTCAAGCAGGGTCTGTGTAGGACAAGAGCGAGGATCTAGGGCCTTGCTGTCACACCAGACGGCAAACCTCCTCCACAGAAAGAAGTAACTCCTCTTAGTGGAATCTTTCCAGGAAGCAAGCAAGATGCGGGAGACACCCTCCGACAGACCCAAAGAGGCAAAGTCTACGCTCTCAACATCCAGGCCGTGAGAGCCAGGGACCGGAGGCTGGGATGCAGAAGCGCCCCTTCGTCCTGTGTGATGAGGGTCGGAAAACACTCCAATCTCCACGGTTCTTCGGAGGACAACTCCAGAAGAAGAGGGAACCAGATCTGACGCGGCCAAAAAGGAGCAATCAGAATCATGGTGCCTCGGTCTTGCTTGAGTTTCAACAAAGTCTTCCCCACCAGAGGTATGGGAGGATAAGCATACAGCAGACCCTCCCCCCAGTCCAGGAGAAAGGCATCCGATGCCAGTCTGCCGTGGGCCTGAAGCCTGGAACAGAACTGAGGGACTTTGTGGTTGGCTCGAGATGCGAAGAGATCCACCAAGGGGGTGCCCCACACCTGGAAGATCTGTCGCACAACACGAGAATTGAGCGACCACTCGTGAGGTTGCATAATCCTGCTCAACCTGTCGGCCAGACTGTTGTTTACGCCTGCCAGATATGTGGCTTGGAGCACCATGCCGTGACGGCGAGCCCAGAGCCACATGCTGACGGCTTCCTGACACAGGGGGCGAGATCCGGTGCCCCCCTGCTTGTTGACGTAATACATGGCAACCTGGTTGTCTGTCTGAATTTAGATAATTTGGTGGGACAGCCGATCTCTGAAAGCCTTCAGAGCGTTCCAGATCGCTCGCAACTCCAGAAGATTGATCTGCAGATCGCGTTCCTGGAGGGACCAGCTTCCTTGGGTGTGAAGCCCATCGATATGAGCTCCCCATCCCAGGAGAGACGCATCCGTTGTCAGCACTTTTTGTGGCTGAGGAATTTGGAAAGGACGTCCCAGAGTCAAATTGGACCAAATCGTCCACCAATACAGGGATTTGAGAAAACTCGTGGACAGGTGGATCACGTCTTCTAGATCCCCAGCAGCCTGAAACCACTGGGAAGCTAGGGTCCATTGAGCAGATCTCATGTGAAGGCGGGCCATGGGAGTCACATGAACTGTGGAGGCCATGTGGCCCAGCAATCTCAACATCTGCCGAGCTGTGATCTGCTGTGACGCTCGCACCCGCGAGACGAGGGACAACAAGTTGTTGGCTCTCGCCTCTGGGAGATAGGCGCGAGCTGTCCGAGAATCCAGCAGAGCTCCTATGAATTCAAGATTCTGCACTGGGAGAAGATGGGACTTTGGGTAATTTATCACAAACCCCAGTAGCTCCAGGAGGCGAATAGTCATCTGCATGGACTGCAGGGCTCCTGCCTCGGATGTGTTCTTCACCAGCCAATCGTCGAGATATGGGAACACGTGTACCCCCAGTCTGCGGTGCCGCTGCTACTACAGCCAAGCACTTTGTGAACACCCTGGGCGCAGAGGCGAGCCCAAAGGGTAGCACACAGTACTGGAAGTGACGTGTGCCCAGCTGAAATCGCAGATACTGTCTGTGAGCTGGCAGTATCGGGATGTGCATGTAGGCATCCTTCAAGTCCAGAGAGCATAGCCAATCGTTTTCCTGAATCATGGGAAGTAGGGTGCCCAGGGAAAGCATCCTGAACTTTTCTTTTACGAGATATTTGTTCAGGGCCCTTAGGTCTAGGATGGGACGCATCCCCCCTGTTTTCTTTTCCACAAGGAAGTACCTGGAATAGAATCCCAGCCCTTCTTGCCCGGGTGGCACGGGCTCGACCGCATTGGCGTTGAGAAGGGCGGAGAGTTCCTCTGCAAGTACCTGCTTGTGCTGGAAGCTGTAAGACTGAGCTCCCGGTGGACAATTTGGAGGTTTTGAGGCCAAATTGAGGGTGTATCCTTGCCGGACTATTTGAAGAACCCACTGATCGGAGGTTACGAGAGGCCACCTTTGGTGCAAAGCTTTCAACCTCCCTCCGACTGGCAGGTCGCCCCGGCACTGACACTTGGATGTCGGCTATGCTCTGCTGGAGCCAGTCAAAAGCTCGTCCCTTGCTTTTGCTGGGGAGCCGAGGGGCCTTGCTGAGTCGCATGCTGCTGACGAGAGCGAGCGCGCTGGGGCTTAGCCTGGGCCACAGGCTGTCGAGAAGGAGGATTGTACCTACGCTTGCCAGAAGAGTAGGGAACAGTCTTCCTTCCCCCCAAAAATCTTCTACCTGTAGAGGTAGAGGCTGAAGGCTGCCGGCGGGAGAACTTGTCGAATGCGGTATCCCGCTGGTGGAGCTGCTCTACCACCTGTTCGACTTTCTCTCCAAAAATGTTATCCGCACGGCAAGGCGAGTCCGCAATCCGCTGCTGGAGTCTGTTCTCCAGGTCGGAGGCACGCAGCCATGAGAGCCTGCGCATCACCACACCTTGAGCAGCGGCCCTGGACGCAACATCAAAGGTGTCATACACCCCTCTGGCCAGGAATTTTCTGCACGCCTTCAGCTGCCTGACCACCTCCTGAAAAGGCTTGGCTTGCTCAGGGGGGAGCGCATCCACCAAGCCCGCCAACTGCCGCACATTGTTCCGCATATGTATGCTCGTGTAGAGCTGGTAGGACTGAATTTTGGCCACGAGCATAGAAGAATGGTAGGCCTTCCTCCCAAAGGAGTCTAAGGTTCTAGAGTCTTTGCCCGGGGGCGCCGAAGCATGCTCCCTAGAACTCTTAGCCTTCTTTAGGGCCAAATCCACAACTCCAGAGTCATGAGGCAACTGGGTGCGCATCAGCTCTGGGTCCCCATGGATCCGGTACTGGGACTCGATCTTCTTGGGAATGTGGGGATTAGTTAGAGGCTTGGTCCAGTTAGCCAGCAATGTCTTTTTCAGGACATGGTGCATGGGTACTGTGGACGCTTCCTTAGGCGGAGAAGGATAGTCCAGGAGCTCAAACATTTCAGCCCTGGGCTCGTCCTCCACAACCACCGGGAAGGGGATGGCCGTAGACATCTCCCGGACAAAGGAAGCGAAAGACAGACTCTTAGGAGGAGAAAGCTGTCTTTCAGGAGAGGGAGTGGGATCAGAAGGAAGACCCTCAGACTCCTCGTCAGAGAAATATCTGATGTCTTCCTCTTCCTCCCACGAGGCCTCACCCTCGGTGTCAGACACAAGTTCACGAACCTGTGTCTGCAACCGCGCCCGGCTCGACTCTGTGGAACCACGTCCACGATGGGGGCGTCGAGAGGTAGACTCCCTGGCCCGTATCGGCGAAGCTCCCTCCGTCGACGTAGTCGGGGAGCCTTCCTGGGAGGCGACGGCAGTCGGTACCGCAAGCGGCACCGACGCCCTCACCCCGGGCGATGGACCAGCCGGCGCCACGCTCGACGGTACCGGTGGCGCAAGCACCGACGGTACCGGAGGGGTAGGGCGCAGCAGCTCTCCCAGAATCTCTGGGAGAACAGCCCGGAGGCTCTCGTTCAGAGCGGCTGCAGAAAAAGGCAGGGAAGTCGATGCAGGCGTCGACGTCAGAACCTGTTCCGGGCGTGGAGGCTGTTCCGGGCTGTCCAGAGTGGAGCGCATCGACACCTCTTGAACAGAGGGTGAGCGGTCCTCTCGGTGCCGATGCTTGCTGGGTGCCGACTCCCTCGGCGACCCAGAGCTCTCGGTGCCGACGCGGGAAGGGGACTGGTGTCGATGCTTCTTCGACTTCTTACGAAGCATGTCACCGGAGCTTCCCGGCACCGACGAGGAGGACGTAGAATCCAGCCATCTCTTCCTCGGGGCCGAGACCGAAGAGGGTCGGTCTCGGGGGGGCTGTACCGCAGGAGCCCTCAGGGTAGGGGGAGACCCACCCGAAGGCTCACCGCCACCAGCAGGGGAATGGACAGCCCTCACCTGCACTCCAGACGAAGCACCACCGTCCGACGACATCAGCAGATGAGGTCCCGGTACCACCGACGTCGATACAGTCGTCCGATGTCTCAGCGCCGATGCAGAGGGCCGATGCCTCGATGCACTCGATGCACTGGCAGCCGAGGATGAAGGTCTGGACGCTGAAGACGTCGATGCACTCGATACCCCCGGTGCCGATGCCGACGAAGAGCCCGAGAACAAAATGTTCCACTGGGCTAACCTCGCTACCTGAGTCCGCTTTTGTAAAAGGGAACACAGACTACAGGCCTGAGGGCGGTGCCCAGCCCCCAGACACTGAAGACACGACGCGTGCCTGTCAGTGAGCGAGATTACCCGGGCGCACTGGGTGCACTTCTTGAAGCCGCTGGAAGGCTTCGATGTCATGGGCGGAAAAATCACGCCGGCGACATCAAAAGTCGAAATGGCGAAATTTGGCACCAGAAAAATAGCGGAAAGGAAATTTCGACCGGGACCTAATAAAGGCCTACCCCGACGACGAAAGAAAACTTACCGGGGCGAAAAAAACTCGAAGTACAGGAAGGGAAAAACCAAAAGAGGTCTTTCCGAAACAATTTACAAAGTTTCTCACGGAAACGAGTCGAAAACGATGCGCGAGGTCGACTTTTCGGGGCACGAATGGCAAACACAACCGTACCGAGCGCGGAGAAAAGAAGACTGGCCGGCACGAGCCGGTTTCAAGCGGGAAGACGGCCGCGCATGCGCGGTGCGCATCGGCGCGCGAGGGCTAGCAAAGGCTTTTGCTAGTGAAGATTCCGATTGGAGGGGCTGCCGTGGACGTCACCCATCAGTGAGAACAAGCAGCCTGCTTGTCCTCGGAGAAAATACTTTACAGATTAGCTCCGGAATACATGATTCCTTTAATTGATCTTCCACCAAGAAATGCTGTAAACACAGCTTGCTCCTACCTCCAACTACACTACCCATCTTGTAGGAGTGTCAAATACAAGCTTCTCTTTGCCTCGTCTTTCCACTACACCAGCCCGAAGATTTGGAATGCTTTATCCTTGTTCTTAAAATCGCAAGCTGATCACCATCTCTTCAAGAAGTTGCTGAAAACATTCCTTTTTGAAAAAACTTACTCCACCAACAGCTCTGCTGTCTAGTCATTGTTATTGTGGTTAGCGTTTCCTCAGTTTTCTTCTGTAACATCCATGTATTGTATGTTTTATAATTCATGTAAGCCACATTGTGCCTGCATTTGTGGGAAAATGTGGGGTATAAATGAACGTTAAATAAATAAATAAATAGTAGAACTAGAAAAGGCAGGGCCGTGCCTAGGGTCTCTGGTGCCCCCCTGCAGACTATCAGTTGGAGCTCCCACCCCCTCCGTCTAGCAGAGCAGGAACAGAAGGGAGCAGGCAAGTAAGCTGGACCTCAGGAAAAAAATAGCACTGTATGTATCCCTCATTGATAAGTCTCTGACTCTAAAGTTTAGCAATTTCATTAAAGCAAAATGTATTTTCATAACACTTCAAAGATTTCCAACTCAAAATAGGAATACTAATTCAAAATGTGAGCAAAGTCCTCTTAGTTTCCAAAGATTCTTTTTCTAATCTTCTTTGCACCAAAGGATATAATTCAGATCAAACATTTGTCTCTGATCAACTATCTCAGATCAAATATTTATTTCAGATTAAATATTAAGGTTTCCTTGCTTACAGTCACTTAAATCTACCTAGCCTTTATATAGCTTATAGGATTTAAACACTCTTAAACTGAAATTCACCCTTTTCTATTCTTCACAAACGTCAAGTAATCCTGAAATATTCAGATCCTTTTTCACTAGAGAAATCTCAAACTTCAATCTCCACCAACCTCTCTTTATTCATATTTTCTCATTTACCACATAATCTGGCAGTCTTTTATAATTTCAGTCAACACACACAGGAACTCACAGCTGCATGTCTCTCTTGGCCAAACCGACAGTCAGTTGCTGTCTCACTCTGTTCCCTTCCCGGCAGATTTCTAACAAAAGCTGATCATCCAATCAGAGAGCTCTATTTGAATGCAGATTAACATACAGACACTGTAATGGGAATTTTTAGTGAAAAACACTAGATAAATCCTTCGTTTTTGGACCAAACTTCACACTTTTGATCAGAGCCATGCCCTAACATTAAGGCTGTAAACACTTCCATAATTTTTTATTCATAAATATGCAAATGAGAACCTCCCAAAAACGGACTAATTTGCATACGATTTAAACAAATCTGAGCATATGACAACCAAGTACAGACTCCCAGCACCTGAATTCTGCAATTAGATTTAATACAAACACTTTTAAAACTTATTTTTAGCACTTTTAAAATTTCAGGTTGTCTTTAATTTGAATGCGGTTCAAGCTCTGAAGCTCACCCTGAGTGAGGAATTAGCCCCAAACCACAGCATATATAGCAATTTGGTTGCATTCTTTAAAATAACTTGAAGAGCCTGCCTGCCTGCCTCAGTGAATACTGCTGTTGCTTTCACTTCCGGTTTGCCATGAAAAGGAGGAGGGCAGGGGCGATCGCAACTTCAGCTAAAAGATTTTGCAAGTGAGTGGAAGGCAGGGACCGCAGGGTAGCAGCGCCCCTCCAAGGCAGGCGCCCCCCTGCTTTGATTACCTGGCTTACCGCATTGGCACGGCCCTGAGAAAAGGGACAGAAAAGGGTGACGAAAATGATAAAGGGGATGGGATGACTTCCCTATGAGGAAAGGCTAAAGCGGCTAGGGCTCTTCAGCTCGGAGAAAAGATGGATGAGGGGGGACAGGACAGAGGTCAATAAAATAATGAGAGGAGAGGAACGGGTAGATGCAAATCACTTGTTTACTCTTTCCAAAAATACTAGGACTAGGGGGCACACAATAGTAAATTTAAAACGAATCAGAGAAAATATTTCTTCACTCAACATGTAATTCAACTCTGCAATTTGTTGTGAGAATTTAGTAAAAGCGGTTAGCTTAGCGGGGTTTAAAAAAGGTTTGGATAGCTTCCTAAAGGAAAAGTCCATAGACCATTATTAAAATGGACTTGGGAAAATCCACTGCTTATTTCTAGAATAAGCAGCATAAGATGTATTGTACTGTTTTGAGATCTTGCCAGGTACTTGTGACCTGGATTGGCCAATGTTGGATACAGGATGCTGGGCTTGATGGACCTTTTTCCCGTATGGCAATACTTATACCCTCTGTTTTTATGTTTCAACGTTTATTGAAAACAAAAGACGTTACCTTATCCAGATATTACCTATCTCCCCGGACATGCATTACCTCTCTGCCTTTATTACAGATCCGGTTCCTTCATTGTTCCACATTTCCAAGTTATCCTATCCCCTTTCCCTTATAACCCTTTTATGTTTCAATATATATTTTTTTTAATTGGTGACAGTTCCAGGTACATACGTTCCAAGCTGTACATGCACTGATAGAAAGGTAAAACAATACACACAATAAAATTGTTCTACCTTCTGTCATCCATTCTCCCCCCCCCCCCAAAGTATAACCCCCCTTCCCCCTTTTTTTACCCCTAGCACCCCCCCACCTCCCAGGAACTGTGTTCTTATAGCCCCGGATGGTTCCCCCTCTTCCCCAGGGAGCTCCATCACATCGTTACTCAAGAAGAATCCCGGAACCCCAACCGTGCCCTTATAATCCTTCACAATAAGTTCAGGAGCAAGCTGCGTCCTCGAGGGCTTAGGTTGTGTATGTATCCGTTCCAAATATGCATAAAATTCTTTTTCCTCTTTAGGGATCCCCTCGCCTCTCTGGCCTCCCAAGTTGCTAGTAAGTATACTTGGTTCCTCCATTGCCAATAGGCTGGCAGGTCCAGGGAAACCCAGTTTTGCACTATATTTTTCCTAGCCACTAGTCATAGTTTACGACACCATAACCTTGCACCTTTATCCTGTGCACGAAAAGCTAAGATATAATGATCCCAGGTTCCATCTGCTGCACCCCCTAGAATCGTGGCCATGTATCCCCAAATCCGTCCCCAAAAGGCTCTTACTTTTGGGCACCCCCAAAAAGCATGATACAATGTATGGGGTGCATGGTTGCATTTGACACATCTGTCATCACGTCTGGCATCCATGTGTGCGAGTTGTTGTTTAGTCATATAAGCTCTCATGATCCCTCGATACCCACATTCCCGCAGTCTCTCATCCACCATGAGGAATGGAATACCTTTTAAGGTAGCCCCAATATCCCAATCCCTTAGCTGACCTCCTGCCTCCTTTTCCCACTTCTGTTTGATATTCTGAAAACTCTTGGGGGCTGAAATTTTTATTAATGCCTTGTGGAGGGCCAACACTGTCTGTCCAGTGGCCTCCAGCTCTTGAAAGAAACCACGCACTTTCCCCTCTAGTTTCAGCTGGAGAGCTGGCTGGTTCAAACTTAAGATGTAATGTTTGATCTGGGCATATGCATATCTGTCCCCCCAATTTGCACCCAACCTATTTTGTAAGACTGCATAGTCTATAAGCTTCCCCTCCCCACCCAACAGATGTTCCACCCTCGAGATACCTCCCATCTAAGAAATGTTAAGTTGTCCTGACCTGGGTCAAAGCTCAAGTTGCCTCTTACAGATAGAAACCCAGAAACTGTAGCCTGCCCCCCCAATTGTTTAACCAACAACTTCCATGCCTCCCTTAAAGGTTGTAGTAATACACACTGTTTGAGATGTGCTGGCAACTGGTCCCGCTTCTGATGCAACAATGTGAGGGGATCATAAGGGGAAAAGTATTCTTGCTCTATCTCTAACGGTGTATATTCACTTGTTTGACTTACTCAATCCCCTACATGTCGCTGTAAACATGCATGGTTGTATCGATGAAGGTCCGGCAATCCCACACTGCCATCCCCCCACCAGAAAGGCCATCTTATTCTAGGCTTTTTCGTTGTCCAGCAGAAATGACTAAGGGCCCTATTTATCCTCTTCAGATCTTTCTGAATTATACGGATCAGTAGTGTTTGCAGTACATATAGCCATTTGGGAAAGATTATCATACGAATTAAGTTTATTCTACCTCTCAGTGACAGTGGCAAACCTGCCCATCTTCCCAGTTGCTTCCTCATATCATCTATTAGAATGTTTATATTAAGAGCATACAATTCCTTTAGATCCACTGACAGTCTAATCCCTAGGTATTTAAAGGAACCCTCCGCCCAACTCAAAGGGAAATCTTGGCCCCACAACCATGGGCGTATCTGAGGTTCAGCGGTAGGGGGGGCAGGGGCTAGAGTGAGGGGGCACATTATAGCCCCCCTCCGCCGCCGACCCCCCCCCGCCGTCACCTACCCCGCCGAGGTCCGCTTCCTCTTGCCTGCCGGTGCCTTTTACTTCAGCTGGCGGGGGACCCCAACCACCGCCAGCCCAGTCGAGGTCTTGTTTAAGTTTTCTTCCTCGTGCTGCGCTGTAAAAGCTGCATCCCTTCCAGTTTTGGACGGAGTATGATGTCGCAGCACGTTGTACATGCAGGACGTCAACGTACTGCGACGTCAGACACTCCGTCCGAAACTGGAAGGGAAGGGATGCAGCTTTTACAGCACAGCACGAGGAAGAAAACTTAAACAAGACCTTGGCTGGACTGGCGGGGGTTGGGGTCCCCCGCCAGCTGAAGTAAAAGGCACCGGCAGGCAGGAGGAAGCGGACCTCGGTGGGGGTAGGTGACGGCGGTAGGGGGGTCCAGGGCGAAAACTGCGGGGGCCCAGGCCCCCACGCAGATACGCCCCTGCCCACAACTGCGCTACCTCAGATGAGGCCAATGCCTCTGATTTTGAAAGGTTCAGTTTAAAACCCGTATAATACCCATATTCCTCTAAAGTTTCCATTAAATTTGAAAAGGACTCCCGCGGATCTGTAATCATTACCAGAAGATCGTCTGCAAATGCTGCTATCTTGAAGCTATATTTACCTATTTGCATCCCCTTGACCAATGGATTATCAATTATGGTACGGATCAGGGGGTCAAGTGTTAGTAGAAATAATAATGGGGATAGCGGGCAACCTTGTCTTGTGCCTCTTCGTATTGGGAAGGCCTCTGACTCCAACCCATTAGTGCAAATTTTTGTCTACGGTTCATAATATAGTGCTTTTACTGCAGACATAAATCGCCCTCCAAACCCATACCTTTCCAATGTGGCGAATAGGAACTCCCAATGCACCCTATCAAATGCTTTTTCTGCGTCAAAACTGATAAGTAAGGAAGGGGTGTTTCTTCTTTTTCTCATCTCTAAAGCTCCCAGTATTCTTCTCAGATTCTTAGTTATTACCCTCCCTTTTACAAAGCCTACTTGTGCCTCGTGTATCAGTTTTGGTAGTACTTTCGCCAAGCGATTAGCCATTATCTTTGCTAATAACTTCATTTTCACATTTAACAACGAAATCGGCCGATATGACTCCGGTAACAATGGGTCTCTACCAGGTTTTGGAATAACTATAATCTGTGTCCGTACTCCCCCTGTCTTTTTGGGTTTGAGAAAGTACCTGGAGTAAAAAAAACTCGAGTCCTCTCCGGCGGAGGAACAGTTTTTTTTGTATTTTGCCAGAGGAGGGCAGAGAGCTTTTCTTGGAAGTACTGTCATTTGGAAGGAGTTGAAATGAGACTCTCTTGGTGGATGGTTGGGAGGTCTTATTTCCCCAATGCAGACAGCAACCGTGCTGAATGATATGTAGCACACAACGGTCAAAGGTTATGAGTGGCCACCTCTGTTGAAAGAGGAGAAGTCTGCCTCTTACCGATAGGTCGTTTGGCACGGACAACTGGATGGTGGCAATGCTCTCTAGGAAGGAATCAAAAACTGGGTTGTTGTTTAGACTGAGGAGTCTGTGATTTCTGTCCCTACTGCTGCCATGGACATGAGCATTGGGGTGTAGTCCTTTGAGGTGGAGGAGGAGTGGGAGTGTAATGATGCTTAGATGTATAGTAATTTGAACACTGAAAACCTCTTGCAAATCTTTTTAGAAGAGGAGACGGAAGAAGTCTGTGCCATGGATAGAGTTTTTATAGCATCTATATGCTTTTTAATTAGGTCAGCCACTTCCTCAACTTGTCACCAAATAAGTTATCTCCACGACAAGGCAGTGGCGTAGCCAGACCTGACATTTTTGGTGGGTCCAGAGCTAATATGGGTGGGAACTATGTATATATAGGTGTGAGTAGTTTTTTTTGGGATCCTAAATAATTTTTAATAAACAGTCTAACCAACAGCTGTCCTACAGCAACATAAACCACACACATATTCGGAACCTATGTTGCAAACCTTAAAACCACCAGTACTAGGCATACCAAGAATACAAAACACTCAGGACCTGTAGAGCAATTCTACCATACCATAAGCAGTCATTTCTACGAGTCACACCCAGGTCCCCCTCCTCCCACCCCAGTCCCCCTCTCCCATCTGAGCCCTCCCCCCCCCAACCCGACCTGCCTACCAGCTCCGTGGACAGACGGCAGCCCTGGCTCTTCTCCTGCCACCACCCTGTCTTGCAGCTTCTCCAAGCCCCCCCGATCCCACAATCTCCATCTTCAAGCAAGTGGTTTTAAAAGATTTGGCAAAAATGGAGCAGACCGAACAGACCAATTGGCATAATTTGTCGAAGCAAGAGCATGAAGCCATTATGAAGCTAAAAACCAATTTCGAATTGGTTATCTGTACAGCTGACAAGGGCGGAGCTACTGTGTGCCATGACCGGGAAATATATCGTCAGCTGAACAACCCTTTGGAGTATGTATTACTAGAGGAGGATCCTACTGATGCTTTGAAAGCCTATATATTCCAAGTGACAGGAGCTGCCTATGCCAACAGCCTTATAACAGAAGGAATTTCAGTTCCTTAATCAAGATACTCCAACTATACCGGTCTTCTATACTTTGCCTAAGGTGCACAAAACCCTGGAGAACCCCCCCTGGGCACCCTATAGTATCAGGGAGAGGCTCATTATTGGAGCCTCTCTCTCTATATATATATCGATACGTTCCTACGGCCATTAGTACCTTCAGTGAAGTCTTACATCAGGGATTTGACACACTTAATGCAACTATTAGATGAATGGAGTACTCCTTTACAAGATGTCGTGTTAGTCACCCTGGATGTTGTCTCTCTGTACACGTCCATCCTTCAGGAAGAAGCCCTTGAGGTTATTGAGTTTATGTTGCTGTCCTCCCGCGGTCTCCCCCCCCATCGCGGTGCTGGGTCCTCGGGGCGGGGTACTGCGCTCCACGGCCCGTGCGCCTTACTGCTCTGCTGCTTTGTGGGCACTGAGTGCGGCTGCCCAGCTGCTCCAGTTTGCCCCGGTCCACCCTCTCCGGCCTCTCCCTGCTTGCTGCTCCAGTCCACCGGCTCCAGCTTCCCCCTGCTGGCTCCGGGCTGCTCATCTGCTCCAGTGTCTTCCAGCCCGCCTGATCCTCCTTGCCTGCTGCTGCCCATCTTCACCAGCGTGTTCCAGCTTGTTCCATCCATCTGATCCCAGCTTGTCCCAGCCCACAGATCCAGCCTTCCTTCTGCTGTCCAGTCCGCAGATCCAGCTTTCTCCCTGCGTGACCCAGTCCTTCGACTCCAGTGTGTTCCAGTCTGCAGATCCAGCGTGTTCCAGTCCATCGACTCCAGCGTGTTCCAGTCCGCCTGATCCAGCTTCTCACTGTTTGCTCCAGTCCACTGGCTCCAGCATGTTCCAGCTCATTCCAGTCCGCCTGATCCAGCTTCTCCGTGTTTGCTCCAGTCCACTGGCTCCAGCAGGATCCAGCTCATTCCAGTGCTCCTGATCCACCTTGTTCCAGTCCGCCGTTCCAGCCTTCCCCCTGCCTGTTCCAGTCCATCGGCTCCAGCGTGTCCCGATCCGCCTGACCCAGCTTCTCCCTGCTTGCTCCAGTCATTCCGCTCCAGCGTGTTCAAGCTTGTTCCAGTCCTCCTGATCCCAGTTTGTTCCAGTCCGCCTGATCCAACTTCTCCCTGCTTGCTCCAGTCAATCCACTCCAGCGTGTTCAAGCTTGTTCCAGTCCTCCTGGTCCCAGTTTGTTCCAGTTCGCCTGACCCAGCTCCCCCCGCTTGTTCCAGTCCATCGGCTCCAGCGTGTCCAGCCCGCCTGTTCCAGTTCATCGGCTCCAGCGTGTTCCAGCCCGCCTGATCCAGCCAGCGTGTTCCAGCTCGTTCCAGTTCTCCTGAGCCCAGCTTGTTCCAGCCCGCCTGATCCCTCCAGTCTATCGGCTCCAGTGTGTTCCAGTCCGCCCGATTCAGCTTCTTCCGTCTCGCCCCAGTCCACCGGATCCAGCGTGTCCAGCTAGTTCCAGCCGCCGATCCAGCCTTCCCCCTGCTGTCCATCAACTCCAGTGTGTTCCAGCCTGCCTGACCCAGCCTCTCCTTGCTTACTCCGATTCTTCTGCTCCAGCGTGTTCCAGCTCGTTCCAGTCTTCCTGATCCCAGCTTGTCTGTCTGCTCATCCTGACTCAGTTCATCTGTTCCTGCTCGTTCCAGCCTGCCCATCTGTTCCTGCCTATTCCGGCTTGTTCCTGCTTGCCTCAGCTTGCCAGCCTGCCCATCATCTGTTCCTGCCTATTCCGGCTTGTTCCTACTTGCCTCAGCTTGTTCCGGCTTGCTCCAAACCATCTGCCTGTTAACAAATCGAGTAACCTGCCTGCCTGCTTGCGAGCCTCTCAGCCATTGACTTACCTACCTACCTGCTAGCCTATCAGCCATTGACTTACCTAATCACCAACCCAAAACCTAGCGTCAAGCCCTATCTATCTGCTTAACATCTCATTCATTACATAGGCACCCATTAACACCTGTTAACTGCTTAACACCTCATTCACTATACAGTCACCTGTTACACCTCAGTCACCACCTATGGCCCCTGTCCATGTTCTCTTCCTTGCCCTGTCCCTTCCTAATCTTCTTTCCCCCCCACTCCCACTGTCTACCATTAGAACTACCTGCTGCCCTCCCACCCTGCCCACCACCGCACTACCCTATTCACCTCCATCCCTCACCTCACCATCCCTCTTGTCCCCATCCTCCTTTCTAGCTCTCAACCTTTGGCACTTCCTTCCTGCCATTAACCCATCCCCTTTCCTCCTAAGTACACCCCGTCTTCGTCGCCTCCGTCGCCCGACCTCCCCCACCCTCCTCCACACTCTCTTGCTCCTCCTCCTGCTATCCGCGGGAGACATTAACCCTAATCCAGGTCCCCCTCACCTGTCTCCGTCCTATCCCTGCGAACGATCCCGGGACGTCTCCAATCTCGTCTCTATTCCCCTCCTTCCCCCCTCCTCCCTCCCCTTCTCATGCGCTTTGTGGAATGCCCACTCAGTCTGCAACAAACTGCCTCTCACCCACGATCTCTTTATCTCTCGCTCCCTTCAACTGCTCGCCCTAACCGAAACCTGGATCTCCCCGGAAGACTCTGCCTCAGTTGCAGCCCTCTGCCATGGGGGCTCTCTCTTCTCCCACACGCCCCGCCCAGTTGGCCGCGGCGGAGGTGTTGGGCTATTACTCTCACCCTCCTGTAGTTTCCAACCCCTCCACCTTCCGCAGTCTCACTGCTTCTCATCCTTTGAAGCCCATTCCATCCGGCTATTCCACCCATTACCACTCAGAGTGGCAGTCATTTACCGCCCCCCTGATAAATCCTTCCCTTCCTTCCTTCCCGACTTCGATGCTTGGCTCTCTGTCTTTCTTGACCCCTCATCTCCGTCCCTCATTCTCGGAGACTTTAACGTACATGCTGATGACCTATCCGACCCCCATGCTTCTGTTCCTCACCCTAACATCCTCCTTCAACCTCCAGCTGTGCTCCACCACCCCTACTCACCGTGACGGCCATTGTCTTGACCTCGTCCTCTCCTCCTCCGGCTCACCCTCCAATTTCCACGTCTCAGCTCTTCCTCTCTCCGACCATCACCTGATCACATTCACATTTCTTCACCCCCCCCCTTCACCCCGTCCAACTTTAACCACCACCTCCAGGAACCTCCAGGCTATTGACCCCTCCACCTTATCATCTACTATCTCTAATCTCCTCCCCTCCATCACGTCCTCCGCAACTGTCGACAAAGCGGTCTCCGCTTACAATACCGCTCTCTCCTCTGCATTGGATACCCTCGCACCTTCAATCTCCCGTCCCACAAAACGCACCAATCCCCAGCCCTGGCTGACTCCTTGCATCCGTCACCTTCGCTCCTGCACCCGATCCGCTGAGCGCCTCTGGAGGAAATCTCGTACCCTTTCAGACTTCCTCCACTACAAATTCATGCTATCCTCCCTCCACTCCTCCCTATTCCGTGCAAAACAGGACTATTACACCCAATTGACCAATTCTCTCAGTTCCAACCCTCGTCGTCTCTTCACCACCCTTAACTCCCTCCTAAAAGTGCCCCCCGCTCCTACTCCCCCCTCTCTCTCTCCTCAATCACTGGCCGACTATTTCCGCGACAAAGTGCAAAAGATCAACCTTGAGTTCATGACCAAGCCACCACCTCCTCTTCACCCTCTAACCCTCTCCCCCATCCAACCTACCCAGGTCTCTTTCTCCTCCTTCCCTGAGATCACCGAGGATGAAACTTCCCGCCTTCTTTCCTCCTCGAAATGCACCACCTGTTCCTCTGATCCCATCCCCACCAACCTACTCAACACCATCTCCCATACCGTCACCCCCGCCATCTGTCGCATCCTCAACCTCTCTCTCTCCACCGCAACTGTCCCCGACACCTTCAAGCACGCCGTTGTCACACCTCTCCTCAAAAAACCTTCACGACCCTACCTGCCCCTCCAACTACCGCCCCATTTCTCTTTTACCCTTCCTTTCCAAAATACTTGAGCGCGCCGTTCATAGCCGCTGCCTTGATTTTCTCTCCTCTCACGCCATCCTCGATCCACTTCAATCCGGTTTTCGCCCTCTGCACTCGACTGAAACGGCACTCTCCAAAGTTTGCAATGACCTGCTCCTGGCCAAATCCAGAGGTCACTACTCCATCCTCATCCTCCTCGATCTTTCCGCCGCGTTTGACACTGTCAATCATGACTTACTTCTTGCCACGCTGTCCTCTTTTGGGTTCCAAGGCCCTGTCCTCTCATGGTTCTCCTCTTATCTCTCCCACCGCACCTTCAGGGTACACTCCCATGGATCTTCCTCCACTCCCATCCCACTATCTGTTGGAGTTCCCCAGGGTTCTGTCCTTGGACCCCTTCTCTTCTCAATCTACACCTCTTCCCTGGGCTCGCTGATCTCGTCTCATGGTTTTCAGTATCATCTTTATGCTGATGACACCCAGCTATACCTCTCCACACCTGACATCACTGCGGAGACTCAGGCCAAGGTATCGGCCTGTTTATCTGACATTGCGGCATGGATGTCCAACCGCCACCTGAAGCTGAACATGTCCAAGACCGAGCTCCTTGTCTTTCCTCCTAAACCCATTTCTCCTCTTCCTCCACTCTCTTTCTCTGTTGATAACACCCTCATCCTCCCCGTCCCATCTGCCCGCAACCTCGGAGTCACCTTCGACCCCTCCCTCTCCTTCTCTGCGTATATCCAACAGACTGCCAAGACCTGTCGCTTCTTCCTCCTCAATATCAGCAAAATTCGCCCTTTCCTCTCTGAGCATACCACCAGAACTCTCGTCCACGCTCTCATTACCTCTCGCCTCGATTACTGCAACTTACTCCTCACCGGCCTCCCACTCTGCCATCTATCCCCCCTTCAATCCGTTCAGAACGCTGCTGCACATCTTATATTCCGCCAAAACCGTTATACTCACACCACCCCTCTCCTCAAATCACTTCATTGGCTTCCGATCAGATATCGCATACAATTCAAGCTCCTCCTCCTTACCTACAAATGCACTCAGGCCGCGGCTCCTCACTACCTCTCCAACCTCATCTCCCCCTATGTTCCCGCCCGCAACCTCCGCTCACAGGACAAAGCCCTTCTCTCAGTACCCTTCTCCACTACTGCCAACTCCAGGCTCCGCTCATTCTGCCTTGCCTCACCCTATGCCTGGAATAATCTTCCTTTACCCATACGCCAGGCCCCCTCCCTACCCATCTTCAAATCTCTGCTTAAAACTCACCTCTTCAATGCTGCCTTCGGCGCCTAACCACTCGAGAAATATAAAATACCCCAATCTAACCACCCTATCAGATTAACTGTTCACTCGTCCTCTAGATTGTTCACTTGTCCTTAGTTTGTTCTCTTGTCTTTTAGATTGTAAGCTCTTTGAGCAGGGACTGTCCTTCTATGTTTGAATTGTACAGCGCTGCGTAACCCTAGTAGCGCTTTAGAAATGATTGTTGTTGTTGAGTTACTGCTCTTGGATCAACAGGGAGAACAACTTACCACATTTATAGTAAAACTGGCGACCTTAGTCATGAAAAAGAACTATTTTCAATTTGATGGAAAGATTTTTCAACAGATCTCTGGAGTAGCAATGGGAGCTACCTAGCACCCTCCGTTGCGAACCTGTTTATATCATGTTTTGAAGAAAAATTTGTATATCCAAGTCCATTTTGGAAACACGTCAAACTATGGATTAGATTCATAGATGACGTGTTTTTGCTCTGGCAAGCTGATTTAACTACACTTACCTGCTTTGTTCAATATCTGAACTCTTGTCACCAGAGAATTAAGTTCACCCAGCAATCAGATATGCATGGAATTAACTTTCTAGATATGAGTGTGACAAAGGAGGCTGTCTCATTTAAGACAACAGTATTCCGGAAGAAGACAGATGTAAACAGTCTATTACAGTATTCCAGTTGTCACCCAAAATCTTTGAAGGACAGCCTACCATTCTCGCAGATGCTGCATTATCGCCACATCTGCTCAGATGAACAAGATTATAAATGCAAAGCCAGAGACCTAAGGGAGTGGCTAGAGCAAAGGGGGCACCCCAAGAGAGTGGTAAAACAAGCCTATCAGAGAGCCAAATATAATCATCGGGACTATCTGTTACACCAAACTAGTAGAACCACGAATGTACATCCCAATCAAGATGACATTATAACATGCATCTTAAGGTTCACCACTCAAGCCAATAAAGTCTCTAAAATTATTGTGGACTACTGGAGTATCCTGCAAACCTTGCCAGGTTTTGAAAACATACGGGTAAGATTTGCATATAGCCGCTCAAGAAATTTGAAAGAAATACTGTGTCCTTCATTACTACCGGCCCGTCTAGAAGAACCACAGATCTATAGTGGCCATAAAAAATGCAATGATTGCTGTATGTGCCAGATGATGTTAGAACTACAACAGTTTGCACATTCGTTGACAGCCAAACCTATACTTTGAGGATAAATACCAACTGCAAGTCTGATCATATGATCTATTGTATACTATGTCCCTGTAATAAAACATACGTGGGACAGACCACACGTCCATTATATGTTCGATTAATAGAACATAAGAGTGTGATCAAAACAAAGAACAACACTTCACTTTTGGCAGTACATTGTGAGTTATTACAGCACACATTTTCCCAACTCAGATGTTTTGAAGTACAACAGATAGAAGAATCTCAGAATCGTATCAGAGCAGATAGAAAACGTTTACTGCTCCAAAACGAACAACGCTGGATATTTCGGCTAAAATCTTTAGCCCCAACAGGACTCAATGGAAAAATAGAATGGAGTCATTTCTTCGAATTTACATCTTTCTATCATACTCCTCACTGTGATGTCAAACTATATTTAGAAATATGCTCATATTATACTCAGAGATATGCACGTATTTCTTCCCCGTGAAAGTCCAGTACTGATTGGCCAATCAGAAAGTATAGTGTCTGACGTAATGTGATTTAAAGGGCAGCCATCTTTACATTCTTGTCTTGCTCCGATCCACTAGAGTGAAGGTAAAATTTAGCAGGCTATTCATTAGCCATTAATACCCACACAACAGATAATTTCTTTTCTTTCTCACCAGTTATCAACGAAGACCACAGACCCTGAGGCAGGTTATCGAAACGCTGGCCACCGTATAAGAAGCATAAGAAGCGAAACGATGGTGGAAAGACCGCAAGATTCATATAAGAAGCTAAATGAGCAGAGAATAAGCGAGCTACAACACAAGCTAAGTGATCTATAAGATTTGTTAAGATTGCATGCTTACTTTTGCAACTACTGCCAAGCTAGAGGTTTTGGGCCGATGATAAAGAAGTCCAGCCCCTGAAGCTATAATTGAGCTGGAGGCTTCTCGAGGCCTTTTCCTCTTAAAACACATCTAGCGCTTAAGTTTAAATCGTTTCAACTTGACAGAAATATACTTTAGCAAGAAAGTTTCCCTACTTTTCTAGTTATTATGATACCAACACTGATGCAGGTTCCACATCGACTGCCAAATCCCCTGCCATGCTCGATGCAGATATCGATGCAGAACCAAAACTTTTTTTCACGCTGGACTCTGCGGGTTTTAAGGGTCCTCACTTGCATGTGCGGGCAAAGGCTACATTGTAGGTCCCGGCGCTCCGGACCCAAGCACTGAACACACCTGTTATGGGGGTCTGTTCTTGAAATGGTCCTATTGCACCAAGTACACTTCTTAAAGTCACTCGGCACCCTTGTTGGCATGGAAGGAAAAACGACCGACCCAAGGCTGAAAGGCTCTATGGCCCAGGGAACTCAAATAGTCGTGTACCTGAAAATGGTTGATGCTTCCCAGGTAAAAGAAGGGCTTAGAGGCCCCAAAGGCCAAAAACAACAAAAATGAAAAATAATTGTAAAAAATGAGGAAGTTGAACAAAATTAGTAAAGAAAAAGATGAATATGAAGAAAAATATCCCAAAAAAGGGAAGGCACCAAAAGGCAAAAGTTTGATGTGCTGAGGAGAGACTAGAAACCAGTGGCGTACCAAGGGGGTGGGGGGGGGGGGGGGGGGGGGGGGGGGGCGGTCCGCCCCGGGTGTCAGTGGGTGGGGGGGTGATCCGCTTCGCTCCCGCTGCTCCCACCCTACCTTTAAAAAAAATTATTTTAAGCGTCGTTGCAGGCAGCGCCTCGCGTCTGCCCTGCAGAAGTAAATCTCTTCGCTTCAAAGTTCGTCGTCGTCGGGCCTCACTATGTCCCGCCCTCCTCTGAGGAAACTTCCTATTTCCGCGAGGGCGGGACATAGTGAGGCCCGACGACAACGAACTTCGAAGCGAAGAGATCTACTTCTGCAGGGCAGACGCGAGGCGCTGCCTGCAACGACGCTTCAAAATAATTTTTTTTAAAGGTAGGGTGGGAGCAGGAGAGTCGGGTCGGGGTCCTCAGATGGGAGAAGGGTATTGTGGGGGTTCTCACATGGGGAGGGGGTTTTCATATGGGAGAAGGGGACTGAGTGGGGAGGGGGGTCTCAGATGGGAGAGGGGTGTTGTAGGGGTTCTTACATGGGGAGGGGGTTTTATATGGGAAAAGGGGACTGAGAAGGGGACTGGGGTGGGGAGGGGGTTCTCAGATGGGAGAGGGGTGTTCTGGGGGTTCTTAGATGGGGAGGGGGTTTTCAGATGGGAGAAGGGGACTGGGGTGGGGAGGGGGTTCTCAGATGGGATAGGGGTGTTCTGGGGGTTCTTAGATGGGGAAGGGGTTTTCAGATGGGAGAAGGGGGCTGGAGTGGGGAGGGGGTTTCCAGATGGGAGAAGGGGACTGGGGTGGGGAGAAGGGGACTGGGGTGGGGAGGAAGTTCTCAAATGGGAGAGGAGAGGGGTGTTCTGGGGGTTCTCAGATGGGAGAAGGGGTGGGGATGGGAGGAGGGGGCTCTCAAATGGGAGAAGGGGGCTGGAACTGGGGTCTGAGAAGGGGTCATGATGGAAAATGGGGCATGCCTGGGTCAGGTGGGAGAATGGGTCGGGCTAAAAAGGGGGGCAAGGCATGTGGATGAAGGTGGCTGAAACTGAGGGCTGAAGGAGGGTAGGTGGGATAAGGGGGCTAGTACTGGGACTGGGGGCTGAAAGGCAGCAGGGGCTGAAATTGTGGGGACTGGGGGCTGAAAAGGAGACAGGGAGAAGTGGCTGGGGCTGAAGCTCAGGACTGGTGACAGAAAAGGGCTGGGGTTGAAACTGGGGGCTAAAAAGGGGACATGGAGAAGTGGCTGGGGGCTAAAGCTTGGGACTGGTGGGAGACAAGGACTGGGGCTGAAACTGGGGACTGGTGGGATAGTGGGGCTGGAACTAGGGGCTGGAAAAAAGGGGCAGAGAGGGGACAGATCCTGGATGGAAGGGGGAGTGAGAGGGAGGGCAGACCCTAGATGGATGGGAGAGGGAGGGCAAATGGTGGATTGAGCGGACAGAGAGAAAGGGCAGACAGTGGATGGAAGCGATAGAAAGGGCAGAGAGTGAATGGAAGGGGGAGAGAGAGAGGGCAGACAGGGGCAGATGGTGGATGGAAGGGGCAGAGATAGAGGGCAGATGTAGATGGGAGAGAGGGCAGACATTGGATGGAGGGGACAGCAGAGAGGGCAGACACTGGATGGCAGAGAGAGAAGAAAGACAGATGCTGGATGGAAGGAAGACAGTGAAAAGAAGATGAGGAAAGCAGAAACCAGAGACAACAAACTGTAAATAAAATATATATTTTTATTTTTTTTGCTTTAGGATAAAGTAGTATTGTAGCTGTGTTAATGTTTATAATAGAACATGTAAACAAGGTAATCTTTTTATTGGACTAATTTTAATACATTTTGGCTAACTTTCGGAGAACAAAACCCCCTTCCTCAGGTCCGGATAGGATATTGTAACAACACTATACTGTATTGACCTGAGGAAGGATGTTTTGGCCTCTGAAAGCTAAATGTATTAGTCCAATAAAATGGTATTATTTTATTTTCTAGATTTGTTTTATTTCTATTTGTTAATTTGTAAAGTGGTGATTGGTACTTGTTAGTTTTTTCAAATTTACATCTGCTGTCTTTATGTTTTGCACAGTACTAGGGGACATTTTCTGTTTCTGTGGTGTTGCATTGTATGCAGAGCAAGCCAAACCACCACAAGGGTGGAGGTACACAAATTCCTACGTAAAGTAGAATCTGAGGAAAGAGGGAGTAGGAGGAGTAGGATCTTGAGCAACACCAGTAGGCGACGTAGATAGGAACAATGGTAAAATTATGTATCATACCTGATAATTTTCTTTCCATTAATCATAGCTGATCAATCCATAGACTGGTGGGTTGTGTCCATCTACCAGCAGGTGGAGATAGAGAGCAATCCTTTTGCCTCCCTATATGTGGTCATGTGCTGCCGGAAACTCCTCAGTATGTCGATATCCAAGCTCCATCCGCAGGACTCAGCACTTAGAGAATTACACCCACAAAGGGTGACACTCTGCCCAGCTCACCACCGCCGAAACGGGGGAGGGGAATTAACCCAGCTCATCCCCACACAAGTGGGGGAGGGGAATCCGTCCAGCTCATCCCCGCGGAGCGGGGGAGGGACACCACCCCGCCGATGCGGGGGGATCTGGCTTATCCTGCAACCGCAACCGCGGGAGGAGCTGACTGACCCTAACACCGCCGAAGCGGGAGGGGTACAAAGCTGCCCTACAGCCGCACGAAGCGGGAGGGAGCGCCGGCAGAATTTATGTCTCAATCCAGCCCCGTAAAACGGAGGGGAGAGGAATGCAGCAGCTCACTGTAACACAAACTCGTCTCAACTCTTGAAGAATCCAATTGAAAAAACTTGAACACGAAGTCCTCCTGAACAGGAACTGAAGACTAAACTTGAACCTGAAATGCAACCAGAATATAAACAGTACAGATATCTGGGAGGGGCTATGGATTGATCAGCTATGATTAATGGAAAGAAAATTATCAGGTATGATACATAATTTTACCTTCCATATCATCATGCTGATCAATCCATAGACTGGTGGGATGTACCGAAGCAGTACTCACCCAGGGCGGGACATTGAAATCCCTGACCGCAACACTGAAGCTCCAAACCGGGCCTCCGCCCGAGCAGCCACAGTCAAGCGGTAATGCCTGGAGAAGGTATGGGCCGATGCCCAAGTTGCCGCCTTGCATATCTCTTCCAAGGAGACGGACCCGGCCTCTGCCATCGAGGCCGCCTGAGCTCTAGTGGAGTGAGCCTTCAGCTGAATAGGCGGCACCTTCCCCGCGGCCACAGAAGCCGCTGCAATGGCTTCCTTGACCCATCTTGCCACTGTAGGCTTAGCAGCCTGCAGACCCTTACGAGGACCTGCAAACAGGACAAACAGATGATCCGATTTCCGGAAATCATTGGTCACTTCCAAGTATCTGATGATGACTCGTCTCACATCCAGAAATTTAAGAGCAGAGTATTCCTCTGTGTAGTCCTCCCTACGAAAGGAAGGGAGACAGAGCTGCTGATTCACATGGAAGCGAGAAACAATCTTGGGCAGGAAGGAAGGCACTGTGCGAATAGTCACTCCTGCCTCAGTGAACTGCAGAAAAGGCTCTCGACATGAGAGTGCCTGGAGCTCGGAAACTCTTCTGGCTGAAGTGATAGCCACCAAAAAGATTGCTTTCAACGTCAGGTCTTTCAGAGATGCCCTCGACAAGGGTTCAAAAGGCGGCTTCTGCAAGGCTCTTAGCACCAGGTTGAGATTCCACGCAGGCACCACTGAGTGCAGAGGAGGGCGCAGGTGATTAACTCCCTTGAGAAAACGTACCACATCTGGCTGCGAAGCCAGGGAAGCACCCTTCAGGCGGCCCCTGAAGCAAGCCAGAGCCGCTACCTGGACTTTAAGGGAACTGAGCGACAGGCCTTTCTCCAGACCTTCTTGCAGAAACGCCAGCACTGAAGAAATTGGAGCAGTGAAGGGAGAAAGTGAGCTTGCTTCACACCACGCTGCAAAGGTACGCCAAACCCTGGCGTAAGCAGTAGAAGTAGAGCGCTTCCTCGCTCTCAGCATAGTGGCGATGACCTTGTCTGAGAAGCCCTTCTTCCTCAGATGCTGCCGCTCAATAGCCAGGCCGTAAGACCAAAGGGGGAGGGATCCTCCATCACCACGGGACCCTGATGCAACAGGCCCTGATCCACTGGCAGCCGCAGAGGGTCGTCCACTGAGAGCCTGATCAAGTCCGCATACCAGGGACGTCTGGGCCAGTCTGGACCCACCAGGATTATTCGGCCCGGATGCTTTGCCACCCGGTCTAGTACCCTGCCCAACATGGGCCAGGGCGGGAACACATAGAGAAGCTCCTGTGTCGGCCACTGTTGGAGAAGAGCATCTACTCCCAGAGATCGAGGGTCCCGTCCTCTGCTGAAAAAGCGCGGCACTTGGCAATTGGCCGATGACGCCATCAGATCTAGGCTCGGCTGGCCCCAGCGCTTCGTGATGTCCAAGAACGCCTGAGCCGATAACTGCCACTCTCCGGGATCCAAGGTATGGCGACTGAGAAAGTCCGCCTTGACATTCATAACTCCAGCAATGTGGGCCGCTGACAGCTGTTCCAGGTTCGCTTCCGCCCACTGGCATAGATTCATGGCTTCCTTGGCTAGAGGGGCGCTCTTGGTACCTCCCTGGCGGTTGACATAGGCCACAGCCGTGGCATTGTCCGACAGGACCCGTACTGGCTTCAACGCCAGTACCGGGAGGAACTCCAAAAGCGCCAACCGAATGGCTCTGAGTTCCAGGAGGTTGATAGACCACTTTGCCTCTGCAGGAGACCAGAGCCCCTGCGCTGTCCTTCCTAAGCAGTGGGCTCCCCAGCCCGTCAAAGAGGCATCCGTCGTGACGACAATCCACTCCGGGGTCACAAGAGGCATCCCTGCAGACAACTTGTCTGTCTTCAGCCACCAGCTCAGCGCCTTGCGCACTGCTGGGTCCAAGGGAAGGCGCACAGCATAATCCTCCGACACCGGAGTCCAGCGCTGCAGCAGAGAGTGTTGTAGTGGTCTCATATGAGCCCTGGCCCAGGGCACTACTTCCATCGTGGCCGTCATAGAGCCCAACAGCTGCACATAGTCCCAAGCCCGAAGAGGAGAGGCTACTAGGAACTGGTCCACCTGAGCCTGAAGTTTGACAATCCGACTGTCCGGCAGGAACACTCTGCCCACTTGGGTGTCGAATCGAACTCCCAGATACTCCAGGGACTGAGTCGGGCGCAGCTGGCTTTTCTCCCAGTTGATGATCCACCCCAGGGAGCTCAAAAGAGCAATCACCCGGTCCACAGCTTTGCCGCACTCTGCGTAAGAGGGGGCTCGGATCAACCAGTCGTCCAGATAAGGATGGACTTGTACTCCTTCCTTTCGCAGGAAGGCCGCGATGACCACCATTACTTTGGAGAAGGTCCGCGGAGCAGTAGCCAACCCGAACGGGAGGGCTCTGAACTGGAAGTGTCGGCACAGGACTGCAAAACGCAGAAAGCATTGATGAGGAGGCCAGATGGGAATATGCAAGTACGCTTCCTTGATGTCCAAGGATGCCAGGAATTCCCCTGCCTTCACTGCCGCTATAACAGAGCGGAGAGTCTCCATGTGAAAGTGCCGAACTTTCAAGGCCCGATTGACCCCTTTGAGGTCGAGGATAGGCCGTACAGAACCTCCTTTCTTTGGTACCACAAAGTAAATGGAGTAACGTCCCTTGTCAAGCTGATTTTCTGGCACCGGAACGACCGCACCCAGGTGGTTCAGATTGTCCAAGGTCTGCTGCACTGCCACAGCTTTGACCGGAGACTTGCAGGGAGAGAGTACAAACCCGTCTCTTAAGGGTCGGCAGAACTCTAGCTTGTAGCCGTCTCTGATGACTTCCAGCACCCAAGCGTCTGAAGTTACCCTGGTCCACTCGCCCAGAAACGAGGACAGGCGTCCTCCAATCTGCACTGGGCCATGGACCAGGACCCCGTCATTGGGTACGAGACCCTGGGGGAGGACCGGAGGGCGCACCTCCGGGATGGCGGTCTCTGCGAAAGGAATGCTGCTTGGGGGAGAAGTTCCTCTTGAAGGAAGAGGGGGCAGAGGAGCCCGACTTGCCCGGGCGGTACCGACAGGCTTCCTGAAACCGTCCTCTGGAGATACCGGGGCGAGCACTGGCTCGAGCCCTGACCTCTGGTAACCTCTTGCCCTTAGACGTGCCGAGATCGGTCACAATTTTGTCCAGCTCGACCCCAAAGAGCAGCTTGCCTTTAAAAGGCAACTTAGCCAGGCGGGACTTAGAGGCGTGGTCCGCAGACCAATGTTTCAGCCAAAGCCACCGCCGCGCAGAGACTGTCTGAGCCATACCTTTAGCCGAGGCTCTCAAGACATCATACAGTAAGTCTGCCAAATAAGCCAAGCCCGATTCCAGGGCCGGCCAATCAGCCCTCAAGGAAGGATCCGAGGGGGAAGCCCGCTGCACAATTGTCAGGCACGCCCTGGCCGCAAACTGAGGCCTGCAAACTTAAGGCAGCCGCCTCGAAGGACGACCTTAAGGCCGCCTCCAATCTTCTGTCTTGGGCGTCCTTAAGGGCTGTGCCACCTTCCACCGGCAACGCCGTTTTCTTAGTCACCGCAGTGATTAAAGAATCCACGGTAGGCCAAAGAAAGGCCTCCCGTTCAATTTCAGGCAAAGGATAGAGGCGGGACATAGCCCTAGCCACTTTGAGGCTCGCTTCCGGGACATCCCATTGAGCCGAAATTAAGGTGTGCATGGCATCATGCACGTGGAAGGTTCTAGGCGGGTGCTTCGTCCCCAGCATAATGGCGGAGCCAACATGGGCTGAGGGAGAGACGTCCTCTGGAGAGGAAATCTTCAAAATGCTCATGGCCTGCACTAACAGGTTGGGCAAATCCTCTGAGCGAAAGATCCGCGCTGCAGAGGGGGCATTCGCTCCATCCGAGCGGGAATCCGTCTCCTCCAAGGAATCCCCAAAGGACCGTTGGGAGAACTCAGATACGCTGCCCTCATCTACATCAGAGGAGACAGAGTCCTCTAAGGTCCGGGAATCCACCCGAGGGCGTTTACTTTCGGGGGCCTCAACCCCTTTATCGGACAAGGGAGAAGGGGCAGCGTTTTGCATAAGGAAGGCCTGATGCAGCAGCAAAATAAACTCGGGGGAGAAACCCCCCAGACTGTGCACTTCAGCAGCCTGGGCCACAGCCCTAGACGCACCCTCAACCGGCGCTCGCAAGAGCGGGGGAGAAACATGCTGCGCATCCAAGATGGCGTCCGGCGCGACACTCCGCGAAGGAGCCGCACGGGAAGAACGACGCTTAACTTAGCCGCTTTTTTGCCGTCGCCCAAATCAAGGGCGGCCATGGCATTAACGTCTCCCAGCTCAAGGGCAGCCCAAGAAGAAGCCGTCCGAGCAGAGTGGCCGGCCACGGAGGCGAGCAGCGGGGGATGGGCGTTTATGGCGGGAAAAACCGCCGCACCGGAGGAAGACCCGGGACACTGACCGGCCTCCGAACTGACACCCAACAAGGGCGAATCAGACTTTAAGACCCCCGCATCCCCGCTAGAAGCGCACACGCGGTCCGGGGAGCGATTCTTCGCGCCCTCGCCCTCCGACGCCATAGGCCACGTGGAGATCGATCGGGGAACCCCCTGCCCGCTATAAAAAGGTAAAAATTACCTGCTTCTCGCTCCGAGCTGTAACAAACTGGTGTCCCAGTGAGTAGCTGCAATAAACGTTTAAATAAACGTCGAAATAAACGCCCTTAAGGACGTCCAAATTTTTTTTTTTTTTTTTTTTTAACGGAGCCAGCGGGAGGGGGGAGAAAAGGAGGGACCTGGCGCCACCAGGTTTGCACTTGCTCAAGAAGAGCCCTCAACCCCAGGTACTCAACAAAACCTAAAAATTAGGCTTGGAGACCTAGCCAGAGCTGCTGCTGTGTGTGACCACCACCTGCTGAGATAGAGAACATACTGAGGAGTTTCCGGCAGCACATGACCACATATAGGGAGGCAAAAGGATTGCTCTCTATCTCCACCTGCTGGTAGATGGACACAACCCACCAGTCTATGGATTGATCAGCATGATGATATGGAACTCTTTATTTAAATATACACTCGACTGTATATTGTTCCTATCTACGTCGCCTACTGGTGTTGCTCAAGAGCCTACTCCTCCTACTCCCCCTTTCCTCGCATTGTATGCAGAGTCTGGCATCTTGGGGGTTCAGTTTAATTTTTGTCTAAATAGAAAGTTTATTATTGCTTATTCTATAGTGGATTAGGGTGTATCTGTGTTTGTGAAAAAGACATGGCTTTCGGTTGGCATTGACTGTGCAAGATGGACAATCTGTGTTATTCTGCCTGGTTTTGTTTTACAGTAGGTGAATTGATGTTCTAGTGCTCACTGTAGTGTTTAAGATGCTTTCCTTTTCCTTGTGTGACTTGTAGAAATTACTGCTTATGGTATGCTAGAATTGCTCTATAGGTCCTGAGTGTTTTGTATTCTCGGCATGCCTAGTACTAGATTTTGGAGAGGGGGGGTGTTAAAAAATGACCAGCCCCGGGTGTCAACTACCCTAGGTACGCCACTGCTAGAAACCCAACCTCTCTGCTCTGCAGAAAATGAAAGACTGCTGGCCCCGCATTTGAGCAGGAAGGCACCCGCAAATGTGCGGTTGGGGCTCTGCCTCAAAGATTTAAAGTGACAGAGCCACTATGGCAGTGTCCGCACTGGGCTCTGTGGATGACATCACCCACATATGAAAATATTATGCTAGCTTGTCTTTGGAGAAGGCTTTATATTCCTAGCTGAGTACTATGCTCTAGTGACCAGGGATTTTTAATTATCCCTCCATCGGGTACCTTTAGGAAACAATTTACCTGTACCTGTGCTTTTTAATATTTTTGCTTCTAATTTAAGAATTATGCTTCCCTGTTCTATAAAGGCAGGAAAATGATTATCTTTTATTTTGGAGGCAATTGAAAGCACATCAGCTTTCAGCTGATCTGTTTATAACTGTGTCTAGGTTGTTTTTTTTTTAATGATGCATTATGCTTATATTTGTTTTTGTATTTCTGTGTATGTTTTATATTTGTTTTACTTTATATATGTTTGCTCTGTAAAGCACTTTGATTTGCTGCTGAAAGGCGTGTATAATTATGGTACAGCCAGAGACCCCCCACTGGAATGGTGGAGGGCCCAGTCATAGAGCTCAGGCCATTACAGACCTTGGCTGAGTCAGAAATCTGATGGCTGACATAACTGGGAGCTTACTGGAAAAGTATGGCCTAGTTTGTAGCCCGGATTGAGGCCTAAAAGTTAGGTCAATAGATATGGAAACAAAATGGAGGATTTTAGCACAAAATGGAAGCCCGTATCTGTTACAAAGTGGAATTTTCTCTAATGTAAGTTAGAAAAACACGTTGAGAAATGAGTGAGTCATGCCAGGTGCAGAGAAAATAGGGAACTAGCTGTCCAAGAGAGGAGGGAGACTTTCCTGTGAGCAGGGTCTTGCTTAAGATTTGTGGTCAAGCGAGCTAAAGACAAAACCATGTTAGCAAGATAGAAGCTACTCATTAGCATGAGCCAATCAGTGACAACCATGACATTAGCATAGATCCAATCAGGTATATCTACTGTCATATTACCCATATCCTGAAGGCACCTATAAAAATCAGGGTTTTTCCTGGTTTAAGCTAGAGAGAAAAGGGTTGCCACTCTCTCTCCAAGGGAAACCAATGTGTCCAGCAGAATTGACAAATTACCTAATTGCTTTCCCTTGTAAAACCTCTAATTGGTAAAAGAAATTATAAAAGATTAGCAAATAATTAACACCTGTTTGCAGCTTATCATATTCCTATAATTAATTGATTGTACTTGCCTGTTGTCAATCACTGATTTGACTTATACCTTGGCAAATAAACTCCTCATTCCAAATGATGATTTGTGGGCTTCACTTAATGATGAAAGGCTGTATGTATAAATGCTTTTGCTATATCAGGCTATCTTTCGCGGCATTGTATAACTTGTAACCTAAATCCAGTTTGTCATAAGGCTGGTATCTATTCCTTGCCAGTGCTGAGAGGCGGACTAATGCGGGTCCCTTAGACCTAACATCTCTCTCAGTGGCAATTCCTTTTAGAAATGCACAACTCCCTGATTACCCCAGTACTAGTGCTATTTAGAGATGGAGTCAGATTTAAGGTCACTCCAGCCTTCTTGGGGGGCTCGGGACCCCTCGATTCACAACATTGGTGACCCAGCGTTAGATTTAAACACGCCACCAGAATTTTTGTCAAAGTGGGGGTTACTTATAGCTCTTGACTAAAATTCTGTTGTTTTATCTTCCAATTGATTGCTGTCCCTCATAGAGATCCGGGCTCATTTCCTCTGTGCTGTACTTAAAACCTCTGAGAGGTACTTAACCTCTACCTTTCATGCTCTCTGATTCTGTTTAAATCTTACAATTCTTTGCCAGCTTTCTAGCTGTACGTTGGCATTTCCTGCTTCACATTTAAAACTGCGTAGTAAGTCTTGCTTCCTTATTTTTCTGTTACTGCCAGGCTCTATGGGCACTCTTCCCCCCCCCCTTTTTCCTTCCTGTCATACAGCTTTATACTTGATAAACCACACTTATTTCTATGCCTGCCTGCTTTGAAAACCCCCGTCTGAAACTTTCATGATATTATACATCTCCACTTGATAAGTCCCGGTCTGTATTCCGTCTCTGTTCCCTGTAGCCACTTTAGCCGCACTTCCGGGTTTAATTTTCGCTGCATAGCATAATTTTTGGCTGAATTTATAAACTGCTGTTTTTGCTTTCTAAAACTGTTTCTGAGACTTTAAAACTCAGAGACAGGTTTTCTTTTGTTTTTAATAGAGGAGTTCTCGATACTAAATCTTATCTCTATTTCTCTTGCGTAGTCCCTTTTCTTTTTTTACTGCGACATTTTTTCACTTCCCCTTTTCTCGCTTGGGCGGGTCCCTCCCCATATCTAGTAGGGATCTCCGTGACTTTTTTTTTTTTTTTACTGACTTTACACTGTTCATTGCCTGTATTTAAAACTGGTTTCCTTTTAGTATTTTTTTTTGCAGCCCTATGTTACCTAACTTAATTTCTAAATTTTTTTTTTTCTGTTGTACTCCTGTAGAAACTGTTTCTAAGATGCTCATTATTGCTTGGCAACAGTTTCCGCTGCTTATTTCCTGTTTCACTGAATCTATTGGCAGTCTGTCAGCCTGATTTCAATTTGTTTCTACCTGGGATTTTTTCCCTACGTCCCTTACATTCTATTTTTCAAGTGGGTAGAGCCCCTGCCATTGCTGCATGTATTTTGCATTTATCCCTTAGCTGGTGATTGTTTTAGCTGTTTTTTCAGCAGGTGCCTAGCCGTCCTTCATATTAAAACTTTCTTCTCTTACTTACTCTCCTCCAGCACTGCTCCCTGGTTGCTCTGTCTTACAACTCTCACTCTATCCCTTGCTATTCCTTAATTCAGCTTAAATAAGACTTGCTCACCATGCTGTTACAGGGCTTTCAAAATTTTTTTTTTGTGTCTCTCATGTGCTACTTATTGATTGGTATGTTATGCCTTGAGCGCTTGTTGTCCGTTCATGCACTGTAAATGTTTTGTGCCTTTACTTTTGACAGACTGCCACCATCTTCCGCTTTGATAGTACTTTTTCTTTTCTCACTCACCCTCCCATTATGGGCGTAGCCCGCAGTGTGACCATTGGTGTCACTCCACTCTTTGGGTACACCTCTCTGCCCCCCCCCCTTACATCTTTTTATTTCTTGCGTAATTTACCTCTTTAACATTTCATTTGTATATTTCATATATTAGATAATCAATGGGTCATTATTACTGCAGATTAGTTGTTAGTATTCCAATGCTCGTCCCTAAAAATATTATTATTATGACACTTAAAATTGATACTCTGCAATGCTATTCTTTGACTGTAAATGTATGACACAGTTTGCAGATCAAGATAAGCATGACGTTGTTTTTATTTTTGAGCTGTATATGTTTAGCCCTGAAGGGGTAATTGAATCGATAATCTACAATGCAGTTTTATGGAGGTAGGATTTAGAAACAAATATATATATTTTTAACGTCCCTTTGAAACATTTGATTTGTTTTTCTTTTGCCCTTGTCATTGAGGCATTTTTGACTCCGGGACTTTGCTTATTACATTGGTAGTAGTTGCCATGATTGATATACAGTTATTTCCTGTAGAACTCTTTGCCTGCCGGTTGTATGCAGAAATTATACTTGGCTTTACTCTTAGCCTTTACTTTATAGGATGCAAGTAAGATATTAAACCACGCAGTTGTTTTTGGTACAGTGATACTGTGTTCACGTTTTATAAATTGATCATGTATGGCATTGTTTCCTGTTGTATCGCATGTTCAGCTTTACGCAAGTTTAATCTGCTAAACCTGATTTTCAGGTACCTTTTCTCTGCAAGCCTTATGATATTCATGTCCAATAGATACCAAATTTGTAAAATTACTTATCTTTTGATGATTCATTTAGTGGTCTTCTGTGTTCGTTGTATGTGCACTTCTCTACAAGCAGCAGTGTCTGGATGTGTTCTTTTCTTTCACTTTCACTTTTAAGATTGTAGCACAGCATCGTAGGTTTCCTAATATTGCCTTTGTTTTTGTACTATAATATTACAAACTCCATAGCATTAATCTACAACCTGTTTCCTTTCCTCATTTTTTTTACTCTATATGTTTAATTTTTTGTTGTTCAATCTTGTTCTCCCCGGTTCTGGGGAAAATATAAAGCTGCTTGCTTAATGGTCTGCAATGCCTGTCCATCAATCTTTAAGTCCCACCCACTTCCCCTTTTAGTGCATGTCACGTATCTTTCAGACTTTTATGCTTGCACTGCGGTGCTCAAGTTTTGTCGTTTACTCTGTGCTTATAGCTGCACAACCTTTTTCCCTCTCCACTTCATCTTTAAATAAAAAGGCTTTCCTGTTGTACTACAGGTATAACTGTATGAATGAATTTATATTTATTGTTCGCCCCGGCCTTGCTCATTTTTTTTTGGTCACTGCTCCTCTTTACTGCTCTTGAGTTTCCTTCTAGTGGTTTGTTGAGTGGAAAATATATCGTCTAGCGATTGATGACCGTGATGTTTTTCACATTTTTGGTTCTGGCTAATGTGTTCCAATTAATGGCTCTTTTTTGGTTGTACCTTTCCTGATGAGCTTACATGGTTGTACCTTTCCTGATGAGCTTACATTTTTTTTTGTTTTACTTTAAAATATTTATCTCCTCTTTATTTCTTTTATTTTACCACCATTAAAGTAGGTTTTAGGGGCTCTTCCCTGGGACATGCTATACTTTTATTATTTTCTTTTCTACCAGTGTTATGCTATAATTATTGGCTTTGATATCGATGCCTGGGGCTTACACCCATCTGAGGGTCACTGCCCTTCGATGGATGACGGTATCTCAATTCTTAGATTTTGAGCAGAATTTCCATTCCATTTTCGGAGTGGCCTGCTTCCACGATTCGGCATTATTGCCCACATAAGAGTTACCTAGTACAGATGCGCGCTGGAACAATAAAGAGACGTCTAACGTTTTAAGTTGCAAGTTTGGATTAGTTGACTAGGGCCTTTTAGTATTTTTGGAGGGTTAGTGGCAGACGAGAGGACTCCTAACCTTACAATGTTTTAGGATGGTTAGTGGTAGACGAGAGGACTCCTAACCAGGTTAGTTGTAGACGAGAGGACTCCTAACCATCAAATTTTTGAGTGGTTTGTAGACCACTGAAGGTCCATTGAGGAGGTTAGTTACAGACGAGAGGACTTCTAACCAGCGGAGACCCACTGGACCGTTGTCCTTCGACTATGGGAAACTTTCTTCCGCGTTTCCTATAATCTTTTAGGGGTAGTAGCAACCCCCACTTTAGGGGTTCTATCATTTGAGAAGCTGAATTACTCGTGGCCAATAGAAGCTGCTGAATACTCTTGGCGGACAGTAGAAGCAGCGGTATACTCCTGTCCTTAGAAGCCTACCCTGGGGGACAATTATTTTAGATTGATTAGTATAGATATATAATAGCTGACACTAGGTATTTGGTATTTCTTCACTTATACACCCACTCTTTAGGTGCATTTCTGTTTGTAGTTTTTGTCTTGCTTTCTCCTAATGTCACTTGCGATCAAAGCGTGGAGCTTTCCGCCAATTAGTAATTTTTATTTTGGGTCCCTTTGTTGGAGTACATTAGCAGATGTGTGAGTATGATTGTGTTATGTCTCTGTATGTTTTACTATCAGGATAATCATTGCATGTTTTTGTAAACTGTTAGCACATTATCATTTCTAGGTCTCCCTGCTATCTCTGAAGCTGCCTTTTGAACCACTGACCTTGTACCAGGTTCTAGATCTGGTCAATATATATATATTACTAATCTAGTTCATTTTTCTATAGCAAATTACAGGTCTGAAGCTTATTTGTAGACCACTTGCTCACTAGGTCCTGTTATTATACGTATTGGGTGATGTTGTTCACTACCCATTATATCATATCTTCCTCTCCGCGCCCAACACCAGATACTGGTGATCTGACATCTATTCAGATCTCTAGTAAGGACTTCCCGTCTGAAACAAACCTTTCTATTTTGCGGTTGACCTCCCTATGCCACCGAGAGTTCGGAAGGGCGTAGTGATCCCGCCAACTATCCTCTTTCTTAATTGATTTTCTGCGCTGGAGATTACATTGAACGAATCGTGAGTATATTTTCATTTATTGTATGTGTTGCTATTGAACTTGCCTTTGTATACTTTCATGGCCTGTTGGATTAGCTCTAATTTAAATGTTTTATTTTACCAAATTTAGGATTAAGATTTTGTCCTCAATACACAGGGACACCTCTGTATGTGGGACAATAGCTGTGTATGAGTGTGGTTTTCCTTTTCTGTCTGTGTGCTGTGACTTGTGATTGGCTACTGGAATATTTATTTTTATGTTTTTTGTTTTAAAACCCTAAACAATTCCTTAACCGTGCACAATTCCAATGCTTGGTTTTGAACTACATTTAGAAATATCTTGCTTCCTCTTCTGAACTTTAAGTTTTCTACTTATCAGGGTTGGGTTACTGTTTTAATTTTATGTCTATATGTTCCTGTGTGTCCTGTGGTAAATAGCATAAATTAAACCAGCTATTTATTAGGGAATCATTTCTTTAGTTTTAAATTAGTGCTTTAAGGTTACTCTGCGAGATTGCCTATCAACTGCAGTGGTAGTAAATCTCAAAGGAGTGTTTTTTTCCAGGATTGTATATTATTTCATTTAAGCAATGTTTGTTTGATTTGTGACGTGATGTTAAATACCTGATTGTTTTTGACTTCTGGTAAATTGCTTTCACTAGAAATGCAAGCACTTTTTAGTTTTAATTTTATAGGTGTGCGTCCGTATATGTGTTCTTTGGAAATTGCATAATTATTCCAGATATTTACTATAAGAGGTTCTATATTATATGCCATCTAAAACACTGTTTATTTGTGACGTTGTTTAAAATAACTAGTGCTGATGTTCACTTCCTGGCTCTTTATTGGGGATGTGTTCCGTAATAATGAATTAACTGTTTTAATTTTCCTTTTCACGTCTTATCTACTACTTTCAAACTTCCTTCCCTGCCTCTTAAAGATTTATAGTTTTAAGATATATTATTTTATAGAGTTCCAGCATTTTTGGTTCTCAAACCCCAAATGGCGCAGTTAAATTTCGTTTCCGGATTCCATAATACTACAGTGCCTGCTTTATAATCTATGCCATAGGGTTTGGAGATTAACCCTTGCATAACATAACTAACTGGTAAATCAGAACTAAAGAAATTCAGGTTGCTATTATTTCAGAGCTATGTTCAGATAAGACTAGCTACAATTGAGAACCGTACCTCTGGAAGCAGATAAAGTAATAACCTTCTTTTCCTCCTTTTCCTCTCCTGAAGTATTAATTCTATGAAGACCAATTCCACCAGCATGATGTTTTAATACGAAAACTTAAACTTACAGTATTTATTTTGATGTATTGTACGTGTTCCAGATTTTTAATGACTAGATGGGTTTTTCTATGATTCTGTGTTATCCTTCCTACTCTTTGTTTAGAATTCAATTTACAATGTAGGCTTACAAGCTGTTCCATTTATCATACTGGTCTATATGAACATATCCTACTGGACAATTTGTGCATTTATTGCATTAATAAAAATTGTTATTATATCCTTGATTTTTGAATTTTACTATAATGTTTTAAGAAATGCTCCTACTTGTCTCCTGCTTATAAAGCGGCTCCTCCTCTGTATTTAAAATATACTCTAAATTGTAAATTGGTTCCTGGGAATATATAAGCTTATTTTTAGCTATCCCTCTGAATGTGAATCTTGATATGCTGTCATAATTTAGGGCCCAAATTGTGAAAGCATAGAAATGATCAGTTTAGAATTTAATATAATTTTCATTTTCCAAATTGGCTCTGAACTATTACAGAGGACTATAGGTTATTGTCCTTCTCATTTGACCTATTTAAACCTTGTAAAGGTCACGTGAGGAGGCCTCATAGAAATATATAGTTTTTACATTTCTGATATTGGCTTTTCTCTATCTCTCTAAATATCATATTAAAGGTTGTATTTTCCTGGAGCAGACTCTGACCACAATGTTTCCTCAGACTCTGCTGACTTCCTGTGCCAGCAACATCTAATCTACAGAGAAAAATTGTTTTCTACTTGTAACTTGTGATTTTATATATTGATACTATGCTCCACCTACTGGTGCCCCAAGGAACTAACAATGCATTCTTTGACTTTTCTTTCTAACGGTCCTGTGCTGAGATTTGACTACTAGATATTACTTCTTATATCAGCTCTATTTATTAAGTCCTGTAGGTTTAATGAAGACTGCAAATCCAAATTCCTGATCTACCGCCTCTATTCCAGTTTGGTACTTCTGCTGCCACTGACCTCTGGCATGAAAAAGAAGCGCCACCTTCTCCAATGAGAATTTTCTTTTGTCCAAATGATGTCATTAATTTAGACCTTCTTGGTTATGCACTTAAATATTCTACTGTATTAAATATTTTTGCAGGCTCATCTTTTCCAGAACCTACATGGCACTTTACGTATGAGTTCTCTATTACAACAGACAGCGACCATGATTCCAGAAGATACTTCCATCACCTGGACTAGTTATGAGTTTTAAATTTCTGCACATTAGTCTTCTGCTTTGACTATGACTATTTCCTAAGCTACCCTTCTTTCTGAATCATCTAACTTATAAGTCCTGCTGGCCTCCTGCAGCTGAGGGCCCAACCCTTGGTGAATGTTAGTCATCGCAGGTGAAGATTCCATACCTATTGGCGATAGATTGCAACGCATTGCCCATGCCTTTTTGACTATTTTTGTGCACCACATTCCTGACCCTCCATACATCTATAACTTGAACAATCAACATCATCTCTAAATTTTAATTGTTTTTTTGGTACCCTTTTCTTTTGTTCCATATAGTTAACTATTGTTATTTGATCATCTCTTAGTAGTAATTACCAATCTGTCTTGCACACTATGCAAGCCAGAAGTGGGGATACATTCTGCAAATCCCAATTCCTAGTACTACAAATCCCAATTCCTAGTATTAAGACTGTCACTTCTACTGATTCCTTGCCCAAGTTGCTGTGAAAATCCAGCCCTGTTAGATCTTCCAGATCTCCGTCCAGATTCTTCAGCGCTTCCACCACCTCAACCACGATCAATGAAAGAGAATTCAGAACCAACTTGAGATTTACTGTTGCTGTTTATGGACATTATAGATTCATATTTTGTTTTATTTCCCCCATTATTTCTGTTTATGTAATTTAAATTGAAGTTGATATTGCTCAGACACAGGGGTAACATCAAACCCTAATACTGGCTAAGATATCATAATGTAGGTGTAAACCCTGTTAGTATCAACCAGTTATGCAATTGTTTAACTCTGGTGTAGGCTTACTTAAGCTGCATGTCTTTTTGTAGGTTTGACTAAGCTCCAAGTGGGGTAATGGATATATGAAATGCTTCCCATACTTCCAGGTCATTATGCATATGTCAAGATCCATGCATGACCTTTGTTAAATATGAATTTTCCTAGGATTGACCATTTTTGCTGTATGAGGCAACCTCATACTTGCTATCCACTTTTTAGTGCTCATGATTGGATGCCAATGATGAGTAATAGTAAGGTCCAGGAATTCCAACCTGTTTAAGGATTCTGAATACATACAACCTAAAACAGCCTGCAAACAGAGTATTAACCATATATTTGTTGAGCCCATAACAATGCTTAATTGAAACCACTGTTCCTTCCCAAGACCACTGAGATAGATACATTAGATTATCTCCCCATGCACTATGCAACAGATACAATAGAAGCCATAGAAAGACCTGAAAGTATTTATTAGCATGATCCACCTGAAATTGCTATTACCCACATACCTATACTTCATGAGATTTTGTAGATGAACTCATGGATTTGTCCCATTCATAAAACCTTTCTCACTACAGGTTTGAGTAAGTCTCAAGAGAGATGACATCAGGATTAAGGCCCAAGGGGTTGGGTAATATAAAGGGAATTCCATAAGCCCCAAATAATATATCATCTGAGAATGAAGTTTCCTATCTTGCACCATACCTTCTAGCAATTTGTAAGACCAAAACTCGCCCTCTCGTTTGATAGCTTGCCACCTTCTGGAATGGATGATGACAAGCTTGACGAGCTTTGTGTCACCCCCCCCCCAGATGGGGTGACAAGTGGGGAATGTATAATTATGGTACAGCCAGAGACCCCCCACTGGAATGGTGGAGGGCCCAGTCATAGAGCTCAGGCCATTACAGACCTTGGCTGAGTCAGAAATCTGATGGCTGACATAACTGGGAGCTTACTGGAAAAGTATGGCCTAGTTTGTAGCCCGGATTGAGGCCTAAAAGTTAGGTCAATAGATATGGAAACAAAATGGAGGATTTTAGCACAAAATGGAAGCCCGTATCTGTTACAAAGTGGAATTTTCTCTAATGTAAGTTAGAAAAACACGTTGAGAAATGAGTGAGTCATGCCAGGTGCAGAGAAAATAGGGAACTAGCTGTCCAAGAGAGGAGGGAGACTTTCCTGTGAGCAGGGTCTTGCTTAAGATTTGTGGTCAAGCGAGCTAAAGACAAAACCATGTTAGCAAGATAGAAGCTACTCATTAGCATGAGCCAATCAGTGACAACCATGACATTAGCATAGATCCAATCAGGTATATCTACTGTCATATTACCCATATCCTGAGGGCACCTATAAAAATCAGGGTTTTTCCTGGTTTAAGCTAGAGAGAAAAGGGTTGCCACTCTCTCTCCAAGGGAAACCAATGTGTCCAGCAGAATTGACAAATTACCTAATTGCTTTCCCTTGTAAAACCTCTAATTGGTAAAAGAAATTATAAAAGATTAGCAAATAATTAACACCTGTTTGCAGCTTATCATATTCCTATAATTAATTGATTGTACTTGCCTGTTGTCAATCACTGATTTGACTTATACCTTGGCAAATAAACTCCTCATTCCAAATGATGATTTGTGGGCTTCACTTAATGATGAAAGGCTGTAAGTATAAATGCTTTTGCTATATCAGGCTATCTTTCGCGGCATTGTATAACTTGTAACCTAAATCCAGTTTGTCATAAGGCTGGTATCTATTCCTTGCCAGTGCTGAGAGGCGGACTAATGCGGGTCCCTTAGACCTAACATCTCTCTCAGTGGCAATTCCTTTTAGAAATGCACAACTCCCTGATTACCCCAGTACTAGTGCTATTTAGAGATGGAGTCAGATTTAAGGTCACTCCAGCCTTCTTGGGGGGCTCGGGACCCCTCAATTCTCAACAGGCGGTATTCCAAGTTTAATAAATGAAATGAAATTAAAGTCCTCAACACTTCACATTCTGCTAAACATATCTCAAGAGACTGAGGGAAACTATTACCAAGCTTCAGTGCCACTTATAACCTTTGTTGCCTCTCGGCAGCAACTTTATGTACCTGTTCCACCAGTGCAGCAATCTCTTGCTCCGCCCTGGACAACTCCTCTTCTTCCTCTCTTCCTAGTCCATCATCTACATCAAGAGGGATGTTCTCATTGAACTCGGCCAGCTCTGCCACCTGCTCTGCTTTAGCCTGGGTTGCAGCCTGGATGTCCTCCTCATCTTCTGCCTTACAGAGGGCCTAACAAAAAAAAAGAAAAAAAGAATGCACAAGATACATTGACTATCAGTTCAAAACATTCTACCCATTATCATTGTTCAATCAAAGATGAGATTGAGGTGATGGCGGAGCAGAAAAGCACCATATCTCTTTTCTACATAACCTTCTTCCAAGGGTCCTGACCACTGGTTGCTGCAAATGTTCTGTTATCAGATTTCTACATCCATCAAAACTTGCTCCACAAATCGAACATACATGACAAACAAGAGAGTCTCGAAGGATTGGCTCCAAAAAGATTAGGGGAGATTAGGTAGGAAAGCCAGTGCTGGGCTGACTTCTACGGTCTGTGCCCTGTTGGAGGCTGAATTAGATTTGGAAGGGACAGAGTGGAGTTTTTCGGGGGCTTTGACAACAACTTCAGAAATTTTAAAACAAGGCCAGTGCCGGGCACACTTCTATGGTCTATGCCCTAAAAATAGCAAGGATAAATCAAGAACAGGTATACATACCATATGTAATGAGTTTATTTTGTTGGGCAGACTGGATGGACCATACAGGTCTTTATCTGCTGACATATAGTATGTTACTATGAGTCTAGGAAAATGTATTTATTATAAAGAAATGGTCAAGATGTAAAAGCAACCTCAAAAAGATGAGTGTTTAATTTAGTCTGGATCTGAATATGGCCCAAGAGAAAGCATAATGCAAATTAGTCAGGAAGTTTGTTCCATGAAAATAGCTCAAGGTTGAAAGAGTAGAGTCAAGTGGTAGCAATAAAGAATGGAATAGATTAGAGTGATTTGCCAGATGAATGGAGCTCATGAGGTAGCGTGTACAAAGGAGAAAGAAGTTATGAGGAGCTGCAGAGTGAATGCACTTATAGGTGAGCTACAGAAGTATGGCCTCTAGGAAGAAGCAAATAGGGAATCAATGTAATGACCTGACTAGGGGGAGATGTTTTATGATCATAGTGACGCTGAAGAAAGAGAAGTCATGAAGTTGAACTTTGAATAAACTGCAGTGGAGAACGATGATTTTGTGGGAGACTCACGAGGAGTACGGTAGGTTGCAGTCATCTAAGCAGAGGTGATGAGAGAGAGAGAGTGGATGAGAATTTTAATACTGACATTTAAATATTTCCAAAGCACAAATGCACGAGGTGTGCCTCTTCCAGTAAAAGGAACCGCTGGAATGAGGAAGCATAGGAAGGAGGGGGTTCAAAGGAGTAATCTAAGGAAATACTTATTTTAAAAAGCGTGGAGGATGGGAGGAACAGCTCCCTGTGGAGGTGATGGAGACAGGAACTGAATCTGAATTTAAAAAAACATGGGACAAGCATAGAGGATTTCTAAGCAACAGAAAAGGATTGTAGAGCTTATTAATTGGTATGGATGGGCAGACTGCATAGGCCCTATGCTCTTTAGCTACTGTAATTTTTTGTATGTGTGTCTGATAACATGCTCAGAAAGGATGGATTTTACCAATGTTCAAAAAGAAGAAATTACATGTTTTAGCAGTGTTTTGGTTGTGTATAGAGAAGGTCAAATAGGCATCAAAGATGCTATCAGTTTTGGAGGCCATATATTGCTATATATTAAAAACAAACAAACAACCCCCCAAAAACCCAACTTGAAACAGTTCAAAGGAAAGCGTCAAAAATGGTAAGGGGTTTGCACCAAAAGACAAATAAGAAAAAACTTGAATATATATACCCTAGAACAGTGGTTCCCAAACCTGGTCCTGGAGGTACCCTGGTCAGTCAGGATATCCACAATGAATATTCATGAGAGATTTCTCTCTCATGAATATTCATTGTGGATATCCTGAAAACCTGAATGGCTAGGACCAGGTTTGAGAAGCACTGTTCTAGGGTACACATATTTAGGTCCTCAAGTTTTTTAATTAAATACAAATAAAATTAAGGTTTTATGGTTTGGGTTACACCTTAGGAATCTTTGCCAGATAAAATTCCTTTGGGTTTGGATGAATATTTCCAGGTTAGCCATTCATCAAAGATAGTGGGCGTCATTTTAGATTCATCATTACCGTTAGAAACACAGGCTAATTATTTATATAGGTTTTTTTTTCCAGCTTAGAGCTATTCATTCATGTTTTTTAAAAGATCATTTTGCCTTACTGGTTCAAAATTTAATCTTTTCTCATATTGGAATATTGTAATTCTATCTATTCTGGGATTTCAGTTAAATTGCACAGGAAAGTTCAGCTTTTACAGAACACAGCTGCTAGCCTGATTTATGTCGAAAAGGTTCAATTATGTCACTCTTCTACTTTGATGACTTTATTGGCTCAGGAGAGGATCTATGATGATTTGTACTTAAGTTCCCCCCCCCCCCCCCCTGGAGTACTACCTGTTTCTATAAAAAGCTTATAATGTCCATGCCATTGACCATGACAACGTCTCATTCAAAGAAAAATTCAATGCTACACTTTCCTTCATGGAAAGGTGTTCAATATAAAAAGATTTATGAGAGTTCTTTTTCTTACCAAGAGGTCCAAATTTGGAATACTGTTCCTTCTTTTGTTAAAATATAGACATCTTATGGTTTATTTCACAAAAATTTAAAGACTTTACTGTTTTGAAAATGTTTAATTATGTTTAGTTTTTGAAGGTTTGTAGTATACATTTCTGCAATATTCCTCTCAAATTATAAGTCACTTTGAATCAGTCTGTTGAGATTAAGCAAGTTAAAAATGTTGCGATTAGGATTATGATTAGACAGAGCAGAATCTTGAAATCCAATTGACTATAGTGTGTCAAAGAGTAGATAGTGATCAACACTGTCAAAAGAGAACAGGTTTGGTATTTAGCCTTGGCCCTAAGGGGGTTATTGAACATTTTGGTAAGAGCAGTTTCTGTGAAATATGTAGGGTGAAATCCACACTGAAGTGGACCCAGAACAGTCTACAATGAAAGAATGTCAAGATGAAATTGAACATTTGAATAGTTTGGACATGAAAGTGGAGAGAGATGGGATGATAGTGAACATGGCTGATAGGACACATTGAAGGTTTTTTGACGACTGACGTGATGACATCATGTTTGAAGGAAGAGAGAAAAGTCATAGTGGTACACAATTAAGAGAGGATGAGACAGATGGATGGGATGACTGAAGAGACAGAACAGAGGAGCTGGGTGAGAATGGGGTCAGAGGAGCACGTAATTAACTAGAAGAAGAGAGAAGATAAGCCATTTCCTTCTTTGTGATTTCAGAAAAGGAAAAAGTCAAGTAGTGCAAAGGAAGGATGCGATGCTATGGTGGAGCATTCATGTTTAATCTTATGGAAGAAGTCAGATGATGTTTGGGCAGAAAATAAAGTGTGTGGTAAAGAGCCAATGGGACGTAGAGCATAGGCAGTCTATGACTTAGCTGTATAGGGAGGCTAAGATGGGGCACAGTTAGGATGAGGATATAGACACCCGATCCAACCACATCGACCAAATGGGAACTAACAGCGACAACAACCGACAAGCAGAGTGAAAATCAGATATAACAACAGAAACAGAGAACTGGGCTTGCAGGGAAGAGACTATGGTGAGCAATATCGTGCCACTCCCTGCTTAGTCAATACAGCAAAGCTACTGCACATTTATATAATTGTGCCACTTTGTAACTGAACCTATAAAACTCCTGCAACTGTATACTTATACAAACAAATATAAAATTATACAATTGTGTCACCATGTAACTGAACCTATTTAACTTTGCCTTCCTTATCAGTGCTTAGCATTTGATGTGCCATTCTTTATGTAGTTATCTATTATTTTCAGTCAGATCTTTCTTCCATGTTCTGAAGGATTTTCTTTTAAGCTCTAATAGCTTCCTTCACCTCACTTTTTAACCATGCCGGCTGTTTGGTCCTCCTTCCTCCTTTTTTAACAAACGGAATATATTTGGCCTGGGCTTTTAGGATGGTATTTTTAAACAGAATCCATGCCTCATATACATTTTTGACCTTTGCAGCTGCTCCACTAAGTTTTTAATTCACCGTTCTTCTCATTTTATCATAGTCTCCTTTTTGAAAGTTAAATGCTAACGTATTGGATTTTGTGTGTGTACTTACGCAGAGCTTATATAAAATCTGATCTATCAGCACTGTTATCAAGAGAACCCAGCACTATTATGTACTACACCAGATCATTTGCTCCACGAAGGACTAGGTCTAGAATTGTTTTTCTTCTTGTTGGCTCCTGAACCAGCTGCTCTATAAGCTGTCCTTGATTCCATCAAGGAATTTCACCTCTCTAGCATGCACCAATGTTATATTTATCCAGTCAATATTGGGGAAATTGAAATCACCCATTATTATCGTGTTCCCCAGTTGGTTAGCCTCTCTAATTTCTGATAACGTTTCTACATCTCTCTTCATCATGGCCAGGTGGATGGTAGTACACTCCCTATCACTATCCTTTTCCTCTTTACAAATGGAATTTCAATCCATAGGGATTCCAAGATGTGTTTTCTTTCCTGCAGAATTTTCAATCTATTTGATTCAAGGCCCTCCTTAACACACAATGCTACCCCTCCACCAATTCGATCTACCCTTTCACTACGATATAATTTGTACTCCAGTATGACAGTGTCCTACTGGTTATCCTCCTTCCACCAAGTCTTAGAGATGCCTATTATATCTAATTTTTAATTTAGTACAATATATTCTAACTCTCCCATTCTATTTCTTAGGCTTCTGGCATTCGAATATAGACAGTTCAGACTATGTTTATTGTTTCTATTTACATCTTGCTCAGCAGTTGAAAGTGCTAACATGCAATTTAGAAAATTGACCAGTTCCTAACAAATCTAAAACCTTTCTCCCTGCACCATTGTCTCATCCACCCATTGAGACTCCGGAGCTCTGCCTGTCTCTTCAGCCCTGTGTGTGGAATGGGGAGAATTTCTGAAAATGTTACACCCTGGTGGATCTAGATTTCTGCTTTTTACATAGGAGCCTAAATTTGGCTTCCAGAACCTCCCTCCTACATTTTCCTATGTCATTGGTACCCACATGTACCAAGACAGCTGGCTCCTCCCCAGCACTATCTAAAATCCTATCTAGGTGACACGTGAGGTTCACCACCTTCGTACCAGGCAGGCAAGTCACCAGGTGATCCTCATGTCCACCAGCCACTCAGCTATCTATCAAATCACCAACTACAAAAGCCATCCCAACCCTTCCTGCCTGGGCAGCTCCTGGCATCACATCCTTGGTACAAGAGGATATTGCATCCCCTGGTATGCTGATCCTGACTACAGGATTATTTCCATCTTCACCAGGGTGATGCTCTCCATTTAGGAGGGCTCCCTCCTCCAAGACAGCACAGGGGCTGCCACACTGGAGGTGGGACTTCTCTACAACATCCCTGTAGGCCTCCTTTATATAACTCCCTGTCTCCCTCAGCTCCTCCAAATCTGCTACTCTAGCCTCAAGAGAACGGACTTGTTCTCTGAGAGCTAGGATGAATATAAAGATGAATATAAAGAGCCAAGATTATATGGTATTATGTGTAATTTAATCATTAAAGACTATCTTGTTCAAAAGGCATACCCTAACGATCCAATTTAAATGCCTGAATCCTGCAACACGATACTAATACCTGAACTGGACATAACTTAACGCTTCCTCCTTTCTATTCCTTTATGTGTCTGTCCCACATGCACCTTATTATACCATAATATCACTCTGTATTTGTCATACCGGAAAGGCGATCTCCTCACGGTACTATGTAAGCCACATAGAGCCTGCAAATAGGTGGGAAAATGTGGGATACAAATGCAACAAATAAAATAAATAATTTATTTAGCGTTTGCTTCCCAGAAAATAATTAAATATAATTAACACTAATAAAGATGTAACTAAAACTCTAATGAAAACACTCCTCTTGTTATCTTAATTAGAATAATGACTATAAGAGTTGTGCTAGGGGTGGGTGGGAGCTGTTCCGAGAGAAGAGGACAATTCTCTGGCAGTTATTTTCTATTCCTTGGCTGCTGGAGAGGTAGCTCATCCAGCGACCTCAATTAAGTGTTAATTAAGGTGTGGGGAAGTAGAATACTTGCACAGGTTGCTGAGTCAACTTCAAAGAGCCTGTTTAAAAAAGGCCCCTTAGTTACCTCTTACACACGGGCGGGATCATACCCAAAGATGCTTTTAAAATTCTTCCAGTATTACGGGCTTTAAGGGAAACCTGGCGCTGGATATGCCGGCGACATTCCTTTTCGGCTAGGGTAACCCCATGGCTATCTATTTGTAATAACCCGGCTTTTCCACCAGGGCAAGGAAAAAGCATATTTGAGCAATGGGCTAGGAAGGGAATAATATATCTAACACATGTAACGACTGAAGAAGGCAAGATTAACCCATTCCCAGAGTTGCAATTGAAATATAACATCCCACCACACCACTATTTCGCGTACTACCAATTAAAATACTACATAACCTCATTAGAATGGACAGATTTAACAGAAGACGTAGTAGAGGTAATATCGGAGGATTACACTTTGGGGGCTCAACAATCGGTGCCACTGAGGTTTCATCACCAACAGTTAAAAGATATGACGATGGAATTAGATATGATCAAGCTGGCCTCGGAGTGGTCAGAAGATCTTAGGTGTGAAATCTCAGTGGATATCCGTGAAACGTTTCTAAAATCACTATACAAGTGGAGACTGTCCATACCGCAGAGAGAGAGATTATATAGATGGATTCTACGGACACAAATTTCCCCACGTAAAGCATATCGGGCAGGGTTCGCAGAAAGAGGTGACTGCCCAAAGTGTCATGATAACCTGGCTACCTTAGGACACATGTTTTGGTATTGTAAGTTTGTGGAACGCTTTTGGCGTAAGGTGATACGAGAAATAGAGGAGATGTGGAGTTGCACTGTTGTTCGGGACCCACTGATATTATTTAATATATTTACATACTCGAGGGAACCCCCGGAGGGATTCAAAGCCTTTATTAGAATAGCAATCTATTTTGGGCTCACAACTATTTTGCAATATTGGAGGGAAAAAGAGGAACCACCACAACAGATATGGAGATCACAGCTTATAAAGCAAATGCGGGTGGATAGGTGTGGAATTAGTGACTTAGAAAGCCTACCGGGTCGAAGGTTCCATGCCCAATGGGAACCAGTGTGGGATACTCTGACTCCCAGGGGAAGAAGCCTTCTGTTGAATTTTTAATTTAGAGAAAGGAAAAGAAAAAGAGCCTGGAAATTGTTGCAGACACAGGGTAGAGGTACCAGGGCAAACAAGACGTAGGAAGCATTAATTAAACAACGAAATCAAAGTGGGACATAAAGGGGGGGAAATCCCACCACCAGACGAGGTAGCTGAAGTAGGCTCTCTAAGACTCTAAGTACATGAATCAGAGGAAGGACATCAGAAGATTCCACGACTGTGAGAAAGACATATCTCTGATGGGAGATTAATTGATCTGCTGAGTATACAGCATCAACAAGCTGATTTGAATATAGAGTAACTTACTATCGTAGTGAATGTAAACTTTGTCACCCGTTGGTCAATACTGAACTGTCAAAAAGCAAAGTGCGGCATAGCAAGATGTGGTGTACAGACAACAGACTCTGGATTAAAAGTAATATATTGATATCTGTTAAGTACACCAGATACTTAGATATCTATAAGCAGAATTTGAAAACATAGTGTTTTGAAAAGAAACCTTAATACGTGTTGAAATGCTGAGGGATAAAGGGTCGGGTGAAAGAGGAATTTCAGATGGCACGGTGAGAGGGACTCTCTGATGTGGGTAAAAGAAATCAATGTCAATGGTTATATGGGAATATCTTGTTCACTTTACTGATCATCAATAAAATTCTTGAACCATAAGATGTAGAAACCTAGATTTAGGAAGGCTATCAGAGCACAGGCCCTCGGAGAACAATATGTTATGGTCAAGTAGAGGTTGGTGATGATGAAGATCTTAGGGGAAATTTGTCATTGATAATGTGGTATGGAAGACATAACAGGATACCCATCTTAAATGATTAGTAATAATATGCAAAGGCTGATTTCTAGTGATATAAGGGTATTACTTTGAGTCTGTGGGTATAGGTTGAAGTGGGGGGGGGGGGGGGGGGCCGAAAATGAAAATGTTGATGATGGATGTTAAAGTTGCAGATTTATACCTGTATTGTATTTTTCAAGTTATAGTATTTCAGAAATAACTGTGATAATTGCTATGTCAAATCATCAATAACATTGTTGAAACATAAAAAAAAAAAAGGCCCCTTAGATTCAAAACTATATAAAGAAGAAAGGTCCCACTGAACTTTCTTTCTGAGAAGCTCCGAGAGAAGGGGACATTTCTCTGGTAAGTGAATGCTATTTTGCTTTGTGCTTTGGGAACTTAAAAACTGGGGTTTAAAGGAGGAATTGTAGGTTAGTGTTAGGCAAAATAGTTGATAAAATTTGCTTTTTATATTTTTAATCTCCATAGTCTTTTCCCCTTAGTTATAAAAACTTTGTACCACAGCATTAACAGATAGAATCTAGCAGGCACTACGAGATCTAGTTTAGTCTTCCCGCCCACCCCTTGGACAACTCTTCATTTATAGTCAGTTATTGTAATTAGGGTAACAAGAAGTGATCTTACAGAGTTTCAAATACATTTCATTACCATCTAAGAAAGAAAAACTAAATACAACATACAATATACTATATAAACTAAAAGACACTTTTATATTAGGCTAATATCCTTAATACTGTAGCAAGTTTTAAATTATTGAAAAACTCAAAAACACCAAGATGGAGTCAACAGTCCAGCAGCGAGAGGGGTGCTATCCAGTCTTTTGCACTGTGTGTCACATGTTTGATTATCTCCCAGTTGGTGAGATGCAAAGAGCTCCTAACTCTCAGAGAATGTGTCCGTTCTCTTGAGGCTAGAGTAGCAGACTTGGTGGAACTGAGGGAGACAGAGAGGTACATAGAGGAGACCTACAGGGATGTTGTAGAGAAGTGCCACCTCCTGTCTGGTAGCCCCTGTGCTACAATGGAGGAGGGAGGTCTCCTAGAAGGAGAGCATCACCCTGGTGAAGTAGAAAGTACTCCTGTAGCCAGGACCTGCCCACCAGGGGATGTACTATCCTCTCGCACCGAGGATATATCTCCAAGTGCTGCCTGGGAGGGAAAGGTTAGGACAGCTGTTGTAGTTGGTGATTCGATCATTAGGCATATAGATAGCTGGGTGGCTGGTGGACGTGAGGATCGCCTGGTGACTTGCCTGCCTGGTGCGAAGGTGGCGGATCTCACACGTCACCTAGATAGGATTTTAGATAGTGCTGGGGAGGAGCCGGCTGTCTTGGTACATGTGGATATCAATGACATAGGAAAATGTGGGAGAAAGGTTCTGGAAGCCAAATTTAGGCTCTTAGGTAGAAAGCTCAAATCCAGATCCTCTAGAGTAGCATTTTCTGAAATGCTACCCATTCCACGCGCAGGGCCCAACAGACAGGCAGAGCTCCAGAATCTCAATGCATGGATGAGATGATGGTGCAGGGAGGAGGGTTCTAGATTTGTTAGGAACTGGGCAACATTCTGGGGAACGGGGAGCCTATTCAGTGGCGTTCCTAGGGGGGCTGACACCCGGGGCGGATCGCCGATGCGCCCTGCAGTGCCCCCCAGATGCAGCGCCACCCCCCCCCCCGGCGAAAGGGCAACCCCTGTGAAGGAACCGCCCCCGGGTGTACGCCGCTGGGGGAGGGGGGTGCCGCACGCACCTGTCCTTCGTTCGTTCCATGCTCTCTCTGTCCCGATATTGACTGGGTAAATGTAACATCGGGACACGCTAGGGAGGTAAAAATCCTTGATGAAATCAAGGACAGCTTTATGGAGCAGCTGGTACAGGAGCTGATGAGGGAAGGAAAAATTCTAGAACTAGTCCTTAGTGGAGTGCATGATCTGGTGCAGAAAGTAATGGTGCTGGGGCCGCTTGATAACAGTGATCATAATATGATTGGATTTGATATTAGCTTTTAAGTAAGTAAACATAGGAAATCAAATACGTTAGCATTTAACTTTAAAAAAGGAGACTATGATAAAATGAGAAGAGTGGTGAAAAAAAACGTAGAGGAGCGGCTGCGAGGGTCAAAAATTTACATCAGGCGTGGATGCTGTTCAAAAACACCACCCTGGAAGCCCAGGCCAAATATATTCCGTGTATTAAAAAAGGAGGACGGAAAACCAAACGACAGCTGGCATGGTTAAAAAGTGAGGTGAAGGAAGCTATTAGCGCTAAAAGAAAATCCTTCAGAAAATGGAAGAAGGAACCGACTGAAAATAATAAGAAGCAGCATAAGGAATGTCAAGTCAAATGCAAAGCGCTGATAAGGAACGCTAAGAAGAACTTCGAAAAAAAGATTGCGTTGGAAGCCAAAACACATAGTAAAATTTTTTTTAGGTATATTAAAAGCAGGAAGCCGGCAAAAGAATCGGTTGGACCGCTAGATGACCGAGGAGTAAAAGGGGCAATCAGAGAAGACAAAGCCGTAGCGGAGAGATTAAATGAATTCTTTGCTTTGGTCTTCACCGAGGAAGATTTGGGTGGGATACCGGTGCCGGAAATGGTATTCAAAGCTGACGAGTCGGAGAAACTTAATGAATTCTCTGTAAACCTGGAAGATGTAATGGGGTAGTTCTACAAACTGAAGAGTAGCAAATCTCTTGGACCGGATGGTATTCATCGCAGAGTACTGATAGAACTGAAAAATGAGCTTGCAGAGCTGTTGTTAGAAATAGCGAATGATACATACTTGTAGCAGGTGTTCTCCGAGGACAGCAGGCTGATTGTTCTCACGACTGGGTTGACGTCCACGGCAGCCCCCACCAACCGGAACAAAACTTTGCGGGCGGTCCCGCACGCAGGGCACGCCCACCGCGCATGTGCGGCCGTCTTCCCGCCCGTGCGCGACCGTTCCCGCTCAGTTGAATGACAAGCAAGAAATGAGTAAAAACGCAACTCCAAAGGGGAGGAGGGAGGGTAGGTGAGAACAATCAGCCTGCTGTCCTCGGAGAACACCTGCTACAGGTATGTATCATTCGCTTTCTCCGAGGACAAGCAGGCTGCTTGTTCTCACGACTGGGGTATCCCTAGCTCTCAGGCTCACTCAAAACAAGAACCCAGGTCAATTGAACCTCGCAACGGCGAGGGTGTAACAGAAATTGACCTACAAAGAACAACTAACTGAGAGTGCAGCCTGACCAGAATAAATTCGGGTCCTGGAGGGTGGAGTTGGATTTAAACCCCAAACAGATTCTGCAGCACCGACTGCCCGAACCGACTGTCATGTCGGGTATCCTGCTGGAGGCAGTAATGTGATGTGAATGTGTGGACAGATGACCACGTCGCAGCCTTGCAAATCTCTTCAATAGTGGCTGCCATGGCTCTGACACTATGAGCTGTGACATGACCCTCAAGAGTCAGCCCAGCCTGGGCGTAAGTGAAGGAAATGCAATCTGCTAGCCAATTGGAGATGGTGCGTTTCCCGACAGCGACCCCTTTCCTATTGGGGTCGAAGGAAATAAACAATTGGGCGGACTGTCTGTGGGGCTGTGTCCGCTCCAGATAGAAGGCCAGAGCTCGCTTGCAGTCCAATGTGTGCAACTGACGTTCAGCAGGGCGGGTATGCGGTCTGGGAAAGAATGTTGGCAAGACAATTGACTGGTTAAGATGGAACTCCGACACCACCTTTGGCAGGAACTTAGGGTCAGTGCGGAGCACTACTCTGTTATGATGAAATTTAGTATATGGAGCATTAGCTACCAGGGCTTGAAGCTCACTGACTCTACGAGCTGAAGTAACTGCCACCAAGAAAATGACCTTCCAGGTCAAGTACTTCAGATGGCATGAATTCAGTGGCTCAAAAGGAGGTTTCATCAGCTGGATGAGGACGACGTTGAGATCCCATGACACTGCAGGAGGCTTGACAGGGGGCTTTGACAAAAGCAAGCCTCTCATGAATCGAACGACTAAAGGCTCTCCAGAGATGGCTTTACTCTCTACACGGTGATGGTAAGCACTAATCGCACTAAGGTGATTCCTTACTGAGTTGGTCTTGAGCCCAGACTCTGATAAGTGCAGAAGGTATTCAAGCAGGCTCTGTGTAGGACAAGAACGAGGTTCTAGGGCCTTGCTCTCACACCAAACGACAAACCTCCTCCACTTGAAAAAGTAACTCTTTTTAGTGGAATCCTTTCTAGAGGCAAGCAAGACACGGGAGACACCCTCAGACAGACCCAACGAAGCGAAGTCTACGCCCTCAACATCCAGGCCGTGAGAGCCAGAGACTGAAGGTTGGGGTGCAGAAGCGCTCCGTCGTTCTGCGAAATGAGAGTCGGAAAACACTCCAATCTCCACGGTTCTTCGGAGGACAACTCCAGAAGAAGAGGGAACCAGATCTGGCGGGGCCAAAAAGGCGCTATCAGAATCATGGTGCCGTGGTCTTGCTTGAGCTTCAGTAAGGTCTTCCCCACCAAAGGTATGGGAGGATAAGCATACAGGAGGCCGGTCCCCCAATGGAGGAGAAAGGCATCCGACGCTAGTCTGCCGTGTGCCTGTAGTCTGGAACAGAACAGAGGCAGCTTGTGGTTGGGTCTGAGAGGCGAAAAGGTCCACCGAGGGAGTGCCCCACTCTCGGAAGATCTTGCGTACCACTCTGGAATGGAGCGACCACTCGTGAGGTTGCATGACTCTGCTCAGTCTGTCGGCCAGACTGTTGTTTACACCTGCCAGGTATGTGGCTTGAAGAAGCATGCCGAAATGGCAGGCCCAACGCCACATCCCGACGGCTTCCTGACACAGGGGGCGAGATCCGGTGCCCCCCTGCTTGTTGATGTAATACATTGCAACCTGATTGTCTGTCCGAATTTGGATAATTTGAAAGGACAGCCGATCTCTGAAGGCCTTCAGTGCGTTCCAGACCGCTCTGAGCTCCAGGAGGTTGATCTGAAGATCTTTTTCCTGGAGGGACCACAGTCCCTGGGTGTGAAGCCCATCGACATGAGCTCCCCACCCCAGGCGAGAAGCATCCATCATGGACGTCCCAGGGTCAAATTGGTCCGAAGTGTCCACCAGTGCAGCGAATTGCGGCAACTGAGGGACAGGCGGATGACATCTTTTAGATTCCCGGTGGCCTGGCACCACTGGGAAACTAGGGTCCATTGAGCAGATCTCATGTGAAGACGAGCCATGGGAGTCACATGAACTGTGGAGGCCATATGACCAAGGAGTCTCAACATCTGCCGAGCCGTGACCTGCTGAGATGCTCTGGTCTGGGAAGCAAGGGACAGAAGGTTCTGCGCCCTTGCTTCGGGAAGAAAGGCCTGAGCCATCTGAGAATTCAGCAGCGCTCCTATGAATTCCAGAGATTGGACCGGCTGGAGATGGGACTTCGGGTAATTTAGCACAAACCCCAGCAGCTCCAGAAGGTGGATAGTGCACTGCATGGACCGAAGGGCTCCTGCCTCTGAGGTGTTCTTGACCAGCCAATCGTCGAGGTACGGGAACACGTGCACTCCCAGCTTGCGCAAGTACGCCGCCACCACCACGAGGCACTTTGTGAACACTCGAGGCGCAGAGGCGAGCCCAAAGGGCAGCACACAGTACTGAAAGTGCCGTGTTCCCAAACGGAATCTGAGATACTGTCTGTGAGCTGGCAGTATCGGGATGTGAGTGTATGCGTCCTTTAAATCCAGGGAACATAGCCAATCGTCTTTCTGAATCATTGGTAGAAGGGTGCCCAAGGAAAGCATCCTGAACTTCTCTTTGACCAGGTATTTGTTCAGGTCTCTCAGGTCTAGGATGGGGCGCATCCCCCCTGTTTTCTTTTCCACAAGGAAGTACCTGGAATAGAATCCCTGCCCTTCCTGCCCGGGTGGCACGGGCTCGACCGCATTGGCGCTGAGAAGGGCGGAGAGTTCCTCTGCAAGTACCTGCTTGTGATGGGAGCTGAAGGATTGGGCTCCCGGAGGACAATTTGGTGGAGGGGAGGCCAAATTCAGGGCGTATTCGCACAGCACTATTTGGAGAACCCACTGGTCGGAGGTTATTAGAGGCCACCTTTGGTGAAAAAGTTTTAACCTCCCCCCGACTGGCAGATCGTCCGGTACAGACACTTTGATGGCGGCTATGTTCCCATGGATCCAGTCAAAAACCCGTCCCCGGTTTTTGCTGTGGAGGCGCCGGGGGCTGCTTAGGCGCACGCTGTTGACGGGAACGAGCGCGCTGGAACTGTCCCTGTGCCTGGTGAGGCCTTCGGGCCGGCTGGGTGTACCTACGCTTGTTGAAGGCGTAGGGCGCAGCCTGCCTGGCCCAGGAAAAACGTCCACCTGCTGAGGTGGATGCTGAAGGTGCCCGGTGGGAGAGCTTGTCGAGGGCGGTTTCCCGCTGGTGTAGTTGGTCCACCAACTGCTCGACCTTCTCACCAAAAATATTATCCCCCCGGCAAGGGACATCGGCCAGCCGCTGCTGGGTGCGGCTGTCCAGGTCAGAGGCACGCAGCCATGAGAGCCTGCGCATCACTATACCTTGGGCCGCAGCTCGAGATGCCACATCACAGGTGTCATATATACCCCTGGACAGGAACTTTCTGCACGCCTTCAGCTGCCTGACCACCTCCTGAAAAGGCCTGGACTGCTCCGGGGGGAGCTTGTCGACCAGGTCCGCCAGTTGCTTCACATTATTCCGCATGTGTATGCTCATGTAGAGCTGGTAGGATTGGATGTGGGTCACGAGCATTGAAGATTGGTAGGCCTTCCTCCCAAACGAGTCCAGAGTGCGAGACTCCCGCCCCGGGGGCGCCGAGGCGGTATCCCTCGAACTCCGTGCCCTCTTGAGAGCAGAGTCCACGACCGCCGAGTCATGAGGCAATTGAGGCCGCATTAACTCTGGGTCCGAGTGGATCCTGTATTGGGACTCCACTTTCTTGGGGATGGTGAGGTTAGATAAAGGTCTCAACCAGTTCCGAAGCAGTGTCTCTTTGAGGACATTGTGCAACGGTACCGTGGAGGACTCTCTAGGTGGTGATGGATACTCGAGGACCTCGAGCATCTCGGCCCTTGGCTCGTCCACAGAGACCACAGGGAAGGGAATGCAGATAGACATATCCCTGACGAAGGAGGCAAAGGAGAGGCTCTCAGGTGGCGAGAGCTTCCTCTCCAGTGAAGGAGTGGGGTCGGAGGGAAGGCCCACAGACTCCTTTGAGGAGAAATATCTGGGGTCCTCCTCCTCCCCCCACGAGGCCTCTTCCTCGGTGTCGGACATGAGCTCCTGTAGCTCAGACCTCAACCGGGCCCGGCTCGACTTCGAGGCACCGAGTCCTCGGTGGCGGCGTCGTCGAGCGGTGGACTCCCGCGCTGGCGGGGATGAAGCTCCCTCCATCGATGTCGACTCCACCTGCGTGGCGGTCGAGACCGGCACCGCAAGCGGCGTCGGCGTCGAAGGCCTCGGCACCGGGCTAGAGAACGCCGGCGCCTCCATCAACGGCGCCGGGGGCGCAAGCATCCCCGGCGCCGGCACAGTCTGGCTCATCAGCCCTTCCAGAATCCCTGGAAGGATGGCTCGGAGACACTCATCAAGGCCCGCTGTCGGGAAAGGCGAGGGGGCCGGTAGAGGTGCCGGTGCCGGAATCTGCTCGGGTCTAGGAGACGGCACCGAAGTGCTGGTGCCCTGACGTAGCGATACCTCTACCACCGAGGGGGAACGCTCCTCCCTGCGCTGCCGCTTCCTCGGCGTCGAGTCATCTCTGGAGCCGGTAGCCACATGCGCCGTGGGCGACCGATGATGGTGCTTTTTAGCCTTCTTCCGGTGCCCGTCATCGGCGCTCGGCAGTACCGAAGAGGAGGAGGTAGATCCCCCTCGGCCTCGAGGGATCGGGTCCGACAGGGTTCGGTCCCGAGGGCCCTGGGTAGAGGGAGTGACCGGGGTCGATTGCCCACGCGGCCGCTCACCCCTGCCATCTCCGGAGGACCGGCGGGCCAACGGGACCTGTGCTCCTGGAGTTGATGCCGTCGGTGCTGATTTCGTGGACATCGGTACCGGTACTGAAGATACGGCCGTCGACACCGATGCCGTTGAAGTCGACGTCGAGGGGCTGGCGCAAGTTCCGAAAAGACGGTCCCGAAGAACTTGCCTCGCCACCTGTGTCCGTTTACGTAAATCGAGACACAAGGTGCACGTCTTGGTATCGTGCTCCGGCCCGAGGCACTGGAGGCACCAAGCGTGAGTGTCGGTCTGCGAGATATACCGGCCGCACCGACCACACTTCTTAAATCCACTCGGGACCTTTGAGGACATCGACGGAAAAATCGCGTCGGCGAAAGTCAAAGTCGTCGATGGTGGCGGTAAAAATCACACCTCGAAAAATAAATCGACCGCGCGGCCACAAGGCCGCAACGAGGCGCCCCCGCTAAAAGAACGAGGGGAAACAAAGTTTTTTTTTTTTTAAACAGAAGAAAACAAACAAAGAAAACAACGAAGAAAAAAACTCGCGTCAAGGGCGCGATCTGGTTTCCAGGGCTGACAGAGAGAGAGACGAACACGGCTCTCTCCAGCGCGGAAAAGAAAAGACTGAGCGGGAACGGTCGCGCACGGGCGGGAAGACGGCCGCGCATGCTCAGTGGGCATGCCCTGCGTGCGGGAACGCCCGCAAAGTTTTGTTCCGGTTGGTGGGGGCTGCCGTGGACGTCAACCCAGTCGTGAGAACAAGCAGCCTGCTTGTTCTCGGAGAAATGTAATTTATCCTTAAAATCTAGCGTGGTACTGGAAGATTGGAGGGTGGCCAACGTAACGCCGATTTTTAAAAAAGGATCCAGAGGAGATCCGGGAAATTATAGACCGGTGAGTCTGACGTCAGTGCCAGGCAAAATGGTAGAGACTATTATTAAAAACAAAATTACAGAGCATGTTCAAAAGCATGGATTAATGAGACAAAGTCAACATGGATTTAGTGAAGGGAAATCTTGCCTTACCAATCTACTACATTTCTTTGAAGGGGTGAACAAACATGTGGATAAAGGTGAGTTGGTCGATATTGTGCATCTGGATTTTCAAAAGGAATTTGACAAAGTACCTCATGAAAGACTCCAGAGGAATTAAAAGTCATGGGATAGGAGGTAATGTTCTATTGTGGATTAAAAACTGGTTAAAAGATAGAAAACAGAGAGTAGGGTTAAATGGTCAGTATTCTCAATGAAGAAGTGCAGTTAGTGGGGTTCCCCAGGGGTCTGTGCTCGGACTGCTGCTTTTTAACATATTTATAAATGACCTAGAGATGGGAGTAACTAGTGAGGTAATTAAATTTGCTGATGACACAAAGTTATTCAAAGTCGTTAAATCGCGGGAGGATTGTGAAAAATTACAAGAGGACCTTACGAGACTGGGAGACTGGGTGTCTAAATGGCAGATGACGTTTAATGTGAGCAAGTGCAAAGTCATGCATGTGGGAAAGAGGAACCCGAATTATAGCTACGTCATGCAAGGTTCCACGTTAGGAGTCACGGACCAAGAAAGGGATCTAGGTGTCGTCGCTGATGATAAGTTGAAACCTTCTGCTGCAGGTAAGAAAGCAAATAGAATGTTAGGTATTATTAGGAAAGGAATGAAAAACAAAAATGAGGATGTTGACTGCTACACTGCAAATATTGCAAAATGGGAAAATTAGGTTCTTACCTTGATAATTTTCTTTCCTTTAGACACAGCAGATGAATCCATTAACTGATGGGTTGTATCCGCCTACCAGCAGGTGGAGATAGAGAACACTGAAAGCACATGGTGTACCTGGACGCCCAGCCCCCCTCTGCCTTCAGTATATGAAATTTCCAAAGCAGAGTGAATAAGAAAGGCTAAATAACACAAACTATCCTCACAGAGAACAAACACCCCTGAACCAGAGCAATAAACAAACAAAAGAGGGATGTTATCAACCTCCTGCAATAAAAACAGCATGTAGTAACTCTGATAGCTTGTCTTCAAGTACTCCTGATGAGACACCATGTCTGTATGCAACATCTGTACAAAAACTAAAGTCAGACAGGGAGGGATCATGGATTCATCTGCTGTGACTAAAGGAAAGAAAATTATCAAGGTAAGAACCTAATTTTCCCTTCCTTGTCATCAACAGCAGATGAATCCATTAACTGATGGGATGTACCAAAGCACTCCCTAAGTAGGGTGGGAACAGGCAACTCCGTGAGCAAGTACTTACACTCCAAAATGTGCATCCTGCCACGCTGCCACATCCAGCCTGTAATGCCGCACAAAAGAGAGCTGAGAAGCCCAGGTAGCCGCACGACAGATCTCTAGAAGAGAAAAGACACCCATTTCAGTCCATGAAGAGGACATTGCCCTCGTAGAGTGCACTTTAAACGCTTCAGGCGGCGACCGCCCTGAAAGCAGATAAGCAGAAAAAAAATGAGTTCCTAAAGCCAGCGGGCTATAGTGGCCTTAGACGCTGGAAACCCCCGTCGGGGACCTGCCAACAGAACAAAAATGATCAGAATTCCTAAACTCATTTGACATCTGCAGATACTGCCACAGAGCCCTGCGGACATCCAAAAGGCAAAAAGGAAGGCACCGTACAAACAGTTACCCCGGATTCTGAGAACTGTAGAAAAGGATCCGGACAGGAAAGAGCCTGAAGCTCAGACACTCTTCTTGCCGACGTCATTCCCACTAAAAAAACGGTCTTGAGAGTCACATCCTTCTCAGAAGCCCGTTTAAGAGGCTCAAATGGAGATCGCTGGAGCGCCTTCAACACGATCCCCAGGTTCCAAGCTGGACAGGGCAACCGCAAAGGAGGACGGAGACGAAGCGCCCCTCTGAGAAACTGGACAATATCCGGATGAGCAGCAAGGGACAAGTCGGAGACTTCCCCCCGGAACAGGGCCGTGCCAAGGGTCTCTGGTCCCCCCTGCAGACTATCAGTTGGTGCCCCCCCCCCCCCCGTCTCGCTTCTTCATTAGATGTTTCTCCATTGCTACCTGTCTTTCCTTTAGACTGAAAACTACAGGCCCAGCCAGACCTGACAAAAGGGTCTACCACACCCTTCAATGTCAAGCATATACTAGAAAACTGTAAATTAGCTTACACAGGAAAGCAGTTTAAAAAAATAAACACAATTCCTGCTGTTTCTTAACACTGCTCTCCAGAGAAAGCACTGCCTTTATAAAGAGGCTTTTCAGTGGGACTTAGCCTATTAAAAACTATTAGCATAATTAGGAATGGCCAGCCCTTGTGACTGCAGAGACCTAAGCTTTGATTATGCATGTTCCTGTCTTTGTTAGGGGGAGGGGGGGGGGTCTCTTCATCTCATTTACACAGTCTGACCTCCCTGGCTCACTGGGAGCCCAGTCTCTTGGAAACTGCTATACATTGCAAAATAAGATAGCAGATGTAAATTCTCAAAGTGGACATATTCCAAACACTAAAATGAAAATAAAACGATTTTTTTCTACCTTTGTTGGCTGGTGACTTTCTTTTTCTGATCATGCTGGCCCAGTATCTGATTCTGTTGCTGGTATCTGTCCTCTTAACTCTGTTTCCAGGGCTACCTTTCCACTGTATGTATCCCTCATTGATAAGTCTCTGACTCTAAAGTTTAGCAATTTCATTAAAGCAAAATGTATTTTCAAATATCACAAACTCTCCCTATCCAAGCAGAATGTTTTATATAAAAACAAACACACAAAAAAAGCAATCAGATTTTTACTTACCAGCTATTCTACACTATACGTCAGCTAAACTTCCTCTTTGAACCTCAGCCAATTAAATGGATTTTAGCTGTAGCTATGATAATTATGTACACATCATTGCAGTCATGCCCTCCTCTCAGTGTACATGCTCAAAAAACAAAAACTTTGAACCACTTACAGATAACAATTACACTATTTATTTTTTTATTTCTCCCCAGTCTCACTTGCACACCTGCCTCCAAACCTGTTCTCTTTAATTTGAATGTTGTTCCAGCTCACCCTGAATGAAAGTTGTTCACACACCAAAGTCATAAATAGCTGCTGGTTGTACTCTTTGAAGCAGCTTTAGCAGAGCAGCGTGTCTGTCTCAGCACTGCTGGGCTACCTTTACTTCCTGATGTGGGAAGGGCAGGGGAGAGAGGAGAATCACAACTTCAGGTAAAAGATTTTGCAAGTGAATTGCGCCCTCTAGAGGTCGGCGCCCCCCTGCGTTGCTTACCTCGCTTACCGTGTCAGCACGGCCCTGCCCCTGAAGCAGGCCAACGCTGCCACTTGACCTTGAAGGGAATTGTAGGCCAGGCCCTTTGTAGCCCATCCTGCAAAAAGTCCAGCAAAAGCGAGACTGTCACCAGAGTCGGCGAGATAGACTTTGGAGTACACCACGCCTCAAAAGTGCCCCAGATCCGAGCAAAAGTCGCAGAGGTAGACAGCGTTCGAGCCCGCAAGAGCGTGGCAATAATCTTATTAGAATAGCCCTTGTCCCTCAAGAGCCAGGCCGTAAGACCACAGCGGCAAGAATCTTCCATAGTCACCGGACCCTGAACTAACAAGTTCGGAACCTGAGGCAAAGGAAGAGGTGCGTCCACCAGCATCCACCGGAGATCTGCGTACCACAGACGCCTTGGCCAATCCGGGGCGATGAGAATCACCAATCCTCAGTGCAGGCGAATCTGAAGTAGTACTCGCCCTATCAAGGGCCAAGGAGGGAACACATTCAGGAGGCCCGAGGGCCAAGGTTGAGCCAGGGCATCCAACCCCACCGAGCGAGGATCTCTCCTTCTGCTGAAAAAGCGGGGGACTTTGGCGTTTACGCTTGACGCCATGAGGTCCAAGCCTGAAGTCCCCCATTTGGCACAAATCTGAAGAAAAATGTCTTCTGCCAGTTCCACCGGGTCGATTTAATGTCTGCTGAGGAAATCGACTAGTACATTGCTCTTACCGGCTATGTGAGCCGCGGACCGCAGCTCTAGGTAGCGCACGGCCCAGTCGTAGATCTGAGATGCTTCCGCAGCCAGGGCCCTGCACAGAGTGCTGCCCTGACGATTGATGTAGGCCACTGCTGTCGTGTTGTCCGACAGAACTCAGACAGGAAGACCCTTCAGCGTCCTGTGGAAGGCCAGAAGAGCTTGAATTATCGCTCTCAGTTCCAAGCGATTGATGGACCATCCCGCTTCCGCGTTGGACCACAGACCCTGAGAATAGTGTCCCTGGCAATGAGCCCCCCAGCCCGAAAGGCGGGCATCCGTTATCACCAGACACTAAAAAGGAAGAGCCAGTGGCATCCCCTGCCGCAGCATGCTGTCGGAAAGCCACCAATCCATATTGTGCTGGGCCGCAGGAAGCCACCTTAGTCTACGTTGGAATTTCTGGGAAATCAGAGACCATTGCTAAAGCAGAGCAAGCTGCAGTGGCCTCATGGGAGCTTTCGCCCAGGGAACCACCTCTATGGTGGTCGTCATCGATCCCAGGAGCTGAACAAAGTCTCAAGCTTGAGGGTGAGGCATCCACAGGAGCAGGCAGACCTGATTATGAAGCTTGTGTTGTCAGGAAGAAAAACGAACCCCGAAGCCGTGTCGAACCGGACCCCCAAATACTCAAGAGACTGAAAGGGGGTCAGGTGACTTTTAGGCATATTGACTACCCAGCCCAGAGTCTGAAGAACTGTAACAACTCTGGCTGTGGCAAGTCGGCTTTCATCTGCCAAATCCGCTCTGATGAGCAAGTCGTCGATATAAGGGTGAACTCTGATACTCTCTCGCCTGAGAAAGGCAGCCACCACTAACATCACCTTGGAAAAAGTCCGAGGGGCAGTTGCTAGGCCGAAAGGCAAGGTGTGAAACTGGAAATGTTGGCTCAATACCGCAAATCGGAGAAACCGCTAATGTGGCGGCCAGATGGGAATATGCAAATACGCTTCCTTGAGGTCCAGAGACGTGAGAAACTCTCCTGGCTGTACCGCCGCAATGACGGAGCGCAGTGTTTCCATACGGAAGTGTTGCACTCCTAAGGCCTCGTTGACTCTGCATAAGTCGAAGATAGGTCTGAGCGACCTGCCTTTTCGAGGCACCACAAAATAGATGGAGTAGCGACCGCAGCCGCGTTTGGCGGGAGGAACCGGAACCACCGCTCTGAGCTTCAGCAACATCTGCAAGGTCTCGTTTACCACCGCCCGCTTGACGGCAGTGCCGCATCGGGACTCCAAACACGTGTCTCCCACCGGGGCAGCGAATTCTAGTCAGTAACCTTCTCTGATCATGTCCAGAACCTACTGATTCAAAGTAATATTGGTGCACTCCTCGAGAAAGAGACGACCCCCTACTGCGGGAACCGACGAATGGACCGGTGCCCCATCATTGTGGAGGACGCCCCTGAACTCCTGGACATTGCCTGGACGCCGCAGCTCGTTTGTCCGAACAAAAGGAGTTCATCTGCTGGAAACGGGTACGTTGACCAAACCCCGCAGAGCGCCCCGAGCGATACCTGCGAGCTTCGCGAAAACGTGGCCTGGAAGAGGAGGGAAAAGAAGGACTTTTGGAAGAAGGCCTCGGCCTATCCTCAGGCAACGGTTGGGACTTAGAGTCCCCTAGGTCCTTAACAATCTTCTCCAAATCTTCCCCAAATAAAAGAAGGCCTCGAAAGGGTAACCTTATCAGCCTTTGTTTAGAGGCCATGTCAGCCGCCCAATGCTGGAGCCAAAGAAGGCGGCGGGCAGCAACCACCACCGACATCTGCTGAGCCGAAGCTCTGACCAGATTAAAAAAAAAAAGGGCACCAGCCAAAAAAGAAAGGGCAGACTCCATACGCAGGCCGACCTCAGCGAGGGAACCTGCTCCATCGGCGGGCTGCTCAACCGCCTGCTGCAACCAGGAAAGGCAGGCCCGGACTGCATAGGAACTGCAAATAGCTGCCTGTAAGGACAGGCCCGAGATTTCAAAGGACCGCTTCAGTGCGGATTCCAGCCGCTGGTCCTGCATATCTTTCAAAGCGACCCCTCCCTCCACCGGGAGAGTAGTCTTTTTAGTCACAGCCGTGACTAACGCATCCACTTTAGGTATCCCAAAGAGGGCCAACTGATTTTCACTCAGAGGATAAAGGTGACACATAGCCCTGGCCACCTTCAAGGGACCATCAGGGTCAGACCGTTCAGCTGAAATAAGCTCTGGGATGGACGCATGCACGGGAAAAGCCCGAGAAGGCTTCTTAGTAGTAGCCATCCGAGGATTAATAGAAGAGGCAGCACCCTCGTCAGGATCTTCAATACAAAGGGCCTGTAAGGCATCAGAAATGAGAGCTGGCAGCTCGTCACGGTGGAAAATCCGAACCGCTTTAGGGTCATCCAACTCCTGTGGCAAGCAGCCACCCTCGTCTGGATCATCAGTCCATGAGGGCCTGCCAGACCCCTAAGACTCCCCGAAACTAGACCACGGGGGAGAACAGGGTGAAGAGTCCCCCTCAGACGGGGTATTCACTCGTCTACGCTTAGTGTCAGCCAAAAGCTCGGGGAAGAAATAAAGTCTCCAGCAGACGCTGGGCTATAAAGAACTGGAGGCAGCCCAGTCCGAAAGGAATTGTCAGGAACCTCAGGCAGTGCTCTTTTTTTTTTTCAAAAAAAAAATTTTTTATTAATAGAAAACATCTGTAATTACATACAAGTGCCAAAACATTTGGCTTGCTTAACCATATTCAACAAGCTCTTGAATGATACTGAGTGCTCAATAACTACTTCTCCTATTCTAATACACCCCCATACTAATTCTACCTCCCCCCTCCCTCCCCCCCCCCCCCACATCCTGGTGAGGCTGACCTCCATTTATATATTGTTCATATGGTTGCCATGTTCTATTATACGTTTCCATTTTACCCCTCTTAAACGCTGTTAATTTTGACATTTGATGTAAAAATCCCACTTTATGGTTTATTGCACTCATATCCGGAAGGTTTGGTTGTTTCCATGCCCTTGCTAGTGCTAGCTTATCTGCCACTAAATATTGAGTCGCTAACTTATGGTGGGTAGCTTTGATTGCTTTAGGAGGGAAGTGCAACAAGCAATGTTCCACCTTGCAGGGATATATACGCTGCAGTACTAGGCTGATCTGGGTCAATACTGCTTTCCAATATTCCTGTACCTTAGGGCACTCCCACCAGATATGCATGAATGTTCCTCTCGCTCCACATGCTCGCCAACAGTCTGCTGATGCCCCCCATATATACGTTGCAACCTATCCGGTGTATAGTACCACCAATAATATATTTTAAACCCATTCTCCCTCGTGGATTGTGCTAGGGACGGTTTGAACAGGTACCTATAACATTTTTCCCATGTCTGTTGTGTATATGTGTTTTGCACCGTTTCCTCTCATCTTTTTATATAATAGCTTTGAGGGTTCCCCCTCTGCAACAGGGCCTGATATATGCGTGTCACACTCCCCCCCCCCCCCCCTTCCAGCTTTGTTTCTTCAAATTCTAGCTCCTCTCTGGCGCATGTTAATATATAGTGGCGTATGCTACAGTAGTAGACCTGATCTCTGGGAGGGAGCCCATATTCTTCCTGAAGTTTTTCGAAACTTAACATTTCCCCCTTTTCCCATAGCTGGCCCAACGTATGTAATCCAGCCCTTGACCATTCCCAATATACTTTTTCCGTTCCTCCCAATTTGAACCCCGGCGAACTAGATATTGCTGTCTGGAGGTAATACCTTTGCTCCGGGAACCACTGCTTCCTAATTTGGTACCACGTGGCCAACACATGGTTCACTCCCAACGGGACTCCTCGCATTACTTCTAGCAGTTCTCTACCGGGGAGCCACATCACACATCTCCCAATGCTTGGGTCCCCAACCATGCCCTCTCCCAGTGCAACCACTTTTTACATGCATATGGATTCCAATTCACCAAGATCCGCAGTTGCGCTGCCTGATAATATAGTAGAAAATTTGGGACTCCCATCCCACCCTCACTTGCGGTTGATACATGATTGCTCGACGTATCCTCGGGGGGGGGGGGGGGGGGGGGGGCGCTTTCTCCAAATATATGTGAATAGTTTTTGGTGAAGTTGCTCAAAAAATCTACGTGGGATTGGAATGGGGAGAGCCATAAATATATATAACATTTTGGGGAGCAACATCATTTTTATTGCTTGAATCCTTTCCATCCAGGACACATTTAGTCCTTCCCATCTATCGAGCTTTGCCATTAGTTCTTCCACTTTCTTTGGGAAATTTGACGCATATAGTGCTTCCACTGTTGGCGTGATCTGCACCCCCAGGTACTTTATGGACTTCGCTGCCCTCAACCGTATTGCCTCTTGGGGCTGTATCGTTAAATTCAATATCTCAGACTTGGTAACATTTACTTTGAAGCCAGATAGAGTGCCATAGTGTGCCATTACCTCTGTAAGTCTCATTATCGACATTGCAGGCTGCGTCATGGTGAGGAGTACATCATCTGCAAATAGCATAAGTTTGTGCTCTCTCAAACCTTTCACCATTCCCCTAATGCTTGGGTCCTTCCTTACTGCACATGCCAGAGGTTCCATAAATAAAGCAAACAAGAGGGGGAAAACTGTGCAGCCCTGTCTAGTTCCCCTATGCAGTTCTATAGGCTTAGTATAGGATCCATTGATTTTCAGTGTAGCTAAGGGAGCTTGATAGAGTAGATGGATCCATTTCAAATATCTTCTTTCTATCCCCACCCCCCGTAGAACTGCAAATAAAAAGGGCCATTCGACTCTATCAAATGCTTTCTCCGCATCAATCGAGAGAAGCACAGCTGGTATTTGCTCATCCCTAACCTGTTGCATTACATGCAACAAGCACCTTATATTATTATCAAAAGCTTGTCGCCCTGCGATAAATCCTGATCACTATGAATAAGCTTAGACAGAACAAGTTCCAGACGCTTGGCCAATATTTTTGTAAATATTTTATAATCAACGTTAAGCAATGAGATTGGTCTATATGAGCCACATTCCTGCGGATCTTTTGCAGGTTCCAGGATAAGGGTTATCGCTGCTAACCTGCACGAGTATGGGAGCTCCTGCGCCTGCTCAAATGATTGAAATAGCCTCAGTAACAATGGTGCCAAATGGGTCCTATATAGTTTGTAAAATCTCACCGGGAACCCATCTGGGCCCGGCGCCTTCACTAAGGGCAGTTCCTTAAGTGCCCATTCCACCTCCTCTAATGTGATGGGGTCCGATAGCGTTTCTGTCTCACCCTGTGTTAAGTGGGGGATATTTGTCCCTTTAATGTATTCCTCTCTCTCAGGCCCTGTGGCACCCTGTTCTGATTCATATAACTTTGAATAGTATTCATAAAATAGTTTTTGAATTTGCTCCATCTCGCTCACAGTCCGCCCCGCCTGATTTTTGAAGCTACCTATATATGCACGACATTTTTGTTGTTTAAGTTTAAGTAGAAAGACAAGCAGTGGAGAAGAGTTTATATGAGAAACAACTACAGGAGCACAATGACAGGATAGAAAAAAATAGATCTGAACAGAGGGCACTGAAAGTTGCTAAATATAGACGGGATGAATATGATTATACAAAAGGGTACGTTTATAGTTGGATGGACAGACGAACTAGGGCACGAAAGATGCGGGGAGGGGGTAGGAGAGTTAATTTTAAGCTTTCATCTAGTGATTCATCTGGGGAAGATGAAGGTAGAAGGGATAGATCTAAACAAGATAATGCGGTTAATCGAGAGAAATGACATGAGGGGGATAATATTTTATCCAATTCTTTTTTACGGCTCCCGGAACAACTTCAGAAGCCGCAAATAGAAGCAAAAGAGATAAGCAAGGCAGCTGTCAAAGTGAGGAAGACCACAAAGAAAGTAGTAACATAATTAATATGTCAGGGGTTCGTCTTTCGTCTGAAGAGGAGGATATTTTAAATAAAGGTCTTTCGTTTGTACCATCTACGAGATATGATGCGTTTGCCATTCGGCGTGCATGATATAGATTTTTTAGGGAGTTGCACCTACGTCTAATTTTTGGTAACCCCAACCCTGAAGGGAGATTTGTAAACCTTCCCCGCAGAGGATATAGACCTAAATGGGTACCTCCAGGGCCTATAGATGCTTCAATCATAATGTTTCAAAGACTGGTTTTGGCGGAATTGTCTGTTATAGAGCAGCATGGTGGGAAAATGGTTGGTAATATTTCTTATCAACAACGTCAGAGTATTCAAAGATTGGCAAATAATGCTGATCTTACGATACGTAGGGCAGACAAGGGGGGCTCCACGGTGATTATGGATACTTCAAATTATGTTAAAGGGGGCTTTGAACATCTTAACCAGGAACAGTTTTATAGACGTATTGAAGGTGATCCTACAAAAGAGCTTAAACAACAAACTGAAGAGATTGTCAGTAAAACAGTTTTAGATGGAATATTGACAGTAAAGGAACAAAGGAGTTTGTGTCATCTGTGTCCAAAAACTCCTTATATTTATTTTGTTCCGAAGATCCATAAATCGCTGTGGAGCCCCCCTGTCCACCCCATAGTATCTACTAGGGATTCTGTATTGGAACCTATTTCCCAATACTGGGATGGTTTACTTAAGCCTTTCGTTAGCAACGCTAAATCGTATGTGAGGGATTCCTTGCATTTTATTCAGACATTGGAAAATATATCGTTGCTTACAGTTGCAGGAGATGAGTTGCACATGATTGGTCTGGGCGTAGTGGCATTATATACTAACTTGCCACAGTCTGAATTGATTGAAATAGCCAGGAGTTTGTTGATACAAACTGGTATGGTTGAGTCTAAGGTACAGGTTTTATGTCAACTTTTGACTATGGTGATCTGTCAGAACTATTTTCAATTTCAGGGGATATTTTATGTGCAGACGGGCGGGGTAGCCATGGGTGCCACTGTTGCCCCGTCCTTGGCTTGTCTGTACATGACCTGTTTTGAGGAAAAGTATGTCTATACCTCTCCATGGTGGAAAAATGTTCTACTATGGAAGAGGTATATTGACGATATTATTTTGTTCTGGTGAGGCACTAAGAAGGAGGCAAATCAGTTTATTATGTACCTTGATCAAGTTGACCCTCATGTTAAATTTACCTCCCGCATAAATAGCAACGAGATAGAATTTTTGGATATTCAGTTGAGTAGGTCAATGCAGAATACATTTAGTACAACTATATATTGGAAGAAAACCAATCGTAATACTCTACTTCATTATACCAGTTTCCATCATGCTGCTCTTAGGCGGGGGGTTCCAGTCAGCCAGTTCTTAAGGTTACGTCGTTTATGTTCTATAGTATCAGAGTTTCGCGATCAGGCTAGACATATGACCAGGAGGTTTGTGCAAAGAGGATACCCGATGGGCGTTATTAAGAAGGCTTACAAATGAGCTTTGTATGCTTACAGACCTTGGTTACTTCTGCCCACCAAGAAAACTAGCACTTGCCTGTTATCCTGTGTCCTCACGTATTCTGTCTGTGCTCCGAAAATTAGCTATGCCATTCATAAATATTGGCATGTGTTAGGTACTCATGCTGAGTTTGCTGAGCATCCGAAGGTAGCCTATTCCCGTACAGCTAACTTGGGGGAATTAATCCAGAGACCCATTAAAATTATGGAAAGACAGGGAAATCATTCACCATGTGGTAAATGTGTCTATTGTAAATTTGCTTTATCCACACAGTGGGTTTGGATCCCTGGGACAGCTAGAAAGTATTTCCTACGTGATGTAACTGATTGTACAAGTATGGGTGTGGTATATTGTATCATATGCCCCTGCCGACTTTATTATGTGGGTCATACGAAACACCAGCGTTAAGAATAGGCTGGCAGAACATGTTAGCAACATTTGAATTGGTAAAAAAGATGCACCTTTGGTGGACCATTGGGCCACGAATGGACATCAGATTGATGATTTAAAGTGTGTAGTGTTAAAACAACTTACCCCCCATCGAGGGGGTGGAGATGTCACTGCACAACTGTGCTCCATTGAACAAAGGTTCATCTTTAATTGGAATACAGTGGCTCCCAGGGGCCTAAATCTAGAGGTGGAGTGGCTTTGAGTGGTTTTTCCCCGCCCCTTTCTCAGGTGAAAGGGGTTAATCCTAGTGATATAAGTAGGTTAGTTGTTAGTGCTGTTCATTCATTTATTCAGCTGTATTGTTCAGTGAGGTGGGACGCCTTGGATAAACGTTCCCTAAGGTGCGTTATCTATAGTTTTGTATTAAATTGTACAAGGATAAAAGTAATTATGGGTAGGTTTGAGTGAGAGTAGGAATGTTGTTTTATTGTTACAGGTTGTGGAAGTTTGTCCTCCTGAGGAAGGTGGAAACTGAAATGCGGTCTCGCACAGAGGAGCGTATAGCTGGAGAGGAATTTTAATGCAGGTTGCTGCAGACCAACGGAAGCTCTCTTTAAGCCAGCTAACCCATTGAGCCGTTGAAGGATTATATGCTAAAAAGGACACCTGGCGAAAGGATTATCTTTTACAAAGTATATACTGCTGTTGCAGGAAGAACTTTGAACAAATGCATACACGGACAATGTATCGGGGAGTTTAGCTCTCGGATATTTTTGGACTGTTGGGATTATAAGACATATAATTGGGGTGTGTATTATGTGTTTAAAAGCTGGGGTGTACCTCGTTTAACTGGAAGTGATGTGTGGGCTGAATGGCGCAGTGAAAGGTTTGAGAGATTGAGTTCTGGGGTCTGTAATGTATGGAAATTATTGAAATAAAGGTATACTTCTTTGGGAAAACAAAGCATTAGGAGCATTGGTTTATTAAAATTTATGAGTCTTTATGCTCCTGGAAAATACAGTGATTCCCCGTTAAAGACGAAGCTTAAGTTTATTAGCCAAGAGTCTGCTCGCCTTTTCTCCAAATTCATAGTGTTCCTGTCTAGTTTGCTCTAACTGTTTTGCTATCTCCGCCAGTTGTATTTCATTGAGCCTCAGTCTGCACTGATGTAATTGCTCCCCTATCTGAGGGTCCGATGGGTCTGCTTTATGGGCCTTCACTAGCTGCAGTATATTGTCCCTGATTGTAGTCTCCTGTGCCTCCCTTGTCTTTTCCAAGTGAGCCTTAAACGCTATCAGCTGACCCCGCATTACCACCTTTAGTCCCTCCCACAGACTTTGCGGATGTATTCCCCCTACATCATTAAATTTGAGATAGTCCCTTTCTTGTGCATGTGTGGCTCGCCAAAGATCCACCAGCCCCCCACCGAGCTAAAAATTTTCCCAACACCAATCTATCCTTCTTTGCATATCCCGCCCCCCCTCCCCGTCAAATTGTCTAAGACGGGGTTCACCGTAAGATTGAAATCCCCTCCAATCACCAGCAGACCTTGAACATGCTTCTGTAGTAGTCCCTCAATCTCTTCTATAAATCCCCCCTGGCCCTCATTTGGTGCATAAATTGTGAGAAAGGTGTATATCTTATTATAAAGGGAAGTGATCACTAGAAGGTAGCAGCCTTTCTTGTCCGCTACGGTTTTGTTGGAATGTATTGTATTTTTACATGCATTGCCTGTCACCTATTATTTCTCTGTGATTACTCTGTGACCTCTGATGTGAATTACTTAGTGAGGTCACACAGCTATGCAACTTCCTGTGGGGGATAGATGCAGCACATGCAGCACATGGAGCACATGGAGCTCATGATCTCTCCTAACCTGAGAGGATCTATGGTGGTGTGAGCATCCATTACCATCTAAGCACATGGAAGGAGCTGATAATACAAATGTATAGTAATATGTATATATAAGCCTGTCTGATTATAATCTAACTACAAACTGTGAGTAAACAGATGTTTTGTTACTTCAACTTTAAAGTGACTCAGCAGTGAATTATTCAGGGGTGAATGAGAGAGAGATGAAGAAAGAAATTAACATTTCTAAAGCTGAAGCTGTGTGTACTAAAATCTGCTAATTATTTACTACAAATAATCCAACAAAAGGGTTATGGGCCCAGGGTCCAGGAATTGAAAAAGAAGAGAAATATTACCAGGCAGAAAAAAAGGCCACATTTTTCTCTTAAGTTTTAAAGGAAAGATTCAGTCTGTCTCTCTCTCCCCCCACACAGCAGACAGAAGGCTAAGAAAATGGCTGAGGGAAGAAATTCACCATTGTTCTATTCTCTCAAGGTGCCTAAATTAACTGAGTTTAATTATCGGCAGTGGGAACTAAGATTCATATGTCTCCTTCGAGCAAAAAGATTAGATATATGCTTAGACCAAGACAGAACAGCTGAAAATATGGCTGAATGGGACAATGCAAACTATTATGTGAAGTGCATGCTTTTGGAAGCTCTCTCAGAGAAACAAGCCATATTAGTGGAGGGAAAAGATACACCAAAGGACATTTTATATAAACTGAGAACTATGTATGCAACTACATATGCAAAGCAGCAACCAATTTGGCTGGCAGAGTTGAATGAAACCAAATTAAGGGATAAAAGTAAATGTAATGATCACATTATGCATCTTATGTCTTCATTTCAAAAGCTAGAACTTTCTGGAATTCCCATGTGTGATGCATTGAAAAGAGCATTTCTTTTTACCTCACTATCAAAGAAGTTTGATGTTTTTAGGTCTGTAAATGAGGCCATTGAAGGGCAATCTTTTGAACAGGCAACATCAAAACTAAGGCAGGAATGCATAATAATGATTCTGAGGAGATGTGTTCTCAAAGCAAGTCAGAGAGAAATGAAACAAATTTCTTGGCAAAGAACAGAGGAAGGCGGAGCTATGGGAAAACTCCACCCAAGGGCAAGCTGATTTGCTACTCATGTGGAAAGGAGGGACATGTATCTAAATGGTGTAAGGAAACACAAAACACTCCCTCTAGCTCACCTAAGCCAATGGAACTAAAGAATTTTCAAACCAGGAAATGTATGAAGGACAAAGATAAACACAAGGGCTTTCTAATGGCAGAAAAATCTTTGACTATGGTAAATAATAATTCAAATGAAAGTACTTGGATTTTGGATTCAGGGAGCACATGCCATTTAACCAATTGTAAGAATTTCTTTCAGGAAATGTGTCCAGAGGAAGGTATTCTTAAAACTGCAAACGCAGGGACTGCTAAGATCCAAGCAAAAGGTATTGGATTCTTAAAATGCAAAGTGTCTAAAGAAGTTAAAGAAATTCCTGTAAGTGATGTCTTGTATATTCCCCAAGCAGTTTGTAATATGCTTAGTGTATCTACATTAGATAAGAAGGGATTTGTGATTCATTTTGAAAACAGTAAGTGCACAATCTCTAAAAATGATGAAGTGTATGCTGAAGCTTTTATGCATAATGATGTTTATAAGCTGAACATTTCAGGTGAAGCCTCACATATGGCGCAAGTAAGGAAGAATGATGGTAAATGTAGTCTGGAAATCTGGCACCGCCACCTGGGACATCGTGATTCTAAGGTGATCCAGGATCTTTACAGTAAGCAACTGGCCACCGGCATTCAGATAAGTGCAGATGCTGGTAAAATGGAGAAATGCATAGACTGTGTTACTCAAAAAGGTGTGAGACCCTCATTTCCTGCATACACAGGAAATAGGAGTAATAAAGTGCTGGACTTAATACACAGTGACTTATGTGGACCGTTTAATATCCCATCATTGGGAAATAACAGATTTGTGCTAATATTCTTGGATGATTTCTCTAGATATTGTGTGGCCTATTTGCTGAAAGAAAAAAGTCAAGTCACAGACATGCTGAAGAAATACGTAGCCATGGTGAGCAATAAATTTGAAAGAAAACCAAAGGTTCTTCAGACCGACAATGGTGGTGAGTTCATTTCACAAAGCATGCGCACATTTCTAGAACAAGAAGGCATTCAGCATATCACAACAGTAGCTTATACACCAGAGCAAAATTCTGTTGCAGAGAGAAAATTTAGGTCACTTGTGGAAATGACCAGATGTATGCTGTCAGATAGCAATCTCCCTAAAAGACTATGGGGGGAAGCCATTCTCACAGCAGTGTACCTACAAAACAGAATGCCAACTAAAGGCGCTGAGCGCACACCACATGAGACATGGCATGGTAGGAAGCCAAACCTGTCACACATAAGAACATTTGGAAGTACAGCATATGCTCATATACCAAAGCAAAGAAGGCATAAGCTGGATTCCACAACAGAAAGGGGCATTTTAGTTGGCTATGCTCCAGGACACAAAGGATATAGAATTTTAAATCTGAAAACTGGCATTGTTGGCATAAGACATGTTACATATTTTGATGAAAACAAAAGGGTTGATAAAGGCTGGATTATCCCAGATGAGCCTTATCATCCAGAATATGAAACTAGAACCATAATAGACATGCCAGTGTATATAAATGCCATACCAAGGCAGATGTCTGAAAGCAACTCACCTGTATCTAACGAGGAACAGGCAGAGGAAGCAGACACAGAAAGGATCATTGAAGAAGACAGTACAGTTGGAGAAGGGGAATCAATTGGAGAAGGACTCTCAGATTTAGAGGATGCAGAAAGGTCGGACCAACCTGTTGTCAGACGCTCATCCAGGGAAAACAAAGGTGTTCCACCCCCAAGACTGTCTTACCTAACAAAGGCAGCAGAAGCTCAAGAGCCCTTAACATGGGATGAGATTGAGAAAATGCCAGCAGAAGAAGCTGCTGAATGGCATAAAGCTGCACAAGAAGAAATTGATGCATTGGATAAAAATAATACTTGGATTCTTACAAAATTACCTCCTGGCAAGAAAGCTATAGGATGCAAATGGGTATTCAAGTTAAAAAGGAATGCACAAGGAAAAGTGGAAAGGTATAAAGCCAGATTAGTGGCAAAGGGATATCTTCAAAAATATGGAGAAGATTTTGATGAAGTGTTTGCACCTGTAGTGAAACACACGACAATAAGAACACTTCTGAGCATTGCAGTCTCAAAAGGCATGCAAGTCAACCACATTGATGTGAAAACAGCGTTTCTTCACGGAGATATAACTGAAGACTTGTACATGGAACAACCAACAGGTTTCATAAATACAAAACAAAGACAGCTAGTGTGTAAATTAAACAAAGGTCTTTATGGATTAAAGCAAAGTGCAGAATGTTGGAATGAAAAATTGCATGAAATATTGACAAATTTAGGATTTAAGCAAGGTGAAGCAGACAAATGCTTGTACACTAGGTGCACAAATGGACAATATGCATACATTTTAGCTTTTGTTGATGATCTGCTCATTGCAAGCAAAAGTGAGCAAGAGTACAAGGACATTGTAAAGTGTTTAAACCTCAATGTTGAGATAAAAGAACTTGGTAATGTGTCATACTATCTTGGTATAGAAATTGAGAAACAAAATGATGGTTCTTATCTTCTAAGCCAGAAGCAGAAAATAAATGAGCTTATTGAAAGTTTAGGTATGCAAGATGCCCAAGTTGTAAGCACTCCCATGATCACTGATTTTCTGAAGGATGAAACAGTAAGAGAACCTTTACCAGATAACATCCAATATAGATCAGCCATAGGTAAGCTTTTATATCTAGCTACCACATACAGGGCTGATATAGCAAATGCAGTAGGAATTTGAGCAGAAGGGTCAGCTCACCTACCAAATCAGATTGGACTGCAGTTAAAAGGATGGTAAGGTATTTAAAGGGTACCATTGATTGTAAATTAAAGGTTTCAGCCAATAGTAATCCAAAACTAATATGTTACTGTGATTCAGATTGGGCAGGGGATCATTCTAATTATAAATCCACAAGTGGATATGTGTTTATGTATGGAAATGTACAAATTTCATGGGCCAGTCATAAACAAAGTATTGTGAGTCTGTCTTCTACAGAAGCTGAATATGTGGCTGTATCGGAAGCGTGCAGAGAACTGATGTGGATTGAAAAACTTTTGCTGGATTTCGGAATAGCTGAAAAGAGACCAATCCAGATAATGGAAGATAATCAGAGCTGCATCCGACTGTCACAGAATGACAAGGTTCAGTCACGCACCAAGCACATCGCAACGAAATACCACAACGTGCGAGAGTTGGCAAAAGAAGGGGTCATCAGTCTACACTATTGTCACACCAGTGAGATGACAGCTGACATCATGACCAAACCGTTACCCAGAGAACGTTTTGTGAATCTGCGTATAAAGCTTGGACTTTGTATGAATAAATAATTGCATGACAGTTATGCATGAGAAGGGGTTTGTTGGAATGTATTGTATTTTTACATGCATTGCCTGTCACCTATTATTTCTCTGTGATTACTCTGTGACCTCTGATGTGAATTACTTAGTGAGGTCACACAGCTATGCAACTTCCTGTGGGGGATAGATGCAGCACATGCAGCACATGGAGCACATGGAGCTCATGATCTCTCCTAACCTGAGAGGATCTATGGTGGTGTGAGCATCCATTACCATCTAAGCACATGGAAGGAGCTGATAATACAAATGTATAGTAATATGTATATATAAGCCTGTCTGATTATAATCTAACTACAAACTGTGAGTAAACAGATGTTTTGTTACTTCAACTTTAAAGTGACTCAGCAGTGAATTATTCAGGGGTGAATGAGAGAGAGATGAAGAAAGAAATTAACATTTCTAAAGCTGAAGCTGTGTGTACTAAAATCTGCTAATTATTTACTACAAATAATCCAACAGGTTTTCCTTATTTGCCATGGGTGGGCATCAGAAAATGCCATAAGCACCCCTCTCTTTTTCTGCGAGTGTGTATTCGTTGCATGGATCACTGTTGGATATCACCTATGAATTACTAATTTTTCATAACATTTTCTCAAGTGCGACTCCTGTACCATAACCACATCAGCCTTAAGCCTTGTCGTGTCTTTAAAGAGTCTTTTACGCTTCATTGGGGAATTTAACCTTTAACATTTACTGTAACACAATTAAACATTTTTTTAACCTCCATACATTCCACTTCCCCCTAGTCAGCCTCCTCCCGATGTTAATCCCCTTCCCCCTAAACCCCCTCCTCCCAATACCTTTGGAGACAGGCCCCATTACCAACATGAGACATGTCTCTTGCAGAGGAAGTGTCGTCTCCAGTTCGCCATCAGCCTGCTCTACTGAAGCACCTCTTTGGCTCGGCTAAGTCCTCCTTCAATTGCTTGTTTACCCTCCATTCAAAAGTATATCCTTTCCCGTGTGAAGCCTTCCTCCTCATCTTCTACTTTGCTCCACCAGCTGCTTCCCCGATTGCTGTCGTCGCAAACGTCCTCTCCCCTGGGAGATTCTCTGCCATTTTGACTTGTTGTTGGATGCCATTGCTGGTGGACTCTTTGCTTGGGGCATCTCATCACCTCCCTGCTGTCACAGATATTCCTGTGCCTCCTCTAATGATGTCACTCGGTGCTGCTTACCCTCTTGCAAAAATACTAGGGCAAAGGGATACTGCCATTTATACGGTATCCCCTCGTCCCTCAATTGGGACGTTAGGGGCCGCAATTCACTTCTTCGCTTCAGCGTTGCCGCAGATAAGTCCTGATAAATTTCAACAGGGTAGCTCTCCCACGTTATCGGCGTCGCCGCTCGTGCTTTCTTCATCACCGCTTCTTTTTGTTGGTATTCCGAGAAGCAGGCCACTATGTCCCTTGGCTGGTTTGTCTTCCTTATCCCCAGCGCCCTGTGGGCCCTCTCCAGACGTATGGATGTTAGTGCTCTGTTGTCGTGGATAACAGTTGGGCCGCTATCCCCTGTGTGACCGCAACACAGTCATTATAGTCAGGGAGTTCAGATACTCCGTGGATTCGAATGTTAGTGCGGCGGCTCCTATTTTCGAGGTCCTCCACTTTGTCAAGGAGATATCTCGTCTCTGTTTTCTGCTCTTGCATTTGTTGCTCCAGCTCCATTACGGACTCTGCCCGTTCCTCCAGGCCGTTTTCTACCTCCGCAACTCGATTGCCCAAGTCAGCTATTTCTCCTCTTAAGTCTGTTCCCAGTTGGGCAAATTCTTGACGCAGTTCTTTGATGCCCAATTTTATCTCCTCAATCCAGCCACAGAGTTTAGCCCAAACTTCTGGAGTGGCCTCAGTTCCTTCTCCCAGCAGCTCTCCATTTAGGGGATCTGATTGACTCTGCCGCGCTACAGTAGCTCGGGCGCCATTTTCTTCCCCCTGCAGCTCAGTAGCCTGCTGTCTCTGCTGGTAAGAAAACACTGCTAAATTTAGCTCTTTGTTCCGCGTCACGGACATCGCCTTCAAGATCGCTTACTTTGCCAACTCGTTTTCGCTTGGAAGGGCGGTTTTTCGCCTCGAGGTGATGCTAATTTTTGCTATTTGCAGGCTTTATAGTGGGAGCTCCGATTTTAGACCACCATTCGCTGTCGTGACGTCACTTTCTCTCAGGCAGTGCTCTTTTTAACATAAAACCCTTATGCATCAGCAGCACAAATTCATGGGAGAAAAACTCATCCTGTGCATCCTGCGAGGGTTCAGTCACGCGGCGCCTCCAAAATGGCGCCAGATCTGTCGGACGGGAAGAATCACCGCCCGCCATGCTCGGTTTGCCAGCATTAGCATCAAGGCAGCATGTGCTGCAAAGCCTCACTGCTGATCTGCGTTTCCCACAGTGGGAGCAGCGCTTAACCCCTTCAGCAGCCATCAAATACAGAAAACAAAATGGCGCCTTTGCGCCAAAACTTACCACACACAGAGCGCTGTCAGCGGGAACCTCCCCGGAGGAGCTGGGCACCACTCTCACCTCAGGAGACCGAGTCAAACGAGCTTCGGTCAAGCTGCACCGAACCAGGAGCTCTGGAGAAAGCCTCTTTTTTTTTTTTTTTTACTGTGAGGAAAGTTAGAGGCAGGCAGCCACAGAGGAACTCTGAGAGGAGGGGTAATGGGGTAAGGCAGGGACAGGGAAAACCAAGTATGCCTTTAAAGTGGGCACCACCAGCCACAACACCCCCCGCTCTACTGGCAAAGCACAGGAGCCACCCCAGGCAGAAATCCAGGAGCTGAGAAAGAGACATCCATACCTGCTGGGAGATAGAGATATACTGAAGGAAGAGGGGGGCTGGGCGTTCAGGAACACCATGTGCTTTCAGTGCTCTCTATCGCCACCTGCTGGTAGGCGGATACAACCCATCAGTTAATGGATTCATCTGCTGTTGATGACAAGGAAACTGTAGCTAAGATGATCATGGGGCAAAAGAGACATTGATCAATTTCCATTGGTTACCCATTAAAGCACAAATTATTATTATTCTATGGTATATGTCCAGAATACTTATTTTCTTTATTTTCATTTCCGTTATAGCAAAAGTACTTACCTGTAGATGGTATTCTACGAGGACAGCAGGGTGATTGTTCTCACACTTGGGTCGACGTCCACGTCGGTCCAGGATAGGAAGTTTTGCTAGCAAAATCTCAAAAGTCTTCTGGCGCGCGAGCGGTGTGCACCGCGCATGCGTGGACCGGTTTCCCACCCGTCGCATAAGGACCTCAGTGTAGTCTAAAAGCAAGAGGAGAACAATGAACAACTCCAAAGGGGAGGAGGGCGGGTTTGTGAGAACAATCAGCCTGCTGTCCTCGGAGAATACCTGCTACAGGTAAGTATCTTCGTTTTCTCCGAGGACAAGCAGGCTGCTTGTTCTCACATTTGGGGTATCCCTAGCTGCCAGGCTCACTCAAAACAAAGAACATTGGTCAATTGGGCCTCGCAATGGCGAGGACATAACAGAGATTGACCAGAAAAGAAACACAACTAAGTGAGAGTGCAGCCTGGAACAGAACAGAAATGGGCCTAGGAGGGTGGAGTTGGATTCTAAACCCTGAACAGATTCTGCAGCACCGACTGCCCAAACCGACTGTCGCGTCGGTTATCCTGATGAAGGCAGTAGTGAGATGTGAATGTGTGGACAGATGACCACGTTGCAGCCTTGCAAATCTCTTCAGTAGAAGCTGACTTCAAGTGAGCCACTGACGCAGCCATGGCTCTGACATTATGAGCTGTGACTTGGCCCTCTAGAGTCAGCCCAGCTTGGGCATAAGTAAAGGATATGCAATCCGCTAGCCAATTAGAGACTGCGTTTTCCGATGGCGACTCCCTTTCTGTTGGGATCAAAGGAAAGAAACAACTGGGCGGACTGTCGATAGGGCTTAGTCCGCTCCACGTAAAAGGCCAATGCTCTCTTACAGTCCAAGGTGTGCAACTTGTCTTCACCAGGGTGGGTATGAGGATGGGGAAAAAATGTTGGCAAGACAACTGACTGGTTCAGATGGAACTCCGACACCACCTTCGGCAAGAACTTAGGGTGAGTGCGGAGGACTACTCTGTTATGATGAAACTTGATATAAGGTGCATGCACTACCAGGGCTTGGAGCTCACTGACTCTACGAGCTGAAGTAATAGCCCCCCAAAAAATGACCTTCCAGGTCAAGTACTTCAGATGGCAGGAATTCAGTGGCTCAAAAGGAGCTTTCATCAGCTGGGTGAGAATGACGTTGAGATCCCATGACACTGGTGGAGGTTTGACAGGGGGCTTTGACAAAAGCAAACCTCTCATGAAAAGAGCAACTAAAGGCTGTCCAGAGATAGGCTTACCCTCTACACGGCGATAAACACTAATTGCACTAACTCTGATAAGTGTAGAAGGTATTCAAGGAGGGAACCAGATCTGACGAGGCCATAAGGGAGTAACCAGGATCATTGTTCCGCGGTCTTGCTTGAGTTTCAGCAAAGTCTTCCCTACTAGAGGTATGGGAGGACACACATACAGAAGGCCAGTCCCCCAATGCAGGAGAAAGGCATCTGACGCTTGTTGTGGGCCTGAAGTCTGGAACAGAATTGAGGGACTTTGTGATTGATCTGAGTGGCAAAAAGATCCACCGAGGGGGTGCCCCACGCTCAGAAGATCTTGTGGACAACACCCATGTTTAGCGACCACTCATGAGGTTGCATGATCCTGCTCAATCTGTCAGCCAGACTGTTGTTTACACCTGCCAGATAAGTGGCTTGGAAGAACATGCCGTGATGGCGCGCCCAAAACCACATCCAGATAGCTTCCTGACACAGAAGGCGAGATGCAGTGCCCCCTTGCTTGTTGGTCTAATACATGGCAACCTGATTGTCTGTCTGAATCAGAATGATTTGGTTGGACAGTCGATCTCTGAAAGCCTTGACAGCATTCCAGATCGCTTGTAATTCCAGGAGGTTGATCTGAAGACACTTTTCCGGAAAAGACCAAGCTCCTTGAGTGTGAAGCCCATCTACATGAGCTTCCCACCCCAGGAGGGATGCATCCGTCATCAACACTTTTTGTGGTTGAGGAATTTGGAATGGACGTCCCAAGGTCAAATTGGATCGAATGGTCCACCACAGAAGGGAATTGCAAAAGTTGGTGGAGAGAAGGATCACATCCTCTAGATCCCCTGTGGCCTGGCACCACTGGGAAGCTAGGGTCCATTGAGCTGATCTCATATACAGGCATACCATGGGAGTTACATGAACTGTGGAGGCCATGTGTCCTAAGAGCCTCAACATCTGCCAAGCTGTGATCTGTTGAGACCCTCGAGCCATGGACACAAGGGCCAGGAGATTGTCTGCCCTTGCCTGGGGAAGATAAGCTCGAGACGTCCGTGTGTCAAACAGAGCTCCAATGAACTCCAATTTTTGAACTGGGACAAGATGGGACTTGGGATAATTGATCACGAACCCCTGTAGCTCCAGCACTCGAATAGTCATCTGCATGGACTGTAGAGCACCTGCCTCCGAGGTGCTCTTCACCAGCCAATCGTCAAGATAAGGGAACACATGCACTCCCAGTCTGCGTAGCGATGCTGCGACAACAGCCAGGCACTTTGTGAAAACCCGAGGCACAGACGCGAGGCCAAAGGGCAGTACACAGTACTGAAAGTGCCGAGTTCCCAACCAAAATCGAAGATACTTCCTGTGAGCTGGGAGTATCGAGATGTGGGTATAGGCATCCATTAAGTCCAGAGAGCATAGTCGATCGTTTTCCTGAATCATGGGAAGAAAGGTGCCCAGGAAAACCATCCTTAACTTTTCTCGGACTAGGAATTTGTTCAGGGCCCTTAGGTCTAGGAAGGGACGCATCCCCCCTGTTTTCTTTTGCACAAGGAAGTACCTGGAATAGAATCCCAGCCCTTCTTCCCCTGGTGGAACGGGTTTGACCACACTGGCCTTTAGAAGGGCGAAGAGATCCTCTGCAAGTACCTGCTTGTACTGGGAGCTGTAAGAATGAACTCCCGGTGGACAATCTGGAGGCTTGGATTCCAGATTGAGAGTGTATCCTAGCCAGACTATTTGAAGAACCCACCGGTCGGAGGTTATAAGAGGTCACCTTTGGTGAAAAAATATTAACCTCCCCCCAACCGGTAAGTCATCCGGAATGGACACTTGCACTGTGGCTATGCTGCACTGGAGATAGTCAAAAGCCTGTCCCTTGCTTTTGCTGGGGATCCGCAGTGGCCTTAGGTGCACGCTGTTGACGAGAACGAGCGTGCTGGGACTGAGCCTGGGTAGGCTGCAGAGGAGCAGGAGCGTACCTACACCTATTATAGGAATAGGGAGCACTCCTCTTCCCTCCAAAAAGTCTCCTGGATGAGGAGGTGGTAGCAGAAGACGCACGGCGGGAGAGAGAATCCATAGCATCATTGTGCTTTTTGATCTGCTCGATCACATCCTCTACTTTTTCACCAAAAAGGTTATCCCCCCAGCAAGGAACATCCGCCATTCGCTGCTGGATCTTATGATCCAGGTCAGAGACACGCAGCCATGAGAGTCTGCGCATCACTATACCTTGAGCAGCTATTCTGGATGTCACATCAAAAGTGTCGTAAGTACCCCTGGCCAGGAATTTTTGACACACCTTCTGCTGCCTGACCACCTGGTGAAAAGATTCAGCCAACTCCAGAGGAAGCACTTCGACCAAACTAGACAATTGCCTCACCGAGTTCCACGAGTGGATGCTCGTGTAGAGCTGGTATGTCTGAATCTTGGCTGCAAGCATAGCGGCCTGATACGTCTTCCTCCCAAAAGAATCCAAGGTCCTAGACTCTCTGCCTGGGGGTGCCGAGGCATAGTCCCCTAGTACTCTTGGCTCTTTTGAGAGCAGAATCCACCACCATGGAATCGTGAGGTAGCTGAGACTTCACCATTACCGGCTCTCCGTGGACTCTGTACTGGGACTCAGCTTTTTTGGGGACCACTGGATTAGAGAAAGGGAACGACCAGTTTCACATAAGAACTTCCCTGAGTGTGTTATGCAAAGGAGCTGTTGCAACCTCTGTAGGTGGAGAAGGATAATCCAAGACCTCGAGCATCTCGGCCATGGGCTCATCCACAACCTCTATAGTAAAGGGAATATCCTTAGACATTTCCCGAACAAAGGAGGAAAAAGAAAGACTCTCAGGTGGAGACATCCTTCTCTCAATGGGCGAAGCAGGATCAGAGGGGACCCCATAGGATTCTTCTTCAGAAAAGTATCTGGGATCTTCCTCTTCCTCCCACGAACGCTCATCCTTGGTATTGGACAAAAGCTCTCTAAAAGCAGCCCAAACCCGAGCCTGTCTCGACATCGAGGAACAACGACCTCGAGGGTGATGTCGACCCCTGCCTGGACTGCAGCGAAGCTTCCTCTGCTGACGTCGAAGAGGAGTCGACCCGGGTGGTGGCTGACGCCGATGCCGCAGGCAGCACCAAGGTCGGGGACCTCACCACAGGCAAAGGACCAGGTGTCGCTTCAACAGACGGTGCAGAAGGCGCAAGCACCCCTGGCACCAAAGTAGATTGGCGCAGCAATCCCTCCAGAAGCTCTGGAAGAAGGGCCCTGATGCGCTCGTCGACAGCCGCCATTGGAAAAGGCTGCGGGGCCAGTGGCAGAATCTGTGGGGGCTCGAGAGCCGATACCAGGTTGCCAGAAGACACCCTCCCGTACAGAGGGTGAGCGGTCCTCTCAGTGCAGACACTTCTCGGGTGCCGAAACCCTTGGCTCCCCGGAGCTCTTGGCACTGCGCATGGAAGGAGATCGATGACGGTGATTCTTAGCTTTCGCTCGATGTCCGTCATCGAGACTCCTCGGTACCGAAGAGGAGGACGTGGAATCCTCACGCCTCCTCGGGGCTGGGTCCGACGAAGGGTGGTCCTGCATAGTAGTAGACTTCGAGACAGGTGGAGACCTGCTCGATGCCTCGCTGCTCCCAGTGCAATGTGGTCGTTCGGCAGCCATTACCTGTGCTCTCAAAGTCGATGCTTCCTTCGATGTCGATGCCACCGACCTCGGTACCGATGCCGAAGGACCGGACCAATCTGCAAAACGTTTTGCTTGTTGAGTCTCCCGAGACACTTGGGTCTGTTTTTTTCATCAAGGGACACAGCTTACAAGCAGCTGGCAGATGATTGGGCCAAAGGCACTGGAGACACCACGCGTGGGGGTCACTACCCGAGATGGTCTGGTTGCACAGAGTACAACACTTGAAGCCGCTGGGTATCCTTGATGAAATGGATGGAAAAATTAAAGGATGTGATTGTGCCAATTAAAGTCAGCACGGCTTTTGTGTGGGGAAATCTTGCCTGACCAATTTACTTCAATTCTTTGAAGGAGTAAACAAACCTGTGGACAAAGGGGAGCCAGTTGATATTGTGTATCTGGATTTTCAAAAGGTGTTTGACAAGGTACCTCTTGAAAGCTACAGAGGAAATTGGAGGGTCACGGGATAGGAGGAAAAGTCCTATTGTGGATTAAAAACTGGTTGAAGGATAGGAAACAGAGAGTGGGGTTAAATGGGCAGTATTCACAATGGAGAAGGGTAGTTAGAGGGGTTCCTCAGGGGTCTGTGCTAGGACCGCTGCTTTTTAATATAGTAACATAGTAGATGACGGCAGAAAAAGACCTGCGCGGTCCATCCAGTCTGCCCAACAAGATAAACTCACATGTGCTACTTTTTGTGTATACCTTACCTTGATTTGTACCTGTCCTTTTCCGGGCACAGACCGTATAAGTCTGCCCAGCACTATCCCCGCCTCCCAACCACCAGCCCCGCCTCCCACCACCGGTTCTGGCACAGACTGTATAAGTCTGCCCAGCACCATCTCCGTCTCCCGCCACCAACTTTGCCACCCAATCTCGTCTAAGCTCCTTAGGATCTATTTATAAATGATTTAGAGATGGTAGTAACTAGCGAGGTCATTAAATTTGCTGATGACACAAAGTTACTCAAAGTCGTTAACTCGCAAAAGGATTGTGAAAAATTACAGAAGGACCTTACGAGACTGGGAGACTGGGCGGATAAATGGCAGATGACATTTAATGTGAGCAAGTGCAAGGTGATGCATGTGGGAAAAAAGAACCCGAATTATAGCTATGTCATGCAAGGTTCCACGTTAGGAGTTACGGACCAAGAAAGGGATCTGGGTGTCGTCATCGTCGATAATACACTGAAACCTTCTGCTCAGTGTGCTGCTGCGGCTCGGAAAGCGAATAGAATGTTGGGTATTATTAGGAAAGGTATGGAAAACAGGTGTGAGGATGTTATAATGCCGTTATATCGCTCCATGGTGCGACCGCACCTTGAGTATTGTGTTCAATTCTGGTCGCCGCATCTCAAGAAAGATATAGTGGAACTGGAAAAGGTGCAGCGAAGGGCGACTAAAATGATAGTGGGGATGGGATGACTTCCCTATGAAGAAAGACTAAGGAGGCTAGGGCTTTTCAGCTTGGAGAAGAGATGGCTGAGGGGAGACATGATAGAGGTATATAAAATAATGAGTGGAGTGGAACAGGTGGATGTGAAGCGTTTGTTCACGCTTTCCAAAAATACTAGGACTAGGGGGCATGCGATGAAACTACAGTGTAGTAAATTTAAAACAAATCGGAGAAAATGTTTCTTCACCCTACACATAATTAAACTCGAATTCATTGCTGGAGAACGTGGTGAAGGCGTTTAGCTTGGCAGAGTTTAAAAAGGGGTTAGACGGTTTCCTAAAGGACAAGTCCATAAACCACTACTAAATGGATGAATAACATGTATAGAATGTTTGTACGTTTGGGAAACTTGCCAGGTGCCCTTGGCCTGGATTGGCCACTGTCATGGACAGGATGCTGGGCTCGATTGACCCTTGGTCTTTTCCCAGTGTGGCATTACTTATGTTATGTACTATATTAAAAACTAATTAGATATAAAATAAGGTGATAGCTTTTCAGACTTATATATATATAATTTATTTTTTTACTAGACCTAAGGAGGGTAGTTTTGGCTGCCAAAAGGTAGTCAAAAATGTATTTAGTTCAACAAAAAGGTATCACCTTATTTTCTGTCTTACTTTTCTGTATTAAATTTTAAAGTACACTGAGGAAGTGACGTCATCGACTGCAATGGTCGCATGAAAAATCAGCTCCTGCTCCCCTTCGCATTAAACTATATTCTTATGCAAGTTTAAGCTCTCAGCAGTAAAGAAATCGCGTGAGCTGAGCTGCGGTGACTCGAGGATTGCATACTTCTCTTTTGGAGATGAATCGTCAGACAGATACACAATTCGGATTTGCAAGCGCTACCGCGAACCGCATGGTGAGCTCACAGTTGGAGGCCGCGCAGCAGGATCAACGACCAGGAGAAGCGTCTTCGCCAGAGCTGTTCGCATCACTGGTGGAAACCGCTAAGACGGCTGCGGAGTCCTTTGATGAGCTCAAAGAATGGCTAAGTGTGATTAGTCGCGATCTTAAAGCAGTGCGCACTGATCTGGCCACCCTGGGAGCGGACCTGCGTGGGGAACTCCGGGAGCTCGGGTCCAGAGTGGAGGAAGCAGAGACCCGAATAGATGATCAGGCAGAGGAATTAAGTTCGATAAATCGCCGATGTGACGAAACGCAGGCAGAAATGCAGCAACTTACAGATAAGATTGAAGACCTTGAGAACCGGGGCCGTAGGCGCAATCTGCGTTTCCGGGGATTACCCGAGGTCCCGTTATATCAGGACTGTGAAGCAACAGTGCAGCAACTTGTCAGCTCATTGTTAAAGGAGTCGGGTGCTATGATTGAACCCCAGAGGATCTTGTTGGAGCGCTGCCACAGAGCCTTGGGCCCTATGTCTCTCCAAAGACATCATAGCCTGCTTTCAGGACTTTAAATTAAAGGAGCAGGTGTTGCAGGCAGCCCGCAAAATGCATAACTTTAAATGGGACACTTATGACATCAAAATTTATCAAGATTTAGCTGCAGCAACCCTGAAGCGTAGAGCTGCATTAAAGCCAGTTACTATTAAACTTCGAGAACTGGGGATCAAGTACCGTTGGCGGCATCCGTTCGCCCTGGATTTTTACAGGGATGGCCGCATGCAGCAAATTAAATCGATAGAGGAGGCTCAGGAGATCTTACCAGAGGGAGGTACTGCGGAGCCTACGACCACAGCGGGAAGCTCATGAGCGACATCCCTACCTGCGCGTCCGAGATGGCAGCGAGTTGAAAAAGGCAACAAGCGCCTGCAGCGTCAAAAATCTGATGGACAGCTGACCTGATTGCATGGAATGGGATGGCTCTTTGTCAAGCCATCTGGTCTGTTAGCCGTATGAGTGGAGTTAGATTTGAGCAGTCTGCCTGTTTAAGCTGCTGAATAAGTTACTGTTGGGAATAAGATATATATCTTAATTTACGTTTCTATTGGAAGTTCTGTAACGGGAGGGGAGCAGAGAGATCATGTCACCTTTTTTCGTTTGACACATCTCTGCGGTGTTACAAGGGAGAATCTTAATGTTTTGGGTGGGGGGGACGGGTTGGTTGGTTGAAATGGGAAGAGGGGGAGGTGGGGTTCTTCGGGAGGGGGTTACTATTATACTTAGGCGATGGAAGTGCTCTAATAGCTTGGGGAAGGCCCATAGTTATATTTGCTTTGAACCCTTATGACTCAGTTTACGTGTTTATCTATGAATGTAAGGGGGCTCAATACTCCCATAAAACGTAAAAGGCTGTTTAGAGAGGCAAATTGGGTGGGTGCTGATCTCATGTTGGTTCAAAAAACACACTTGCTGCCCAAACATGAATATCTAATTTGTAATCCAAAATACCCCCTTCAATATCTAGCGTCTAATAGGCAGCAGAATAAAACAGCGGGTGTGGGGATATTCTTTAAGCATGACCGTGCATGGGAGGTTCAAGCGGTTAAGATGGATCCTGGGGGAAGATTTGTCATTGTGGTGGTTACCCTTGACGGACAAGTGTACACTATAGTTGCTTCGGTCTTCACCGAGGAGGATTTGGGGGGGACACCGGTGCCGGAAAGAATATTTGAAGCGGGGGAATCGGAGAAACTAAACAAATTCTCTGTAACCTTGGAGGATGTAATGGGTCAGTTCAGCAAGCTGAAGAGTAGTAAATCACCGGGACCTGATGGTATTCATCCCAGAGTATTAATAGAACTAAAAAATGAACTTGCGGAGCTACTGTTAGAAATATGCAATCTGTCCCTAAAATCGAGTGTAATACCGGAAGACTGGAGGGTAGCCAATGTTACTCCGATTTTTAAGAAGGGTTCCAGAGGAGATCCGGGAAATTATAGACCGGTGAGTCTGACGTCGGTGCCGGGCAAGATGGTGGAGGCTATTATTAAGAATAAAATTGCAGAGCATATACAAAAACATGGACTGATGAGACAAAGTCAGCACGGATTTAGTGAAGGGAAGTCTTGCCTCACCAATCTAATGCATTTTTTTGAGGGGGTAAGCAAACATGTGGACAATGGGGAGCCGGTTGATATTGTATATCTGGATTTTCAGAAGGCGTTTGACAAAGTGCCGCACGAAAGACTCCTGAAGAAATTGCAGAGTCATGGAATCGGAGGTAGGGTATTATTATGGATTAAGAACTGGTTGAAAGATAGGAAGCAGAGAGTAGGATTGCGTGGCCAGTATTCTCAGTGGAGGAGGGTAGTTAGTGGGGTCCCGCAGGGGTCTGTGCTGGGTCCGTTGCTTTTTAATGTATTTATAAATGACCTAGAGATGGGAATAACTAGTGAGGTAATTAAATTCGCCGATGACACAAAATTATTCAGGGTCGTCAAGTCGCAGGAGGAATGTGAACGATTACAGGAGGACCTTGCGAGACTGGGAGAATGGGCGTGCAAGTGGCAGATGAAGTTCAATGTTGACAAGTGCAAAGTGATGCATGTGGGTAAGAGGAACCCGAATTATAGCTACGTCTTGCAAGGTTCCGCGTTAGGAGTTACGGATCAAGAAAGGGATCTGGGTGTCGTCGTCGATGATACGCTGAAACCTTCTGCTCAGTGTGCTGCTGCGGCTAGGAAAGCGAATAGAATGTTGGGTGTTATTAAGAAGGGTATGGAGTCCAGGTGTGCGGATGTTATAATGCCGTTGTATCGCTCCATGGTGCGACCGCACCTGGAGTATTGTGTTCAGTACTGGTCTCCGTATCTCAAAAAAGATATAGTAGAATTGGAAAAGGTACAGCGAAGGGCGACGAAAATGATAGTGGGGATGGGACGACTTTCCTATGAAGAGAGGCTGAGAAGGCTAGGGCTTTTCAGCTTGGAGAAGAGACGGCTGAGGGGAGATATGATAGAAGTGTATAAAATAATGAGTGGAATGGATCGGGTGGAGGTGAAGCGACTGTTCACGCTATCCAAAAATACTAGGACTAGAGGGCATGAGTTGAAGCTACAGTGTGGTAAATTTAAAACGAATCGGAGAAAATTTTTCTTCACCCAACGTGTAATTAGACTCTGGAATTCATTGCCGGAGAACGTGGTACGGGCGGTTAGCTTGACGGAGTTTAAAAAGGGGTTAGATAGATTCCTAAAGGACAAGTCCATAGACCGCTATTAAATGGACTGGAAAAATTCCTCATTTTTAGGTACAACTTGTCTGGAATGTTTTTACGTTTGGGGAGCGTGCCAGGTGCCCTTGACCTGGATTGGCCACTGTCGGTGACAGGATGCTGGGCTAGATGGACCTTTGGTCTTTCCCAGTATGGCACTACTTATGTACTTATGTACTTATAGTTAATGTCTATGCTCCAAATCAGTCCCAGGGGGAGTTTTTTTGAGACCCTTAGCGCTCATGTGACAAAATATGTGCAGGGGGAGTTGCTTTTGGGCGGAGATTTTAATGTGACAATGGAGGTCGATAATTCTATGGGGATGGCTGGCTATGCACATTGAGAACGGGATAAGTTACTACAGTTTTTGAATCAGTGGGGGCTGGTGGACGTTTGGAGGGCAATGCATGGGGATGAGCGGGATTATACTTGTTATTCGGCACCACATGACACTTACTCGAGAATTGATATGGATGGGGAGTGCAGGAATAGTTCTTCGGACAGAGTCCACAGAGATTCATACACACTCTTGGTCGGATCATGCCCCGATTACTATCACCTTGCGGGGCTTTCATGTGCCGGGGAGGGGGGGGGGGGAGAGTAGAAATTGGCGGTTCCCAGATGGATTATTGGATGATCCTATCCATGTTAAGCAAATTGAGGGGGAACTTAAGAGAATTTTTGCAATTTAATGATACACCAGAAACACGGCCAGAGATTCTGTGGGACAGTTTGAAAATGGTGATCCCTGGGAAGTTGATATCATTGCACTCACATATACACAAGGAATCCAGGGAGAAAGAAGCAGAGCTTAGGCAGACTGTTCAGCAGCTAGAAATGCTGGTTAAACAATAAGCTAGTGCTAGTCAACAAGAGGAGCTGCATAGAGCTAGAGTACAGTTACTAAATTTGGAGCTCTCTATTATTAAGGAACAAATGCAACGAACCCAACAGGAATATTATGAGCTTAATAATAAGGCTAGCAAACTTTTAGCGTATAAATTGAAGCAATTGGCGAGTCGCAATGCCATTGGCAAGGTTAGAGATGAGGAGGGGCAGAGCTGGGAGCACCTAGAGGATATCCAACGAATATTTGTAAAATACTATCAGATGCTGTATAAGCAGGAAGATCCTCTGGTGGGAGAGGCGGTGCAGCACCTTTTGGACAGGGTGGAGCTGCCAAAGCTAAGCAAGGCAGAGCAGTACCGGCTTTCTGCACCTATAGAGCTTGAGGAGGTGGTTACGGCCATTAAGGGTTTACCTGGAGGGAAAGCGCCGGGAGCAGATGGCTATAGCAATCGATTTTATAAATGTTATGGCACCTCTTCTGCTTAGAGTGTTTAATGCTATTCAATCAGATGCGGTTCTCCCCCGGTCTTGGAGGCTGGCCAGCATGGTTCTGCTTCTTAAGCCGCATAAAGATCCACAAAGCTGCAGTTCCTATCGGCCAATCTCCCTGTTAGGGGCAGACTATAAAATTCTAACCACAATCCTGTCGTGTCGGTTACAAGTAGTGTTACCCCGTCTGGTTCATGAGGACCAGGCGGGGTTCATAGCACACACAAACTTTTGATAAAACCAGGCGGGCACAATACTTACTGGACAGAATTGAGAAGACGGGGCACCCAGCGGTCTTTCTCTCGCTAGATGCGGAGAAAGCATTTGATAGAGTGCTGTGGTCATTTCTTTTTGAATTGTTGCGGAGAGTGGGTTTTAGTGGGCAGTTCTTTAGTTGGGTTACAGCTCTCTATCGACACCCCCTGTCACAACTGAGAATTAATGGTATTGACTCGGAGCCCTTTGAGTTGTTCAGGGGTACAAGACAGGGCTGTGCTCTTTCCCCCTTGCTTTTTGCGTTACCTATGGAACCTCTTGCGATTTTGATTCGAAATGACCCTGAGGTGCAAGGCATTAGAATAGGGAGACAAGAAACTAAACTCATGCTCTATGTGAATGATGTTCTGCTCACATTATCTCATCCTAGGACTTCCCTGCGGGCGGTGATGGAGATTCTTGAGAATTATGGGGTGGTTGCAGGCCTTAAGATTAATCTCCAAAAACTGGAGGTTAGGCCGATACAACTTCCAGAGGGGTTGCAGGAAGAGCTACAAGCCCTTTTTCCCTTCAAATGGTCCCATAAATACATTCGTTACTTGGGGGTTAATTTGACGCCGAATACTGGGGATTTGTTTCGGGAAAATTTTTCCCCTAAATTAAAGGAACTGTTTCAGGAGTTATAGAGATTGTGGGGGGGGGGGGGGGGGGGGCGGGTGCGGATGTCATGGATGGGTAGAATAGCGGCGGTGAAAATGACCATGCTCCCAAAGTTGCTCTATCTTTTCATGGCACTGCCGATCCCCATTCCCCATACTTTTTTCAATACACTAAACAAAAAAATGTTTGCTATCATCTGGCGCAAGAGACCACCCCAAATGAATCAAAGGATCCTATATCAGCATAGGAGGGATGGGGGAATGGGGGTGCCGAATTTTGAGCTATACTATAGAGTGGCCCTGTTCCAGATGCTGGCCACAGTGCCGAGAGGGCCGAATAAGCTACGGACTTATACAGCACAGTGGGGGTTGAAAGGGGTACCTATATGAGCAGTACTGTGGCTTCCTTTACTGCTGCTGAAGGGTTTGTTGTCAGACTTGTGTGGACAGATGGGGGTGGCTTTGGGAGAGTGGGCACGCTGTAGAGCCGCTTGGTTCCCGGGACGCAGGTATCATTTGACTACACCCATTGTGTATGCGACCGATTTTGACCCCGGTAGACTGGAGAAGGTGTATGGGCAATGGTCAGCTGCATCTCTACGACTGTTGGGCCAGATTTGGGAGGATGAGAAGTGCCACTCGTTCGACACTTTGAAAGATGAATTTGGGCTGGCAGACAGGGATAGATTTCATTATTTGCAGATTAGAGATTTTATACAACAGAAAGCAAGGGAGGAACTATCCCTGTCTGTAACTGAGCTAGAATTGGCAATGAGAGCTGGGGAGGGGAAGGGGGGGATCTCCTGGATTTATAGAGCTTTACTTCACGGGTCTCAGCCCCTTGAGAAATGTACACATAATTGGGAGACTTCACTTTCCACTTCTTATGAACCTGCTACATGGAGAACGATCTTTAAAAGATTACTGTCCTTCTCTGTGGCAACTCCCTTGGTGGAAAATGGGTATAAGATGCTACATCAATGGTATATGACCCCTAGCAGAGTGGCCCGCATTTTTAAAACAGGCGAGACGCAGTGTTGGTGTAAATGTGGGGCGGTAGGAACATTTTGGCATATCTGGTAGGAGTGCCCGGTGATATAGCAGTTCTGGCAGAGTCTGCAGGCCCGACTGCGGGGAGGGTTGGGTACTGAGATCACATTACACCCTGGCTTATGTTTGTTGAATATCCCGAAGGGGGGTGGCCGTGCTTCCCATCATTGCCTTCTGTCACATATAGTTACAGCAGCTAGAACATTAATTGCCAGAATGTGGAAGCAAACGACGACACCTACGGTGGATCAGGTGCTAGCGAAGGTAGATTATTGCTGCTTAATGGATAAACTTACAGCCTTAAGGCGAGGGGGAGGGGTGCGGTTTAGTAAAACATGGGCTCCGTATCTTGAATGGCGGGGTCTATCGGTGTAATAGGGGTAAGAAGGGGCATTTCTAAGGTAATGCAAGGTTTAGGGTACCTGGGTGGACTGGAGGGGGGAGGGGGGAAAAGGGTAATATTGCAGATGTATGTACTTGCTGAACATGCTGGTGTTGTATTCCGGGTTTCTGTGTTTTTTCTGAAAATGCTAATAAAAATAATTAAAATTTTTTTTTTTAAGTACACTAATATGGTTACAATATTACTTCATCTGAAATTTAAAATGGAATTCTTTTTTCTACCTTTAGCTGTCTGGCCATTTAATTTTTCTAATTGTGTTGGTCCCAGTCTCTGCTTAACGCTTTGCTATCTTTTTTAAAACTCTTTCCAAGGATCTCCTGTCCATTTCTCATTTTTCTCCTCCTATTTTCTTTCTGCCTTATTCTTTCTGCTTCTTTATCCACCCAGATTTCATTCATTCTTATTATCCAGACTTCAATTTCCTTTTCTTTACTGTGTCCACCTACTGCTTTCCATCTCTGTCTAACCCCAGCCCTCCAATTCCCCTTCCTCTTATTCTCCAGTTTTTCACTAATTCTTTCCTCTCACCCCAGCATCTCCTCTCTCTCTATCCCCTACCATTCAGTATCTTCTCCCTCCTCCATCACTATTGCCCTGTTTCTCTCCCCTCCCTTGCAGTATTGCTCCTGTCTTTCTCTCCTCCAATGCAGTAATGCCCAATTGCTTGCTCTCTCTCCCACTTCCCTTCCAGTATTACCCTATCTTATTCTCTCTCCCCCATCCAGCAGTTCCCCCATCTCCTATCCAGTATTGGCCCTGTTTCTGTCTTTATCTCTCTCTCCCTCCCTCATGTTGTATCAGATGATGGTTAGAGAGGAAAAACAAAAACAGAAAATCCCAAGTCTGAGCAGTTACAAGAAATGATTAGGTCAAGGTAACAGCCATACTGGTGAGTGCCATACTGGTGAGTGGATGTAGTAAAACAGCTACAAATCAAAGGAGGAGAATAAGTCAAGAACTTTGAGGCAAGACAGAGTTTACCAATGTGATGCTTAAAGTTCCCAAGAACAAGAAAAAGGAAAGATGATTCAAAGAATAGAGAAAGCTAGGAATCAAAACAAGAGAGGAAGAAGGGGTCTTATTAGGGGAATGACAGATGACAGAAACTTGAATTGCAAGCTCTCCGGGGATAGGAAAATATCTACTGTACCTGAATGTGACTTGCTTTGAGCTACCACCGAGAAAGATGTGTGCCAATTCCAAATCCCTTCCTACCCATAGTGAGTGGGCCTCAAATAAAGAGAATAAACAGGCTTTGGGTAGAAGAAGAGGTTGAAACTTGCAAAAGTAGTAGCCTAGCACCACCACCTCAACTGAGAATGTTATATGGGAGAAAACTTCATACATAAAGAAGCAACTGAAGCAGATTTTTCTGGGGAAAGTCAGGTCTTCATCAAAGGAAGAGACAGAAAGAATGAGATACATAGAGATAATGTAGGTAAGCTTACTGGAAATACAGTGGGCATTCTACAGTGAACAGAAGAAAGAAAGAAAAGAGACAAGAAAAGGAGGCAACAGAGATAAAGTTGGAGGGTTGACAGGTTGTCGGATGTTTTACAGCTGTTTCCCAAAGCGATGGTACCTTGTATTTTGGGCAATAGTGCAGCAGGTGTTAAATTACCTCATATTCTCCACTTTCCCCTACCTTTATTTCCCTAAATCATAAAGCAGGAAGGGATTGCTGTCTCCTTGAAAGAGTGTAAAACTGGGCATATTGTAGGTAATTGTATAAACTGTCTTTCACATGTATGTGACTATATACATGTGTGAAGGCCTCTTATAAAATATGAACTGACATAAAAGTAAATGCCATGACATGATGGCGCGCATTTTGCTGATAGGTGTGTACAGGGGCGGAGTTCACAGGAATGCATGTAGATTATAAAACACAATACTCTCCACAGGTACTTGAATAATCTAGGCGAAGATATTTACACCTGCTTGAGAGCAGGGGTGTCTGCAACTGCAACGTAGGAACAATTTCTGCTGCTTATGCTAGTATTTTTTAAAGACGTGTGAAGGTGTATTTTCAAAGCACTTAGACTTACAAAGTTCCATAGTAATTTATGAAACTTTGCAAGTCTAAGTGCTTTGAAAATGAGCCTCATAAGCACTGTACTACTCTTGAACCAGATGCCCTGTTTATGTGCAGCAGATATAGGACTACCACCAGAAGGAGAACTAATTGGTGCATTCAAGTGGGTAGAAATACTAAAATTATAACACATCCTGAAGCATTGACACCCTTACCACATCCAAGCCTTTAGGAGAGAGAAGGGAGATTATGTGATAGGAGCCCTGCAGCAACAATAAAACAGGTGTGTTTATGTTTATTAAAAGCTTGCTATACCACCTTTACTGAAGGACATATCAGAGAGGTTTACACAATAAAAGCAAAATTTTAGCATATAAAAGAGAAAAAAAATCCATTTAAAACAGAACAGTATCATACAACCTGATATAGCATGAAAGTGACCAAGAATTTTTTCGGGAAATTTGACTCTCAGAGACCAAACCAAAGACTACTGATCAAAAGCTAGTGTATATAGGCAAGTCTGTAGCAGAACCTTACATTAAAAAAAAAAAGAATTCTTTACTTAAGGAGACTGGAAGGGCATTTCACCATAAAGGGGGAAAGAACAAGCATTATTCATAAACTGATTGGACAGAATAAACAGGGACATGTGGGAGTAATCAGAGAAGACAGAGTGAACTTTTACCTGCTCCAATATCTGGGTCTGCTTGATAGATGTGCCATCTTCCTCCTCTTCAGAAGATGCTACCTGTTTCTCTGCTTCCTTTTTGCCTGGCTCTTCAACAGGCATGTCAAATAATTCACGGATTGTTTGCTTCGGGAAGGGAGACAAAAGGAATTATAGGAGTTATGCCTTGCCATCACATGCTTAACCTAGTTATTAACACACTGACTGTCACCCACCCACACACAGAGCCTAGATTCCTAAATCAGACAGAACATGCTGCTAAGATACAAGGAATAGCATGTAAATAGAAACAATGGCATCATTATGTCTGGAGATATCAGATCAGCCCAATGGATAGTGGTCCTCCATTTTCAGGTAAGGGATTCTGGATAGGTAGTACCATATCTGGCACCGAGTTAACCCAGTGCAGCCAACATTTTAAAAATGGTGACCACTGCAGGCGGAATATTAATAGGTTTTTATTTCACATTGAACTTATCAATCACTTTTACAAAACCACAAAGTGATGTAAACAAAACCTGTTTATACAGCCAAGTTCTAAAGCCATGGCAGACATGACAAAGATCACAGTTTATGTTTAAATTTGTTTATTGAAATTTATAATTACAAGTTACATACACTTGTAAAGAAACACAGAAAGAAACAATTTTTATAAAAATAGTACGAGGTAAACATTACTATCATAACTGATAGATAATTATCATTCTTCCTTAGTCCTCAATACAGAAAGGGGGGGGGGGGGTAGAAAACAAAAGGAGAAACTTTTAACCACAATAACTTGAATAAATCGGCTTAACCTGTCCCACATATTATTCTTTTAGTTGATATTAGATGTTTCCTTAGAATGGTTGTTTAGTTTTTTCATCTCCAAAAATGTTCGCAGATGAGAGGGATCATAAAAGATGTATTTATTCCCTTGAAAGTTAATCCTGCATTTGCAGGGATAAGCCAACATGAATGTTGCCCCCAAAGCTCTAGTATCATCTCTTAAATCCAGAAATTGTTTCCTTCTTTCCTGAGTTACTTTCGCAACATCTGGATAAATCCATATTTTCTGACCATGAAACAATTTAGAGGAATTTTTGAAAAAATTTCAAGACCTGATTCAAATCCTGTTCAAACACAAACTGAGCTAATAAAGTCCCTCAATTAATTATTTCCAAATTTGAATCTTCAAGAAATGCAGTCAAATTATGGGGTTCTTGAGCATTTCCTTGCACTTTCACTATTCCAACATCCAGACCTCTTTTGGAAGGTAAGTAATAAGTCTTATTACACGGAGGCATATTTGAAGAAGGGATCTGTAATATTTCCTGGAGATACATTTTAAACAACTCATTCGCTTTAATCATAGGTGAAATAGGAAAGTTCAAGAACCTTAAATTTAAACGTCTATTATGATTTTCCATTAGTTCAATTTTTCGGTGAATTACTTGTTTGTCTTTCATCAGGGCTTCAACTGAAGATTTTAAATTATTTACCACCACTTGTGTTTGTTGAGCTTGATTAATTGAGTCATTTTTAACTTTCTCCAACGAAACATCAAATTTTTCTAATTTACTCACGATTGTAGCAAATTCACTCGTGGATTTAGTCACAGCTGCCGTCAAATCTTGAACAGCTTTCCAAACGGCCGTTAAAGTCACCTCTCCTTGGATCTCCCAGGATATTAATTCCTCCCCGCTTAGGTTCCGAGGTAACTTGCCGACCGACGCCCTGCTTGCAGCGCCTTCCGCATCAGGCAGGGTTTCCTCACCTTGGACCTTGGCAGGGCAAGGAGGAGGAATCAACTTCGGCGGCGTGAGAGAAACCTCCAGTCCCAGAAGCTCCAACGCTCCTTCATCGGAGCTTAACATCGGACTCGCCAATCCGGACTCCTGTGGGAAATTCTGCATGAAGCAATCGAGAGTCTGCTGAGTTGGGGTCGACATTGTTGCCTTCGGCAATTGGCTCTTCGTCGCTCCCTTCCGCTTTGTGTGTGGCATATTGCAACGAAGAAAAATTCCCAGCGCTCACGATCTTCTCCCAGCAACGTTCAGGTCGCCATCTTCAAGATCACAGTTTAACCTGGGCATGGGGCAATGACTGAGAAAGCTCTGTGTCTGATTTATACTAGTCTGGCTAAAATGGTGAGCTTGAAAATATATGACTATACAAAGATATTTTGCTGCACAAATGTTTTGGTCTCTCATCTAGCTTACTTCTGAACACCATCAAGAGCAGAATGATTTGGTTGTAGTATTTTATGGGTAGACACCGTAGGGCTGGAGACCTGGGAATAATGTGTTCTCTGTAATCCACACTGGTCACCAACCTTGCTACTGAATTCTGCACTTCCTGGGGCCTCTTCAACCTTTTATTATGCATTTCAACATAAAGCACATTACAATATTCAAACAAAGGCATTACTTAAGTATGTACCAATGTAGCTAACTACCTTTGGTGGAACAGGTGGCAAGCTGTTTAAGGGTTCAGAGACGGAATGGTGGAAAATCAAATTTTCTTAAATACACTACTGAAAAGTCTTCTTCATATTTATTAAGGTTTGGGTTGATAGAGAGTAGAACATTTTCTAACATTAAGCAACTGGGGCAACTCTACACTAAGAGCAACTTTGAGTTATTACTGAGCCCTTAAGCCAAGCCCCCTCCCTACCCATCTTCAAATCTTTGCTCAAACCCCACCTCTTCAATGTTGCTTTTGGCACCTAACCTTTATACCTTTCAGGAAATCTAGACTGCCCCTATTTGACTGACTGTACATTTGTCCTTTAGATTGTAAGCTCCTTGAGCAGGGACTGTCCTTCTATGTTAAATTGTACAGTGCTGCGTAACTCTAGTAGCGCTTTAGAAATGTCAAGTAGTAGTAGTAGTAGTTATTTGGTTTAAGTCTGTTCTACTGAAACCAGGTAGCTATAACTAACAGGCAGCAATACACTTTCTAAACTATGTCTACAAACTTTTCCCCAAATAACAAAAAAAACACAGGTCATCTTCAAATTCATGAAACTCAGCTCAAGGTATTATGTTTCCTAAAGTCACATAATGATTTTAGATAGCTATTAAACAATATTGTGAGAAGACCAAGCCTTGGGGAACTCTACAAGACTCAGTCCAAAGATCATTAGTAAACTGGCCTAAGACCATCCTCTTCTCAAGAAAAGAGCTAAGCTGTGTCTAAACAGCACCACTTAGAACCAACTCTTCTACGTAGTGCAAAAGAATAGACTGGATGACTGTAACGAAGGCTGCTGACATATCAAGATAGATAAGGCCAGCAGTACCTCTTACCAAATTCACAAGTAAAGCTCACAGGACAACTAATACAGCCTTAGCACTCCTGTTAGGCCAAAAACCAAACTGGAGGTAATTGAGAAAATTATCACCCAAAGTGAAGTTATTCACCTGTAGCAGGTATTCTCAGAAAACAGCAGGACACAGATTACCAAATCCCTCCCACCTCCCCTAGGAATTCCAATTTTCTATGGTTTTTAATCCAACTGTGGCCCAGATGCATCAACCAAACGTAAAAAAATCTAAAACGTAAAAGTCCTTGACGAATTTAAAAAAACGAAGAACGCACCAAAAAAACCAAGCCGCACATGTTCGGTGTGGTATTGTAAAGTACAATGCATCAAACTGGTGTAATCCCTATCGTTAATCGGCCCTTAAAGCATGCGCAGAGCAGCCAAGCGTTATACTGGTTGCAAGGCGCTCGTCAGGAGCGTCCTGTATGGACGGCCTTGCCCCCCCCCCCCGCCTGAGGTCACCGCTGCTCCCAGCTTCCCCCTGTATTAAATAAAAAATCAAAAGTTTAGCAGCCCCGGCCCCCTCCCGTCCTCTCTCTTTCTCCTTCTCCCACAGCTCCGCCTCCCACCATCCTCCGCCCCTGTGCCCCGCCTCCCTGAGGTCATCGCCGCCGCTCCCCCCCTCCGCCTTACCGGGCCTACGCAGTGCTTCTCACCTCTGTGTGAAGGCGCTACACGGGCAAGAAGAACATCTGATTGCCGCGAGTCTCCTTCCCTGACCTGGCCTCGTCCCCATCTGACATAAGTAACCTACTCCCTCAATTGGCTGGAAAGGAACACCGTATCAGTTGGTGCTGGCACTGATGCCCAATAAGAACCAGCAGCAAACGCCTGACAGACAGGTGTATAATTATGGTACAGCCAGAGACCCCCCCCCCACTGGAATGGTGGCGGGCCCAGTCATAGAGCTCAGGCCATTACAGACCTTGGCCGAGTCAGAAATCTGATGGCTGACATAACTGGGAGCTTACTGGAAAAGTATGGCCTAGTTTGTAGCCCGGATTGAGGCCTAAAAGTTAGGTCAATAGATATGGAAACAAAATGGAGGATTTCAGCACAAAATGGAAGCCCGTATCTGTTACAAAGTGGAATTTTCTCTAATGTAAGTTAGAAAAACAAGTTGAGAAATGAGTGAGTCATGCCAGGTGCATAGAAAATAGGGAACTAGCTGTCCAAGAGAGGAGGGAGACTTTCCTGTGAGCAGGATTGTGGTCAGCTATGGTGTGAGAAAGGAAAGGCGTAGCAAGATAGAAGCTACTCATTAGCATGAGCCAATCAGTGACAACCATGACATTAGCATAGATCCAATCAGGTATATCTACTGTCATATTATCCATATCCTGAGGGCACCTATAAAAATCAGGGTTTTTCCTGGTTTAAGTTAGAGAGAAAAGGGTTGGCATTCTCTCTCCAAGGGAAACCAATGTGTCCAGCAGAATTGACAAATTACCTAATTGCTTTCCCTTGTAAAACCTCTAATTGGTAGGAGAAATTATAAAAGATTAGGAACTAATTAACACCTGTTTGCAGTTTATTATATTCCTATAATTAATTGATTGTATGTGCCTGTTGTCAATCACTGATTTGACTTGTATCTTGGTAAATAAACTCCTCATTCCAAATTATGATTTGTGGGCTTCACTTAATGATGAAAGGCTGTAAGTATAAATGCTTTTGCTGTATCAGGCTATCATTCGCTGCATTGTATAACCTGTAGCCTAAATCCAGTTTGTCATAAGGCTGGTATCTATTCCTTGTCAGTGCTGAGAGGCGGACTAATGCGGGTCCCTTAGACCTAACGTCTCTCTCAGTGGCATTTCCTTTTAGAACTTCACAACTCCTTGATTACCCCAGTACTAATGCTATTTAGAGATGGAGTCAGATTTAAGGTCACTCCAGCCTCAATTCAAAACACAAGACATGGGTCTTCAGGAAGGGCTAGAGTATGACCACAGTCAGTACTGACACCCTCTATGCCTCTGCGTTGCACCAGTCCAGGAAGCACCCAAGATCCTCTTGTATCATGACCTGGAGACACTCCTCAAGGGCAGGCATCGGTAAAGGTGGGGCCAATGCCAGTGAAAAGACAGACTGTGAAGATATCGGAGCTGAACCAGAGGTGGGATCCCGGCTTTGGGGAGACTGGTGTCATTTTTCAAAATAGTGGCACCTGGGGGAGCATCCAAGAGTCCAACTGAATAAAAGATTAAGAGACTAGCTCCGTGAGCACTCTGCTAAAGCTCTATTTTCGCTCTTTCCACTCTTAAAACTGTCTCTCTGGCAACTGGAAGATGCCACAACCCAAAACCAGTACAACTGACGCTGCCTTTAAGATTAATACTGGGTAAAATGGTAGCACCTGACCCCTAATGGTATGTTAAATAGGCTGCTAGAGGTCAAGTGCCATAATTTTGAAAGATGGTGACACCAGAGGCAGGAGCAGATGGGTATCACTCCTGCCTTCAGAAGTTGGGGGAGTGAGTTGAGAAAACTATATGGAGCATGACATATTGGACTTGGTGGGGGGACAGATGTTTAAAGAATGCCAAGGAAGATGCTGAATTGGGAGGGGGAAATAGGGATAAGGGGAGGGAGCGAGACAGAGATGCTGGACCTAGTCAGGGATAAGAGGTGAGAGGAAGGAGAGAAAGATACTGGACCTTCTTGGATGGTGTAGAGAGGAACATAGTAAAATTATGTATCATACCTGATAATTTTCTTTCCATTAATCATAGCCGATCAATCCATAGACTGGTGGGTTGTGTCCATCTACCAGCAGGTGGAGATAGAGAGCAATCCTTTTGCCTCTCTATATGTGGTCATGTGCTGCCGGAAACTCCTCAGTATGTCGATATCAAAGCTCCATCCGCAGGACTCAGCACTTAGAGAATTACACCCAAAAAAGGGATACTCTGCCCAGCTCACCACCGCCGAAACGGGGGAGGGGAATCAACCCAGCTCATCCCCACACAAGTGGGGGAGGGGAATCCGTCCAGCTCAACCCCGCGGAGCGGGGGAGGGACACCACACCCGCCGATGCGGGGGGATCTGGCTTATCCTGCAACCGCGGGAGGAGCTGACTGACCCTAACACCGCCGAAGCGGGAGGGGTACAAAGCTGCCCTACAGCCGCACGAAGCAGGAGGGAGCGCCGACAGAATTTAGGTCTCAAACCAGCCCTGTAAAACGGAGGGGGAGGAATGCAGCAGCTCACTGTAACACAAACTCGTCTCAACTCTTGAAGAATCCAATTGAAAAAACTTGAACACGAAGTCCTCCTGAACAGGAACTGAAGACTAAACTTGAACCTGAAATGCAACCAGAATATAAACAATACAGATATCTGGGAGGGGCTATGGCTTGATCGGCTATGATTAATGGAAAGAAAATGATCAGGTATGATACATAATTTTACCTTCCATATCATCATGCCGATCAATCCATAGACTGGTGGGATGTACCGAAGCAGTACTCACCAAGGGCGGGACATAGAAATCCCTGACCGCAACACTGAAGCTCCAAACCGGGCCTCCGCCCGAGCAGCCACGGTCAAGCGGTAATGTCTGGAGAAGGTATGAGCCGATGCACAAGTTGCCGCCCTACAAATCTCTTCCAAGGAGACGGACCCGGCCTCTGCCATCGAGGCCGCCTGTGCTCTAGTGGAGTGAGCCTTCAGCTGGATAGGCGGCACCTTCCCTGCGGCCACATAAGCCGCTGCAATGGTTTCCTTGACCCATCGTGCCACTGTAGGCTTGGCAGCCTGCAGACTCTTACGAGGACCTGCGAACAGCACAAACAGATGATCCGACTTCCGGAATCATTGGTCACTTCCAAGTATCTGATGATGACTTGTCTCACATCTAGATATTTGAGAGCAGAGTACTCCTCTGGGTAGTCCTCCCTACGAAAGGATGGGTAGACAGAGCTGCTGATTCACATGGAAGCGAGAAACAATCTTGGGCAGGAAGGACGGCACTGTGCGAATAGACACTCCTGCCTCAGTGAACTGCAGAAAGGGCTCCCGACATGATAGCGCCTGGAGCTCGGAAACTCTTCTGGCTGAAGTGATAGCCACCAAAGAGACTGCTTTCAACGTCAGGTCTTTCAGAGATGCCCTCGACAAGGGTTCACAAGGCGGCTTCTGCAAGGCTCTTAGCACCAGATTGAGATTCCACGCAGGCACCACTGAGTGCAGAGGAGGGCGCAGGTAATTAACTCCCTTGAGAAAGCGTACCACATCTGGCTGTGAGGCCAGGGAAGCACCCTTCAGGTGACCCCTGAAGCAAGCAAGAGCCGCTACCTGGACCTTAAGGGAACTGAGCGACAGGCCTTTTTCCAGACCTTCTTGCAGGAACGCCAATACTGAAGAAATTGGAGCAGTGAAGGGACAAAGAGAGCCTGCCTCACACCACGATGCAAAGATACGCCAAACCCTGGCGTAAGTAGTAGAAGTAGAGCGCTTCCTCGCTCTCAGCATAGTGGCAATGACCTTGTCTGAGAAGCCCTTCTTCCTCAGACGCTGCCGCTCAATAGCCAGGCCGAAAGACCAAAGGGGGAGGGATCCTCCATCACCACGGGACCCTGATGCAACAGGCCCCGCTCCGCTGGCACCTGGAGAGGGCCGTCCACTGAGAGCCTGATCAAGTCCGCATACCAGGGACGTCTGGGCCAATCTGGACTCACCAGGATTATCTGGCCCGGATGCTTTGCCACCCGGCCTAGCACCCTGCTCAACATGGGCCAAGGCGGGAACACATAGAGAAGCTCCTGTGTCGGCCACTGTTGGAGAAGAGCATCTACTCCCAGAGATCGAGGGTCCCGTCCTCTGCTGAAAAAGCGCGGCACTTGGCAATTGGCTGATGACGCCATCAGATCTAGGCTCGGCTGGCCCCAGCGCTTCGTGATGTCCAAGAAGGCCTGAGCAGTATTCATGACTCCCGCAATGTGGGCCGCTGACAGCTGTTCCAGGTTTGCTTCCGCCCACAGGCATAGCTTCATGGCCTCCTTGGCTAGAGGGGCGCTCATGGTACCTCCCTGGCGATTGACATAGGCCACAGCCGTGGCATCGTCCGACCGGACCCGTACTGGCTTCAGCGCCAGGACCGGGAGAAACTCCAAAGGCGCCAACCGAATGGCTCTGAGTTCCAGGAGGTTGATAGACCACTTTGCCTCTGCAGGGGACCAGAGCCCCTGCGCTGTCCTTCCCAAGTAGTGGGCTCCCCAACCCGTCAAAGAGGCGTCCATGACGACAACCCACTCCGGGGTCATAAGAGGCATTCCTGCGGACAGCTTGTCTGGCCTCAGCCACCAGCTCAGCGCCTTGCGCACCGCGGGATCCAAGGGAAGGCGCACAGCGTAATCCTCCAAAGTTGGAGTCCATCGCTGCAGCAGAGAGAGCTGTATAGGTCTCATATGGGCCCTGGCCCAGGGCACTACTTCCATCGTGGCCGTCATAGAGCCCAACAGCTGCACATAGTCCCAAGCCCGAAGAGGAGAGGCTACTAGGAACTTGTCCACCTGAGCCTGAAGCTTGACAATCCGATTGTCTGGCAGGAACACTCTGCCCACTTGGGAGTCGAATCGAACGCCCAGATATTCCAGGGACTGAGTCGGGCGCAGCTGGCTTTTCTCCCAGTTGATGATCCACCCCAGGGAGCTCAAAAGAGCAATCACCCGGTCTGAAGCTCTGCCGCACTCTGCATAAGAGGGGGCTCGGATCAACCAGTCGTCCAGATAAGGATGGACTTGTACTCCTTTCTTACGAAGGAAGGCCGCGATGACCACCATTACTTTGGAGAAGGTCCGCGGAGCAGTAGCCAACCCGAACGGGAGGGCTCTGAACTGGAAGTGTCGGCTCAGAACTGCAAAACGCAGAAAGCGTTGATGAGGAGGACAGATGAGAATATGCAAGTAATCTTCCTTGATGTCCAAGGACGCCAGGAACTCCCCTGCCTGCACTGCCGCTATAACAGAGCGGAGAGTCTCCATCCGGAAGTGCCGAACTTACAAGGCCCGATTGACCCCTTTGAGGTCGAGGATAGGCCGCACAGAACCTCCTTTCTTGGGTACCTCAAAGTAAATGGAGTAACGTCCCTTGCCAAGCTGATCTTCTGGCACCGGAACGACCGCACCCAGGCAGATCAGATTGTCCAAGGTCTGCTGCACTGCCACAGCTTTGACCGGAGACTTGCAGGGAGAGTGCACAAACCCGTCTCTTAAGGGTCGGCAGAACTCTAGCTTGTAGCTGTCTCTGATGACTTCCAGCACCCAAGCGACTGAAGTTACCCTGGTCCACTCGCCCAGAAACGAGGATAGGCGTCCTCCAATCTGCTCTGGGCCATGGACCAGCGCCCCGTCATTGGGTACGAGACACTGGGGGAGGACCGGAGGGGGCACCTCCGGGACGGCGGTCTCTGCAAAAGGAATGCTGGTTGGGGGAGAAGTTCCTATGAAGGAAAAGGGGGCACAGGAGCCCGACTTGCCCGGGCGATACCGACAGGCTTCCTGAAACCGTCCTTTGGAGGAACCGGGGCGGGCACCACTGGCCCGAGCCCTGACCTCCGGTAACCTCTTGCCCTTAGACATGCCGAGATCGGTCACAACCTTGTCCAGCTCGACCCCAAAAAGCAGCTTGCCTTTAAAAGGCAACTTAGCCAGGCGAGACTTAGAGGCGTGGTCAACAGACCAATGCTTTAGCCAAAGCCACCGCCGTGCAGAGACTGTCTGAGCCATACCTTTAGCCGAGGCTCTCAAGACATCATACAGCAAGTCTGCCAAGTAGGCCAAGCCCGATTCCAGGGCTGGCCAATCAGCCCTCAAGGAAGGATCCAAGGGGGAAGCCCGCTGCACCAGCGTCAGGCACGCCCTGGCCACATAGGAGCCGCAAACCGAGGCCTGCAAACTTAAAGCAGCCGCCTCGGACGACTTTAAAGCCGCCTCCAATCTCCTGTCTTGGGCGTCCTTTAGGGCCGTACCACCTTCCACCGGCAACGCCGTTTTCTTAGTCACCGCAGTGATTAAAGAATCCACGGTAGGCCCAAGAAAGGCCTCCCGTTCACCTTCAGGCAGAGGATAGAGGCGGGACAAAGCCCTAGCCACTTTAAGGCTCGCTTCTGGGAAATCCCAATGAGCCGAAATCAAGGTGTGCATGGCTTCATGCACGTGGAAGGTTCTGGGCGGGCGCTTCGTCCCCAGCATAATGGCAGAGCCAACAGAGGCTGAGGGAGAGACGTCCTCCGGAGAGGAAATCTTCAAAATGCTCATGGCCTGCACTAACAGGTTGGGCAAATCCTCTGAGCGAAAGATCCGTGCTGCAGAGGGGTCATCCGCTCCATCCGAGCGGGAATCCGTCTCCTCCAAAGAATCCCCAAAGGACTGTTGGGAGAACTCAGATACACTGCCCTCATCTACATCAGAGGAGACAGAGTCCTCTAGGGCCTGGAAGTCCACCCGAGGGCGTTTGCTTCCGGAGGCCTCAACCCCTTGATCAGAGGGGGGAGCCGGGGCAGCGTTTAGCATAAGAAAAGCCTGATGCAGCAGCAAAATGAACTCAGGGGAGAACCCCCTAGACTGTGCACTTCTGCCGCACCCTCAACCGGCGCTCGCAAGAGCGGGGGGGGGGGGGGGGGGGAACATGCTACGCATCCAAAATGGCGTCCGGTGCGAAACTCCGAGAAGGAGCCGCGCGGAAAGAAAGGCGCTTAACTTTCGCCGGTTTGTTGCCGTCGCCCGAATCATGGGCGACCATAGCATTAACGTCTCCCACCTCGAGAGCGGCCCAAGAAGAAGCCGTCCAAGCAGAGTGGCCGGCCAAAATGGGGGGGGGGGGGGGGGGGGGGGGGGGGGCTTATGGCGGGAAAAAACCGCCGCACCGGAGGAAGAACCGGGACACTGACTGGACTCCAAACTGACGCCCAAACAAAGGCGAGTCAGGCTTTGAAACCCCCGCATCCCCGCTAGACGCACACACGCGGTCCGGGGAATGAATCTTCGCGCCCTTGCCCTCCGACGCCATAAGCCACGTGGAGACCGAATGGGGAACCCCCTGCCCGCTAAAAAAGGTAAAATTACCTGCTTCTCGCTCCGAGCTGTAACAAACTGGTGTCCCAGTGAGCAGCTGCAATAAACGCTGATATAAACGTTGAAATAAACGCCCTTAAAGGACGTTCAAAAAAATAAATTTTTTTTTTTTTAACAGAGCCAGCGGGAGGGGGGAGAAAAGGAGAGACCTGGCACCACCAGGTTTGCACTTGCTCAAGAAGAGCCCTAAAAGCGAATGATACATACCTGTAGCAGGTGTTCTCCGAGGACAGCAGGCTGATTGTTCTCACGACTGGGTTGACGTCCACGGCAGCCCCCACCAACCGGAACAAAACTTTGCAGGCGGTCACGCACGCAGGGCACGCCCACCGCACATGCGCGGCCGTCTTCCCGCCCGTGCGCGACCGTTCCCGCTCAGTTGAATGACAAGCAAATTAATGAGTAAAACGCAACTCTAAAGGGGAGGAGGGAGGGTAGGTGAGAATAATCAGCCTGCTGTCCTCGGAGAACACCTGCTACAGGTATGTATCATTCGCTTTCTCCGAGGACAAGCAGGCTGCTTGTTCTCACGACTGGGGTATCCCTAGCTCTCAGGCTCACTCAAAACAAGAACCCAGGTCAATTGAACCTCACAACGGCGAGGGTATAACAGAAATTGACCTACGAAGAACAACTAACTGAGAGTGCAGCCTGACCAGAATAAATTCGGGTCCTGGAGGGTGGAGTTGGATTTAAACCCCAAACAGATTCTGCAGCACCGACTGCCCGAACCGACTGTCACGCCGTGTATCCTGCTGCAGGCAGTAATGAGATGTGAATGTGTCGACAGATGACCACGTCGCAGCTTTGCAAATCTCTTCAATAGTGGCTGACGTCAAGTGGGCCACCGACGCTGCCATGGCTCTGACACTATGAGCCGTGACATGACCCTCAAGAGTCAGCCCAGCCTGGGCGTAAGTGAAGGAAATGCAATCTGCTAGCCAATTGGAGATGGTGCGTTTCCCGACAGCGAACCCTTTCCTATTGGGGTCGAAGGAAATAAACAATTGGGCGGACTGTCTGTGGGGCTGTGTCCGCTCCAGATAGAAGGCCAGAGCTCGCTTGCAGTCCAATGTGTGCAACTGACGTTCAGCAGGGCGGGTATGCGGTCTGGGAAAGAATGTTGGCAAGACAACTGACTGGTTAAGATGGAACTCAGACACCACCTTTGGCAGAAACTTGGGGTGAATGCGGAGTACTACCCTATTATGATGAAATTTTGTATAAGGAGCATGAGCTACCAGGGCTTGAAGCTCACTGACTCTACGAGCTGAAGTAACTGCCACCAAGAAAATGACCTTCCAGGTCAAATACTTCAGATGGCAGGAATTCAGTGGCTCAAAAGGAGGTTTCATCAGCTGGGTGAGGACTACGTTGAGATCCCATGACACTGCAGGAGGCTTGATAGGGGGCCTTGACAAGAGCAAGCTTCTCATAAATCGGACGACTAAAGGCTCTCCAGAGATGGCTTTACCCTCTACACGATGATGGTAAGCACTAATCGCACTAAGGTGATTCCTTACTGAGTTGGTCTTGAGGCCAGACTCTGATCAGTGCAGAAGGTATTCAAGCAGGTTCTGTGTAGGACAAGAATGAGGTTCTAGGGCCTTGCTCTCACACCAAACGACAAACCTCCTCCACTTGAAAAAGTAACTCTTTTTAGTGGAATCCTTCCTAGAGGCAAGCAAGACGCGGGAGACACCCTCCGACAGACCCAACGAAGCAAAGTCTACGCCCTCAACATCCAGGCCGTGAGAGCCAGAGACTGAAGGTTGGGGTGCAGAAGCGCTCCGTCGTTCTGCGAAATGAGAGTCGGAAAACACTCCAATCTCCACGGTTCTTCAGAGGACAACTCCAGAAGTAGAGGGAACCAGATCTGACGAGGCCAAAAAGGCGCTATCAGAATCATGGTGCCGTGGTCTTGCTTGAGCTTCAGTAAGGTCTTCCCCACCAAAGGTATGGGAGGATAAGCATACAGGAGGCCGGTCCCCCAATGGAGGAGAAAGGCATCCAACGCTAGTCTGCCGTGTGCCTGTAGTCTGGAACAGAACAGAGGCAGCTTGTGGTTGGTCTGAGAGGCGAAAAGGTCCACCGAGGGAGTGCCCCACTCTCGGAAGATCTTGCGTACCACTCTGGAATGGAGCGACCACTCGTGCGGTTGCATGACTCTGCTCAGTCTGTTGGCCAGACTGTTGTTTACGCCTGCCAGGTATGTGGCTTGAAGAAGCATGCCGAAATGGCAGGCCCAACGCCACATCCCGACGGCTTCCTGACACAGGGGGCGAGATCCGGTGCCCCCCTGCTTGTTGATGTAATACATTGCAACCTGATTGTCTGTCCGAATTTGGATAATTTGACAGGACAGCCGATCTCTGAAGGCCTCCAGTGCGTTCCAGACCGCTCGGAGCTCCAGGAGGTTGATCTGAAGATCCTGTTCCTGGAGGGACCACAGTCCCTGGGTGTGAAGCCCATTGACATGAGGTCCCCACCCCAGGCGAGATGCATCCGTCGTCAGTACTTTCGTGGGCTGCGGAATTTGGAATGGACGTCCCAGGGTCAAATTGGTCCGAATGGTCCACCAGTGCAGTGAATTGCGGCAACTGATGGAGAGGCGGATGACATCTTCTAGATTCCCGGTGGCTTGACACCACTGGGAAGCTAGAGTCCATTGAGCAGGTCTCATGTGAAGGCGAGCCATGGGAGTCACATGAACTATGGAGGCCATGTGACCCAGGAGTCTCAACATGTGCCGAGCCGTGACCTGCTGAGATGCTCTGGTCTGGGAAGCAAGGGACAGAAGGTTCTGCGCCCTTGCTTCGGGAAGAAAGGCCTGAGCCATCTGAGAATTCAGCAGCGCTCCTATGAATTCCAGAGATTGGACCGGCTGGAGATGGGACTTCGGGTAATTTAGCACAAACCCCAGCAGCTCCAGAAGGTGGATAGTGCACTGCATGGACCGAAGGGCTCCTGCCTCTGAGGTGTTCTTGACCAGCCAATCGTCGAGGTACGGGAACACGTGCACTCCCAGCTTGCGCAAGTACGCCGCCACCACCACGAGGCACTTTGTGAACACTTGAGGCGCAGAGGCGAGCCCAAAGGGCAGCACACAGTACTGAAAGTGCCGTGTTCCCAAACGGAATCTGAGATACTGTCTGTGAGCTGGCAGTATCGGGATGTGAGTGTATGCGTCCTTTAAATCCAGGGAACATAGCCAATCGTCTTTCTGAATCATTGGTAGAAGGGTGCCCAAGGAAAGCATCCTGAACTTCTCTTTGACCAGGTATTTGTTCAGGCCTCTCAGGTCTAGGATGGGGCGCATCCCCCCTGTTTTCTTTTCCACAAGGAAGTACCTGGAATAGAATCCCTGCCCTTCCTGCCCGGGTGGCACGGGCTCGACCGCATTGGCGCTGAGAAGGGCGGAGAGTTCCTCTGCAAGTACCTGCTTGTGATGGGAGCTGAAGGACTGGGCTCCCGGAGGACAATTTGGTGGAGTGGAGGCCAAATTCAGGGCGTATCCACACCGCACTATTTGGAGAACCCACTGGTCGGAGGTTATTAGAGGCCACCTTTGGTGAAAAACTTTCAACCTCCCCCCGACTGGCAGATCGTCCGGTACGGACACTTTGATGGCGGCTATGTTCCCATGGATCCAGTCAAAAATTCGTCCCTGGTTTTTGCTGTGGAGGCGCAGGGGGCTGCTTAGGCGCACGCTGTTGACGGGAACGAGCTCGCTGGGACTGTCCCTGTGCCTGATGAGGCCTTCGGGCCGGCTGGGTGTACCTACGCTTGTTGTAGGCGTAGGGCGCAGCCTGCCGGGCCCGGGAAAATCGTCCACCTGTAGAGGTGGATGCTGAAGGCGCCCGGTGGGAGAGCTTGTCGAGGGCGGTTTCCCGCTGATGTAGTTGGTCCACCAACTGCTCGACCTTCTCGCCGAAAATATTATCCCCCCGGCAAGGGACATCAGCCAGCCGCTGCTGGGTGCGGTTGTCCAGGTCAGAGGCACACAGCCATGAGAGTCTGCGCATCACTATACCTTGGGCCGCAGCTCGAGATGCCACATCACAGGTGTCATAAATACCCCTGGACAGGAACTTTCTGCACGCCTTCAGCTGCCTGACCACCTCCTGAAAAGGCCTGGACTGCTCCGGGGGGAGCTTGTCGACCAGGTCCGCCAGTTGCTTCACATTATTCCGCATGTATATGCTCGTGTAGAGCTGGTAGGATTGGATGCGGGTCACGAGCATTGAAGATTGGTAGGCCTTCCTCCCAAACGAGTCCAGAGTGCGAGATTCCCGCCCCGGGGGCACCGAAGCGGTATCCCTCGAACTCCGTGCCCTCTTGAGAGCAGAGTCCACGACCACCGAGTCATGAGGCAATTGAGACCGCATTAACTCTGGGTCTGAGTGGATTCTGTATTGGGACTCCGCTTTCTTGGGGATGGTGGGATTAGATAAAGGTCTCAACCAGTTCCGAAGCAGTGTCTCTTTGAGGACATTGAGCAACGGTACCGTGGAGGACTCTCTAGGTGGTGATGGATAGTCGAGGACCTCGAGCATCTCGGCCCTTGGCTCATCCACAGAGACCACGGGAAAGGGAATGCAGATAGACATATCCCTGACGAAGGAGGCAAAGGAGAGGCTCTCAGGTGGCGAGAGCTTCCTCTCCGGTGAAGGAGTGGGGTCGGAGGGAAGGCCCACAGACTCCTCTGAGGAGAAATATCTGGGGTCCTCCTCCTCCCCCCACGAGGCCTCTTCCTCGGTGTCGGACATGAGCTCCCGTAGCTCAGACCTCAACCGGGCCCGGCTTGACTTCGAGTGGTGGACTCCCGCGCCGGCGGGGATGAAGCTCCCTCCATTGACGTAGACTCCACCCGCGTGGCAGCCGCAAGCGGCGTCGAAGGCCTCGGCACCGGGCTAGAGCACGCCGGCGCCTCCATCAACGGCGCCGGGGGCGCAAGCAACCCCGGCGCCGGCACAGTCTGGCGCATCAGCCCTTCCAGGATCCCCGGAAGGATGGCTCGGAGGCACTCGTCAAGGCCCGCTGTCGGGAAAGGCGAGGGGGCCGGTGGAGGTGCCGGTGCCAGAATCTGCTCGGGTCCAGGAGACGGCACCGAAGTGCTCGTGCCCTGACGTAGCGATACCTCTACCACCGAGGGGGAACGCTCCTCCCGGCGCTGCCGCTTCCTCGGCGTCGAGTCATCTCTGGAGCCGGTAGCCACATGCGCCGTGGGCGACCGATGACGGTGCTTTTTAGCTTTCTTCCGGTGCCCGTCATCGGCGCTTGGCGTTACCGAAGAGGAGGTGGAAGATCCCCCTTGGCCTCGAGGGATCGGGTCCGACAGAGTTTGGTCCTGAAGGCCCTGGGTAGAGGGAGTGACCGGGGCCGATTGCCCGCACGGCCGCTCACCCCTGCCATCTCCGGAAGACTGGTGGGCCAATGGAACCTGTGCTCCTGGGGTCGGTGCCGATTTCGTGGACATCGGCACCGGTACCGAAGATCCGGCCGTCGACACCGATGCCGTCGAAGTTGAGTGGCCGGCGCAAGTTCCAAAAAGACGGTCCCGAAGAACTTGCCTCGCCACCTGTGTCCGTTTCCGTAAACCGAGACACAAGGTGCACGGTATCGTGCTCCGGCCCGAGGCACTGGAGGCACCAAGCGTGTGTGTCGGTCTGCGAGATATGCCGGCCGCACCAACCACACTTCTTAAATCCACTCGGGACCTTCGAGGACATCGACGGAAAAATCGCGTCGGCAAAGTCAAAGTCGTCGATGGTGGCGGTAAAAAGCACACCCGAAAAATAAATCGACTGCGCGGCCACAAGGCTGCAACTTGGCACCCCCCGCTAAAAGTACAAGGGGAGTAAAACAAAGTTTTTTTTCTTTTTGGAAAAGAAAAAAACAGAACAAAGAAAAAACAAACAAAGAAAATACTCGCGACTAAGGCGCGGTCCGGTTTCCGGGGCTGACAGAGAGAGAGAGAGACGAACACGGCTCTCTCCAGCGCGGAAAAGAAAAGACTGAGTGGGAACGGTCGCGCACGGGCGGGAAGACGGCCGCGCATGCGCGGTGGGTGTGCCCTGCGTGCGGGACCACCCGCAAAGTTTTGTTCCGGTTGGTGGGGGCTGCCGTGGACGTCAACCCAGTCGAGAGAACAAGCAGCCTGCTTGTCCTCGGAGAACCCCAGGTACTCAACAAAACCTAAGAATTAGGCTTGGAGACCTAGCCAGAGCTGCTGCTGTGTGTGACCACCACCTGCTGAGATAGAGAACATACTGAGGAGTTTCCAGCAGCACATGACCACATATAGGGAGGCAAAAGGATTGCTCTCTATCTCCACCTGCTGGTAGATGGACACAACCCACCAGTCTATGGATTGATCGGCATGATGATATGGAAACAAAAATTACAAGCCTACAACCCTAAACACTCCTACTTATTCTCTCCCTATTTCTGATAGCCTGAAAATCTTAGGAGTTATTATTAATAGCCACCTTACATTAGAGAGCCAAGTTAATGCCAATATAAAGAAGATGTTTTATCCTATGTGGAAACTTAAACGTATAAGACCCTACTTTCTGAGGGATATATTCCGTAACTTGACACAATCAATGGTATTGAGCCACACAGATTATTGCAATGGAATATATGCCGGTTGTAAAATACACCTTATGAAAAAACTCCAGACAGCCCAAAACACAGCTGCCAGACTGATATTCAACAAAAAAAGATCTGATGGCGCTAAACCTCTTCAATTGAAACTACACTGGCTCCCTATCGAGGACCGCATTACTTTCAAAATTTGCTCTCTGGTTCACAAGATAATCTACGGTGAAGCCCCAGGATATATGATTGATTTAATAGAGCTTCCTGCCAGAAACAGAATCAGTTCATCACGTACTTATCTGAAACTTCACTATCCAAGCTGCATTGGTCTCAGATACAAATCAACCTATGCATCCAATTTTTCTTACTTAAGTACGCAAATATGGAATGCATTACCAATGAGTGTAAAAACGACGCACAACAATCAAAACTTCAAGCAAACTTTTTTTTATTATTTCAGATATATATAATTGATAAACAATCATTATCAAGCCTAAGAAAAGTATATATTACAAGATTAATATAAAGAACAAAAAAAAAGTTATAGATATGTAGTTACACTCAAGTCCTCATTTTGGATCCAAGATTACCAATAGTGGAGAAAAAAGAAGATAAACCATTTTCTAAAGTAATTTAGAAACCTGCCTAACATCGAAGTGTCATATATTAACAGAGCTTAAATAAATGTCAATAAACATTAACATTCTCTCAACCCCAAAGAGTGTTTGGTTACAAGGAATTCTGTAAGCTGGGATGGCTCGAAAAAAACATATTTAACTGATTGGAATCTGACTATACATGCACAAGGGCATCGAAGATGAAAAGTAGTCCCAACTCCTTGCTTAAGCAGCAAAAACTGCCTACGTCTTTTTTGAGTCTCTTTAATTACATCTGGTTTTGGGGAGGGGGGGGGGGGGGGTAGGGAGATGCTGGACCTGAACCTAGTGGGGGAATAGTAGGGAGAGATGCTAGATCTGGTGAGAAATATGCTGGATCTGGTAGAGAAAGGAGGGAAGGAGTGAGAAACTGGAAGGCAGGAGAAAGGGTGTCAGTCGCAGGGCCGCCGAGAGACTAAGCCGGGCCTGGGGCAAGGCAGCCCCCCTCTCTTGCCGTTGCAGTCCCTGGTCACACCTGCCTGCCCCTCGGCTCCATCCGCCACTGGGCCCCCTGCATTAAAATCGGCAGCGCCTCAGCTCTGTTTGGAAAGGCAGATTGCCTCCCTTTGGGCCTTCCCTCACTGTGTCCTGCCATCGTCTGATGTAACTTCGTTTCTGCGAGGGCGGGACATAGGGAAGGCCCGAAGGGAGGCGATCTGCCTTTCCAAATGGAGCTGAGGCGCTGCCGATTTTAATGAAGGGGGCCCGGTGGCGGCCGGAGCCGAGGGCAGGCAAGTGAGACCGGGGACTGCAGCGCCGGTGGCCTGACCCGGGCGCCGGGCCCCCCCTTGGAGGCCCGGGCAATTTTGTCCCCCTGCCCCCCCCTCGGTCCTGGTCAGATGGGGAAGGAATGAGAAATGCTAGACCTGGTTGGCAAGGGGAGAGATACTGGACCTAATGGGGTAGTGGGGGAGGGGAAGAGAGATGATGGATCTGGTTGGGTGGGGGGGGGGAGGGGGGAGGAGGGAAGGAGAAGCTGGGCTTGGAAGGAAAAAGGGTCAGTCCAGCATCTTCCACGTGAAAAGTGGTGTCCAGCAGCACTGTAACAGAAATCCTGTGGTTACTGGCAACCATAAAATGATTTGCCCATCAGTTTTTTGGTAAGTTGCCAAATAGCAACCAGGCTTCAGGTTTGCTGACCTTTAGTTTACTATTAAGTTACCAAACATGTATGGGATATGTATTATCTGTACTTAATGGTTAAAGCAGCAGGCTGAGAACAAGGGAAGCCAAAGTTCATATTCCACTTTAGATTTAAAGCCCTCCAAGGATAGGAATACACCCTATTGTGCCTGAATGCAACTCACCTTGAGGTACTACTAAGAAAAGTGTGAACTAAATCCAAATCCAAAATCCAGTACAAGGCATATTGTGAAGTAATACAAAACCCTACAAAAATGTCACTTAGAACCTATCAAGCAATGCTACCAAACTTCCAGGAGTCATAAAACAAGGGCAGCATCGTAGGTGTTGCAGCAGGCACTAGAACATCAATACACCTACTGGAAAACTAAACAAGCTAGATTAGTACAGATTGATACTATGCAGATATTCAGTGCTAACAGAAAACCTGGTCTATTTCAAACATGCAGAACACAGACAGACCCCTCACCAAGAAGGAACAAGTAACCAGAGACTAAAAATATAAAACCCCAGGAAGTCAACACTGCAATCAGAAAACGAGAAATAATAATTAAAAAAACAAAACAAAAATGGACAATAAGGTTATACCTTTTTAATTAAACTTAATACATTTTTATTAGCTTTCAAAGGCCAAAACCTCCTGCATTAGGTCAGGACAGTATACTACTGTATGGTATGCTGCCTTGACCTGATGGAGGTGATTTTGGTCTCTGAATGCTAATCAAAAAACATATTGTTAGTCCAACAGAAAGGTGTCACTTTAGTTCCCATTTTTTGCTTTATTTTTATTTACCTTTACAGTGGAATAACATAGCTACCACATAACTTTATTCTAAATTAAAAATTAAAATAAATTTCCTACCTTTGTTGTTGGGCAATTAAATTTCTAATCATGTTGGTCCCAATCTCTGGTTTGTTTTCCTCTGACTTCTTTTAACTTTCTTGACAGGGTTTCCTGTCCATTTGTCATTTTTCTCTCTTGTGTCTCGACTTCCTCCAGTATACCCATCTCCAACATTTATCTTTTCCTTTCAACTTTTCTCCATTTATTTTATGCCTCTCTGCCCAGCTTTAATTCATTATTACTATCCAGTCTTCAATTTCCCTCTTTTTACTGCATCTACCTATAGCCTTCTGTCATTTTACTTCACAGCAAGTTGACCTCAAAGGGGAAGAAACCAGAAGAGCTGGAAGTCATAGGTGTAGAAACTGCAGTGCTGCTGCAGTTGTTCTTTTAATGCCATTGCTGCTGCTGGTCTGAAGCAGCAGTTGCCATGGTAGGCGTGGCAGCAGGAAGATGGTGGGGAAGATCACGGTTCAGGTTATGGAAGCTGAGCCAACTCAAGCCTCTTATACAGGATGCCTCTATCCACATCCCCCGTTCCCTGGGCACCTCAGCTGCTTCTGCTTCTCTGGACCAGCAGCGATAAAACAAGAGAGAACAGCTGCAGGGCTACCACCTCTATGCATGCGGATGCTGACTCTTCCTGTCTTGCCCCTCCAAAACAGCAAGCAATTAGTATAAAGTAGACATGCTAAACAAATGCCTGTTATGCCGATTTTAAAAAAGAGTTCCAGGGGTGACACGAGAAATTACAGAATGGAAAGCCTGATGTCAGTGCTAGGCAACTTTGCTTAATTTCTTTGAACAGTTATCTTAATTGGGCTAACCAAATTTATTAGTAAAACACATTATGGGATGGTCTCTACCTGGATATAATTTTGACTCCATTACCAAAATCTATCAGAGCAGATCTTACTTTTGTTGACAACTACAGGCCAATTACAAGTATTCCCTGAGTGGTCAAAATTATGGAATTTGTGGTTAATAAGCAAATATCCATTTTTTTTCTCATGCAATTGTTTACATTTTAAGCATCATGGTTTACACCAATTCAAAGTACTGAGACATTACTTATTGCTTTTACATCTGAAGTTAGAAATAGTTTAAGTAAATGGAAACAAATAATACTTTTATAATTTGATATTTCAGCAGCTTTTGATACCATACACCATTCCTTGATGCTGTTCAGGCCTACTAACTGGTCTGAAAAATTCCTAAGAAAGCAAAAGTATTGAGTAAGAAAGAAAGCGTCATGTTTGTTGCAGCCAGGCTGCTGAGTGCCCCAATGCTATCTGATATGGGTATTTATATTTTATCCTATGGAGATAATATTTTCCTTTTATGGCTTAAGTCTTTGGTAGATGCTTGGACATGTAAAAAATTTTTTCAAGTTAAATAAATAAAAAACAATATGGTTTGGAAGCTATAATATAATCCCAGAAAAAGAACTGATATTAGTGTCAGAAGAATCACTTTTGATCCCCAAATTAACAGCTCGATAAAGTGTTTTTCATCACCTCAGAGCCATATGATCTTCTTTGAATTTTCAAAGTTTTAGAGTTATAACTCAATCAATACTTCTCCTGCAACTGGATTATTGCAACTCTTTATATAGAATGGCATCCATTAAGTTACAGAGAAACGCCAGCTTCTTCAAAATACGGCCGCTAGGTTGATCTTTAAATTGGGTAAATTTGATAGGGTCTCGCCTCTTACAGAAAATCTTCATTGGTTGCTTGTTTAATTTTTAAATCTTTTTATGGCTTAAATTCTGAGGGATTAGCTCAAACCCTCAATTTAACAATTGGTTTTCCTCTCAAAACTCACAGAAGCTGAAGTTGAATTTTCTTACTTTTAAAAATGTCCACTATAAAACACAAATTGAGTATTCTTTCCCTTATTAAGGGGTGAAGAATTGGAACAATCTTTTTATCCAAATTAGACAACTTTCTTATTATTACTATTTTCACAAAGTTCTAAAGACGTATTTGTTCTTGAGTTAATTAAGTATGTTATTTTATTAATGGGATTTAACATTTGTAATTTTCCTCTATTGTCAAAGGACTTTCTTGACGTAATCCACTTTGATTCCTAGTGATAACTGCGGAATACAGGACTCTGTATAATATAGAGTGAATAAAAGTGGATAAAGGTGAGCCGGTTGATGTAGTGTTATCTAGATTTTCAGTATGCTTTTGACAAATCCCTCATGAGAGGCTCCTGAGAAAATGGAAAACCTACGGGAGAGAAGGCAATTTTCTGTTTTGGAATGGAAACTGGTTAACAGATAGAAAACAGAGGGTAGGATTAAATGACCATTTTTCTCAATAGTTAGGTGAATACTGGAGTGACTCAGGGATCTGTATCCGAGACTAGTGCTATTTAACAAATTTGTAAATGATCTGGAAATGGGAATGAGGAGTGAGGTGACTGAATTTGCAGATGAAACAGGGCAAGGTGATACACATTGGGAAGAATAATCCAAATCATAGTTACTTGATACCAGGTTCCACTTTAGTCACCACCCAAGAAAACGATTGGTGATATGGTGACCAGTATTGCACACAATACTCAAGGTGAAGTCACACCATGGAGCAATACAGAGGCATTATAATATTCTTTGTCTTATTTTCTATCCCTTTCCTAATAATTCCTATTTATTTTTTGCCACTGCTGCATACTAAGCAGGAGATTGCAACACACTGTCCTTGTCATCGTGGACAATACTTGAGGGTGGCCGATGTAACGCCAATTTTTAAAAAGGGTTCCAGGGATGATCTGGGAAATTACATACCGGAAAGCCTGATGTCAGTGCTGGTCAAAATAGTGAGAACTATTATAAAGAATAAAATTATGGAACAGAGACAAATTATTTAATGAGAGTCAGCATGGATTCAGCCAACAGAAGTCTTGCCTCACCAATTTGCTTCATTTATTTAAAGGCATAAACATATGTCGATAAAGGTGATGTAGTGTATGTCGATTTTCAGAAAGCTTTTGACAAAGTTCCTCATGAGAGACCCCTGAGAAAATTAAAGAGTCATGGGATAGGAGGCAATGTTCTGTTGTGGGTTAGGAACTGCTTATTGGATAGAAAATGAAGGGTAGCGTTAAATGTACATTTTTCTCAATGGAGGGTGAATAGTGGAGTTCCGTAGGGATCTGTACTGGGACCAGTGCTATTTATAATACTATAAATGATTTGGAAATTGGAACAAGTGATGTGATTAAATCTGCAGATGACACACAACTATTCAAACTTGTTAAAACACATGTGGACTGTGAAATATTGAAGGAAGACCTTAGGAACTGGAAGACTGGCATCCACATAGCAGAGGAAATTTAATGTGGACAAAAGCAAAGTGATACACATTGGGAAGAATAATCCTGATCATAGTTACCTAATGCTAGGGTCCAACTTGGGAGTCACCACCCATGAAAAAGATCTAGGTGTCACTGTAGACAATATACTGAAATCTTCTGCCCAGAGTGCAGCGGCGGCCAAAAAAACAAACAGGATGCTATGAATTATTAGGAAAGGGATGGTGAATAAGACCAATATAATGCCTCTGTATTGCTCCATGGTGAGACCTGTCAGGTTGTCAGGTTCAGAGCCCGCGGGGCCGGGCTCTAGAGCAAACGTGAGCCCTTGGGCTGCTGACGAGGAGCGACAGCAGCAGGCAAAACCCACCAACCAACGCTGGGCAAGAACACCGGCACCGGCAGGGACTGCAGGCACCGCCCAGTGAGCCGAAACACACGGACTGGAATCCCCCGGACTTGAGGACACAGGACTGGAACACTGGACTAGAATCCCCCGGACTGGAGGACACTGGACTGGAACACACCAGACTGGAACACACCGGACTAGAGCACCCTGGACTGGTCCGTACAGCTTCACCTGCACTTAGCCACTGCCCCCCCAAGGGTTGAGCTCCTGGGTTCTAGTGGCCGGCAGGACTTACTGGATGACACTGGATGACACAGGGACGAGGACTGGAAACAGAAGTACTCCTAAATCCTAAACTGACCTAAGTGCTCCCAAGCCCTAAACCAACAGAAGTGTTCCTCACAGTAAACTAACAAAAGGACTTCCTAAGCCCTATACTAACAGGAGTGCCCCAAGGCACTGACCTAACAGGAGTGCTTCTCACAGCACCAAAGGAAAAGCAGGGGAGCCACACGGAAGAACAGGGAAGCTAAACACATAAGCTAATAAAGGTGCTTCCTAAGCACCAAACGTCAGCAGACCTAACATAGGTGCTCTGAGCACCAAGCTACAGAAGCTCTACAACTCTAAACTAACTAGGGTGCTCCCACGCACCAAACAACCAGAAGAGCTTTTAGCACTAAATGGGAAGACAAGGGAGCCACTAGGGAAAAAACAGGGAAGCTAAACACGTAAGCCAAAAGTGCTTCCAAAGCACCAAACACAAACAGCAAAGACTGCAATGCTCCCAACAGCACAAACACCAGAAGTACTTCTAACAGCCAACTCTGCAGTGTTCCTAACAACACCAAACACCAGAAGTACTTCTAACAGCCAAATCTGCAGTGTTCCTAACACCAAACCCTGAAGTACTTCTATCAGCAACAGAGCTTCCAAAGCCCTACACACAGCAATGCTTCCAAAGCACCAAGAGGGAAAAGTGGGGGGAACCACAAGGGAAAAGCAGGAAAGCTAAACACACAGTCACAAGTGCACACTGCACTAACACTAACCTGGACTTAAAGCAAGTAGCAAAAGCAAACGTTGCAAAGGCCCTGAAGGGAAGAACACCACTTCCTGATGGCTGCTTGCGGTGAGAGGCTGCAGAAAGAAAGAGAGGACACACGGGGAGGGGGTCCTGAGAGGAGGTTGTGAGACCAGAGTGTAGGGGGTCCAGAAACCTGAGAGGGGGGGAGGGGGATCATTGGGAGCGGGTGCTGAGACTAGAGAGGGGGAGGGGGTCTTGAGAGGGGGGGTGGAGGGGGTCGTGAGACCAGAGTGGAGGGGGGGTCCTCAGACTACAGAGAGTGAGGGAAAGAGGGGGTCCTGAGACCAGAGAGGGAAGGGGGGAAGGGGATCCTGAGACCAGAGAGGGAAAGGGGGTCCTGAGACCAGAGAGGGAAGTGGGGAGGGGTCCTGAGACCAGAGAGGGAGGGGGGAGGTATCTCTGTCACACACACACTCTCTCTCTCACACACACTCTTCTCTCTCTGTCAGTGTCTTCCTCTCTCTCACTCTCACACACTGTCTCTCACACACTCAATGTCTCACACTATATCACATTCACTCTCTACGTGTCACACAGTCACTCTCAAACACTCTCTCGATCTCATACACTCTCTGAGTCTCACAGTCTTGTGTTTCGCACACATACTCTCTCTCTCACACACACACTCGCACCCACACCCACTCTCTCTCTATCACACACACATTCACTCTCTCTCTCAAAAGGACACACTCCGAGGAAAACCTTGCTAGTTCCCGTTTCATTTGTGTTAGAAATGGGCTTTTTTGACTAGTAATACAATAAAATGTAATAAATCAGACGGACTAAAATAAGCACATATGTTCCATGTTGTAATCCATAAGGGAGTGGTGGATAAGAATTAACATAACAGGCATAATCACAAAAGGAGATGGTTAATAAATTATAATAAAATGCATAAGATCCAATATTATCTTGTATTACCCTATACTATCTTTTGTTATCTCTGTTGTTTCATATGATACCTATACACTTAATAACCTACTATTACGTTGTTCATTTATACTTTCTGAACTGTAGCCTACCCTATGGTTATGTGTAAGCCACACTGAGCCTACAACTAGTGGGAAAATGTGGGGTATAAATGTATTACATAAATAAATAAAGATGGCCAATAATCAAAATAAGTATCCATTTCTAAAACATATGTATATGTAAGACAGAACACTCTTAAACATTGTATAGTCTGTGAATGGAAAGCATAATAAGTCTAAAGGTAAAGAACCACAGTCTAAACTGAACTGCAATGATTTTGCTGCATATTTTGCCAACAAAATTTAAAGTCTCCGCCAGGATTTACAGGCAATCCCACTCAGTTCCGAACCAGTCAACCAGGGGTGCACAAACTCGCCCCCTCCTAACAGAGACGGATGGCACACTTTTAACCCAATGACAGAGGAGAGCCTTGACAAAATCCTAAGAGACCTTCGACCAACTACCTGCTCCCTCGATCCCTGCCCATCAAAGATGGTACAGCAGGCAAGTATGGGCCTTATAGAAGGCGCCACAAAAATCGTGAACACTTCTCTTTCTAATGGGCTTCTACCAACAGCATTAAAAAGGACACTGGTTCGCCCTCTGCTGAAGAAAAACAACCTTGACCAGGACAAACTTGAAAGTTACAGGCCAGTATCCAACATCCTGTTTCTAGGGAAACTCATAGAACAAACAGTCGTGTTCAACTTAATGATTGGCTAGAAGAGAGAAACTGGCTAGATTCATGTCAATCTGGATTCGGACCCAGTTAAGGAACAGAAACGGTCCTCATATCCCTACTAGATGATCTTCACAGAAACGGAGACAAGGGATTCACCTCAATGTTAGTACTGCTAGATTTCTCAGCAGCTTTTGACACTATGGATCATGATATCTTGCTCGCACGACTGACAGAAATGGGCATCAATGGAATAGTACATGCCTGGTTCAGATCCTATCTATCAGTCAGGTAACAATCTATAATGTTTGGCAGCAACTCATTACCACCATGGACAATGACCTGCGGGGTACCACGAGGATCGATATTGTCACCTATTCTGTTCAATATCTACCTCAAGCCACTAGCTGAGCTGATTCGGTCAATGGACACTCAGTTCTACATCTATGCGGATGATGTTTAGCTACTCATACCCACTGAATCTGACTTACCCACATCCTTGAATAAACTACTTGTCTAACATCATTTCAAGAATGGGCTAAACACAACAAACTTTGCCTGAACCCAAGTAAAACCGAGCTTCTCTGGGTCCCTAACACAAGTGGATACATACCATCAAAATCCCTTTTGAGAAGTACGAGCTTCCCCTCAAATCACAAGTCAGGAACCTTGGAATACAGTTAGATTCAACACTTACTCCGATTCCCCAAATCCAAGCAACCTTCAAGAGCTGCTTCTACTATTTGCGACAGCTACGCTGCCTCTCTCCTTACATCGAGAAGGTAAATCTTATCCCAGTTGTACATGCCATGACGCCCCTAGCCAAGATATTATCCAATCAAGGCCTCAATCCGTACATATATGCCAAGATGATGTAATGATCTATATCCCGTTCAAACATAGTTTATCGGAAATTACGGATGATATCAACCACAGCTTCCAAATTATGCATTCATGGGCGAAGGCTTTTCAATTAAAACTTAACGCTGAAAAAACACAGTGTCTTATACTTACATCACAATACAACACAAACAAATTCACTTCCATAACCACTCCAAATTTTTCCCTTCCTGTTTCAGACACTTTGAAGATTCTTGGAGTAACCATTGATCATAATCTCACACTTGAATGCCATGTTAAGAATACAACTAAGAAAATATTTCAATCAATGTGGAAACTCAGAAGACTAAAACCTTTCTTCCCAAGAGGCATTTTCCGCAACCTGGTACAATCAATGGTGTTGAGTCACCTAGATTATTGCAATGCGCTGTATATTGGTTGTAAAGAACATATCATCAAGAAACTTCAGACAGCCCAGAATACAGCAGCTAGACTCATTTTTGGAAAGTCAAAATACGAAAGTGCAAAACCCCTAAGCGAGAAGCTCCATTGGCTCCCAGTTAAGGAATGTTCTGTGTTCAAAATTTGCACATTGGTCCATAAAATCATACATGAAAATGCTCCGGCATACATGTCAGACCTTATTGATTTACCTCCCAGGAACACTAAAAAATCAGCACATACATTCTTGGGACTCCACTTCCCTAGTTGTAAAGGTTTAAAATACAAACTAGTTCATGCATCCTGCTTTTCTTACATTGGCACGCAACTGTGGAATACACTACCACTTAACGTAAAAAATATTCATGACCTTATCAACTTCCGAAAATCACTAAGACCTACCTTTTAACAAGACTTACCATAATCTATATTAATAAATCCCACCTTGAACGTTCTGAAGCTCACTCCAAGGCAGAGAAGCTCACTCCAAGGCAGAGAAGCTCACTCCAAGGCAGAGAAGCACAAAAATCCTGTAGTCTTCATAGGCTAGGACCAGTCAACTTCACTCATAGACCCGCCCTCAGCCACACCCCATCTGTACATAAAACGCTACCTCAACATTCTGAAGACAACCTGCTGAAGCCATCTGCAAAATCCCTAAACAGTTCGTAAGTTCATGGTGGTGAAGCCATCCAACTCACCATGTCTCTCTGCCCCGCCCTCGAGGGCGGAACACAGAGAGTAAAGGGATCCATAAAGGCACCCCTACCAACTGGCAACCCCCTCCAACAAACAACGACCCAGGCAGGGGGAGTGTTTCCGTACTCCTCCCCCTGCCTAGGAATCGCTACAGACTGCTGGCAAACTCCCCAACCACACGCCCACAAAAGCCACCCGCAACCCCCCCCCCCCCACACAAACACACACACAAACACATAAACACACACACGCAAACACACACACACATAAACTTTACACACACAAACACACACACGCAAACACACACACATAAACACACACGCAAACACATACACATAAACACACACACACACACACACAAACACACAAACACACACAAACACACACACACACACATAAACACACACGCAAACGCACAAACGTACACACACATAAACACACATGCAAACAAACACGCAAACACAAACATACACATAAACAAACACGCAAACACACACACACACAAACACACACGCAAATGCACACAAACGCACAAACACACACACAGAAACACAAACACACACACAGAAACACAAACACACACACAAACGCACACACACACAAACACACACAGAAACACAAACACAAACACACACACAGAAACACAAACACACACACAAACGCACACACACACAAACGCACACACACACACACAAACGCACACACACACAAACACACACAGAAACACAAACACACACACAGAAACACAAACACACACACAAACGCACACACACACAAACACACACAAAAACATACACACACACACACAAAAACATACACACAAACACACACAAAAAAACACACACAGAAACACAAACACACACACAGAAACACAAACACACACAAACAAATGCAAACACACACACACACACATAAACACACACGCAAACACACACAAACACGCAAACACACACACACAAACACGCAAACACACACACACATAAACACACACGCAAACACACACACAAACACGCAAACACACACACGCACACACACAAACACACACGCAAACACATACACATAAACACACACACACATAAACACACACACACAAACAAACGCAAACACACAAACAAACGCAAACACACAAACGCAAACACACACACACACAAACACACTCACAAACACACACAAACACACATGCAAACACACAAATGCAAACAAACACGCAAACACACACACACAAACACACACATACAAACACACAAACACGCAAACACACACACACAAACACACACATACAAACACACAAACACGCAAACACACACACACACACAAACACACACGCAAACACACACGCAAACACACAAACACACACACGCACACACACATAAACACACAAACACACAAATGCAAACAAACACGCAAACACACACATAAACACACACACACATACATAAACACACACACAAACACACTCACAAACACACACAAACACACTCACAAACACACAAATGCAAACAAACACGCAAACACACACACACACACATAAACACACACACACACAAACACACACAAACGCAAACACACACACACAGAAACACAAACACACACACACAGAAACACAAACACAAACACACAAGCAAACACACACACACACAAACGCACACACACACACACACACAAACACAGAAACACAAACACACACACAGAAACACAAACACACACAGAAACACAAACACACACACAGAAACACAAACACACACAAACACACAAACGCACACACACACAGAAACACAAACGCGCGCACACACACACAAACATACACATAAACACACACAAAAAAACACACACACAGAAACACAAACACACAAACACACACAGAAACACAAACACAGAAACACAAACACAGAAACACACACAGAAACACAAACACACACACACACAAACACACATACAATCACACAAACACACACATACAAACACACACAAACAGCCTCGACGGTGCACCTCTAAGTGCCCCCCCGCCGCATCGCCACAACAACCCGTGCAACGGGGCATCAGAAAGCCCCTACCCCCCTTCCCTCCTCGCCGCATCACCCAACCCCTCCCCCGCCGCTTCACCAAGCCCCTCCCCCCCACATTGACCGCCTCGCCACCCGCAACTGCTAATACAAACTCTGTCCGGTGGCTGCTGCTGTTTCTATTCAGCAGCAGCAGCCCGTACATAAAGAAAACAAACAAAAAAAAACAACCTCCTAAAACGCACCTCCGTGGAGAACCATCTCACATTGGCTGACATCTCTGCAGCCGCTCCTCCTCTCCCCTCAACGTCAGTACCCCTGCCGGAAGACCCCGGAGAAACGCCGAGACGTCAGAGGGGAGAGGAGGAGCGCATGCTGAGACTTCAGCCAATGTGAGATGCTGCTCAACGGAGGTGCGTTTTAGGAGGATTTTTTTGTTTGTTTTCTTTATGTACGGGCTGCTGCTGAATAGCAGAAGCAGCAGCCGCCGGACACAGTTTGTATTAGCGGTTGCGGGTGGCGAGGGGGGGAGGGGCTTGGTGATGTGCCACGGTGGGGGGGGGGGGGGTTGGGTGATGCGTGAAGGGTGGACAAGGGGCTTTCTTTGGGTGCTGCGCCGGCTGGGGGGGGAAGGGGGGTCTCGCTGGACATGGGTGGCTGGAAGGAAGCAGGGGGAGGGGAGGGTTGCTGCACATGGGTGGCTGCAGGGGGGGCAGGGGAGAGAGGAGGGACGCTGCACATGCGTGCCTGCAGGGGGACAGGAGGGATGCTGAGGGGGGGGGGCCTGAGACCACATGGGTGGCTGCAGGGGGAGCAGGGGAGACAGGAAGGACGCAGCAGGGGGAGAGGAGGGTTGATGGGCATGGGTGGCTGCAGGGGGATGCTGGACATGGGTGGCTGCAGGGGGAACACGGGGAGAGAAGGGTCGCTGCACATGCCTGGCTGCAAGGGGGCAGGGGAGAGGGAGGGGTGAGGGGGTTCCTCACACCACACACGCAGTCACTCATTCTCTGTCTGCCACATACACTCTCACTCACACACTCACTGTCTTTGTCCCTCTCTCTCACAGTGTCACACAGAAACACAAACACTGTCTCTCACACAAACACATACACTCTGTCTCTCTCTCTCTCACATTCTCTCTCTGACACACACGCTCCCATCTCTCACACACGCTCTTTCTGAAACATATACTCCAAGGAAAACCTTGCTAGCGCCCATTTCATTTCTAACAGAAACGGGCCTTTTTTACTAGTAATCAATAACAGGAACTCCAACACATCATTACTTACTAGAGAATCTGGTTTTTTGAATTTATCGAATTGTTTAATCAGTCTGTTTTCTGATTTATTGAATTGATTTTATCCACTATGTTACACATGTTCTTTATGTAACCAATGGTTTTATCTACTCTTGATGGACGATTGTTAGGATGTATTATTGTAAGCCACATTGTGTTTGCAAATAGGTGGGAAAATGTGGGATACAAATGCAACAAATAAATAAATAATAAATAAATGATAACATCAAGACTGGACTACTACAATGCACTATACAATGGTCTGGCGACAAAGGGCCTGCATCAGCTCCAGTTGATTCAGAATGCAGCAAAAAGACTCAGAGAAGGTTGCAAGTGACATGACCACTTTTGTGAAGCGGGACCACATCTGCTCATCTCCAATCTTATGTAACATCTCCTGTCTCCAAGGATCTGTTAAATAAATCTTTAAGAGGTCCCAGCAGGATCCCTCTATGTTACCTCAATAACGCGGACACATCATCCCCAGGGATACCTGAATGCGGAGTCCCCCAAGGATCCCCCCATCACCAACTCTCTTCAACCTAATGATGATACCACTAGCCAAACTCCTAGCCGATCAAAACTTCAATCCCTATATATATGCAGATGATGTCACGATCTCCATCCCATTCAAGCAGGATCTAAACGAAATCACCAACGAGATCAATCAAAGCCTCCAAACCATGCACTCCTGGGCTGATGCGTTCAAATTGAAACTCAATGCAGAGAAAACACAATGCCTTGTACTAACCTCACAACACAACAAAAACATCTACTCCAAAATAACCACACCATACTGTTCTCTTCCTGTTGCGCAAAACCTAAAAATTCTTGGAGTGACTATCAACCGAAACCTCACACTTGATACTCATGTGAAGCATACAACGAAGAGAATGTTCCACTCAATGTGGAAACTCAAAAGAGTAAAATCTTTCTTCCCGAGACATATCTTCCGCACCTTGGTACAGTCAATGGTGATAAGTCACTTGGACTACTGCAATGCACTATATGCTGGCTGCAAAGAACAAACTATCAAAAAAACTCCAAACAGCCCAGAACACAGCCGCCAGACTCATATTTGGAAAAAATAAATATGAAAGTGCTAAACCCCTAAGAGAGAAACTCCACTGGCTCCCACTCAAAGAACGTGTCGAGTTCAAGATCTGCACTATAGTACAAAAAATTATACACGCAGATGCTCCAAGCTACATGCTAAACCTTGTGGACCTGCCTCCCAGAAATGCTGTAAGATCATCCCGCAAATATCTCAATCTGCACTTCCCCAGCTGCAAAGGACTGAAATACAAACTGACACACGCTACTACCTTCTCCTACTTGAGCGGGCAGCTGTGGAATGCTCTACCTACAGACCTGAAAGCTATTGATGATTTAAATAACTTTCGCAAATCTCTGAAAACTCATCTCTTCCAAAAGGCCTACAAGGAAAATACATAGCCTACAAACTACCTCAACAAATCACACAATCACTACAGCTCACCTTTAACTTACCTAACACTTCCTGTCTATCCTCTCTTACCGAATCTTTAAACAATAAGAATTATACTTGTTATCATGAAATGAATATGCTTATCTTCTCTTACCAACATTCAAACTTTACAAATTGTACCTGTTATTACGAAATGATTATGTCATAACCACACTCTGTAAGCCACTTTGAGCCTACAAATAGGTGGGAAAAAGTGGGATACAAATGCAATAAATAAATAAATAAATGTATCCCATTCGGCTTCATGGCTTTGTCTACTTTCATTTTTTCAAGTTGTTCATAAAACTTTCTTCTGTGAATGGTGGGTGTGATATCTACTCCATTCTCATATATACCCTTGGCAGCCAACCACGGTCCTTCTCCAGGATTTTCCTCCATGAACACAGCAGCACATCTACTTTTTTTCTCATTACTCTTCATATAGTGGCAGCTGGCCACTTTGAGTCTTACAATTTTAGCCTTCCTCCAACTTATCTGAAAAAAGTCTTGTTGCCGCTACATTTTTAGCCATTCTTTCGCTAACTTCTTCGTTTCTGTGAGTTTTACCTAGTAATCTTGTCTGTGTTCCTCTTGTGTGTTCTTCTGTATTTCTTGAATGCTGCCTCTTTTGCCTGTACTTTTTTAACCACTACTTTGGAGAATCATATGTTTCCTTTTTCTTTTCTTTACATCAAGATCTGTTGCCATATTAATAGCTGCTTTCAGCTTGGACCATTGTCCTTCTATTTCACCTATGTCTACCCATCCTATCAGCTGTTTCTTTAGATACACCTGTAGCAGGTATTCTCCGAGGACAGCAGGCTATTCATTCTCACATGTGGGCAATGTAATCCTCGTTGCCCTGTGTGGAGCATTAAAAAGCTAATATTGCTTTAAAAGCACATACAGCGTCCCCACCATGTATGCACAAGTGCCTTCCTGCCTGTTGCGAGAGCGCAGGACCAGCAGTACAATACTATAGCATAGAATCAACTCCATCGCCCAGTGCGGAGCATTAAAAAGCTAATATTGCTTTAAAAGCACGCGCAGCATCCCCACCACACATGCGGAAGTGCCTTTCTGCCTGTTGCGAGAGTGCGGGACCAGCAGTACAATACTATAGCATAGAATGAACTTCAAGGGGAGGAGGGAGGGTATGTGAGAATGAAAGGCCTCCTGTCCTTGGAGAATACTTGCTTCAGGTAAGTATCTTCACTTTCTCCGAGAACAAGCGGGCCAAATTCTTACTTTTGGAAATCCTTGGCTACCAGGCTCACCAAAAACAACCACCATAGGTCAATTGGACCTTGCAACAGCAAGGGCAAAATAGTAATTAACCAGAAACTATATACAACTGTGTGAGAGTGCAGCCTGGAACAGAACAAAACAGGTGTGGGTGTGTGTGTGTGCGTGGAGTTGGATTCTAAACTCCAAACAAATATTGCAGAACTGTCTGCCCAAACTGACTATCAGGTTGGGTAGCCTGCTCAAGGCAGTAATGAGATGTGAATGTGTGGACTGAAGACCACGTTGCAGCCTTGCATATTTCTTCAATGAAGGTTGACCTCTAGTGGGCTACCGACGTCAACATGACTAACATTATAAGCCTTAACATGATCCTCAAGAGTCAGCCCAGCTTGAGCAGAAGTGAATGAAATACAACCTGTCAGCTGTGTATTTCCTGATAGCAACCCCCATCCTGTTGGGATCAAAAGAAACAAAACGCTGGGTGGACTGTCTGTAGGATGTAGTCCGCTCCAAGTAAAAGGCCAATGCTCATTTGCAGTCCAAAGTGTGCAGTGCAGTTTTGCCAAGATGGGCATGAGATCTGGGAAAAAATGTTGAAAGAACAATTGACTGGTTTAGATGGAACTCTGACACAACCTTAGGCAGACACTTAAGGTGCACGCAAAGAATTACTCTGTTGTGATGAAATTTAGTGTAAGGTGGATCCGCCACTATGGCCTGAAGCTCACTGACCCTGCAAGTTGAAGTAACAGCCACCAAAAACAAGACTTTCCAGGTCAAGTACTTCAGATGACAGGAATTGAGTGGCTCAAGACGACGAAGTTGAGGTCCCATGACACAGGCAGAGGTTTGACAGGGGGCTATGTAAAAAGCAAACCTCTCATGAAGCAAACAACTAGAGGCTGTCCAGAGATGGACTTATCCCTTACACGGTAATGGTAAGCACTAATCGCAATAAGGTGAACCTTTACAGAGTTGGTTTTGAGATCAGACTCTGAGAGGTATAGAAGGTATTCAAAGCAGGGTCTGTGTAGGGCATGGAAAGGGATCTAGGGCCTTGCCCTCACACCAAACGGCAAACCTCCTCCATTTGAAAGAGTAACACTTTTTAGTGGAATCTTTCCTGGAAGTCAGTAAGACCTTGGAGACACCTTCAGGAAAACGCAAGGAAGCAAATTCTAAGCTCTCAACATCCAGGCTGTGAGGGCCAGAGACTGGAGGTTGGAATGTAGACGAGGTCCCTCATTCTGCACGATGAGAATCGGAAAACAGGTTCTTTAGAGGACAACTCCAGAAGAAGCGGGAAGCAGATCTGCCTGGGCGAGTATAGAGCAATCAGGATCATGGTTCTACAGTCTTGCTTGAGTTTCAGAAAAGTCATTCCCACAAGGAGGATGAAAAGACACACACACAGAAGACTGGTACCCCAATGAAGGAGGAAGGCATCTGATGGTAGCCAGTTGTGGGCTTGGAGCAGTACCAAGGGACTTTGTGATTGAAATGTGTGGCAAAGAGGTCCACAGAGGGGGTGCCCCACACTTGGAAAATCTTGTGGGGAACACCCAAGCTGAGGGACCACTCACTCAAGTGAGCTCCCCAGCTCACAGGGGAATACATTCATCGTCAGCACCTTTTCAGGCTGAGGAATTTGGAATGGATGTCCTACAGTCAAATTGGATCGAACATAGAGGCCTGATACATCTTCTGCCCAAAAGAATCCATGGTTCTAGCTTCTCTGCCAGCGGGCGCTGAAACACAATCCCTAGAACTCCTGGCTCTTTTGCGCGCAATTCCAAGCAGTGATGAGGCAACTGGGGCCTATCAAACCCAGAGGAGCTCTGGATCCAGTACACTGTGTATATTCTTAGGGAGGACAGGGACCGACAGTGTGGACTCCTAGTTCACCTGAATATCCCACAGGATCTTGTGAAGTGGGACCATCACAGCCTCTCTAGGACAGGAATCGTAGTCCAGGACCTTGAACATCTCAGCCCTGGGCTTGTCCTCTGTCTCTAAACAAATTGGAATGGCCACTTTCCTGAAAAAATATGGAAAGCAAAGGCTCTCAGGTGGAGATTTTCCTTCTTTCCTCAGGAGGGGAGGGATCATATGGGATACCATAGGACTCTTCCTCTGAGCGTGGATCCTCATCAGATTCTCATGAGTGCTCCTCATCGGTGTCGGCAAAGAACTCCTTACGGGAGGGCAAAGACCGAACCTGCCTTGATATAAGGAGGAACCATGGTCTTGAGATGGGCAACAAGGTGTCTGCTCCACGCTCGACTTTAGCTCATATCACCCACTTGGACATTTGAAACACTATCCATTTGTGAGCTCTAGATCCATCAACACCCCTTCCCTTGGGGGTTCCATTTGTCTGAGCAGAGCACTTTGGCAGGCATCCAAGATCCCTCTGCTTTACAGTTCTGCAGATAGGATGTTAAAAACCTCTGTCCAACAGGCTATAAGATCTTTTTATCATCAAGTAAAGGGAAAAAGGGTGGAGGTATAGGTGTCATCGACAAGGATTTTTTTAAGGTGGATATTTTAGAGTCGTTAAGTTTGCCATTTTCAGATATATTTACATATAAAGTAGTTGATAATACATTATTGGGCCCTCTACAAATCAATTTTGTTTTACTATCCTCCAGGTAAATAGTTTTTAGTTAAAGATGATTTTTATGATTTAGTGATTAGGAATGCACTGAATTCAGAGAACAATCCAATATTAGGAGATGTAAATTTACATTTAGAATCCCTTAATGATCCTAAGGTACATGATCTTAACACTTTTTTTTAGAGAATTTAGAGTTATAATTACCATTAATACAAGCAATCCATGAAAAGGGCAACCAGTTAGATCTTATTGCCTAATAATTCAAGTAACAGTTTTTTTCTGACTGTGTATGTTCACCTACTCTATGGTACAGTCATTATTTGCTCCAATTTATTGTTAATCGGAAAGAACTAGAATCAAGAAAGAAGTCTAAGCCTTTCCACATAGGGAAGTCGTCCCATTCCCTTTTATCATTTTTGTCGCCCTTCTCTGCACCTTTTTTTAATTCCACTATATCTTTTTTGAGATGCGGCGACCAGAATTGAACATAATATTTGCGGTGCGGTTGCACCACGGAGCGATACAAAAGCATTATAACATCCTCATTTTTGTTTTCCATTCCTTTCCTAACAATACCTAACATTCTATTTGCTTTCTTAGCCGCCGCCGCAAACTGAGCAGAAGGTTTCAACGTATCATCGATGACGACACCTAGATCCCTTTCTTGGTCCGTGACTCCTAATGTGGAACCTTGCATGACGTAGCTATAATTCGGGTTCCTCTTTCCCACATGCATCACTTTGCACTTGCTCACATTCGTCATCTGCCATTTAGATGCCCAGTCTCCCAGTCTTGCAAGGTCCTCTTGTAATTTTTCACAATCCTCCCACGATTTAACGACTTTGAATAACTTTGAGTCATCAGCAAATTTAATTACTCACTAGTTACTCCCATCTCTAGGTCATTTATAAATATGTTAAAAAGCAGTAGTCCCAGCACAAGACCCCTGGGGAACCCCACTAACTACCCTTCTCCATTGAGAATACTGACCATTTAACCCTACTCTCTGTTTTCTATCTTTTAACCCGTTTTTAATCCACAATAGGACACTACCTCCTATCCTACGATTCTCCAATTTCTTCTGGAGTCTTTCATGAGGTACTTTGTCAAACACCTTCTGAAAATCCAGGTACACAGTATCAACCGGCTCACCTTTATCCACATGTTTGTTCATCCCTTCAAAGAAATGTAATAGACTGGTGAGGCAAGATTTCCCTTCACTAAATCCATGTTGCCTTTGTCTCATTAATCCATGCTTTTGAATATGCTCTGTAATTTTGTTCTTTACAATAGTCTCTACCATTTTGCCTGGCACCAACGTAAGACTCACCGGTCTATAATTTCTCGGATCTCCTTTGGAAGGTAAAATTATGTATCATACCTGATAATTTTCTTTCCATTAATCATAGCTGATCAATCCATAGACTGGTGGGTTGTGTCCATCTACCAGCAGGTGGAGATAGAGAGCAAACTTTTGCCTCCCTATATGTGGTCATGTGCTGCCGGAAACTCCTCAGTATGTCGATATCAAAGCTCCATCCGCAGGACTCAGCACTTAGAGAATTACACCCACAAAGGGACACTCTGCCCAGCTCACCACCGCCGAAACGGGGGGGGGAATTAACCCAGCTCATCCCCACACAAGTGGGGGAGGGGAATCCGTCCAGCTCATCCCCGCGGAGCGGGGGGAGGGACACCACACCCGCCGATGCGGGGGGATCTGGCTTATCCTGCAACCGCAACCGCGGGAGGAGCTGACTGACCCTAACACCCGCCGAAGCGGGAGGGGTACAAAACTGCCCTACAGCCGCACGAAGCGGGAGGGAGTGCCGGCAGAATTTAAGTCTCAATCCAGCCCGTAAAACGGAGGGGAGAGGAATGCAGCAGCTCACTGTAACACAAACTCGTCTCAACTCTTGAAGAATCCAAGTGAAAAAACTTGAACACGAAGTCCTCCTGAAGGAACTGACGACTAAACTTGAACCTAAAATTCAACCAGAATATAAACAGTACAGATATCTGGGAGGGGCTATGGATTGATCAGCTATGATTAATGGAAAGAAAATTATCAGGTATGATACATAATTTTACCTTCCATATCATCATGCTGATCAATCCATAGACTGGTGGGATGTACCGAAGCAGTACTCACCCAGGGCGGGACATTGAAATCCCTGACCTCAACACTGAAGCTCCAAACCGGGCCTCCGCCCGAGCAGCCACAGTCAAGCGGTAATGCTTGGAGAATGTATGGGCCGATGCCCAAGTTGCCGCCTTGCATATCTCTGCCAAGGAGACGGACCCGGCCTCTGCCATCGAGGCCGCCTGAGCTCTAGTGGAGTGAGCCTTCAGCTGGATAGGCGGCACCTTCCCTGTAGCCACCTATGCCACTGCCATGGCTTCCTTGACCCATCTTGCCACTGTAGGCTTAGCAGCCTGCAGACCCTTACGAGGACCTGCAAACAGGACAAACAGATGATCCGATTTCCGGAACCATTGGTCACTTCCAAGTATCTGATGATGACCCGTCTCACATCCAGATATTCAAGAGCAGAATACTCTTCTGGGTAGTCCTCCCTACGAAAGGAAGGGAGACAGAGCTGCTGACTCACATGGAAGCGAGAAACAATCTTGGGTAGGAAGGACGGCACTGTGCGAATAGTCACTCCTGCCTCAGTGAACTGCAGAAAAGGCTCTCGACAAGAGAGTGCCTGGAGCTCGGAAACTCTTCTGGCTGAAGTGATAGCCACCAAAAAGACTGCTTTCAACGTCAGGTCTTTCAGAGATGCCCTCGACAAGGGTTCAAAAGGCGGCTTTTGCAAGGCTCTTAGCATCACGCAGGCACCACTGAGTGCAGAGGAGGGTGCAGGTGATTAACTCCCTTGAGGAAACGCACCACATCCAGCTGCGAAGCCAAGGAAGCACCCTTCAGGCGGCCCCTGAAGCAAGCCAGGGCCGCTACCTGGACTTTCAGGGAACTGAGCGACAGGCCTTTCTCCAGACCTTCTTGCAGGAACGCCAGCACTGAAGAAATTGGAGCAGTAAATGGAGAAAATGAACCTGCTTCACACCACGCTGCAAAGGTACGCCAAACCCTGGCGTAAGCAGTAGAAGTAGAGCGCTACCTCGCTCTCAGCAGAGTGGCGATGACCTTGTCGGAGAAGCCCTTCTTCCTCAGACTCTGCCGCTCAATAGCCAGGCCGTAAGACCAAAGGGGGAGGAATCCTCCATCACCACGGGACCCTGCTCCACTGGCAGTCGCAGAGGTTCGTCCACTGAGAGCCTGATCAAGTCCGCATACCAGGGACGTCTGGGCCAATCCGGACCCACCAGGATTATCCGGCCCGGATGCTTTGCCACCCGGTCTAGCACCCTGCCCAACATGGGCCAGGGCGGGAACACATAGAGAATCTCTTGTGTCGGCCACTGTTGGAGAAGAGCATCTCTCCCAGGGATCGAGGGTCCCGTCCTCTGCTGAAAAAGCGCGGCAGTTGGCAATTGGCCGATGACGCCATCAGATCTAGGCTCGGCTGGCCCCAGCGCTTCGTGATGTCCAAGAACGCCTGAGCAGATAGCTGCCACTCTCCGGGCTCCAAGGTATGGCGACTGAGAAAGTCCGCCTTGACATTCATGACCCCGGCAATGTGGGCCGCTGACAGCTGTTCCAGGTTCGCTTCTGCCCACTGGCATAGATTCATGGCCTCCTTGGCTAGAGGGGCGCTCTTGGTACCTCCCTGGCGGTTGACATAGGCCACAGCCGTGGCATTGTCCGACAGGACCCGTACAGGCTTCAACGCCAGTACCGGGATGAACTCCAAAAGCGCCAACCGAATGGCTCTGAGTTCCAGGAGGTTGATAGACCACTTTGCCTCTGCAGGAGACCAGAGCCCCTGCGCTGTCCTTCCCAAGCAGTGGGCTCCCCAGCCCGACAAAGAGGCGTCCGTCGTGACGACAATCCACTCCGGGGTCACCAGAGGCATTCCTGCAGACAACTTGTCTGTCTGCATCCACCAGCTCAGCGCCTTGCGCACTGCTGGGTCCAAGGGAAGGCGCACAGCATAATCCTCCGACATCGGAGTCCAGCGCTGCAGCAGAGAGTGTTGTAGTGGTCTCATATGAGCCCTGGCCCAGGGCACTACTTCCATCGTGGCCGTCATAGCCCAACAGCTGCACATAGTCCCAAGCCCGAAGAGGAGAGGCTACTAGGAACTGGTCCATCTGAGCCTGAAGCTTGACAATCCGATTGTCTGGCAGGAACACTCTGCCCACTTGGGTGTCGAATCGAACTCCCAGATACTCCAGGGACTGAGTCGGGCGCAGCTGGCTTTTCTCCCAGTTGATGATCCACCCCAGGGAGCTCAAAAGAGCAACCACCCGGTTCACAGCTTTGCCGCACTCTGCATAAGAGGGGGCTCGGATCAACCAGTCGTCCAGATAAGGATGGACTTGTACTCCTTCCTTCCTCAGGAAGGCCGCGATGACCACAATTACTTTGGAGAAGGTCCGCGGAGCAGTAGCCAACCCGAACGGGAGGGCTCTGAACTGGAAGTGTCGGCCCAGTACTGCAAAACGCAGAAAGCGTTGATGAGGAGGCCAGATGGGAATATGCAAGTCCGCTTCCTTGATGTCCAAGGATGCCAGGAACTCTCCTGCCTTCACTGCCGCTATAACAGAGCGGAGGGTCTCCATGCGAAAGTGCCTGATTGACCCCTTTGAGGTCGAGGATAGGCCGTACAGAACCTCCTTTCTTTGGTACCACAAAGTAAATGGAGTAACGTCCCTTGCCAAGCTGATTTTCTGGCACCGGAACGACCGCACCCAGGCGGATCAGATTGTCCAAGGTCTGCTGCACTGCCACAGCTTTGACCGGAGACTTGCAGGGAGAGAGTACAAACCCGTCTCTTAAGGGTCGGCAGAACTCTAGCTTGTAGCCGTCTCTGATGACTTCCAGCACCCAAGCGTCTGAAGTGATTGTGGTCCACTCGTCCAGAACCGAGGACAGCCGTCCTCCAATCTGCACTGGAGCGTGGACCAAGGCCCCGTCATTGGGTACAAGACCCTACGGGAAAACCGGAGGGAGCACCTCCGGGACGGCGGTCTCTGCGAAAGGAATGCTGCTTGGGGGAGAAGTTCCTCTTGAAGGAAGAGGGGGCAGAGGAGCCTGACCTGCCCGGGCGGTACCGACGGGCTTCCTGAAACCGTCCTCTGGAGGTACCGGGGCGAGCACTAGCCCGAGCCCTGACCTCTGGTAACTTCTTGCCCTTAGACGTGCCGAAATCGGTCACAATTTTGTCCAGCTCGACCCCAAAGAGCAGCTTGCCTTTAAAAGGCAATCTAGCCAGGCGGGATTTAGAGGCGTGGTCAGCAGACCTATGCTTCAGCCAAAGCCACCGCCGCGCAGAGATTGTCTGAGCCATGCCTTTAGCTGAGGCCCTCAAGACATCATACAGCAAGTCTGCCAAAAAGGCTAAGCCCGATTCCAGGGCCAGCCAATCAGCCCTCAAGGAATGATCCGAGGGGGAAGCCCGCTGCACCATAGACAGGCACGCCCTGGCCACATAGGAGCCGCAAACCGAGGCCTGCAAACTTAAAGCAGCCGCCTCAAAGGACGACCTTAAGGCCGCCTCCAATCTTCTGTCTTGGGCGTCCTTTAGGGCCATGCCACCTTCCACCGGCAACGCCGTTTTCTTAGTCACCGCAGTGATTAAAGAATCCACGGTAGGCCACAGATAGGCCTCACGTTCACTTTCAGGCAAAGGATAGAGGCGGGACATAGCCCTAGCCACTTTAAGGCTCGCTTCCGGGACATCCCATTGAGCCGAAATTAAGGTGTGCATGGCATCATGCACGTGGAAGGTTCTATGCGGGCGCTTCGTCCCCAGCATAATGGCAGAGCCAACAGGGGCTGAGGGAGAGACGTCCTCCGGAGAGGAAATCTTCAAAATGCCCATGGCCTGCATTAACAGGTTGGGCAAATCCTCTGAGCTAAAGAGCCGCGCTGCAGAGGGGTCATCCGCTCCATCCGAGCGGGGATCCGTCTCCTCCAAGGAATCCGCAAAGGACCGTTGGGAGAACTCAGATACGCTGCCCTCATCTACATCGGAGGAGACAAAGTCCTCCAAGGCCTGGGAATCAACCCGAGGGCGTTTACCTCCGGGGCCTCAACCTCTTTACCAGACGAGGGAGCAGGGGCAGCGTTTTGCATAAGGGAGGCCTGATGCAGCAGCAAAACAAACTCGGGGGAGAAAACCCCCCAGACTGGTGCACTTCCGCAGCCTGGGCTACAGCCCTAGACGCACCCTCAACCGGCGCTCGCAAGAGCGGGGGAGAGACATGCTGCGCATCCAAGATGGCGTCCGGCGCGACACTCCGCGAAGGAGCCGCGCGGGAAAAAAACGGCGCTTAACTTTAGCCGCTTTTGTGCCGTCGCCCAAATTAAGGGCGTTCATGGCATCAATGTCTCCCACCTCAAGGGCGGCCCAAGAAGAAGCCGTCCGAGCCGCGTGGCCGGCCAATATGGCGGAGGCGAGCCGCGGGGGATGGGCGTTTATGGCGGGAAAAAACCGCCACAACCGAAGGAAGGACCGGGACACTCATCGGTCACGAAACTGTCACCCAACAAGGGCGATCAGACTTTAAGACCCCCGCATCCCCTCTAGAAGCGCACACGCGATCCAGGGAGCGACTCTTTGCGCCCTCGCCCTCCGACGCCATAGGCCACGTGGAGACCAATCTGGGAACCCCCTGCCCGCTATAAAAGGTAAAAATTACCTGCTTTCCGCTCCGAGCTGTAACGACCTGGTGTCCCAGTGAGTAGCTGCAATAAACGTTTAAATAAACGTCGAAATAAACGCCTTTAAGGACGTTCAAAATTTTTTTTTTTTTTTTTTCAACGGAGCCAGCGGGAGGGGGGAGAAAAGGAGGGACCTGGCGCCACCAGGTTTGCACTTGCTCAAGAAGAGCCCTCAACCCCAGGCACTCAACAAAACCTAAAAATTAGGCTTGGAGGCCTAGCCAGAGCTGCTGCTGTGTGTGACCACCACCTGCTGAGATAGAGAACATACTGGGGAGTTTCCGGCAGCACATGACCACATATAGGGAGGCAAAAGTTTGCTCTCTATCTCCACCTGCTGGTAGATGGACACAACCCACCAGTCTATGGATTGATCAGCATGATGATATGGAACCTTTGTTAAAATTCGGCGTTATGTTGGCCACCCTCCAACCTTTCGGTACCACGCTCGATTTTAAGGATAAATTACATATTACTAACAATAGTTCTGCAAGTTCATTTTTCAATTCTATCAGTACTCTGGGATGAATACCATCCGGTCCAGGAGATTTGCTACTCTTCAATTTGTCAAATTGCCCCATTACATCCTCTAGGTCTATAGAGATTTCATTCAGTTTCTCCGACTCGTCAGCTTGGTTCAAATACCATTTCTGGCGCCGGTATCTATGTCTCCCAAATCTTCTTCGGTGAAGGCCGAAGGAAAGAATTCATTTAATCTCTCCGCTACGGGTTTGTCTTCCCTGATCGCCCCTTTTTTACACCTTAGTCATCTAGCAGTCCAACTGATTCTTTTGCCGGCTTCCTGCTTTTAATATACCTAAAAAAAATGTTTTACTATGTGTTTTTGCCTCCAATGCAATCCTTTTTTCAAAGTCCCTCTTTGCCTTCCTTATCAGCGCTTTGCATTTGACTTGACATTCCTTATGCTACAACCCCAAAGTTACCCCCCTACCAGACTAACCTCCTTAGTAGTGGAGTTCAGGTGAAAGTGCCCCCCACCACCACTGCAACAAAACCCTCTCCCACCCTTTTGGGCCTACCTTAATAGGATTGGTGGTGGTTAGTGGTGCTGGTACCTAAATCCAAAACCTCATGCTACTACTGCTAGGGATCATGTTTCTGTATAGTTGGGTTGTGAAGTAACTTAAAGAGGGGGGGGGGGGGGAACCCTATATCACTAATGTTTTTGGCTGGTGCCAATCCTTGTGCAATGTAGACCAGGAGTATCAGGTTGCAGTTTAGCATCCCAATGCTCCAGAGCTGCTGGACTAATGCTGCTTGTGAGGTGGCTCACAAGCAGCACTGCTTCTTTACCACAGAAATCAGCAAAACTGCAGTACAGAGACACTGCAGGATGACGACTCCAGCAGTAATCAAGGTATGGTAAAGGCTTGCCTTTTACCACACTTTGACAATTTCCCTCCTTTAAAATGTATTTCATTTTTTAAGATGCACTTTCATTATCCCATTCCATTTTTTTTAAGCAATTAAAGAAAATACAATTAAAACGCATTTGCCTTCTATGACAGTGGTTCCCAAACTTGGTCCTGGAGGCACCCCAACCATTCAGGTTTTCAGAATACCCATAATGATTATTCATGAGAGATTTGCATGCAGTGGAGGCAATGCATACAAATCTCTCTTATGAATATTCATTGTGGATATCCTGAAAACCTGACTAACTGGGGTGCCTCCAGGATCAGGTTTGGGAACCACTGTTCTATGCATTTCCCACTGGTGTGCATGTCTATTTACATAAACTGTGCTTCTGGACATTATCTTACTGTTAAAAGCATATAGGTTGTGTATCAAGTATATGCATCATGTCTGTGGCAGACAGATGGGGGGTGTTCTTTGAGTGGTGGGAGTGGATCTATATATATCTACTTCCTTATACTAGTTGTTATGGAAACATGATGTTTCCTGCTGAGACTAACAGGAAGATTTAATTTAATAATTTACATAGTGCCTCTGTAGAAGGCTGCAATAATGTTTCTCAAGCTGGCCCTGGAGTACTCCATTTTTTTCAAGTCTGATTTTTGGGATAACCACCATGAATATTTGCATACAATACCTTCACTGCATGCAGATCTCTCTCATGCATATTTATGGTGGTTAATTCGAAAATCAGACTGGTTAGGTTGTACGCCAAGACCAACTTGAGAAAATGTGATGCTCCACAGTAAACATGAGTAACTTACAGCAGCATCATACAAAATAAAATGAAAATAATCTATAACATACCGAATTTGTATTGACAGAATAAGAAAATGGAAAAGGAAATGCAGTTTTATGCCTTATAACAGGCTAGTGGTGTCCTCTATATTCCTCAAAGCTAACCCAATGGCACTAACTATTGGAAGAATGAAACCAAATAAAATAAAAATCACAGTCTCTCTAAAACAGAGTTGAAATTTCCTTCTCAGTTCCCTTTGGAAGTTAATTATAGACACTCACCCAGTGGTTCCCAAACCTGGTCCTGGAGGCACCCCAGTCAGTCAGTTATTCAGTATATTCACAATGAATATTCATGAGATAGATCTGCATACAGTGGCGCTAGTGCATGCAAATCTCTCTCATGAATATTCGTTGTAAGTATCCTGAAAACATGACTGGCTGGGGTGCCTCCAGGACCAGGTTTGGGAACCACTGCTCTAACCCTTTGCCCTGCCCTTCAATAAATGACTCTCATTACCTGTCTGAAATAAGCTGTGGTAAAATTGCCCCCCTCGATGGCCATGTCACCCAGCATCCGTTTTTGATTGGCTTTCTTCAGGATGTTCTCCTCCACTGTCCTTTCACTGATCAGCCTGTAGGGAGGTGAATATCTTACTCTTAAATTATTACATAAATAGAATTTTAAATAGAAGCGAGTAGAAAAGATCAGCAGCTTTAAAAACTAATATGAGAATTGTAAAATTAACACACAAAATTGTATGCTGATGTAAATTAGAATTGCAAAACCATTTTGTAGACCTTACTGTTCACAACTGTGCTGCAAATGAATTAAATGTGATTTAAATCTCTCAGCACATACTCTTTCTACAACCCTCTCTTGTACAGACCTGTAAATGTGCACATCTCTAGTCTGTCCAATACGATGACAGCGATCTTGTGCCTGGGCATCCATAGTAGGGTTCCAGTCACTGTCATAGAATATCACAGTATCGGCACCTGTCAGGTTGACGCCTACACCACCACTGCGTGTGGATAGAATGAAGCAGAAGATACGTTTGTCCGCATTGAAGCGCTCCATGAGAGCCTAGGAAAATTAAAGGGGGAGGGGGGTTGTGAAATAGCTGTTAATTATTACATTAAAACCTATAACAAATATTTCAGATTTTCTCAAAACTAGACCAGTCAGGTATGACCTACAGTACATTTACTAACATGTCAAGTTCCAATACTATCCATTTCTTCTTAGAGCTTCCTTTTCAATTACAATGCTGGGAAATAAAATGAAGATTTGAGAAGTTTCTGGTGCCTTGTCTTGGAATAAACTTCAATCACCAGGAAAAGTAATGGATCTACCAATGACAGGTTTAACAACTTCTGGAAATCAATGCTGTTGGGTTCTGCTTCAGTCATGTTTCAGGAAGCAAGTGAAAGCTTGGCTCTTTTCCCAAGCCTTTAATACAATTGGCAACTATCCCTCAAACCACACCTGAACTAGCTTGCTGCACAGATCCTCATATTTTATTCAACTGTGCATATAATTTGCCTTCAGTTTAGCCACCCAAGTATTATCCCAATGACTTTATACTACCCATCTTGTCCCATCTATATATCTCAACTCGTCTACTTTGCTACCTCTTACGACTTTTCATTGTACTGTACGAACCGCGCTAGCATCACTTGTTATTTGAATGTTCTAATGTGTGCCTCTTAAGGTGTTTCATCTTTATTGTGAATATCATATCTACTCTATATGAATGTTCATCCATACAGCCTATTATGGAATCATTCATACTCTGTGACATTTATATTTCTTTTAAATGTTCATATTTCTGATACTATGGGACTCATTTTCAAAGCACTTAGACTTACAAAGTTCCACAGGTTACTATGGAACTTTGTAAGTCTAAGTGCTTTGAAAATACACCTCCATATCATTCAGTTTGCCAACAATATGGAATGAATTGCCAAGATATCTTAAAAATGAACGACATACACTAACATTTAAATGCCAGCTGAAAATACATTTGTTATGCCTGGCATATCAAGCATCAGATGATGCTACGTTTTTGATTTATTTAGATTCTGCTCACACCTTTTTCACTAGTACTTCAAGGTGAGTTACATTGAGGTACACTGAATATTTCTCTGTCCCAGGAGGGCTCACAATCTAAGTTTGTACCTGAGGCAATGGAGGGTTAAGTGACTTGCCCAAGATCACAAGGAGCAGCAGTGGGATTTGTCCTTGATTTTCACCTTGCATTACTTAAATGGCCTGGATGTTATATTCTGGTATAACTGTGTATTATTGTGTATTTACAAGATTTTATGTATTAATATATGATATGATTTTATGTATGTATTTTTGTAAGCCTTAAGCCGCCTTGGACAAAGGCAGATTAAAAATCATAAATCCAATCCAATCTCCAAGTTTATCTCATTTATGTCTATATTTGATCATTTTACTATTATGCTGTAAATATTGTGTCAAGCTGTACAACACTTTGGGTGAATCTCTTCATAAAGATGGTTAATAAATTCCAATAAATTAACTATTTTGCTAAAAATCTCATAAAAATCACCTATGTACATGAAATCAAGAAGAAATGTTTCAAAATTTCGGGTTAGCGTGTCTGTGGATATGGCCTCATCCTTTTAGCAAAAGGTTAAAACAATAACTATCACATCTATAGCGCACTGGTTTTAATGGGGGCAATTTTGAAAGCTATCAGTAATGATTCTGCAGGTACATTTCCCCTTGAAAATGGCATGTATAAATTTGACAGCATAATCTATGATCCAACTTAAATATGCCTCCAGAAACACCTAGACCAAATGTACTATAGCTAAAAGTATGTGCAATGTAAATCTTGTATGTACCTGGAAAGGGGTTGGATACTCTCCAAAAGACAATTGAACTTAAGTAAAAATGTTTTTTTTTTTTTTTATTATTATTCTTTATTAATTTCAAATTATACACCAAGTATTACACTGGTAAAGAAAAGGTACATTTGTCCATAATTTTTAAAAGAAATATTTAAAAAAAAATATATATATATAATGAATCCTGACAAGTACACACTAGTCCTCAAATTAGACCAAGATTTACAATAACGGAGAATATAGTACAATTTTACAGAAAATAAAAACCGGTCTGTGGTTTTTCCCTTTTCTATTCAAGCATGTTCTTTTCACTTCAAAGATCTTTTAGCAGTATAAATTCACTAAGTTGTACAGATTCAGAAAAAACATATTTGACCGATTCGATAACCAGACAATGCACTTACAAGGATAAGTAAGAAAAAATGTTGCACCTAGCTGGAGAACTCCTGGTTTCAATAATAAAAACTGTCTGCGTCTTTTTTGAGTCTCCTTAGAGACATCAGGAAATATACATATCTTAAAGCCCATAAATTCTTTTTCTCTATTTTTAAAATATTTCTTCATGACCATAATTTTATCAATAGGAATAGCTAAGGTTACTAACAATGTAGCCGGGGCTACTAAGTCCTCTGTTGGTGTCTCCAAAATCGCTGATACGTCAAGTGGTTCCTCTTGTTGTTGTATAGAGGGCCCAGATTTCGCTTGCTGTAGATAATAAACTTGACTCATAGGTGGAAAATTTTCATTTGTGAATCCTAAAATTTCTTTCATATATCTGGCTAACATTTCTCTTGGAGGAATAGTTACAGCTCTCGGAAAGTTCAGAAGTCTTAAATTGTTTACTCTTTGAGAGTTTTCCAGATTTTCGATTTTTTTCCTCATATTAGTAAAGTCTCTTATCATACTAATTTGTACCTCCTGCGTTTTTTCCACTTGTTGTACCGAGGTCTTAGATTTTCCCTTTAACTCTTTTTTCTCTCTTTCCATTGATTCAACATTTTTTTCTTTTACTCATGACTCCAAGTCCAATATTTGTGGGCACAGTACTTTCCCTAAATTAGCAATCAAGCCCCATAAACTTTCCAGGGTAATCTCCGCTGGTTTATCTTGAAGGAAAATCAAAGTACCTTGTCTTTGTGTCTCCTCGGCCAATGTCTTCTCTGCTTCTGTATTAGCAATAACCGCCAATCTTCCTCCCGCAAGCTGAACACTATTTTCCAGGCTTGAACGAGGGCTCTCAACTCCTTCCGCCCCTCGACTCTCCGTCGATAGGTCATTTCTCCCCAGAAGCTCCGCCGTTGGCCCAATTCCTGGGTACTTCGGAGACGACGCCAAGACCGGAGAGAGAACAGCCTGGGGTTGCGGAGGGGGGTGCTCGTTGGTCAGGACTAAGGGTGACATCATGCACAGACGGCGTCTCAGTTCCTCCGTTTGTCCCGGACGCTGCCAGCGTGCTGCCCTCCAAAATTCCAAAAACCTCCGGTCTCCGCAGATATGCATCTAGAGGGCCGACCTGTGAGGAGGCAAGTCGACCTGGGGGAACAGTGGCTGTTGACTTGCCTCTGCGCTTTGGCATTTCGCAAGAAAAAAATCAGAGCGTGGAGACCTGCGACCGGTTCAGGCGGCCATCTTGGATCGAATGAGTAAAAATGGTTTTTGAAAATTGCCTTCAGCTAATTTTACATGTGCCTATGTGAAAAATCCAAAAAGGTGCCCATTTCATAAAGACACCCTAATTGCCTCTATGTCTTTATAAAACAGGACCTACAATCACCCCCAGTAGCACACAAATGCTCTTGTACATACACTGATTTTATAAAATATGTATGTACATCACAACTATTCCTATTCTACCTAAATTACCTTTTGGGAATGCCTATCTGCTGCACACCATGCCAACTAATTAGCACACATATTTATATACATGTTTTCATTTGAACAATTTTATAAATACCATTTTCTATATGTAAACCATACTGAATGTGTGGATAATGCTTTATAGAATCACCCCCAATATAAACGGACCATATTGAACATGCTGGTCTTCAGTTCCCATTCCCCCAGTTCCAAGGTCAAACAAATCTGCTAATTTGTTTATATGTTCAGAAATCCTACAATGTGAAAATCTGAGAAAGTTGTTTTTAATGCTGTCTAATTTATGTAAGTCATGAATTTAAAGACACTTTTGCATGGTTGAAAATCCATTTAACTGTCTTCAGTTAATCTACATATTTAATTATTTTATGCACATGGGTCTTGACTAAGCTTCTGAAAATTTAACTTTTTATGCAATCTTCATTCAGGTATGTGACTTCCACTAAATTGTCTGACAAATAGCTGATGGCGATCAGCATTTTGCTAACCGGCACTGGCATTAAATCCAGAAATTCAATGCCGGGACGTGTCTAGGCACTGGCGTTGAATTTCTGGATCTGGCTAACACATAGCTAGATAAGTGTGATATTCAGCACTTAACTGGCTCTGGGTTACTACATAAAGATAGGACTCACTTTTATGCAATACCATTTATGCAGTTAACCTGGCCGGTTAAGTGTTGAATATTGGCACTTAACAGGCCAAGTGCCGACTCCGCCCCGGAACGCCCCCCAAATAGCTGGTTTTAGTTCAATGTTAAATGGTTAGTTTCGGCGGCACTAATTATATAAGTACATATATAAGTACATAAGTAATGCCATACTGGGAAAATGTTCTTCAGCATGTGGAAATTGAAAAGGATAAGACCATTCTTCCCAAGATTCGTCTTCCGCAGCCTAGTGCAATCCCTCGTCCTCAGCCACTTGGATTACTGCAACTCATTATATGCAGGCTGCAAAGAGCAAATACTGAAGAAGCTTCAAACAGCCCAGAACACAGCAGCCAGGCTCATCCTCGGAAAACCTAAATATGAAAGGGCAAAACCACTACGTGAGAGACTACATTGGCTTCCACTCAAGGACCGCGTTACTTTTAAAATTTGCACGTTAGTCCATAAGATTATTCACGGTGAAGCCCCAGCGTACATGACTGATTTAATAGACCTACCACCCAGAAACGCCAAAAGATCATCCCGAACTCACCTCAACCTTCACTACCCCACTTGCAAGAGGTTGAAGTACAAGACGATACACGCGTCAACCTTTTCCTACATGAGCACGAAGTCTTGGAATACACTTCCGCGCAACCTAAGAACGATTAGCGAACAAGCCTCCTTCCGTAAACTACTGAAGACTCACCTGTTTGAACAAACTTACGGAAAGAGCCAAAACACTTAGAAACCACACTCACTGTTCACCAACCCAATACACATCCACTTCTGATCCCCCATCCCTCTATCCAGTCAATCATTCACTTACTCACGGAACAATGTACATTATATACCTAGGTTTCTAACAATGCCCTTTTTTCCCATTGTCTCCTTCTAATGTTTCCATGTTGATGTCCCATTGTTATACTCCCATTGATATTCGAATGTCTCGCACAACTCTGTTCAATGTAATCCATAACTTAGTCGTATCAAATGTATTTCTATTATTCATGTCTTATTGTAAGCCACACTGAGCCCGCAAATAGGTGGGAAAATGTGGGATACAAATGCAATAAATAAATAAATAAATAAAAATACTGGGAAAAGACCAAGGGTCCATCGAGCCCAGCATCCTGTCCACGACAGCGGCCAATCCAGGCCAAGGGCACCTGGCAAGCTTCCCAAACGTACAAACATTCTATACATGTTATTCCTGGAATTTTGGAGTTTTCCAAGTCCGTTTAGTAGCGGTTTATGGACTTGTCCTTTAGGAAACCGTCCAACCCCTTTTTAAACTCTGCTAAGCTAACCGCCTTCACCACTTTCTCCGGCAACGAATTCCAGAGTTTAATTACACGTTGGGTGAAGAATCATTTTCTCCAATTTGTTTTAAATTTACTACACTGTAGTTTCATCGCATGCCCCCTAGTCCTAGTATTTTTGGAAAGCGTGAACAGACGCTTCACATCCACCTGTTCCACTCCACTCATTATTTTATATACCTCTATCATGTCTCCCCTCAGCCGTCTCTTCTCCAAGCTGTATAGCCCTAGCCTCCTTAGTCTTTCTTCATAGGGAAGTCGTCCCATCCCCGCTATCATTTTAGTCGCCCTTCGCTGCACCTTTTCCAATTCTACTATATCTTTCTTGAGATGCGGCGACCAGAATTGAACACAATACTCAAGGTGCGGTCGCACCATGGAGCGATACAACGGCATTATAACATAATCACACCTGTTTTCCATACCTTTCCTGATAATACCCAACATTCTATTCGCTTTCATAGCCGCAGCAGCACACTGAGCAGAAGGTTTCAGTGTGTTATCGACGACGACACCCAGATCCCTTTCTTGGTCCGTAACTCCTAACGTGGAACCTTGCATGACGTAGCTATAATTCGGGTTCTTGTTTCCCACATGCATCACCTTGCACTTGCTCACATTAAACATCATCTGCCATTTAGCCGCCCAGTCTCCCAGTCTCGTAAGGTCCTCTTGTAATTTTTCACAATCCTGTCGCGATTTAACGACTTTGAATAACTTTGTGTCATCAGCAAATTTAATTACCTCGCTAGTTACTCCCATCTCTAAATCATTTATAAATATATTAAAAAGCAGCGGTCCTAGCACGGACCCCTGAGGAACCCCACTAACTACCCTTCTCCATTGTGAATACTGCCCATTTAACCCCACTCTCTGTTTCCTATCTTTCAACCAGTTTTTAATCCACAATAGGACATTTCCTCCTATCCCATGACCCTCCAATTTCCTCTGTAGCCTTTCATGAGGTACCTTGTCAAACGCCTTTTGAAAATCCAGATACACAATATCAACCGACTCCCCTTTGTCCACATGTTTGTTCACTCCTTCAAAGAATTGAAGTAAATTGGTCAGGCAAGATTTCCCCACACAAAAGCCATGCTGACTTGGTCTCAGTAATTGGTTAAGTGCTGATGAAAATTAGCGATTTAACCAGCCAGGAGCTAATTCTGGCTGATTTATTTATACATACTTGTATTCCACAACTATCCAAAAATTAGTTTCAATTCAATGAGGCTTACATTTATCAGAGGTAATATTACATTGATTCAATTACATTTACAAGGTTATATGATGCTGTGTTTTACAGTGGTTGGCAAAATAACTATTAGTGCGTATGGAATAGTCATTGGGCTTCTTGAAAAGGTATGTCTTAGTTCATTTCTTAAGTGAAAAGATAATATAGTAACATAGTAAATGACAGCAGATAAAGACCTGTACGGTCCAGCCAGTCTGCCCAACAAGATAAACTAATTTTACATGGTATGTGATACTTTATAAGTATACCAGAGTTTGATTTGTCCTTGCCATTATCAGGGCACAGACCGTAGAAGCCTGCCCAGCACTGTTCTTGTACTAAAAGTTCTGAAACTAATGTTGAAACCCCTTAAAATTTACACTCAAGGGGGGGCGTATCAAGATGGCGACCTGAGAGCGTTTGCTGATCGATCGAGTCTTCTCTGTTGGCGTAATTTCTGGACTCCTTCTCTGTTTCAATATGCCTCATACAAAGCAAAAGGGGATAGTGAAAGGCCAAACGCGAAAGGCCAGAACTTCCTCCCCATCCCAACAGACGATTGTTCGATTCACAACGCCTATCCCTTTAACTGGAGAGTGCGAATCCGAGCAGAGGACTGAAGGAGGAGCGACGGTCCTCTCGGAACTAGAAACATCACTGTCGCCACCAGAATACAATCGACCTCAGTGTCCCGCGTTTACAGAGCAGAGTGAGGAGGCCCAGGCTATTTCGGAAGAAGCCAGACCTCAGATGGCGTCAACTCTGCCCGAAACGTGGAGGGAACAAACATGGAGGAAAACCTCCCCCCATGGAGATTATTCTACAGGCAACATGGAAGGTTCTGCAAGGTTTAAAGCAGACAGTGATAAAATCAGCTCAAGAAACCTCACAACTTGAGTAAAATCGACTCTTTGACTTTTTCCTTAGAAATAACTAAACAGGAGGCGACCTTACAAACTGAACAAACTCAGCAAGAAGTAAAAACTTTAAAAACAACAACTGAGATTCTGATACAGGATAAGAATATGGTACATAAGCAAATAGAAAACTTTAACAAACGACTGAATTTGAGATTATTGAATTTTCCCTGGGTGCAAGGGTTGAGTTCTACTGAGTTATTTAAAAAATACTTGCAAGAAATTTTGTTATACCCAGAATCAGTCTCCACTAAATAAAATTTACTATTTACCGAATCCTTCAGCTGAAACTGGTAATAGTGGTGATAAAATGGCATGTCCAAGAAACCAATCCTCTAACCAACAAAATCAACAAGACCCGTTGGATATCTCATTGATACTAGAGACATCATTATCTGAAATAGAGCAACGTAGAACTCTGCTGGTCTCATTCGTCTTCAAACAAGACCTAAACTCAGTGTTGAAGATGTATTTTAAGAATACCTTAAAGACTTTCTATGGTCAAAGAATTTGGGTATATCCTGATGTTTGTAAGACAACTCAAGATAGAAGGAAAAAATTTTTGACTTTTAGAGAGGAGACTAGAGCTTTGGGGGCAACATATTTGTTAGCGTACCCATGTAAATGTCTGATTAAATATATGGGTAATAAGTATATCTTTTACGAACCAGAACATCTTAAAAAACATTTTTGGAAATGTAAAAGTTAACCATTAAATTTAAAGAGTAAATGAAAGATACTAGATTAAATATTAAGATTAATAAAGGGACTATACAGGTCAGGCCAATTTCTTTATTATAAGTTGCTTATTTTGATCTCCTATTGTCTTAAACACTCCCCCCCCCCCCCATGTTTCTGTATTTTAGTTGTGATCTAAAGAATTGCATAACTTGATTTAAGACTTGATTTTTTTTTTAAAGTTACCTTACTATTACATTCAATGTTATGCAATGTGTTTCTAAATACATGTTAATCGTGTAAGAAAGTATAAATTTATAAATTTAAAAAAAATTTACACTCAAGCCCATCCATATCTATTCAGTCATGATTAGGGCGTAGCCATAAAAGTCTGCCCAGCACCGGTTTTGCTTCCCAATTACCGGCGTCAACACCCAATCTCCGTTAAGATTCTGTGGATCCATTCCTTCTAAACAGGATTCCTTTTGCATTTATCCCACGCATGTTTGAATTCCATTACAGTTTTCATCTCCACCACCTCACGCAGGAGGGCATTCCATGTATCCACCACTCTCTCTGTGAAAAAATACTTCCTGACATTACTCCTGAGTCTGCCCCCCTTCATCCTCAATTCAAGTCCTCTAGTTCTACCGCTTTCCTGTCTTCAGAAAAGGTTTGTTTGTGGATTAATACCTTTCAAATATTTGAATGTCTGTATCATGTCCAGTGGCGTAGCTAGCGGGGGTGCAGGGGGAGCAGTCGCTCCCCTAAACTGGTTTTTTAGAAAAAATAGCACCAATGCACCTCTCCTGCCCACTCTCCCCGTCCTAATGGTCACTTTACTGCCCTGAAGTGCTGTTCTCCCTCAGGCACGGGTGATTCCCATAGTCAGCCTTCTGACAGCGTTGGGGTCTCTCCTCAGGCGTGTCCCGCTTACTCTAATACAACTTCCTGTTTTCCACAGTGGTGGGACACGCCTGAGAGGCCCCGACGCAGTCAGAAGGCTGACTATGGGAACTGCCGGTGCCGGAGGGAGAACGGCGCTTCAGGGCAGTAAACGTGACCATACGGACGGGGAGAGCGGACAGGAGTGCGCCATTTTTTCTAAAAACTCGGTTTGGGGGGGGGGGGGGGGGAAATGGCAAAATCCACTGTAAGCAAGGAAACCCATTTGGTTAATCTGTTTCCACTCCCCCCCCCCCCCCCCCCGTCCTCCCCCATGCAGGCGTCATTTCAGGTCACTCAAAATAAAGCAAGCAAACTTAAAAGGTGGAGGAGAAAAGAAATAACAATTGAATATCACTAAAACAGCTTCAAAAATTATTGTAGCTGGTAGAAACTGCAATTCTAAACTCTAGTTTGTGCTCATTTTTCTTCACTGTTCTTATATACAGACTAGTAAAAAAGGCCCGTTTCCGAAACCAATGAAACGGGCGCTAGCATGTGGTTTTTTTGTGTGTGTGTGTATGGTCACAGAGTTATTTTGTGTGTGTGTGTGTGTGAGGGTGCGGTGTGTGCAGGTTGTTGATGTGTGTCTTTTTTTGTTTTTTGCTTGGGGGTTGGGGGATGTGCTGTGCTGTGCTGGCAAAGTGGGTTGGATTGGTGTGTGGCTTTGAGGGTGTGTTTCTGTTGTATTGTGTGTGTGTGGTTTTGTCTGTCAAGGAGGTTTGTGGAGGGGGGTCTTTCTGTTGGTGAAATGTAAATGTGGTTGTAGGGGAGTCAGCCTTTGTTGAGTGTTGTTTTTTTTTCCCATGTTTTTTTTTTGTGTGTTGTGCTTAGGCAGCAGTGTTGTTTTAGATGGGCGGAAGGTAGAGGAGCAGGTTCTTTGTCTGTCGGTATTTTTTGGCCGTTTCAGGGCTGCTGTAGGGGAATGCTGGAAGAGAAATGTGCTGTTGGAAGCAGCGCCATCTTTTTCCATTGGGCTGGGTTTCTGGGCATCCTGGAGATGGGTGACGGCTTGCCTGAGGACGGGGATGGTTGTTTTAAGTTGGCGGAAGGGAGAAGAGCACGGTCTCGGGCCGTCGGGGGGTGATCCGGCATGTTTGGTCCATTTCAGGCCGGCTGCAGGGGAATGCTGGAACATTTATGCGCTGCAGGAATCAGCACCGTCTTTTTCCGGGTGCTCGGGGAATCCCCGAGGTGGGAGACAGCTTGCCTGAGGCTGGGGATGGTTGGGCACGTCCTTGGCCGCTTCGGCAAAAGGGGAAGAAAAAGGGGGAGGGGAGTTACCTGCAGCAGCCTGAGAAACCATGTATTCTTTGTTTTGTATTATTAGTTTGCATTTCTGTTGAAGAAAGAGTGGATGCCTTTCGAATGATGGAGGTGGTGCGTCGGTGTGCGGTTGTTTCGGCAGCCAGTCTCCAGCAATTCCTGGGTAGGGAAGGAGTAGGGAAACACGCGGAGCGTGTTTCTCTACTCCTCCCCCTTCCTTGGTTGCTGTTTGCTGCTGGCTGGGTCGCGGGTAATCCTTCCAGCTGGGCCGCAGCTTGTCCTGTTTGCCCACGTCCCAGATGGTGACGGGCACGTTCTTTTCCGGCTCCTCTGACTCCATGTCAAGCGATCCCAAATATAGTCTGTGCTATAGGCCCTCTGGCACTCTTCAGTACTGGCATTAGGCATTTAAAAATTTCTCCCCCCCCCCCCCCGGTCTATTTTTGCACATACCCACAGCAGGAATATTCTTCTCTCATTCCAGCGGTGGTTCTGTGCTCTCCGTGCTGCACAGATAATGAGCCATTCTGCTGGGGAATGCTCCTCCCTTATTGTCACGTAGTTTCCTCTGATTGGTCCGTCTTACATTGCCTAGTGTTGCCTGGGAACGGTGTTGTGATGGTCCTTTGTGTTTCAGAATGTTGAGTGTGTTTTTTCTGATTGGTCCGTCATGCGAGGGCGGGGCAGAGAGACATGGTCAGTGTTCTGGCTTCACCACCATGAATCCATGAACCCTTCAGTGAGTGACTGAGTGACTTCAGAACGTTGTCTTCAGAACTTTGAGGGTGAGTTTTATTATAGTAGATGTCCAGATTTCAGTGAGGCTATCCTGTTTCCTGATGGGTTCATCTTAACTGTAGTTGTAATCTGTCTTTGGAAGCCTGGTGTTATAAAGATGATAGAATATACTGAAATTAAATGGAAGTAGAATTAAACTCTCCTTTCATTGGGACACATGGAATCACATCTTCATCTGTTTTGTAGACTTTTACCTTTTAGATACACAAAGGGATTATTCTGTGTTGAACGTGTTTCAGGGGCAAGTAGTTTTATAAGTCAAAATAAAAATAAATATTTTGTTTCATGCATATCTCTTTTGTTCAAACATAAATGGGCTATAAAGCCCTAATTCAGTCCACTGGTTTTCTTGTGATGACTTATATTGTGCCAAAACTGAAAACTCTTTCCTATATCTGGTCGATAATAAAAGGAACACTATCTGCCCTAAAAAGTTGTTTTGTGGCTCTACATGAAGAATTGTGATATTGAATAAATAAGTGTATGTTTGTGCCCCTAGTCATGCATCCTACGTTTATATAATCCTTTCAAGAAATCCAGTTAATTGTTTAACATTACTGGAACATAGCCACAGAGGCATGGTATGGTTGCATTTTTAATATGGTAATACTAGGGCCCAGCTAAGAAACAGGTTATTTTGAGTTAGTCTTCACTGGACCAAACTTGCTTTCCTTGTGCCATCACTATCCAGCAGGATAGGCAGTGTCTTAAGGTGGAGGATAAAGGATTTTTTTTTTTAACAATATAGAGTTACAAAGTGGATGCAGCAGCTCACAGGTTTGCTTGCTTTGTTTTCAGAGTACAGCAATGACAGCTGCTTGGGGAAGGGGAAGGGGAAAGTGAGATTGGCCTAATTGGTTTCAACATTTTGATGACACTTGGTCTCCTGTCTATTAAACCTCCTTGGAGCTGCCAGAGGATGGACCGTGGGAGCAGGCCAGGGAGATAAGTGGCCCCAAGGAGGATGGGGAGCGCTGAAAGAGACAGGGAAAAAGGTTATCATGGGGAAAGAGAAGGGTAAATGCTGGACAGGGAGAGAGAAGGACATAGAGTCAATGCTGGACATGGAGAGGTGAGGGACATTGGAGGCAGTGCTGGAAAATGAAGCAATGGGGACACAGGGGCACTACTGAATGGGGGGGGGGGGAGATAGGGGCTCTACTGAAAAGGAGGGGGATAGAGACACAGAGGGGTACTACTGAAAAGGGGAGGAGGAGATAGGGACACAGAGGGGCACCACTGGAAGGGGGAATGGAGATATGGGGACAATGGTGAAAAAGGGGCGAGATGGGGGACAAAGAGGTAATGCTGGAAAAGGGAGAAGATGGTAACACAGGGGGGTAGTGCTGGAAAATGGGGGCAGATGATTACACAGGGCAATGCTAGAAAAATGGAGAGATAGGGACATCTGGACGGCAGATGCTAGAAAAGGGGGAGATGAGGAGACCAGGTAGGCTTGTGCTGACAAAGTGGGGGAGGTGGAGACACAGAAATGGCAGATGCTGAACTTGGGGGTAGGATAGGGACAAGGGACACAGAAGGGAGATGCTGGACAGGACAAATTGTGGTGCATAGGAAAGAAGAATGGTGCACTTAGAGACAGAAGAAATGCCAGATGGGCAAAAGGCAGAAGAAACGGAGAAAAACAGAAAAGAGACAGCGGGACCAAAGCAAATGAGAAAATAAATTGTTCAAACAACAGTAGAGGGGTTTGAGTGGATTTTCTTAAGTCATTTTGGATGTACTGCAGTACAGATTTTGATGGGTAGAATCAGGGACTGCAAATCCCAAATGAATTTGGGATGTGAGTTCACACTAGGACTGGTTGAAAAATCTCCCTGCTGGAACTGGATAATGTGGCAGCTCTATACACAGCTATTTGATAGTGGGGATGTAAAATGCAAGATCAGTGCCAAACAGATGTAGAGAAGGAAAGGAAGAAGACAAGAGGCGAGAGAAGAAATGGAAAGGCCAACCTGGAAAAGAATTTGTACGGCTGACTCATGGAACATGGAAAAAAAAAAAAAAAAAAGACTGGGACCAGCCAAATTCCCAGACAACAAAGGTAGACATTTTTATTTAATACTTTGTAAAGACTGAGATGTACCTGCTTTGTAAAATGTACTGGAGAAAATGCATTTCTATCTCTTTTTTTTTTTTTTGTTTGTTTTACCAGTATTGCACTCTTTTGAGTCTGGCTTCCTTGGACAGAGTGTGTGTGTGTGTGGTGGGGGGGGGGGATCTCTATTTAATTTCTGCTGTTGTTGGGTTGTTTTTTTTTTTTTTTGGCTCCCTATTCTGTATTAGATTGGTAGAATGGAATGTTGTCACAATTTGGGTTTCTGCCAGGTGCTTATGACCTGGGTTGGCCACTGCTGGAAACAGGATACTGGGCTAGATGGACCATTGGTCTGACCCAGTATGGCTAATCTTATGTTTATCTAGATGAGGGTCTGTCCATGTTCTGCATGTGTGAGTGAGGTGAAGGATTCTACTAGCATGTAGTGTCTGTGTAGGAATGTGTAACAGTGCAGTTTGTTCCAGTTTCCCAATAGTAGGTATATTGGTGCTCCACAGTCCAGTGTAATATATATAGCACTGTCTTCTGATAGGTGGGTTAGGGCTGTTATGGTGTGGTAAGTTTTGTGTTCTAGGGCAGTCCTGGAGTACCCCCTTACCAGTCACCACACAAACAAAAGCCCATCTGATTTACACAAGGTGTCTAGCAGTGGAAGGAATGTGTGTGCTATTCCTGAATATTTTTACTTTGTAGTTAAGAAGACAGGTTGCCTGCTCTGGCCAGTCCAGGGACCTCTTCTGCGTCCTGCCTCCTGATGTAACTTACTGATTCCTTGTAGGCAGGATGCAACAGAGACAGCCTGTATTAATCATTGCCCACCATAGCACCTGAGCAACAACACAGACCCTACTGTGTAGCTGACACCAACCGGTGCCTATTTTATAAAAGTCTGCTCCCCCTGAGATCAGAACCTGGCTACGCCTCTGATGTCACCCCTGTTTCTCCTTTCCTCTAAGGTATACAGGTTCAGGTTGGCAAGTCTCTCCCTGTATGGTTTGCAATACAAATCCCATACCATTTTTGTAGCTTTCCTTTGCACCGCTTCCAGTCTTTTTACATCTTTAGCAAGAAACGGCATCTAAAACTGAACACAATACTCCAAATGGGGTCTCACCAACGACTTGTAGAGGGGCATCAACACCTCCTTTTCTTCTGCTGGTTATACCCCTCTTTATGCAGCCTAGCATTCTTCTGGCCATGGCCGTGTCACATGTTTGCTTCACCTTTAGAAAAGATGCGTTACAGTTAGAGGTTGTGTTGTGTATTGCTGTTCCAGAATGATTAGTGCTTATTTTACTCATAGAATTTCCTTAAGAGGTAGGTCTTTAGGTCTTTTCTGAACTTGAGATAGTTTGTGATGCTTCTTATGACAATGGAAATTGAATCCCACCATTTTGAGCCCAGGCAGCTAAATCCTGCCGTGTAGGTGTAGGTAGTGGGGTTGCCCTATCATATTTTGACTTTTTGAATATCTCACTGCTGTGTTTTGGATGGTCTGCAACGATCATAGTAGGTTTTCTTTGCAGCCTACATATGCTGCATTACAGTAGTCTAGTTGGGACAATATCAGCATCTATACTATGAGATGGAATGACTGTCTGGGGAAATAGTCTCCGATTCTTCTCAGTTTCCACAGTGTTTTGAAGCTTTTTGACGTGATTGCAGTAACTTGGTCTTCAAGGGTCAGATGTTTGTGAAGGATGATTCCTAGTATATTTGTGTTTCGATTGTGAAAGATTGTTGCTCTATTATGAGGTTTTGGTAAGAAGTGGGTTTGTGCTAGCTGGAAAAAACTAGGAGTTTGGTGTTGTCTCGGTTCAGTTTAAGTTTGACAGTTGTGGCCCAATTTTCCATGAGGTCAAGTCCTTTTTTTGTCCTTATCCAGTATCTCTGTGATGCTGTTGTTGAAAGGTATGTAGATGGTGACATTGTCTGCGTATATGAATGGGTTTAAACCCATTTTTTCCAGTTTCTTGCCAAGTGGAGCCATCAGGACATTTAATAATGTTGGTGATATCGGAAAACCCTGAGGGACCCCGCATTCAGGAGTCCAGGAGGCTGAAAATTCATCTTGACAAGGCAGGATCTAGTTCTTAGAAAACTACTGAACAAGGCTGCTACAGCTCCAGTTATTCCTATGTTGTCGAGCAGGGTCATTAGTATTGTGGGATCTACTAGGTCGAAGGCGCTTGACAAATCGAATTGTAGTAATAGAATTGACTGGCCTTGGCTTATTATTCGTCTGAATTTTGTGATCAGGGTGGTTATGACCATTTCAGTGCTGTAGCATGGTCTGAATCCTGATTGAGAGCTGTGAAGGACTGAGTAGTGCATTAGGTATTCCATTAATAATTCTGCTAGGGTTCTTCACCCTGGAGAAGAGATGGCTGAGGGGAGATATGACAGAGGTCTATAAAATACTGAGTGGAGTGGTACTGGTGAATGTAAATCGTATGTTTACTCTTTCCAAAAATACTAGGACTAGGGGGCATGCAATGAAGCTAAGTAGTAGTAAATTTAAAACAAACTGGAGAAAATCTCTCTTCATTCAACATGCAATTAAATTCTGGAATTTGTTGCCGGTGAATGTGGTAAAAGCAGTTAGCTTAGCAGGGTTTAAAAAAAGGTTTGGATAATTTCATAAAAGAAAAGTTCATAAGCTATTATTAATATAGACTTGGGATAATCCACTCTTTATTTCTAGGATAAGCAGCATAAAATCTGTTTTACTCTTTTGGGATCTTGCTAGGTGCTTTGACCTGGATTAGCCACTGTTAGAAACAGGTTACTGGGTTTGATGGATCTTTGGTCTGTCCCAGTATGGCAACACTTGTGTTCTTATGTAAGTGCTGCCAATTAAGTAGTAAGGCCACAATTTTAACTTGGCTTTATTTTGGAGGGTAGATGGCTGCCGACTAGGAAGACGTGTGAGCAGACAGCTCCCGAGACTCAGGTCAGAATTCGGCTGGAAAACGGGACCACATGGGACCAACAAACTCTCGGCCCGAATCGTGACCGAGTCCGGGGGACTACCTGCAGGAAAACTTCATGAGCACGGACACACCCAGGCGGTCCCCAGATGGTCCCACCCGGGCCAGGCCGCCCCTGAGTGCCGATCTTAGCCTCCTGCCACATTGGGCGCGTTGCCCTAGCCCAGACCACGGCGACCGGACTCCCCTGGCATAGCCAATCGAGCAGCGGCGCCCTCGGTCCTGCAGCGCATCGCGGGAGCGCCGACCAGCGCCCATCCCTGCCTAGCTCACCGCTGCACAGGCGTCCAGCCATACCTCAGACTGCCGCTGACGGGTAGGGGTGGCCCTGCCTTGGTGGCGCGCTGACAGGAGCACCGATTGATCGGCTGACCACCCACGCCGAGAGGGTGGGAAAGGCGCAGACATCCTGCTGTGCATGCTGCGCCGGTGACGATGAACAGTGGGCATGCAGGGTGGCGCTCGGAGGCGGTGGCTGAACACGCTACGAGACACAGAGAGGACTGACCTGTACATGAGCCGACGGCCGCGTTGGAGAAGACCCGCCCGCATTGCCAGGTGAAAGGTGAACAGCGATTGGACCAGCAGCGCCTGCAATTGATGGAGTTGGAGAATCGCGAGTGCAGCCCAGGCGCCCAGTGTCCATACAGCTGAGAAGCCACAAGAGACCAACAATAGAGACCCAGTTCAGGACTGGGCACCACGTGAGGGAAACAGGGACTCTAGAGCTTTAACGAATCTAAGAGCTGCTAGATGAAGGAGAGGAGGTGCTGAAGGGGAGTCCTCCCAAACCCGAGACACACACCCCGGGTGGCTCGCCTGACTTGGACCAGGTATGTTACAATCACTTTGTAGCGAGTGATGCCTAAATCCGGGCGTTGCCAGTAGAGTCGTACCTGCAATCACCAGCCGCCTTGCCACCACTTGAACTCAATGAATGAGAAAGGGCTTTTGGTAGGACCCATCGCCCCACCACCTCTTCGGACAGCAGCTCCCTCCCTAGAGCAGCAGCAACATGAATGCCCCGAACACAGACTGAGTGGAACGTCGGGAGAGAAGAGCACTGCACTATGAACGGCCGCCTAAGGTGAAACTTGAAAGCAGCCAAGTCACCAGCCAGATTTAAAAGCCACGACAGACCATACAAACATATCCTACGAACAAGAACCAACACCACAACCAACAACATGCCCGACCATCTAACATCCCGAAGCGAAAGAACACCAAAATGACCACCACCAAATTGCTCCTAATTACTCACTCACTATCCCTAATGCACCACACACTAACCACCCCCCTCATGGACACCAATAACATACCCACAATACACAAGCTCAACAGACTTCCCAGATACATCACACACCACCAAAATAGTGGAAGAACTACCATACACGAACCAAATCAATATAAAGGAAAGAATGGAAACAACAAACCCACACCACAGGAAAATAGACAACTAACGAAAATCAACACAATCTCGAACCTAGCCGATCCCTACCAAACAGTTCAAGTGGGATACATAAATGCTAGATCAGCAGTCAACAAAACAACAACAATAATAACTGACTGGATCACGACTGACAACCTTGATCTACTATTCATCAGCGAAACCTGGATCCAGGATCATAAGGACCCCATAATCTTAGATTTACGCCCCCCAGGCTACAAAATCACTCACTGGACAAGAAAGGGATAAAGAGGAGGAGGCATTGCTGTAATCTACAGATCCCACCTTCACCGTAACAACAACAGCCGAGTCTATAACACCACAACTTGAAATCGTCTCAGTTAGAATCAACTGTACCACCTTAATTGAGCACCTAAATGCTGTCTTGTTTTATAGACCACCAGGGAACTGGCAAGAATGCCAACCACACTTCATGGATTTCATATCGAATACCTGTGTATCCAACTCCAATCTACTTAAAATAGGGGACAAACCTACACCTAGAACAGTGATGGGCAACCTTTTGAGCTTGATGTGTCAAAATTCGCCAAAAAACCGAGCATAACTCGGGTGGTGTGTCACTTCGAGAAAAATCACTGCTACTAGGACCGCCCCCGGGCCCCCCCCTACCCGAGATCGCTGCCCACCCGAGGTCGCTGGGCCCCCCCCTCCACCCGCTACCGGGCCCAGAAATAACCTTAAAGCCTCCTTTCACGTCGCAGCAAGCAGCAGCAGGGCAGACCTCTCCTCCTTCCTTCTGTGCTCCGCCCTTGCGGACGTTATGTCAGGCGAGGGCGGGACACGGAAGGAAGGAGTGGCCTGCCCTGCTGCTGCTTGCTGAGACGTGAAAGGAGGCTTTAAGGTTAGTTTCCAGGAGCGAGGAGGGAGGGCGGACCCAGTGCATTTTTTGTAGAAAAAAAGGTGCCGGTACTCATTATGGGTGGGGTCACCACATATGGCTCCACCCCTATGATAGCCACACCCACATTAGCCACACCCCTTATATCAGCCATGGCGCATATAAACAGACATCATTGAAAATATACTAGTATAGGAAAAAAAAACAATAACTTGTGATTTTTTTTCATTATAAATCATTTCTGTAAGATGTTACAGCTCCAGTATACCCAGTGCAAAATAAGACAACAGATGTAAATTCTGAAATTGGACAAATTCCAAACACTAAAATGAAAATAAAATCATTTTTTTCTACCTTTGTTGTCTGGTGACAGTTTTCTATCCATACTGGTCCAAGTGTCTGATTCTGCTGCTCTTTATCTGTTCTCTTAACTCCGTTTCCAGGGCTTTCTTTCCATTTATTTCTTTACTTTCCTCCTTTCTTCTTCCATGTCCAGCATTTCTCCTCTCTCCCCGCCAACCCCTCCATCCATCCATGTCCAGCAATTCTCCTCTATCTCCTGCTCTCCTCTCTATCCATTTCCAGCATTTCTCCTTCCTCTCCTGCCACCCCATCCATGTGCATCTCCTTCTTATCTTCCCTCCCCTCCATCCATGTCCAGCATGTCTCCTCTCCCCTCCCCTCCCATGTCCAGTGATTCTCCTCTCTCCCCTGCCCTCCTTTCCTATCCAAGTCCAGCAATTCTCTCTTCCCTGCCTTCCCCTTCCATCCATGTCCAGCAATTCTCCATTCTCCTCTCTCCCCTGCCCTACTATCCCCATCCCCTCCATGTCCAGCGATTCTCTTTTGCCCCCTATCCTCCCCCTCCCTTCAATGTCCAGTGACTCGCCCCAGCCTCCACCTGCCCCTGAGATCATTCAAACCCCAGCCTCACTTGCCAAGCCCCCCAGCCCCACTTGCCCATACACACATACCCCCAGCCCTACTTGCCCACACACACACCACCAGCCCCACTTGCCCACACACACACACACCCCAGCCCCACTTGCCCACACACACACACCCTCAGCCCTACTTGCCCACACACACCCCCAGCCCCACTTTCCCACACACACACCCAGCCCTACTTGCCCACACACACCCCCAGCTCCACTTGCCCCCACACACACACCCCCAGCCCCACTTGCCCACACACACACACACCCTCAGCCCTACTTGCCCACACACACCCCCAGCCCCACTTTCCCACACACACACACACCCAGCCCTACTTGCCCACACACACCCCCCAGCCCCAATTGGCCACACAACCCCCAGCCCCACTTGCTCACCCTCCCCTGCTCGCTCCCTGCTGTTTGCACCGATCCCTGCCTCGTAAAACTTATTTTTTCGCGAACCGGCAGACTGAAGAAATAAAACAAACAGCTGACAGGCTTGCCTCCTTCGATCGCGTCGGCCGCTTCCTTTCCCTGCATTCTCAGCGTGTCCCGCCCTCGAGGAAAGGAAATGACATCAGAGGAGGGCGGGACGCGCTCAGAATGCAGGGAAAGGAAGCGGCCGACGCGATCGAAGGAGGCAAGCTTGTCAGCTGTTTGTTTTATTTCTTCAGTCTGCCGGTTCTCGGAAAAATAAGTTTTACGAGGCAGGGATCGGTGCAAACAGCAGGGAGCGAGCAGGGGAGCACTGGGCGGACCACACTGCGGCGGCGCCGCGTGTCATCGAAAATGACTACGCGTGTCAGTGCTGACACGCGTGTCATAGGTTCGCCATCAGGGACCTAGAAGATCCTAATGCAAACAATGCATGCGAATGCAAGGATTTCCTCCAATTATGGGACCTCAACTGGCCTAATATGTAAGCAACCCATATTAAAGGTCACACACTCATCACACACAAACTATCCTCAGATCTAAACCTAATACTAACAGACACAAAATGGACAGACATACCATGGTCAGACCACCACAAACTAAACCTATCCCTACACTGGCGAAAAAAAGGCTCATACCACAAGCAAGAACATACAACCTACACCATGAGAGGCAAAATTGACCCTTTATGTGTAAAAAGTGGGAGTACGACCAAGGATACCAGAAACTGGAAGATGTTCTTAAATAAAAACTTTATTGAAGGTTTGAAGACTCGACACAATGTCGTGTTTCGGCCGTCAGGCCTGCATCAGGAGTCTGCTGTGCAGAGTGCTGCAGAGCAATGTTGATGGAAATCCTCTGAAGATTTTACAGCAGTCTCTTGCACGGAGAATTGCTAAATAGTAATAAGGTTGATTCTTCAAAAATAACGTGGTAGTCTTTAAAAAGACTGTTTAAAAAAGTCCGTCAGAAGCGCTGCACGCACTATTGATAATGCAGCGCTTCTGACGGACTTTTTTAAACAGTCTTTTTAAAGACTACCACGTTATTTTTGAAGAATCAACCTTATTACTATTTAGCAATTCTCCGTGCAAGAGACTGCTGTAAAATCTTCAGAGGATTTCCATCAACATTGCTCTGCAGCACTCTGCACAGCAGACTCCTGATGCAGGCCTGACGGCCGAAACACGACGTTGTGTCGAGTCTTCAAACCTTCAATAAAGTTTTTATTTAAGAACATCTTCCAGTTTCTGGTATCCTTGGTCGTACTCCCACTTTTTACACATTACTGTTTCTACCGTGGGGTGCTCGAGTTTTCCGCTTACTGGCGGATCTTCTCTAAAATTGACCCTTTAACATTCTGGCAACAGATTTACAATAATGAATGGATAGCACAGACAGACGCCAAACACTACCTCCTAAACTGAGATAACAGATGCAGAAGCATACTAGACAAAATTGCACCACTACAAATAAGAACCTCACGAAGACACACCTCAATAACATAGCTTAACAAAGAACTGAAAGAATTAAAAACACAAGTAAGGAGACTTGAATGAGCATGGAAAAAAGTGAAAGATGAAGTTACACTTAACGCATGGAAACAAAGAAAATACAAATATAAAATGAGACAAACCAAAAGGTCATACTATGAATCCAAAATAGGGTCACACTACAAAGATATACACAAACTTTTCCAACTCGTGAACAAACTAATTGACACCACACCGGTTACCACAACCAACACGGATGCCCCATCAGCAGACAGCCTGGCTAAACACTTCAATGAGAAAATTATAAAACTACGATCCACGTTACCACTTAATACCACCAACCATGAAAAATTCATTAACTGCCTGGACCCAATCAACAATGAATATCCAGCAGACCGAATCTGGACAAACTTCGATCTACTGACCGACAAAACAGTCACCCAAGCAATCAACAGGTTCGCCAAATCTCATTGCAAACTGGACATACGTCCCAGCAACCTAATAAAATCCGCCCCTCAATACTTCATAACAGACCTCACGTCATACCTAAATTACATGCTACAACATGGAGTCTTCCCTAAGGATAAAGGAAATATACTACTCACCCCAATACCCAAAGACTCAAAGAAAAAAAGCAAATGACAACCAACTACCGCCCGGTAGCATCCATCCATCCCTCTGACAGTAAAACTGATGGAAAGCATGGTAACCAAGCAACTTACCGACTAATTAAACAAATTTTCATTATTGCACGAGTCACAGTCGGGATTTCAATCCAACCACAGCACTGAAACAGTACTGACCACTCTCTTAACAAAATTCAAACAAACAACTGCTACTGGCAATAGTGTACTACTCCTACAATTCGACATGTCCAGCGCGTTTGACATGGTTAGCCATAAAATACTATTGAACATCCTAGAATATTTCGGGATTGGAGGAAGCATACTGAAATGTATCAATGGCTTCCTAACCGCAAGAACATACCAAGTGATATCTAATTCAAATACCGCATCACCATGGAAACCTGAATGTGGAGTACCCCAGGGATCGCCGCTCTCACCAACCCTTTTCAACCTGATGATGACACCACTGGCCAAATCGCTATCCAATCAAGGCCTTAATCCTTACATCTACGCAGAAGATGTCATGATCTACATCCCGTTCAAACATGGTCTAACTGAAATCACAAATGAAATCAAACACAGCCTCCAAATATTTAACTCATGGGCGGATGCATTCCAACTAAAGCTCAAAGCAGAAAAAACACAATGTCTTATCCTCTCATCACAATATAATACGAACAAACCCACCACTATAAACACCCCGGATTACTCCCTTCCTGTTTCGGACAGCCTGAAAATTCTCGGAGTTCCAATTGACCGAAATCTCACATTAGAAAGCCACGCGAAAAATACAACAAAGAAAATGTTCCACTCAATGTGGAAACTCAAAAGAGTAAAACTTTTCTTCCCAACAGAAATATTCCGCAGCCTGGTACAATCAATGGTGCTACGCCACCTAGACTATTGTAACGCCATCTACACCGGATGCAAAGAACAAATCATTAAGCAACTCCAAACTGCCCAAAATACAGCTGCCAGACTCATATTTGGAAAAGCGAAATACGAAAGCGCCAAACCCCTAAGAGAAAAACTACACCGGCTCCCACTAAAAGAACGAATTGCATTCAAAATCTGTACCCTGGTCCATAAAATCATTCACGGTGAGGCCCCGGCATGTATGTCAGACCTCATAGATTTACCAACCAGAAACATAAAAAGGTCAGCACGCACATTCCTGAATCTCCACTACCCCAGTTGCAAAGGACTTAAATATAAATCAGCATATGCCTCCAGCTTTTCCTACATTAGCACGCAACTATGGAACGCACTACCAAATGCCATAAAAACAATACACGACCAAACAATCTTCCGAAAATTACTAAAAACCAAACTGTTCGAAAAGGCATACCACTATGATCCATCCTAAACACCAGACAACAAAATACGCGGAATATATTTGGCCTGGGCTTCCAAGATGGTGTTTTTGAACAGCATCCACGCCTGATGTAAATTTTTTACTCTCGCAGTCGCTCCTCTAAGTTTTCTTTTCACCGTTCTTCTCATAAAGATAGTACAGCCAACACAGCAAATCTATAGACTCTGAAAGTTGGAAATTTAGTGCATAGAAAATACTTCATGCACAAAACGTGGAAGGATCCCATTTACGTTGGACCCTTCAGAATTGAAGCATTGTCAGCAACAGCAGCAAAGCTGCAAGACCACAGTTCCTGGGTGTACCTCAAGGACATTTGAGTTTACCACACTTTGGAACCAGATGAAACCACAACCAAAAATCCCAAACTTGAAACAACTGCACCAGAACAAGGAACCACTGAGACAGAGCCAGAAAGCGCTGACTCGTGAATTTACTGTCATTATTGGCGAAAAGAGCCATCTTGTGCGCGGTATCTCCTATTATAATTCCCTTAATATCTACCGACTCCCGAATCTTCTGTGCCAATGGCTCTATTGATAGCGCAAAGAGCAGTGGTGACAGTGGGCTTCCTTGTCTAGTGCCCTGTTCTATCTGAAAAGCTGACATGTAGCCCCCCCCCCCCCATTTACTTTAAGCCTTGCTGTCGGTCTCTCATATAACCTTTTTAACCACCCAATTAGACCTGAGCCAAACCCCATATGGCCCAGCACCTCCCACAGATAGGGCCATTCCACCCTATCGAAATCTTTTTCTGTATCTGTACTCAATAAAGCTACCGGAATTGCCCTCTGTTGGGCCTCCCATATGACATGCAGTGTGAGGCAAATGTTATCAGCCACTTGCCTGACTGTAACAAACCCAGATTGGTCTGTGTGAATTAAAATTTAGGCATTATCTCACCTAGCCTGACCGCAAGCACCTTAGATAGAATTTTTATATCCAAATTTATCAGTGAAATCGGCTGTTATGTACATTTAGCAGGATCTCTCCCCGGTTTCAATATTAACGAGATCCCCGCTTCATGCATACTAGTTGGTAGTGATTGGCCCCTAAAGCAAGCATTCCCCACCCTTGTCAACAAAGGCCCCACCTCCCCTGCAAATATTTTATAGAACTTAGCTGAGTAGCCATCAAGGCCAGGTGCCTTACCTCCCTTAAGCCCTTTTATAGCCTGCTTAATTTCATCAAGGTGGAACAGGGCTTCCAACTTCTTTCGATCCTCACTGGGCAACCGTGGCAAACCGTGGAGTGGAGGAGTGGCCTAGTGGTTAGGATGGTGGACTTTGGTCCTGGGGAACTGAGTTCGATTCCTGGCACAGGCAGCTCCTTGTGACTTTGGGCAAGTCACTTAACCCTCCATTGCCTGCCGCATTGAGCCTGCCATTAGTGGGAAAGCGCGGGGTACAAATGTAACAAAAAAAAAAAAAAACGTAACCCATCTAAGCTCTTTCGGGCCTCATCTATCTCTACTCCTATCTCACTACTATATAGAGCCTGATAGAATTTAGCAAATTGAGCTCTAATTTCTTTATCCCTATAATACATTTGATCTCCTGGCCCTTTAATTTTTGTAATAGTTGAGGCCCGCTGCCGGTGTCGTAGAAAATTAGCTAACATCTTACCCGATTTATTGCCAAATTCAAAACATTTTTGCTGGAGGATCTTCCTAATAAATTCAACCCTCTCCACCTGCAACTTGTCGAGTTCTATACGACATTGTCGTACTTCTTGTAAAACTGCTACTGACCCTCCCTCTTGATGCCGACGTTCCAGGTTCACTAACCTTGCTCTCAGCCCTAATTCTCTTGCTTCTCTTTCATGCTTTCTTCTAGCCCCCCACTTTATAAGATGCCCTCGCACCACTGCCTTCATCGCATCCCACAGGGTCCCATCTGAAACCTCCCCTGTATCATTGATTACACAATAACTCTGGATAACCTTACGGATGTCATCACACACCTTTTTAGCCCCCAACACTAGCTCATTTAACCTCCAAAAAAGTTGGTGTCCTTCCTCTTTTAATCCCTTCAACCCAATCTCCACTGGTGCACGGTCTGATATGGAGAAGGGGCCAATTTCTGAGTCAGTTACATGTTCCCATAATTGGCGACTGCACCATACCATATCTATTCTAGTGTAGGTGTTCTGAGAGTGAGAAAAAATTGTATAGGACCTCTGACCTGGATGCTTAAGCCGCCAAACTTCTACTAAGTCTAATTTGGAAGTAAGGGACTTTAATTGTTTACAGTGGGCTATATGTGCACTACTCATCCCTTTTGAGTGATCCATAGATGTCATACACACATTAAAGTCACCTCCTAGTATCATCCCCCTTTTCTGGAACTGGAGAAGCTCTTCCGTAACTTGAGCAAAAAACTCTCCCTGCCCTGAATTGGGTGCATATAAATTAACAGTAGTCACTGTCTTCCCATATAAAAGTCCCCTAACAGCCAAACATCTTCCCAAATCGTCCCTGTAAACATCCTCTGTCACAAATGGTATCCCTCATGAATGTAAATTGCTAATCCACCCACCTTACCCTCTCATATATCAAAGTGTGCAATGCACTCACTGTATGCCCTATGCTTAAGCAGATGAACATCTCTCCTTCTAATATGAGTTTCCTGTAGTAGTATAATATCCCAGTGGTTTCTCTGCAGCTCATCATGAACCAAACTACGCTTTATCTGGGAATTCAACCCGTTAACATTCCAGGATCCCAGGTTCAGACCCTTTTCCCCCTTCCCCCCACCCCCCCCCTTTGCCGAACAGATCTATTATCTGCCAGCTAGGTTCCCTGAGGAAATAATTCCTCGCCAGAGCAGGCAACCCATTTCCCCCCATACTCTATGTTCCTAGTCCCCTCCCCCCCAACTATTGAACATTTCCCCTTTATTCAATAACAAACCAAGAATGCATTAAACATTGAAACCATCGTCCTTTTTTCTCCCGCCTCCATAATTTGTGGACAAACCAGTTTACCACCTTTACATTTAGGCAGCACATAAACTTTGATCACAGAGTTCTCTAATACTTCCCATCAGGTCACTCTTTCCTTTGCTGGTATCTGACGTGAGGTCTCTTTTCTGGGTCCCACTTTTTGCCAAGATGACCCCTTCTTTGCCGTTGCTGTTATGTTAGGGGCACCCTCGGGCAGCTCCGAGGGCAAGTTTTTACAGCCCAGCTCTTTCAGAGCTTTCCATGCCTCTCCGAGTGACCACTCTCCGGGTTTGACCCTCAGCTGTGAACTGAAGTCCAAATGGAAAAACCCATCAGTATCTAAAATTGGATTGCTGAAGGTATTTTGTGAGATCTCTGAATTCTCTTCTCCTTTGAAGTGTTCCAGTTGCCAAATCTTGAAATACAAGAATTTTTTGGTTATTCCAGAGAACCTCTCCCAGTGATCTCGCTTTTCTCCATATCATATCCTTGGACTTTATAGTCCTGAAAGCATACCACAATATCTCTGGGTTGTGAGTCCCTTCTGGGTCCCAGACTTCTCAGAGGCGTAGCCAGGTTTTGATCTCAGGGGGAGCAGACTTTTATAAAATAGGCGCTGATTGGTGTCAGTTACACAGCAGTGTCTGTGTTGTTGCTCAGGGGCTGTAGCGGGCACTGATTAATACAGGCTGTTTCTGTTGCGTCCTGCCTATAAGGAAACAGTAAGTTACATCAAGAGGCAGGATGCAGAAGAGATCCCTGGACTGGCCAGAGCAGGTAACCTGTCTTCTTAACTACAAAGTAAAAATATTCAAATCGTGACCATCACCTCAGGAATAGTACACACATTCCTTCCACTAGACACCTTGTTTAAATCAGATGGGCGTTTGTGTGTTGATTCTACAGGTTGTGAAGAACACTAGTCCTGAACATTTTTATTTTAGGTGACAAGGGCCCTTGCCCCAGAGCCTACTTTCAAATAGGGCTAGACATTTTGTGAAATAACACAAACCCCTGCAAAAAGACACCCAAAACCTATACTGTAAACTTACTACACCATAGCAGCCCTAATCCACCTACAAAAAGACAGTCCTATAAATATTACAGTGGGACCTAGAGAAGTGTTTCCCTATTGGTCCTGGAATACCCCCTTGCCATTCAGGTTATCCACAATGAATCTGCATGAAAAAGATTTGCATGTAATGGAGGCAATATATACAAATCCTGACTGGCAAGGGGGTACTCCAGGACCAACTTGGGAAACACTACTCTAGAACACAAAACTTGCCACACCATAACAGCCCTAACCCACCTTTGAACAGACAGTGCTATATATATTACACTGGGCTCTAGAGCACCAATTAACCTACTAATGGGAAACTGGAACAAGCTGCACTGTTACACATTCCTACACAGATGCTACGTGCTAGCAGAATCTTTCACCTCAGGCACACATGCAGAACATGGACAGATCCTCATCTATATAACATGTTTAGTCATGCTGGGTCAAACCAATGGTCCATCTAGCCGAGTATCCTGTTTCCAACAGTGGCCAACCCAGGTCACAAGCACCTGGCAGAAACCCAAATTGTGACATTATTCCAATCTAATACAGAATAGGGAGCCACAAAAACAAAAAACCAAAACAAAAGAAACCACCACCAGCAACAAAAATAAAAATTGAAATAGAGAACCCCCTCCTCTCTGCCCAAGGAAGCCAGACTCTATAAATAGTGCAATATTGGTTAAAAAAAAAAACAAAACAGAAATGCATTTTCTCCTGTACTTTGTGGAGGAGTGGCCTAGTGGTTAGGGTGGTGGACTTTGGTCCTGGGGAACTGAGTTTGATTCCCACTTCAGGCACAGGCAGCTCCTTGTGACTCTGGGCAAGTCACTTAACCCTCCACTGCCCCGTGTAAGCCGCATTGAGCCTGCCATGAGTGGGAAAGCGCGGGGTACAAATGTAACAAAAAAAAATACAAAAAATGTACATTTTACAAAGCAGGTACATCTCAGTCCTTTCAAAGTATTAAATAAAAATATTTTTTTCTACCTTTGCTGTCTGGGAATTTGGCGTATCCCAGTCTTTTTTCCTATGTTCCATGAGTCAACCTTACAAATTCTTTTCCAGGTTGGCCTTTCCATTTCTTCTTTCGCCTCTTGTCTTTTTCTTTTCCTTCTCTATATCTGTTTGGCACTGATCTTTTGTTTTATGTCCCCACTATCAAATAGCTGTGTATAGAGCTGCCAAGTGATCCAGTTACAGAAGGGAGATTTTTCAACCAGTCCTAGTGTGAACTCACATCCCAAATTCATGTGGGATTTGCAGTTCCTGATTCTACCCATCAAAATCTGTGCTGCAGTACATCCAAAATGACTTAAGAAAATGCACTCAGACCCCTGCAGGGTTGCTAATTTGAAGGTATCAGAGATGTGCATTTTCAAATACTGTCATATTCCTAATATCAAATTGAAAATAAAATACCTTTTTCTGCTGTTTTCTACTCTGTGACCCTACCTCCTCCCCCTTTCCAGTAGTGCCTTCTCTGTGTTCCTATCACCTCCCCTTTCCAGTAGTGCCCTGTGTCCCTATCTCCTTCCCCCTTTCCAGTAGTGCCCCCATGTCCCTATCCCTCTCCTTTTCAGTACAGCACCTATCTCCCCCCCTTTTCAGAAGTGCTCCTGTGTCCCCATTTCTTCTTTCTCCAGCACTGCCTCTTTGTGTTTCAATGCCCCTACCCCTCTCCCTGTCCAGTATTGACTCTGTGTCCTTCTCCATCCCTGTCCAGCATTTACTATATCCTTCTCTCTCCCCATGTTAACCTTTTTCCCTGTCTCTTTTGGCGCTCCCCATTGTTTCATTTGGAGGGGCTGGTTATAGGGACACTCTAGTACGTGTTATATTTGTGCACAGATTTTTTTTCTCCTGGTCAAGGCCACTAAAACAGATATCATGTTATGAGAACCAGGTGCTCAACATTCAGAGTTTCTCTCTATTTATTTATTTATTACATTAATACCCTACATTACACATGAATTAGGTTGAAATAAAACAGAATAATCCATTTGTGTACCTAAAAGGTAAATCACAAAACAGATGAAAATGTGATTTCATGTGCCCCAATGAAAGGAGAGTTTAATTCTATTTTCATTTAATTTCAATATATTCTATCTTCCCATGGCAGATTACAACAACAAAAATCCTTTATCCTCCACCTTTTAAGACACTGTATATCCTGCTAGATAGTGATGGCACAAGGGAAGCAAGTTTGGTCCAGTGAAGACTAACTCAAAATAACCTGTTCCTTAGCTGGGCCCTAGTATTACCATATTAAAAATGCGACCATACCATGCCTCTGTGGCTATGTTCCAGTAATGTTAAACGATTAACTGGATTTCTTGACTAGGGACACATACACTTATTTATTCAATAGCACAATTCCTCATGTACAGCCACAAAACAACTTTTTAGAGTGGATAGTATTCCTTTTATTATCGACCAATAAAGAGTTTCTAGTTTTGACACAGTATAAGTCATCACAAGAACAAAATATGAGAAAACCAATGGGCTGCATTAGGGATTTATAACCCATTTATGTTTAAGCAAAAGAGATCTGCATGAAACAAAATATTTATTTTTATTTTGACTTATAAAACCACTTGCCCCTGAAACATGTTCAAAACGGAATAATCCATTTGTGTACCTAAAAGGTAAACTACAAAATAGATGAAAATGTGATTTCATGTGCCCCAATGCAAGGAGAGTTTAATTCTACCTCCATTTAATTTCAATATATTCTATCTTCCCATGGCAGATTACAACAACAGTTAAGATGATGAACCCATCAGAAAACAGGATATCCTCACTGAAATCTGGATATCTGTATTGTATAGAAGCACAGTGAAGAAAAATCAAACTATACAGTTTATAATTGCAGTTTCTACCAGCCACTATAATTTTGGAAGCTGTTTTAGTGATATTCAATTGTTACTACATCTACATTTCTCCTCCAGCGTTAAAGGCACTGCCTATCCAACTAAAACAACTTTAGACTTGTTACAGACATGGACCAACAATAAAGAACGACAACATGGATACACAGCTGCTCATACCTTTGGCTTGCTTTGTTTCATGTGAACGGCAGTGAAGCCTGAGCAGGGGAGTGTAAACAAATCAACCAAACTGGCTTCCATGCTTACAGTGGACTAGATGGCTCACTTCTACTCCTATTAAGCCTTTTCTCCCTTCTCCACCCCCTACCGACCGACCAACTTCCTTGGCCAGCTTTTTCTCCCTTCTCCACCCCCTACCTCCCTCTCTTCAGCCCGTTCTCTCCCGTCTGCATAGTTATTTTTACTTCCCTGAAGCCTTTTCCCTCCTGCTGCACTGGCGATTCACAGTCAGTTGTTTGCCAGCGTCAGGGCCTCTCCTCAGACGTGTCCCACCTTTGCAGAAAACAGGAAGTTGCTTAGAGTAGGCGGGGACACGTCTGAGGAGAGGCCCCAACGCTGGCAAACAGCTGTGAATCACCGGTGCAGCAGGAGGGAAAAGGCTTCAGGGAAGTAAAAACGACTATGCGCTGCGGATGGGAGAGAGAGCGGGCAGGAGAAGAGACAAGAGAACAGATGACTTGCGCGGGACGGGGGAGAGAAAGATTTTCCATGTGGCGCGCATAGGCGCCATTTTTTCTAAATATCTGTTTAGGGGAGCGACCGCTCCCCCTGCGCCCCACCTAACTACGCCACTGAGACTTCTATGCACTCTATCAAACTATATCTCCAACTCCACGCTGCCCAGCTGACCCTCTCCTCCTGATTCCACAATTCGGGCACAGATTTCCCTGATTACCTTTGCACAGTCCATATTCTGATCCGTTTCAGGGACTCCCTTAAATCTCAATTGCTTTGTCTAGAGCGAGTCTCCAAATCTTCTAGATCCAGTTGCATTTTTTTTCTCCACTCTCATGATTTTGAGTTCAGATCGGAGCACCTGCACTTCTCCCTCCACATGTTCCAGCATTTACTCAGCCTGTTCAACTCTGTTGCCAATCTCTCTCATCTCTTTCTGAATGTCCGTAACCGCCTCCTTTGTTTTCCTGACTGCCGACATTTCAGCCTTCAGAGCCTTAAACCACCTCGCTACCTTGTTTGGTGAGCTCAGTGTCACTTTGCTGTTCCGCTGGGCCCTCCGTCTCCGACCCAGAGTCTGCGGCGGCCATTTTGGCGCGCGCCTTGTGCGGGGTGCAGCTCGAGTTCGCCACTTCCTCTCTCTGTTCCGCCACATATTTAAACTTCTCCAGCCTCTTCCGTGTCGCCATCAGATCGCCACTCTCTGTCTACAATTGTACTTCGCTCGAAGTTGGGAAAACCGGGAAAATCGCAAATTTCTCCACCGCCCTGACAGAGCGCTGAGATCAGGCGTCCATCTCCGACGATGACGTCACTTCCTCCCAACCCCCTACCATTTTTGTCACTTTTCTCTGTACCGCTTCAAGTCTTTTTACATCCTTAGCCAGATAAGGCCTCCAAAACTGAACACAATACTCCAAGTGGGGCCTCACCAATGACTTGTACAGGGGCATAAATACCTCCTTTCTTCTACTGGTTATACCCCTTTCTACGCAGCCTAGCATCCTTTTGGCTGCGGCCATTGCCTTGTCGCACTGTTTCGTCAACTTGAGATCTTCAGACACCATCACCCCAAGGTCTCTCTCCTGAGCTGAGCTTACCATCTCTCCCCTCCTATCCGGTACATCTCTTTTGTATTTCTGCACCCCAAGTCCATCACTCTGCACTTCTTGGCATTAAATTTATCTATTTTAAATCAAACACAGTTCATCAGTTTTTTGAAATTTCACCATACACAACTATTGATTAAATTTTAACTGCCAGACCCTCGACCATTCTTCTAGCGTTTGGAGGTCCCTTCTCATGGTTTCTACTCCCTCCAGCATATCCACTCTATTGGCTATCTTTGTGTCATCAGCAAAAAGGCAAACGTTTCCTTCTAACCCTTCTACAAATATATTAAACAGAATCGGCCCCGGCACAGACCCCTGAGGCACTCCACTACACGCCTTCCTTTCCTCAGAGCCGATTCCATTTACCACCACCCTCTGCTGCCTGTCAGCCAACCAGTTTCCAATCCAGTTAACCACTTTCGGTCCTAATTTTGATCTCATTCAAGTTGTCAAGCTACGACAAAACCACGGTGACAAGGCAAGTCAATTCCAAGCTGACGAGCTTAGCCAAGACCATGTAAAAAGTCTATGTGAACTAATTCCCCATGGACTCGGTCAGACAACTATGATGGGAATGTTGGGTAACTGTAAGATGCCTAGGATGCAAAGCTAGGCTAAAAATCTCAACAAAAACCATAGTGGCAACTTAACACAGAGCTGACAATCTCAAAAAAGTAAAATGGTGGCAAGTTAAAATAAAGACCAACTCATACAATCTTATAGTCATACCACAGGAATAAAGGTAAAATTATGTATAATCATACCTGATAATTTTCTTTCCATTAATCATAGCTGATCAATCCATAGACTGGTGGGTTGTGTCCATCTACCAGCAGGTGGAGATAGAGAGCAAACTTTTGCCTCCCTATATGTGGTCATGTGCTGCCGGAAACTCCTCAGTATGTCGATATCAAAGCTCCATCCGCAGGACTCAGCACTTAGAGAATTACACCCACGAAGGGACACTCTGCCCAGCTCACCACCGCCGAAACGGGGGAGGGGAATTAACCCAGCTCATCCCCACACAAGTGGGGGAGGGGAATCCGTCCAGCTCATCCCCGCGGAGCGGGGGAGGGACACCACACCCGCCGATGCGGGGGGATCTGGCTTATCCTGCAACCGCAACCGCGGGAGGAGCTGACTGACCCTAACACCGCCGAAGCGGGAGGGGTACAAAACTGCCCTACAGCCGCACGAAGCGGGAGGGAGTGCCGGCAGAATTTTAAGTCTCAATCCAGCCCCGTAAAACGGAGGGGAGAGGAATGCAGCAGCTCACTGTAACACAAACTCGTCTTAACTCTTGAAGAATCCAAGTGAAAAAACTTGAACACGAAGTCTTTCTGAAGTAACTGAAGACTAAACTTGAACCTGAAATGCAACCAGAATAAAAACAATACAGATATCTGGGAGGGGCTATGGATTGATCAGCTATGATTAATGGAAAGAAAATTATCAGGTATGATTATACATAATTTTACCTTCCATATCATCAAGCTGATCAATCCATAGACTGGTGGGATGTACCGAAGCAGTACTCACCCAGGGCGGGACATAGAAATCCCTGACCGCAACACTGAAGCTCCAAACCGGGCCTCCGCCCGAGCAGCCACAGTCAAGCGGTAATGCTTGGAGAATGTATGGGCCGAAGCCCAAGTTGCCGCCTTGCATATCTCTTCCAAGGAGACGGAACCGGCCTCTGCCATCGAGGCCGCCTGAGCTCTTGTAGAGTGAGCCTTCAGCTGGATAGGCGGCACCTTCCCCGCGGCCACATAAGCCGCTGCAATGGCTTCCTTGACCCATCTTGCCACTGTAGGCTTAGCAGCCTGCAGACCCCTACGAGGACCTGAATACAGGACAAACAGATGATCCGATTTCCGGAAATCATTGGTCACTTCCAAGTATCTGATGATGACTCGTCTCACATCCAGATATTTAAGAGCAGAGTACTCCTCTGGGTAGTCCTCCCTACGAAAGGAAGGGAGACATAGCTGCTGATTCACATGGAAGCGAGAAACAATCTTGGGCAGGAAGGAAGGCACTGTGCGAATAGTCACTCCTGCCTCAGTGAACTGTAGAAAAGGCTCTCGACATGAGAGCGCCTGGAGCTCGGAAACTCTTCTGGCTGAAGTGATAGCCACCAAAAAGACTGCTTTCAACGTCAGGTCTTTCAGAGATGCCCTTGACAAGGGTTCAAACGGCGGCTTCTGCAATGCTCTCAGCACCAGGTTGAGATTCCACGCAGGCACCACTGAGTGCAGAGGAGGGCGCAGGTGATTAACTCCCTTGAGAAAGCGCACCACATCTGGCTGCGAAGCCAGGGAAACACCCTTCAGGCGGCCCCTGAAGCAAGCCAGAGCCGCTACCTGGACCTTAAGGGAACTGAGCGACAGGCCTTTGTCCAGACCTTCTTGCAGGAACGCCAACACTGAAGAAATTGGAGCAGTGAAAGGAGAAAGAGAGCCTGCTTCACACCACGCTGCAAAGATACGCCAAACCCTGGCGTAAGCAGTAGAAGTAGAGCGTTTCCTCGCTCTCAGCATAGTGGCGATGACCTTGTCTGAGAAGCCCTTCTTCCTCAGACGCTGCCGCTCAATAGCCAGGCCGTAAGACCAAAGGGGGAGGGATCCTCCATCACCACGGGACCCTGATGTAACAGGCCCTGCTCCACTGGCAGCCGCAGAGGATCGTCGACTGAGAGCCTGATCAAGTCCGCATACCAGGGACGCCTGGGCCAATCCGGACCTACCAGGATTATCCTGCCGGGATGCTTTGCCACCCGGTCTAGTACCCTGCCCAACATGGGCCAGGGCGGGAACACATAGAGAAGCTCTTGTGTCGGCCATTGTTGGAGAAGAGCATCTACTCCCAGGGATCGAGGGTCCCGTCCTCTGCTGAAGAAGCGCGGCACTTGGCAATTGGCCGATGACGCCATCAGATCTAGGCTCGGCTGGCCCCAGCGCTTCGTGATGTCCAAGAACGCCTGAGCAGATAGCTGCCACTCTCCGGGCTCCAAGGTATGGCGACTGAGAAAGTCCGCCTTGACATTCATGACTCCGGCAATGTGGGCCGCTGACAGCTGTTCCAGGTTCGCTTCCGCCCACTGGCATAGACTCATAGCTTCCTTGGCTAGAGGGGCGCTCTTGGTACCTCCCTGGCGGTTGACATAGGCCACAGCCGTGGCATCGTCCGACAGTACCCGTACAGGCTTCAACACCAGTACCGGGATGAACTCCAAAAGCGCCAACCGAATGGCCCTGAGTTCCAGGAGGTTGATAGACCACTTTGCCTCTGCAGGAGACCAGAGCCCCTGCGCTGTCCTTCCCAAGCAGTGGGCTCCCCAGCCCGATAACGAGGCGTCCGTCGTGACGACAATCCACTCTGGGGACACCAGAGGCATTCCCGCAGACAACTTGTCTGTCTGCATCCACCAGCTCAGCGCCTTGCGCACTGCTGGATCCAAGGGAAGACGCACCGCATAATCCTCCGACATCGGAGTCCAGCGCTGCAGCAGAGAGTGTTGTAGTGGTCTCATATGAGCCCTGGCCCAGGGCACTACTTCCATCGTGGCCGTCATAGAGCCCAACAGCTGCACATAGTCCCAAGCCCGAAGAGGAGAGGCTACTAGGAACTGGTCCACCTGAGCCTGAAGCTTGACAATCCGATTGTCTGGCAGGAACACTCTGCCCACTTGGGTGTCGAATCGAACTCCCAGATACTCCAGGGACTGAGTCGGGCGCAGCTGGCTCTTCTCCCAGTTGATGATCCATCCCAGGGAGCTCAAAAGAGCAACTACCCGGTCCACAGCTCTGCCGCACTCTGCATAAGAGGGGGCTCGGATCAACCAGTCGTCCAGATAAGGATGGACTTGTACTCCTTCCTTTCGCAGGAAGGCCGCTATGACCACCATTACCTTGGAAAAGGTCCGCGGAGCAGTAGCCAACCCGAACGGGAGGGCTCTGAACTGGAAGTGTCGGCCCAGGACTGCAAAACGCAGAAAGCGTTGATGAGGAGGCCAGATGGGGATATGCAGGTACGCTTCCTTGATGTCCAAGGATGCCAGGTACTCCCCTGCCTTCACTGCCGCTATAACAGAGCGGAGAGTCTCCATGCGAAAGTGCCGCACTTTCAAGGCCCGATTGACCCCTTTGAGGTCGAGGATAGGCCGGAGAGAACCTCCTTTCTTTGGTACCACAAAGTAAATGGAGTAACGCCCCTTGCCAAGCTGACTTTCTGGCACCGGAACGACCGCACCCAGGCGGATCAGATTGTCCAAAGTCTGCTGCACTGCCACAGCTTTGACCGGAGACTTGCAGGGAGAGAGTACAAACCCGTCTCTTAAGGGTCGGCAGAACTCTAGCTTGTAGCCGTCTCTGATGACTTCCAGCACCCAAGCGTCTGAAGTTATTGTGGTCCACTCGCCCAGAAACGAGGACAGCCGTCCTCCAATCTGCACTGGGGCGTGGACCAATACCCCGTCATTGGGTACGAGACCCTGGGGGAGGACCGGAGGGAGCACCTCCGGGACGGCGGTCTCTGCGAAAGGAATGCTGCTTGGGGGAGAACTTCCTCTTAAAGGAAGAGGGGGCAGAAGCACCCGACCTGCCCGGGCGGTACCGACGGGCTTCCTGAAACCGTCCTCTGGAGGTACCGGGACGAGCACTAGCCCGAGCCCTGACCTCCGGTAACTTCTTGCCCTTAGACGTGCCGAGATCAGTCACGATTTTGTCCAGCTCGACCCCAAAGAGCAGCTTGCCTTTAAAAGGCAATCTAGCCAGGCGGGATTTTGAGGCGTGGTCAGCAGACCAATGTTTCAGCCAAAGCCACCGCCGCGCAGAGACAGTCTGAGCCATGCCTTTAGCTGAGGCTCTCAAGACATCATACAGCAAGTCTGCCAAATAGGCCAGGCCCGATTCCAGGGCTGGCCAATCATCCCTCAAGGAATGATCCGAGGGGAAAGCCCGCTGCACCATAGTCAGGCACGCCCTGGCCACATAGGAGCCGCAAACTGAGGCCTGCAAACTTAAAGCAGCCGCCTCAAAGGACGACCTTAAGGCCGCCTCCAATCTCCTGTCTTGGGCGTCCTTTAGGGCCGTGCCACCTTCCACCGGCAATGCCGTTTTCTTAGTCACCGCAGTGATTAAAGAATCCACGGTAGGCCACAGATAGGCCTCACGTTCACTCACAGCCAAAGGATAGAGGCGGGACATAGCCCTAGCCACTTTAAGGCTCGCTTCTGGGACATCCCATTGAGCCGAAATTAAGGTGTGCATGGCATCATGCACGTGGAAGGTTCTAGGCGGGCGCTTCGTCCCCAGCATAATGGCAGAGCCAACAGGGGCTGAGGGAGAGACGTCCTCCGGAGAGGAATTCTTCAAAGTGTCCATGGCCTGTAACAACAGGTTGGGCAAATCCTCCGGGTGAAAAAGCCGCGCTGCAGAGGGGTCATCCGCTCCATCCGAGCGGGGATCCGTCTCCTCCAAGGAATCCGCAAAGGACCGTTGGGAGACCCCAGACACGCTGCCCTCATCTACATCGGAGGAGACAAATTCCTCCAAGGCCTGGGAATCAACCCGAGGGCGTTTACCTCTGGGAACCTCAACCTCTTTACCAGAGGAGGGAGCGGGGGCAGCGTTGTGCATGAGGAAGGCCCGATGCAGCAGGAAAAGAAACTCGGGGGAGAAACCCCCCAGACTGTGCACTTCCGCAGCCTGGGCAACAGCCCTAGGCGCTCTCTCAACCGGCGCTCGCAACAGCGGGGGAGAGACATGCTGCGCATCCAAAATGGCGTCCGGCGCGAAACTCCGCGAAGGAGCCGCGCGGGAAGAACGGCTCTTAACTTTAGCCGCTTCTGTGCCGTCGCCCAAATTAAGGGCGTTCATGGCATTAATGTCTCCAACCTCAAGGGCGGCCCAAGAAGAAGCCGTCCGAGCCGCGTGGCCGGCCAAGATGGCGGAGGCGAGGAGCGGGGGATGGGCGTTTATGGCGGGAAAAACCGCCACGCCGGAGGAAGGACCGGGACATGCATCGGTCGCGAAACTGTCACCCACCAAGGGCGAATCCGGCTTGAAGACCCCCGCATCCCCTCTAGAAGCGCTCGAGCGACCCGGGGAGCGACGCCATGTGCCACGAGGAGAAGAATCGGGGAACCCCCGCCCGCTATAAAAAGGTAAAAATTACCTGCTGTCCGCTCCGAGTCGTAACGACCTGGTGTCTCAGTGAGTAGCTGCAATAGACGCTTAAATAAACGTCGAAATAAACGCCTTTAAGGCCGTTCAAATTTTTTTTTTTTTTTTTTTTTTTTTTAACGGAGCCAGCGGGAGGGGGGAGAAAAGGAGGGACCTGGCACCACCAGGTTTGCACTTGCTCAAAAGAGCCCTCAACCCCAGGCATTCAACAAAACCTAAAAATTAGGCTTGGAGGCCTAGCCAGAGCTGCTGCTGATGTGTGACCACCACCTGCTGAGATAGAGAACATACTGAGGAGTTTCCGGCAGCACATGACCACATATAGGGAGGCAAAAGTTTGCTCTCTATCTCCACCTGCTGGTAGATGGACACAACCCACCAGTCTATGGATTGATCAGCTTGATGATATGGAATAAAGGCTTACCTCAGAGGCAGAAATTCAGATATACCTACCACCACAGAAGAAAAGAATCCCACAGGGGAGACAATTTACTCCATGCCATAATTAACCATCACCCTGCTAGAGAGACAGCCAGGGGAGGGGAGGGAACCAGGGTCACTGGATATCACCCTAGCTGGCAGATGAGGAACTCAGGACCACTGAGTATCATCTAAAACTAGCCCCAACACGGCTACCAGGACACCCCTGGCTCCACTGTCACCAGAAGAATCTGGGACAGGAGCTACCAGCCAGCAATCCACAGCAGCTGCACGATCCGTCCACCATCCGCTAGGAGACAGAGAAAATACTGAACATTCCAGGCTGCACGATACCCTTAAGGGGCGGTTTACTTGGAACTATTTTCTCTGTCTCTTTCCGCTGGTAGATGGACATAACCCATTAGTCTGGACTGGTTTGGTATAGATGACAAGGAACCAGAGTTTCCAATGAAGCACTGATGGTAGATAACATGGTGCCAATCCATGCAAAATTTTAAACACAAGCACTGGCACCTTAAAAAGAACCCTAAATTTAACTGGCATCCAATCCAGACTTCTGGAGACCTATTCCATGTCTGTTTTATCCTGTGAATTCCTAATTCTTGTCTTGGCATTCCTCTAGAGACTTTATAGTTTCTAACCCACGCCTGGTTCCTGCACTTAACTGCTCCACCTTGGGCCTACCCTTGACACATAAGCTGCCTGACATCTTTACTTCCACTCATGCTTTTATCATCTTGATTTCTTTCATCTATTTCAGTTTTATCAGATAATAATTCTCTGTGTTTATCTTTTTGAGATCACTTGTACTTTTAAATTGCAAATCATTTTGCCTTCAGTTACTTTTTCAGAGAGCCACATTTTTTTCTCTTGTTTTTTGCTTTTTTTTTTTAATGATTCTTAAAGATTTGCTTCAGGGGAGGTTTGGAAGTTAATGGTCAACTGCAGGAATATTAGTCTTCCTTCTCAAACTTTTAAAGTTATATTATATGCATGCCAAAAATTCAAGGGACCTGTAGTCTTTTCTTACTGAGAAAAACTGAAAACCACCTGAGATGCTGGAGCTGACATGCCCTACAGTACTCTCTCTTCATGATAAGACAGGTCTATTACACTCCTTAAGCAGACCATACCTAAAGGTACTGGCACACAACACATATGCAGCGGAAATAAGGCCCTTCACACCTGCTCTTACCCCACATTCTTCCATGTCTGCTAAACATTTTATTCAATTACTAGTCAGAAAGCTACAAAATCTGTTTTCCCCAAAACTCGGCAACTCCTTCTTATACGATACTTGCCCCACCAATCCATAACTCCAACCCTCAACATGCAACAGATTTGCCACTAAAGTTGGTAATATTGGGGTATCCTTTCTTCACTAATAGGGCATGCAGTCATTAAAGACCGACAGATGACATGCCTGGGAAGTGGGTGTCTATGTTAATGAAGGGTAACATGGAAATAAAACCTCAGAATGCATTCCCCTGAGATGATACTAGACAAGTCAGTTAAGGAACAGCTGTCAGAAAAAAAATCAGTTACAGAATACACCTTGAGAACTGCATCACATCAAACACAGTCAACTCCAACAGTACTCAGAAGAAGCGAGGAAGGCTTCTCCTTGTGGATTCTGGATACCTGTCTCTGCTCTACCCTGGTGGAGCCATCCAGCCTTAGGTAGATGTGTCCATGGTAGTTGAGGAATTGCTCCAGCACATCCAGCATGCGAGTCATTTGGGTGAAGATCAGTACTCGGTGACTGCCAACTTTCAGCTGACGCAAGAGCCTATCAAGTGTCTGAAGCTTTCCTACAAAAGCAAAAATGGGAAATATGAGAACAGAGTCTAGAGAAGCTAAGTCTCTAATTAGGAACCAGTTACCAGTCACACACACAAATGAGGCTCTCTCACATTCAGGGAAGCCCCTTCTTCATGCATCAACAATTCAGAACTGGTGCTTTGATTGTGAATACTGTTCTGAATCAAGCCCAAGTGAATAAAAGCCACATGACCCCATTAGCAGAAAGAAATTGTGCACATTGCAGTTTATATTTTGCCTTTAGTGGCTGATAAATCTTCAGATCTGAGTGAGACTAGAGAAGCTAAGTCTCTAATTAGGAACCAGTTACCAGTCACATACAATTGAGGCTCTTTCACTCTCACATTCAGGGAGCCCCTTCTTCATGCATCAACAATTCAGAACTGGTGCTTTGATTGTGAATACTGCTCTGAATCAAGCCCAAGTGAATAAAAGCCACATGCCCCCATTAGCAGGAATAAAATGTGCACAATATAGTTTATATTTTGCCTTTAGTGGCTGATAAATCTTCAGATCTGAGTGAGAAAATCAGATCTTAAGAAGGGATTATGGAAACCTACTTCCCCACCCTCCCTTTGTTCATCTCCAACAATAATATATGCACTGTGAAGAATGGGCACATATTAGCAGCCACTGTAGAGGGCACCTTTTAGCCTAGGGAGTTTAGCTGGCTAACTGCTTAGTTATATCAGAAAAGCTCCATCAAAACTTGTTCTCATACTGCCTCCACTCTCTATATTCTGTGAAGGGAACTAAAGAAAGCTAAATATTTTGTGTTGCTTCTGTCATTAACAAAGCAATGCAACACACGAAGATTTACAGACAAGTTCAAGTGTACAGCGCTGCACACGTCTTGTAGCGTTATAGAAATAAGTAGTAGTAGCAGTTTGAATCCTTCTCAATAAATGCTTTGATAAACCCATATTCAAGATGTTACAATAATTGCTAAGGACTAGAGACTGAACCACCTGTCTAAACAGATCTTCAGAAAGATATTTCCAGATACTTCTTAATTTCCTTATAACACAGGAACTGATGAACTGATCTGAGATTCCATAAATATTTTATCATCTAGTATAATTCCTAGAATCTGAATGGAGCGATCAAATGTATATAATTCTCCATCAACAAAAAAGTTTGAATCCACAATTTGATTTTGTTTTGCTCCTACTAGTAAAAATTTAGTTTTTTCTCTATTTAGTTTAAAAAAAAAAATGAGAAGTCATTCAGCTTGCCACAACTGAAAAACAACGAAAGATGTTATCATGCATATCTTTTAGATCATATATAACTGGAAGAATTATATCATCACCTGCATATATAAAAGTGGTACAACCCTCCTTTTCTAAATGTTTATCCAAAGAGGACCTAAGTATATTGAACAAAACTGGAGACAGGGAAGAGCCCTGAGGTACTCCAGATGGTAAAGACAGCTTTCAGATAGAACTCCCTGCATTCTAACTTGATAGGACCTAAAAGTCAAGAAGCCCTTTAACCATGAGTAAATTTTACCTGTCATCCCAAAGTCATCAAGGATCTCAAGCAGTACTTCATGATCAACCATATTGAACGCACTGGAAAGATCCAGTTGCATAACGGATATTCTCAGAGGACAGCAGGCCTTATATATCACAGATGAATAATATGGGGTATGTGTTGCCGGTCCAGAGCTTGTAACAAGTTTAAAAACAGGTCTTTGGGTGCGAGATGCACTCCATTGCAAATGAGCGGGTGCTTTCCTGCCTGCTGCGAGAGCATGGAATCAGCAGCACAATCTAAATCATAATAAAAAGGAGCCAACTGCAAGGGAGGTAGGAGGGTATGTGAGAACATAAGGCCTGTTGTTCTCGGAGATTACCTGCTACAGGTAAGTATCTTGATTTTCACTGAAGAAAAGCAGGCCTATAATTCTCACAAATGGGAATCCCTAGCTACCAGGCTAACCAAAAACAACCACCAGTGGTCAGTTGGACCTCGCAATGGTGAGGGCAAAAAAGTAATTAACCTGAAACTATATACAACTGGATGACAGTACAGCCTGGAACAGAACACAACAGGCCTAGGAGGGTGGAGCTGGACTCTAGACCCCAAACAAATTCTGCAACACTGCCATGCCAGGTGACCTGCTCAAGGCAGTAATGAGTTGTGAATGTGTGGACTGAAGACACATCGCAGCCTTGCAAATTTCTTCAACAGAGGCTGACCTCAAGTGGGCTACAGACACAGCCATGGCTCTGACATTGTGAGCCCTGACATGACCCTCAAGTGAAAGAAATGCAATCTGCCAGTCAATTGGAAATGGTGCATTTCCTGATTGTGACCCCTCATCCTATTGGGATCAAAAGAAACAAAATGTTGGGTGGATTGACCTAGTCCACACCAAGTAAAAGGCCAACATGTGCTTGCAGTCTAAGATGTACAGTGCATTTTGCCAGAATGAGCATGAAGTCAGGGGAAGAATGCTGGCAAGACAATCGACTAGATCAGATGGAACTCCAACACAACCTTAGGTACGAACTTAAGGTGCGTGCAGAGGGCCACTCTGTTATGACGAAACTTCGTATAAGGTGCATCCGCAAACCAAGGCCTGAAGCTCAATGACCCTGCAAGCTGAAGTTAACAGCCACCAAAAAATATGACCTTCCAGTCAAGTACGGTCTGTGCCGGAGCCGGGGTTGGGAGGCGGGGCTGGTGGTTGGGAGGCGGGGCTGGTGCTGGGCAGACTTGTGCGGTCTGTGCCAGAGCCGGTGGTTGGGAGGAGGGGCGGGTGGTTGGGAGGCGGGGATAGTGCTGGGCAGACTTATACGGTCTGTGCCCTGAAGAGCACAGGTACAAATCAAAGTAGGGTATACACAAAAAGCAGCAAATATGAGTTATCTTGTTGGGCAGACTGGATGGACCGTGCAGGTCTTTTTCTGCCGTCATCTACTATGTTACTATGTTACTTCAGATGACAGGAATCAAGTCAAGGAATCAAAAGGAGCTTTCATCAGCTAATTGAGAATGATGTTGAGGTCCCTTGACACAGGTGAAGGTTTGACAGGGGCTTTGTCAACAGAAAACCTCTCATGAAGTGAACTACAGGCTGTCCAGAGAAGGGCTTACCCACTACACGCTGATAAGCACTAATTGCACTGAGGTGAACCCTTACAGAGTTGGTCTTAAGACCAGACTTGGAGAGGTGCAGAAGATATTCAAAGCAGAGTCTCTGTAGGGCAGGAATTAGATGGCAAACCTCCTACATTTGAAAGAATAACATCTCTTAGTAGAATCCTTCTTAGAAGCCAGCCAAACCTTTGATGACATGAAAGGAAAAATAGCCAAATCAAATGACTTAATGGTGCTAAACAAAAGAGCACCAAAAAAAAAGAGAAGGGAAAAACCCGACCGCAGCTCAGGCCTAAATGTGGCCAAGTAAGCACAGTAAAAATAAAGAAAACTTAGAAAAAAGACAAAAATAATCTAAAATAATATATGGGAAAGGATAAAACAAGCAAAACCCCGAAAGAGGTATTAAGAGAAAAAAAAGGAAGGCACAGAAAGAGTAACTGAACCAGCTGTGAGAAGTGATCCCATGCTCTCGTGGTGGGCGGGAAGGCACTTGTGCATGCGCAATAGAGCGTATCTCACTTCCAAAGACTTATTTTTAATTTCATTACAAGCTCTGGACTGGCAACGCGGACCCTACATTACCCATCTGTGAGAATTATAGGCCTGTTTGTCCTCGGAGAATGACTGATTACAGTGAACCAGAGAAACCACCTGAGGCAAAAAGGACAGTATCATCCTAAGTATCACTCCTTTCTCTGATACTACATGGAAAGGTTCTAGATAAGAAAGACTGCAACTCTGATATTCTCCTGGCCAAACAAATGGCTTCGAGAATCACTACCGAGAATCACATCCTTGAGAGCTGCCCATTTAATAGGTTGAAAAGTGGAACTCACCCTTACAGGACTTGATTTAAATCCCATGAAGGGACCAAAGGATACCTGTGAGGCTGTTGGTGCCTCATCGCTTAGGAGAAGCATATCACATCCAGGTGGAACCACTACGGATTAGTCTTGTACTCTTCCCCATTACAAGCAAAGGTTAATCTATTACTTGGACTTAAGGGAATTTAGAGCCAGATCCGTATTTAACTATTAATGCAGCCATGCTACAATAACTGGAACAGATGTTAAGAAAGGGGCAAGCCCCTGTTTTTGACACCAGGACTTTAAATCCTCCGCATTCAAATACATTTCAGGAATGTCAAACCTTTTCTGGCCTGTAAGAGGGCAGATATGACTTTTGTTGAATATTCCTCTTTCTTAATTCCAACCTTTCATTAGCCAGGTCATAAGAAACAAGGGAGATGGATCCATTAAGGCCAGATCCTAGAGGAGGTCTCTCTGACTCCCCAAGGCAAAACCTAGCATCTGACAAAATTGTTAAAAATAAGTCTGAGCTGATTTTTTAGATACTTGATTTTGCCTTATGCAGTGATGCATAGAAGTTGTCTGAAAACAGTTCAGTTCAATGTAGCAGGACTGTGAACAATAAACGTAAATAATACCACATCTTCAACAGCGATGGTTTTCACAGTCCTGTTACACTGATCCTCTGCAGTGCCACCAGTTGTATTTCTCTGTTTGTGTCTGAAGATCATTTGACATGTTTGGTTTTTTTTGTGAGAATTGACTCCTACTGACCCCTGACAGAGGAGTAGAAATGCCGAAACACGGCCTGTGTTGGGTCTACTTAAAAGATTCTCAATTGCTCTACTACAAAAGACCCATTTGAGCTTCTTCTTTGTACTCTTAATTTCCAACACATTTGCTTGCAAGCAGTTACTAGGTTTTCAAAAAAGGAGGGTAAGTGAAGTAAAAAACTCAGATCACGACAAAATACCTTTACAAAATACCTTTACTATATAGTTTGCCACTTAAATATCATGGCATATATTGAGAAAGGAAAAAAGTCTCAGTGAGCAGGATAGAGCTTTTACTTCTTTAAGTTTTCACTTATTCAATATTCTATTCATAGGCAAAAAAAAAAAAAAACTTCCTTCCTTAAACTCAGCAAATAAACTCATGCCCGTCCAACTTTTATTTTTTTTAAATAAAGCACTTAACTTTTGCAGTAATTAAAGCTGTTGGGCACATCCTGTAAATTAATTTTCAATGCGTTGCACAGTACAGAACCGCTGCTTCAGGGAATTAGAAACCCACTGATTTTAAATCTTTAAACTCTCTTCAGAGACGAGAGGTTAAAGATTTTTCTGTTTTGCGCCCTTTCTAAGCAGTACGAAAAGGAAAAAAATACTGGCGTTTGCTTTTTTTCACATTGACTCTGTGAGATCAATTTACAGCCTAATCTCAAGCTCTGCCCTGAGCTAAAATACAGAAAATCTCAGCTGTGTTTCAAAAAGGATAGCCCCCCTCCTCGCTAGCCATCCCCACAAACACACACCCTCTCTCTAGCCATCCACCCAAAGCCCCCCTCCTTCTATCTAGCCATCCACCACAGAAATAGGCTTTTGTTTCTTTCAAAAGGATATAATCTGAATGTTTTATTTTGCTTTTAGCACTGTGTTCATGTGAGAAACATTCAAGTTAAGGATAAGCAAACCTCTCACTCTCTGCACCCCCCCACCCTTTTCTCTGTTAGCAAGCCCTTTTATCACACAGTCATGTGTATAAAACAATAACAACACGTGACAAAGCTAGGCATGTCTGGGAAAGTCTGCAGACAGAACGTAAGAACACATGACGGTAAGCTATTAAAAAAGGCGTTACCACCATTCTACATACTTTCCATCTACTGGAGAATCAGAAAGATGCAACAGCTAAATATGGAGTCTTACGAAAACCCTAATATACAGAAGGTGTACACAACCCTTGTTGTTAAAGAGGGCGAAAACTCAATCTTTATCTTAAAGGTCTCGACACAGAGACCGAGAGCTACTTACAGGTAATCAACCTGACAGAATCGAAAACATTGTTAGTGGTCAGAATGTGCAGTGTATGGATGAAACGGAAGAGAAGGATCTGTTGCTGGGGCAGAAAATGAAAGAGTTCTTGCTGGATGAACTGCCCCCCATGTGAGCAAAAGCTGTCTGACTCTCAAGAAGTCAACGTCTTGCTAACAGACAACCTAGATTGTGAACAGAATACAACTGTGACTGAAAATGCCGCAGATTTTCCAGAAGACATGTTCAGAAATGCCGTCGATAACGCAGAAATATATCAAGTGACTGAGAATAGGGAACTCATGGATCTTCTAAACCAGACAGAGGCGTTGTCTTCCACCTTTTCACAGGTATGCATGTCATTTTGTTTTCTTTTTGACAATATATATTGTAGGCGTATATTTTTGAGTTTATTTTGTTGGGCAGACTGAATGGACTGTACAGGTCTTTCTCTGCCGTCATCTACTATGGTACTATCTGTTTCAGAATCCGAGGCCTGTTTATATCCATTGTATTATACATGAAAGAAAACATACTCCTTTTTACAAAAGTATGTACTTCTAAACATGTTTGTTCTGTTACAGACTTCGGGACATGTTGAACAGTGACAACACATACAAATGTAGATCATGGCCTGCGCAGGCTATGGTCATAGAACAATAACATGTACCATAATAACAAAAATAATAAAACTGAAGCATCACGTGTGTTCTTATGAAACTTGTAAAACAAAGGCATGCGACCTTTCAGATGGTTGGCCAAGAAATATAGGGGGTGGGTGATACAGAGGAGGGGGGGGCCTCTCCTCCTTTGTCCAATAATATTTCACACAGGCATGTTTATTCTGACCCCCCCCCCCCCCCCCCAACTGTGTAACCACTGTAGCCCAAGGCTTGTACCAGAAGGAACAGTAAGGCCTGTATGTTCTTTTTTTTAGTTTTTAAACCACACAGAATCTATAGAGAGCAGCAGCAGCAGTAGTAATATTGTAAGATTTTTAAAACTTTACATTGTCTCTTTGCATCAACTAACATGAATGCATAACTTACTAAGACCTATGTGTTGTACGAAAGAAGAACACAAATACACAGTGTGTCAGGGGTCTGGGGATAAGAACGGAAAAAAACAACCAGAAAGCATCATCACGTGTACTGTTAGAACATGCTTACAGCAGAAAAAGAAAAGATACATGTAAGTATTTTGCAGGTCCACAAATTGTTGTATTAAAACAAACAAAAAAGAGGTACATATGATAAACGTGATGGTCTGTCGTGTATTTTGACAGCTTAGAATACGAACAGCAAAGCGACCCCTGATCATTCCTACTGCTCAAAGAAATGTCTCAAGCGGCTTGGAGGTTTACTTCGGCAAGAAAGTAAATATTTCTGTTTTGGAAAAACAATTTTTGTATTATGCTTGATATAGCTGCAGAGTCTCAAAATGGTGCTTGTAATCGCTGCCCCGTGGCATCTGCTAATCTTATAAAATGGCACATATAGACACAGCTGTGTGGCGTCCTCACGGTGGTGTGTTGGTGGCCATCTTGATGAACTTCTCCCCAACAACGGCAGGTACGATAGGCCTGTATTTGTTAGTTTCACGATGTTCTACTTTTTTTTTATCCCGCAGATCAGGAAAAACAGAAAGCTGGTGAAACATCAACAGGTGGGCACTCGACTCAGTCCAATCACAGTCAAGCGGTGCCACCAAAACGGTACATCAAACCTAGAGATAAATCTAAACATTTGGAAAAATGACCAAGAAGCACAAGCCCTCCCGCAGAAAGAGGGATAAAAATGGTGCGCCGTGATACCAGAGCACAGAGTGGATCTTTGGACATGGACACTGCCAGTAGCGATTATCAGGCCTGTTATAGACAATGTGTCTGAAAATGTTACAGCAAACCATGAATCGGTGAGATATATAGAGTTTGTGAACAGGTGGATTAGAAACTCACTGAGGTTTAATGGTGTGAGCTTCTCTGACCATTTTCTTTTTGCTAATATAGACACTATAAGATCGACAAGGTATCCAACAAGCTTTAAATATCATAAATAGTAGAGCATCACCCAAGGATTACTTACAAATAAGATTTATGCCTGAGGGTTTATATAATCCCTTGTATTCTACAGGATATTTCTTAGAACAGGTAAGTAATTTTCTTCAGAGCTTCAGAGAAATACGAAACTCTACCAGAACCTGACAAAATCGAACTCTCTACACCTGACTGCTTCAATCACCCTGTCACTAATGGACGTTGACGCACTGCCTCCTTATTTCTCACGCCGGAAATAAACTGATTATCTAACTTATTCTATAATTCACTCTATCATCTATGAACTTTGTATTTCTCATTCCGGAAATGGCGATTGCTATTACGGTATAATGAAAGCCACATTGAGCCTGCAAAGAGGTGGGAAAATGTAGGATACAAACGCAACAAATAAATATCAGTGAGAACCTGTGTCTCGTTGTGATGGTTATCAGAAACACAGGAGGTGGTGGGGGTTGTAACAGGTATTTACAAAGTGTTCTCAATAGCCACATTATTGGGAAATAAAAAAGACATTTAGTAGAGAGAGGTGCCCTGTTAGTTGCATTGTCATTCTAAGGAATGTTTAAAATGGCATACAAACCTGGCATCCAAAAAAGAGATAGAATGCTTGTCTAAAATATTTTGCAATAAGTGTGACTCTTTCACAGAAAAAAAGCACAAATGCAAAGTCAGAAAATGTTTGTAATGCAGTGATCCTTTACTATAACGGGAAAACCATTTATGCTATATGACAAGGCTGGCTAGACCTAAAACATCCGAAAGGTGTATCATTTATGATTGTGAGTGCATGGAGAAAACAGGGGTGAACATCCCAAACTACATCTTTGCAATGGGCCTTTACCATGAGTACAAATGGGAATTCAAGGGTTGAACTATCTAAGTTCATAGGTTCTTTTATTAACAAGCAGTTCAAGGACTACACTTTCATAGCGCACAATTCAAAAGGTTACGATGGTTAGTTGTTAAGTGCAGGGCAGTAAGCTTTTACAAATCGTTGTTGACATGCTGGGCATTTGCTTTAGACTTTTCTGCCCATGAAGCTTAGCAAGCTTCCTAAAGCCATGGGCTTTAAAGGCAGCAAAGAGTACTTTCCTCATTTTCTTAACACTGTGGAAAACCAAAACTATGTGGGGGAAATGCCGGAGGAAAAGTACTACGGCGTTGAGAGCATGATGCCTGATGAGAAAGAGGCTTTCACACGTTGGTATGGCAACAAAAAGCGTAAGACATTTGATTTACAAAAAGAACTAGTCTTTTATTGTAAGCAGGATGTCTATATTTTCCAAAAAGCATGTGTCCTGTACAGAGGAAATTAAGAAAATGACGGTAAGGGTTGTGGAGGTAGATGTAGAAGAAATATTGTGGGGTGGGGCGACGACCCTAAAGAATTGTATAGACCCATTCAAGTATATCACACTTGCTTCCATGGGTATGGCCATGTTCAGGTTTATGTGTTTAAAACCAAAAACCATAACTCTGTTGGTGGTCAACAATCATCACCGGCAGACCAAAAGATATTAAACCGCCAGTATCCGTTGGCTGATGTACACCGAGGACAAAGAACACATACAAATCTTAAGCCTGAGCTGTGATTTTCCCTGTAAGTTTTGTTGCTAGCTAGGAGGGAAGGGGAGACACAAAGCAGTGGCGTTCTCCCTTTCGCAGGGTCTGCGGAGAAAACCAGCTCGGCTCTAATAAAAGCAGACCCCCTAGCATTTTTTCTATCTTGCTTTAGCCTTTTAGGGCATGGATCTCTCTCGAAAACAGGAAGGGGGCCAGCTCTTGCATTCTTACATAAGCTAAAAGCAAAGAGGAGGAGGGCAGTCATGCACTTTTGAAATTAAAAAAATAAGAAAAACAAAACAAAACTTCTTCCATTTGAGAAAAAAAAGGTTAAGGTGCAAATGCATGACTAAATTCCACCCAGGCTGTTGGGGGCAATGTCAGGGTTTTTTTTTTGTTTACATTACTTCCTATCACATAACTCCATCCAAGATGGAAGGCTAGTAGTAGGATAAGGAAGTGACATGATACATACAGTGGTGGCCGCCATCTTGAAAAAGGGATGTGGCTATGACAGCACTTCTTGTGACATCATCACAGGGGTGGGGTTTGGGACAGGACTATGCAAAAAGGGGGAGGTTTTAGGGAGGCACTATGTAAATAAGGCTAGGCAAGGGGCCTGGTTATGCAAGAGGGGCAGGTCATGGGAGGTCCCATGATTTCATATCCAGTGATATCATCCCAGGGGGAAAAGTGGGTGTGACTTGGGATGTGATGTTATCAAAAGGGGTGGGGAGTGAGCATGGCTTGGGCATGTCCTTGCTTCTTATCAGCTAAAAACCAGAAGTGGACGTGGCACCTGACAAATTTGACGAATGCTATGGACATATACTACTTCCTACATCTGAACTCCTCCCCCTTTCAACCCCTTGTGGCCCATTCCCTCCACCCTTCAAGTGCTAACGCAGTACTTTGCAACTAAGAAGTAAATATGAACCAAGTTTCATAGTGCCGCCTTTGAAATTGCTTGCATGCTAGTTGCATGCACTCAATGGACAGGCTTTGGAATTTTTTCCACAAGTTACTATAGAGTCTTTTAGACAGGACTTGTGTCATAGCTGCTGCTCTCAACTCCCAGTCTGCCATCTCATGCATTGTTCTGTCTAATAAGGTGATCAGTGGTGCTATAGCAGATGCCCAACATTTCAAAATCCCCTTTCGCACCAGCATAATAGCCATCCATAAAAATCATTTCTGATGACTTACATCCCCTAGTTAACAGTACTTCTTAAGACTAGTCAATAGATTGCGGTAAAACATTTTCAATAACCTGCAAAGCTTTCATCCAGAGTGGCTGCAGCTTAAAACATTCTAAGAAAGAATTAATCAAATTTACCACCTGGGAAAATTTTACACTTGTTGCAATTTTCAGAATCCCACAAGCCCATCTGCCTGGTAATTCATGCTCTTTGCAAAATCTTTTATTGTGTTTCTTGCAAGGCTGTGTGTCTGTGTAAAACTAATATAAGCACTAAATGCCAAGATGCATTGGTTAAGGTTTTTAGGTCTTTATATTTGGGGTTTGGTTTGTTGGGAGAAGGTTTGAGCACTGCTGGGATTTCAGATTATTCCTTCATATGTATGGTATTGTAACTGTACTAGATGAGAAAAAAAGCAATCATAAAATGACCTCTTTATCTATTATTATTATTAACACATTTATATCCCACATTTTCCCACTTAGTTGCAGGCTCAATGTGGTTAACACAATACCGTAAAGCTCCGGTTCAATATTACAGATACATAATATGGTAGAAAGCATGATAAGAAACATAAGTATAAGCTACAAGGAATGAAGAGGGGGGTAATAATAAAAGTCTAGTTTTGTCCATATTTAGCTCTACAATGTAATACATTGTTTTTCATTGCCACAATGCATTCCAGAAATTGTGCAAAGAAGTAGAAGTGTGAAAAGCAAGTGTAGAGGTAGGAACTTACAAAATTTAATCAGGATTAATATAGATCACACGAAGAAAGTTTTGTGGTTAATGAATGTATCTATTTCAAAACTCATAGGGGATTTAATTAGAGATAGACAATCTGGGTTGATTTTTATTACTGAAACATGGCTCCTTGACTTGAACTCTGCTTTGATTCTATCTTTTTGTCCAGCTGGTTATAGACTCATTCATTGTAATAGACTGAAGAAAAGGGGAGGAGATTTAACATTGTTATATAAGAATTTTTATCATTTTAAACTTATAGAAGAATCAGTAGAAGAGATGCTGGAATATATGGTTTGCCAATTTTTAGACAATGGTAGTAGGAACACTATTAGATTTCTGTTATTTTATAGACCACCTGGTTGCTGGAATTTAGTTTATAAGAAAATTACTGAAATTATTTGTCACTACTTTGTGCTGTTTGATAAACTGGTTCTACTAGGAGATACAAATCTTTACCTAGAAAATGATGCTAACTAGACAGTTTGTTTCTTTAAAGATTTCCTGTTGTTGCTAAACTTTCAGCTCTGTCTTGTAAATATAACACATAATACTAGTACTACTACTTAACATTTCTAAAGTGCTACCAGGGTTACGCAGCGCTGTACAATTTAACACAGAGGACAGTCCCTGCTCAAAGGAGCTTACAATCTAAAGATGTCATATACTGTATTTTATAGCTTACTCTAGAGATAATGGTCTAGAGTCATTGGTAGTAAATATATTTTGGGAACCTGTTATATGGACTGATCATTATCTCTCTACTTTTTATCTAAGAATTCCTGAAAATCAGGTAATTATTGAGAATGGCAGGAAGAATAAAAAGGAAATTATGGGGTCCTTTTACTAAGTTGCGCCAAAAAATGGACCTGTGCTGGTGTAGACGCGTGTATTGGACCTGCGCAGGTCCATTTTTCAGTGCACCTGCAAAAAAAGTCCCTTTTTATTGGCTGAAAATGGATGTGCTTTTGGGCCTGAGACCTTACTGCCACCCACTGACCTAAAGTCTCATGCGTTAACTGGGCAGTAATGGTCTACGCACATACAATGCCAATTAGCGCACAGTTAGCGCCATGTGCCAGAAATTTTCCGGCGCACCTAGTGGACGTGCGTAAAAAATGAAATTACTGCCCAGGCCTCAGCTTAGTAAAAGGGCCCCTAAGTCTCGTAGGTTTCCAGATAAATATTTTTTTTTGGAACAGGGTCTTAACACAGTTAGAATCTACTGCTTCAAATGCTCAAGGGATGATTCAAGTATAGAATACTGCTATTTCTGGAGTACTAGATAGGTTAGTGCCTTTACATAGAAAATAAAAGAATTAAAAAAAATCTGATAAACCCTGGTACACTGAAATTTTGCAGGATTTGAAAAGGAAATGTAGAGTGATAGAATGACAATGGAGAAAACTAGAGAGCATAGCTTGTATCAGGCTTGGAGGAAAAGTCTTCAGGATTATAAAAAGGGAATAAAAGAAGCAAAAGTTCAATTCTATGATAAAGATACATGATTCTGAAAATGCTTCCAAAACACTGTTCAAAATTTATATTGAATTAACTAGTTGATAGAATCAAGAATATTTCTGAAATTAGTTCGTTACTCTACTATCCTGCTTAACTATTATCATGTTACCCAAGATCCTTAAGCAATACTAAATGTATATTTTCTTATAGATTTCCACTATTCATAATGTAATGTAAGCCACATTGAGCCTGCAAAGAGGTGGGAAAATGTGGGGTACAAATGCAATAAATAAATAAATATTGCAGCCTTCTGCAGATCTACTTGCTCATTTTTTAAATCTAAGGTTTAACAACATTAGACAGTTATTTGTATTAAATAATATTGATGTTGATTTAGCACTGTTTGAACGACAGGTTAACCAAATAGTTGGTATATCAGCAGATAAATTATGGAATAAACTTTTCCCTGTTTCCTCTACTATGATAGGAAAAATTCTGGGAAGGGTGGCCAAGAAAGATAGTCCTTTGGATACTGTCACAATGCAATGCTTATATTAAACTATATAAGCTGATACTTATATAGTTTAATATCTGCTACTGCTCTTTGCTGAAGCACCTCATGCAACCCCTTACAAGCTTGAATATAGCTCTGCCTAGTAGCATCATTACTGTGCCTAATAAAGACTTTTCTGGAATCAGATAATACCTTTGCAACAGCAGTGATCTCCGATTCTCTTCTTCCTCTGCCCTGCAGAATATGCTTCTTTCCCTCTTAAAATGGCTTCTGCTGCCTCCCAGTACATCCGAGCATCTATGTCTGCTCTACGCAGGTATAAATGAAAGCTTTTATCTAAGTGCAAAGTAGGACTATACAGTTGTGTAGCCAGAAGGCAATTTTTGGGTGGGCCAACAAGTTGGATGGGTGGGCACTAGAGAAACACCTGCCACCTGATGAACCCATGCCCTGCCCCTATTGCACACCTACCCAACTCCCCAAAACTTCAATGAGGGTAGCAGTGCTGGCTTTAGTGGCTGCAGGCCACGTTGAGGGCTAGGGTACAAGAGGGTGCACTCTTCATCCTCCATTGAGCCACAGTCCTCCAACACACATATGCTTCCCCCCCGAATATCCTGCCTCTACAGAACCCCCTGGCCTTCCCCCAATGGTGGATGAGGAGCTAGGATATTTCTCTATAAAACTCACCATACAAAAATGTTTGTTTCTAGTGATCTCAACAACAGGCATATTGTAAAGTAATACAAAAAAAATCTAGAAAACAAAGTCATCCAGAATCTAGAGCAAATCTACCATGCCAGCACTAAATTGCAAAACAAGGATCCTATCTATATTATTTTTGGGCCCTATCAATTCATCTAGCGACAAAACTGAACAAGCCAAATGAGTACAGGAGGAGGAGTAGCCTAGTGGTTAGCGCAGCGAACTCTGATCCTGGGGAACTGGGTTTGATTCCCACTGCAGCTCCTTGTGACTCTGGGCAAGTCACCTAACCCTCCATTTTCCCAGGTACATATATAATATGTAAACCACTTTGAATGTAGTTGGAAAAACCACAGAAAGGCGGTATATAAGTCCCATTCACTTTCCCTACATAGAAAACTCATGCTAATAGAACACTTTGGTCAAAAACACAGAACACAAATGCCAAATACAAAAAAGTGACCACAAACTATAAACAAATTAAATCAAAATCCAAAGAGGCCAGAGAAATAGAAAAAGATGCATTTTCTTGTACCCTGTGCAAAATATAACAACACATGCCAGAGATGGTGTTTGGTGTGGGGGAGGGGGGTACAACTAGGGCAACTGCCCTTGGACCCCTGGCATAGGCGCCCCGTATAAGAGGCTTGGGGAGGCACCCAATTGCAACCTCTTTTGGAGCGCTTCCCACTCTAGTGGCAGCATAACGTATTAACTGGCGCTTCCCCTCCCCGCTGCCTTTCTGCCTGAGACTCACTGCTCCCCGATTCAGTGGCCGTCAATAAACAGACTGTGTGCGGGGCCATAGAGCTCTGCACGTCACTGACAGATTGCCGGTTCCTGCCCGAACAGGATGTTGCATCATAGAGGGTGGGACCAGAAGAGCTGTTAGCGCTGCCGCAGAGCTCTATGGCTCCGTGCACAGTGTTTGTTTACCGATGGCCACTGAATCAAAGAGGCAGTGGGTTTGGCAACAAGGCAGCAGGGAAGGGAAGTTCCATCTTCTTTTTCTTTTTGCAGCTAAGGGGAAGAAAAAGAGAGAAGATAATGCTGGAGGCAGGAAATGGGAGGAAAGAGAAATGATGATGGGGAAGAGGCAGAGGCACAATGTTGGATATTTGGGGGGGGGGGGGGAGCAGACAGAGAAGCAAGGCTAGATGTTTTGGGGGAGAAGAGGCAGATGAGCAAAGCTGGATATTAGGGGGAGAGAAGAAACAGAGGAGCAAAAAGCTGGATATTGGGGGGGGGGGGTAGAGACAGAGGAAGAAAGCTGGATAGTGAAAAGAAAAACAGGCAGTGGAAGAAGAGAGGCTGAGGTGTAGAGTGAAGAAAGAGAGGCAGGAGCAATGCTGGAAGGGGGGGAGAGAAAGAGGTGCATTGTATGGGGGGAGAGAGAGAGAGACAGACAGAGAAGAAATCTGTATGGTATGTGAGGTAGGGTGAGATGGGAGAGGAGATCCTGGATGCCTGGGGCAGGGGAAGAGAGAAGAGATGCTGCATGGCAAGGATGGGGAAGAAAGTTAGATGGAGGAAGAGAAAGAGAGGAGATTATGGCAGGCAGGGAAAGAGACACACACAAACACACGCAAGATCCTGGATGGTGGGGTGGGAGCGAGAGAAATAGATCCGATATGGCGGAGGGGGAGTTGAGACACACACACACATCCTGGGTGAGGGAAAAAGATGGAAAATAGGGAAAATGAAGCATGGATAAGTCTGAGTGGTAGGAGGCAGAAAAATGGAAGAAAGCAGAAAAGAAAATATCAGTGCCGGAGACGGATGTAATAGAAGATGTGAAGAAGAAATGCGAAGAGAGAAAAATGATAAATGGACAGGAGATATGGAAAGAGTTAAAAGACAGAAAGGCAGTAACCAGAGACTGCGACCTGCACAATTAGAAAAATTAGATGCCAGATAGCAAAGGTAAAATTATTTTTAATGTAGAATGAAGTAGCCATGTTAGTCCACTTTACAGGTTAATAAATAAAAATAAAACAAAAAAAATGTAAACTAAGAAGACAACTTTTTATTGGACTAAATACATTTCTGACTTGCTTTCAGAGGTCTAAACCTCCTTCCTCAGGTAAGTAAACTCCAAAAAGCTAATCAAAAAATTTACTAAATTAGTTAAATAAAAAGATACCGCCTTATTATACATTTTTGTTTCAAATATTTATTCATTTTTTAACTTAGTGAGTGGAATGTGTGAGTTTCTGAAATTTAAATCTGTTGGTCTGGCTTGGTATGGCAATTCTTATGTTACAGTCAATTTGCTTTATAGGTCCTGAGTGACTTTTTTAAGGTTTTGCATTACTTTTCAATATGCCCAATATTAGAATTTGGACTTAATTTAGCTCATAGCATTCTCAGTAGTAGCTCAACTTTCACTTGCTGACCTTGAATCTCACTAATTGGGGTGGTGCTTTTCATATTTGGGATGGGACACCCTTGGTATCTCTGCACTCTGGAAATTGTACCTTAGCATTGATGCTTTTGTGTCATCCAAAAGTTCTGGATGCACTTTCCTTCCAACTATACTGTTCAGCCATCAAGCTCTCAGACAGTTTGAGCAACCACTTTATTCTTTATCTAATATCTAAATTTAATAAAAGGTATTACTTGCTACTATTCTACTTTTTTTTTTCTGTTGTCGGATAATTATGATGTAAGCCCCACCCCTGACCCACCCTCTTAGCCTCTCCAAACAGTTGGGCCACCGACCACCTATGTCCCCTGGCCAGAGAGAACCACACGCCAACCGGAAGCTGAAGAAGGTGCAGTCTGGTAGTAAGTTTGGGGGTTCCCTCCCAAATTTCTGCCCTGGGCCCCAGCCACATCTAACGCCAGCTCTGGCAGGATATACATTTCAAATCCGACATATTCAAATAAAAAAATAGAAAATAAAATTACTTTTTTCTACCTTTTGTCTGGTAATTTTTTTCAAATCATGTTGGTCTCAGGCTCTGGTTTCTGCTTCCCTCTGTCTTAACTCACTCAACAAGGTCTTCTGTCCATTTGACATTTCTACTCTCTCCATGTCCACTATCCATCTTCTTCCAGCTCTGTGCCTATCTTCCTCCATGTTCAGTATCTCACGTTCTCTGTGTCCCTATATTTCCCTGTCCAGCTTCTACCCTCTCTTTCTCCCCCATGCCAACATATCTCTCTCTCCTCTCTGACCCTACCCCATCCAGCTTCCCTCTCATTCTCCCCCTTTCCAGCATCTGGTTTGCTTGCTTGCTTACGACCCTCCCTCCTGCTGAGGGTTCAGTATTTGACTCCCTCTTCCTTCATCCTCTTGGTCTGGCATCCCTTTCCCTTCTTCTCTTCCTCCCACAAATCCCCTGCAGCTCTCTCCCTTCCCTCCAGCCCCCCGCTTCTTCCTATCACATCCAGCAGTTCTCTCCCATCCAGCCCCTCCTACTCCCACAAGTCCAGCACACCTCTCCATTCCCTCCAATCCCCATCCTTCTCTTCTTCCAAGTCCAGCAGTTCTCTTCCTTCCCTCCAGATCCCTTCCTTCCAGAAGTCCAGTAGCTCTCTCCCTTCTCTCCAGCACCCTCCTCCTTTTCCTCCCACAAGTCCAGCAGCTCTCTCCCTTCTCTCCAGCACCCTCCTCCTCTTTCTCCCATGTTCAGCAGCTCTTTCCTTTCCCTCCAACCTCCCTCTTCCCAGGGCTGTCAGAATGCAGTAAAAGCAGGGTATGAATGGCAGGAGGGCACCACAGACTGCCATGCTTACCCTTGCATACCCTCCCCCCATCGTCACAGCAATGCCGCCATCACCCTCCTGCCGCCCACCCTGGTGGTGTAGTGGTCTCTGCGGCTGCAGGAAAGAATCCCACTCTTCGCTGCCCGCTGCTGCTACTCTGTCTCCAGTGCTCTCCACTTTTCTGTGCTGCGGATGGCCCTGCCGTATTTTAAAAATGGCTGTCAAGGCTTCCGGCTAGTTTGGAGAAAAATCTATGAATGTATACATCTGAAGCATATACATTACAGAATGTGATTTTTTTGTCCACATAATTCCCCCGCTACCATTAGGCAGTGATTGAAAAACTCTATAGAGGCGTAAACATCAGCTTCTTGTGGACTAAAATCACCACACCCCATTGCCTCCCACTTTATGCAGCAGAGAATAGATCAGACCAATCTTTCTTTAATCAAATATACTCACCCCTTGCTAAATGTGTCTCTTGTATGAGCACTATGTCTACGCTTGCTCTATGTAGGGACTGAAGGATTCTGGTCTTTTTTATCAGTGAGTAAAGCTCAATCTAATTTATTTTTTTATTTTTTGTTACATTTGTACCCCGCGCTTTCCCACTCATGGCAGGCTCAATGCGGCTTACATGGGGCAATGGAGGGTTAAGTGACTTGCCCAGAGTCACAAGGAGCTGCCTGTGCCTGAAGTGGTTCCTCAGTTCCCCAGGACCAAAGTCCACCACCCTAACCACTAGGCCACTCCTCCACTCTAATTGGAAAAGAAAGCCAGCAGATCAATATAACATCAAAAGGATTTTATTGAAGATATCGTATATGAACAAATCGCCCAACACAGGCCGTGTTTCGCCCACCAAGGGCTGCGTCAGGGGCTACAATGAACAAACATATTAAAATTATAATAAATGAAATATAAAATGTAAATCACATAAAATATATCTGTTAATGGACAAAACAATTATATATATAAAATATGAACCAATAATAAAATGTACCAATAATAAAATATTGTTCATATCCTAATATAATAAAACCCACCTCCAACATTCTGAAGCTGGCAGCGTAGACAAAAACCTTGAAACATTCGTGCTCCATGCATCCATCTGCTGACAAGATGACGTCTCAAATGACTGTGCCCAATCACAGCACAGCAGCACGAATCAATGTCAACAAAAAAGTATTAAAAAAAAAAAAGAAACTGCCAAGGGCGCCAAAGAAGAAGAGCAGTGCCGGTAAAGTATCAGCACTTTCTCTGAGACAACAGGTTAACCCCCCCCCCCCCCCTACCACGAAAGAAAATCCTCCACCTCTTACTGCTTCGGACTGCAAACCAAAGATTCACTCAAACGGAAGATTCACTCTTTCCTGCTCCTATCTGAAGGGGGACATGTGGTGCAGCCCCTCCCCTTCATTAGTGCTGGCTGTTAAAAAGAGTGAAGGGGAGCAGGGACAGACACAGCTTCAGATTGCCTTAATCTTTGCTTTGGCCGATATGTCGAGTGCCCCTCCCCACCCCTGACTGGCTCCGCCGCTCCCCCTCTGTGAGCAACAGATTAAAATAGAAGCTAGGAAAGAAGCTGCTCTGAAGGAAAGAAGTGCAATAGCCAGAATTCAATCTTTTACTAACCAGTTTCCAATGTCAGTCAGAAAGGTGGCGATGAGTTCAAAACAAAAAGGCACAATTTATACATTGAGGACTCAGGATGATGACGAAGAAAACAACACTTGCAACGGAAACTCTACTCAGCAAATGTAGTTTCTTCAAAGTAATGGATGGGCAATAACTTTTTTTCTTCTATGATTTCATTCAACAAAATATCTGCAGGATGGGGTATGGGGAGAACGTTTGGCATTTTGTGCCTTGATCAGTGACATTTAATTCTGTTGTGGTATGAGATTACAGCCCAAAGAAGGTCAAAACATCTGTTGTATCTAATTATTATGGCATGATATGGTACCAGGGCTTAGGATTAAAGAGAGCTTTCATCTCCAGAAAAACAAATAATAATTGTTTTTAAAGTGCTGCAGACCAGATACAGGATGCTTGAAAATGTATTTGGCTGAACATTGTTAAGGCATATTTTACACACACACACACCTTACGGTGTTAAATACACACACACTCCATCTCTCACACTCCCCCCTCCAAGTCTGCAGATCTCCCTCTGTGCATGTCAAGCCCGCGCCTACCCCTCTGTTGCACACACACACACACACACACACACACACAATGTCAGTCACATACGCACACAAACATCAACAATGTCAGTCACATACGCACACAAACTTCCTTGAAATGCCTACAGCCATGCTGCTACCCTCCCCACCCGACTGGCCATGCTGATCCCCCTCTATTGCGTCGCCCCCCCCTCCTCAAAAACTGCCTACCCCGCAACCCTACCTCTCTCTGTCTCACAGACACAGTCTCTGACACACACACTCTGTCGGTATCTCACACACACAGCAAAACTCTCTCACACACAGCCACGCTGTGTCTCTCTGTGACACATACACACACACAATCAATCGACATTCTGTCTTTCTCTCTCCCACACACACAGTCACAGTCTATCTCTCTCTCACTCACTCACACACACATACATACACTCTCACATTCACTCTCTCTCACACACAGTGACTGTCAAACACACTCTGTCAAACATACATAGACATTGATCAATAATATAGAATATTAATATCAAATATCATGCATAGAAAGTATACCAAAACAATTATATAGATAAGCACATCGCAAATATAAAAACAATATATGTAAAAAAATATATATATACATGTATATGACAACAATTAAATAAAAACTGATTTTGACATAAATCCTAAACATCTAAAATATATAACAACATGTATATAAAAGTGTAATTTAATATAACATGATATAACAGCAAAGCAAGGGCACTGATACAGGTGTACAAACAACATATTTTTTTGACAACACAGATTGTATGTATATAATTGGATATAACATAAGATAATAGGAGGACACATACCTAATTTGAAACCTTCATGAAGGACTAACTTTAAAAAAATAAAAAAATAATACAAATGGACTTAATCAGATAAAACTCTGTGATACCAAAAATGGAGAAGTATATATTGAAATAAAAAATAATGAATAATAAGATAAAAAATAATAAAAAGTAAAGAATAAAAAATGAAAGTGAAATCCTCAATTGTTATATGCATAAAGGATGTTACTCATTTGTGATGCATAATAGGCAAGAAAACACCAGCACAAACGGCAATCCATAAAACAATAAGTCAAAAAAATCAAAAATAGAACGAATCAAGTACAGTGATATGATATTAATTCTACTAAGTGTCATAGTGTGCTGCTTGTGAATAATGTGTATTGGGTCATCGCTATGCTATGTGCTGGCATAACTGATGAAGATATCATCTTATACTAAAAAGAACGTCACCTGAAAACGATGGGATGCTGTGATATATATAACCCCTGAATACAATATCGTAATAAATCATCTAAAAATCATATGTTGAAAGCTTCTTGTTGCAATATGTAAAAGGCAATCAGAGGCGCAGTGCAATACTATTCCGACCCATTTCCGGTTAGAAAATACACAATATTAGATACTAGTAAAACATGCCTGTTTCTTGCGCAAATGAAACAGGCGCTAGCACGGTTTCCTTCCGAACCTCCCCCCTCCCTACTCACCCCTTCGGCGTTCTGAAGGCACTGACCGCCATTGTTGCAGACCTCAGCACGCCACCTTCAATCTCTGCTGTTTCGTTGGTTGTGAAGCTACTGATGCCATTGCTCCGCCCTCGACGTCATCACGTTTGACGCGAGGGCGGGGCCCCAACACAGTGTTTTCGGTGGCTTCACCACCACGAAAGCTTCGAACAGGAAGGAAGTGCCCGGAGGACCTGACAGTGACGTCAGTGTCCTCAGAATGTTGAGGGTGAGTTTTATTATATAGGATAAAATCGCCAGAGGAAATCAAATCTGACAACCAAACACTGAGCGCAATAAAATGCTATTTAATAATAAGACCACTATATTGCCTGTGAACACTCTAATATACTACTTCAAATGACTATATATTATTCTATGCAGAAAAAGGGGGAATGACAGGAGTGATAAAACAGAAGCTACAGAATTGTAGTTGTCAACATCGCTTTCGGACAAAAACTGCAGTTTAAATGCTATGAAATGTATGATAGGGTAGATCCCATTAATGCAATATTTACATCGTTTTCTTAATGTATCTTACAAACGAAGTTATACTTACTGTTATCTCTAGCGCACACAATTTTTTCCAGCTTTAGTAACGGTGTATTTATCTGCGTGCGCTAGAGATAACAGTAAGTATAACTTCGTTTGTAAGATACATTAAGAAAACAATGTAAATATTGCACTAATGGGATCTACCCTATCAGACATTTCATAGCATTTAAACTGCAGTTTTTGTCTGAAAGCGATGTTGACAACTACAATTCTGTAGCTTCTGTTTTATCACTCCTGTCGTTCCCCCTTTTTCTGCATAGAATAATATATAGTCATTTGAAGTAGTATATTAGAGTGTTCACAGGCAATATAGTGGTCTTATTATTAAATAGCATTTTATTGTGCTCAATGTTTGGTTGTCAGATTTGATTTCTTCTGGCGCTTTTATATCTAATATTGTGTATTTTCTAACCGGAAATGGGTTGGAATAGTATTGCATTGCGCCTCTGATTGCCTTTTACATATTGCAACAAGATGCTTTCAACATATGATTTTAGATGATTTATTACGAAATTGTATTCAGGGGTTATATATATCACAGCATCCCATCATCACTGGCTCAAAAAAAAGGCTGTATTTAGAACAAAAAGAACAAAAATTTGATAAAATAATGAGACAGTAGAGAATATTGTTACTACGGTTATTTTCACAAATTGTTTAAATGCACTAGTGAGCAGAATATTTTGGAGGTTTTTTTGAGCCAATGATGAACAGAGGATAAGAAAAGTATCCACTTTAGTTCCAATAGACAGTTATATAGTCTAGGAGCTCTGTGAGGCTCTTTTTTCCTCCTTAATAAATTTGAATTATACATAGTAGAAACACTGATTTTTTGTATCATTTTCAGTATTATTCAGTGGAAGAAGCAGTACAGTGGTATTATATACTGTCTGTAATGTGAACATGCAAATTACTGTTCTTCATATTCCATCTTCTAATAAAAAGATCTCTCTCAAATGATTTTCTAATTGTAAGACTAAAAATGTTATTCATGTGGTGATCTGTCCGTGTGGTTTAGCTTATATAGGTAAAACCAAGGTAAAATTATGTATCATACCTGATAATTTTCTTTCCATTAATCATAGCTGATCAATCCATAGACTGGTGGGTTGTGTCCATCTACCAGCAGGAGGAGATAGAGAGCAAAGCTTTTGTCTCCCTATATGTGGTCATGTGCTGCCGGAAACTCCTCAGTATGTCGATATCCAAGCTCCATCCGCAGGACTCAGCACTTAGAGAATTACACCCACAAAGGGACACTCTGCCCAGCTCACCACCGCCGAAACGGGGGAGGGGAATTAACCCAGCTCATCCCCACACAAGTGGGGGAGGGGAATCCGTCCAGCTCATCCCCGCGGAGCGGGGGAGGTACACCACCCCTCCGATGCGGGGGGATCTGGCTTATCCTGCAATCGCAACCGCGGGAGGAGCTGACTGACCCTAACACCGCCGAAGCGGGAGGGGTACAAAGCTGCCCTACAGCCGCACGAAGCGGGAGGGAGCGCCGGCAGAATTTATGTCTCAATCCAGCCCCGTAAAACGGAGGGGAGAGGAATGTAGCAGCTCACTGTAACACAAACTCGTCTCAACTCTTGAAGAATCCAATTGAAAAAACTTGAACACGAAGTCCTCCTGAACAGGAACTGAAGACTAAACTTGAACCTGAAATGCAACCAGAATATAAACAGTACAGATATCTGGGAGGGGCTATGGATTGATCAGCTATGATTAATGGAAAGAAAATTATCAGGTATGATACATAATTTTACCTTCCATATCATCATGCTGATCAATCCATAGACTGGTGGGATGTACCGAAGCAGTACTCACCAAGGGCGGGACATAGAAATCCCTGACCGCAACACTGAAGCTCCAAACTGGGCCTCCGCCCGAGCAGCCACAGTCAAGCGGTAATGCCTGGAGAAGGTATGGGCCGATGCCCAAGTTGCCGCCTTGCAAATCTCTTCCAAGGAGACGGACCCGGCCTCTGCCATCGAGGCCGCCTGAGCTCTAGTGGAGTGAGCCTTCAGCTGGATAGGCGGCACCTTCCCTGCGGCCACATAAGCCGCTGCAATGGCTTCCTTGACCCATCTTGCCACTGTAGGCTCAGCAGCCTGCAGACCCTTACGAGGACCTGCAAACAGGACAAACAGATGATCCAATTTCCGGAAATCATTGGTCACTTCCAAGTATCTGATGATGACTCGTCTCACATCCAGATATTTGAGAGCAGAGTATTCCTCTGGGTAGTCCTCCATACGAAAGGAAGGGAGACAGAGCTGCTGATTCACATGGAAGCGAGAAACAATCTTGGGCAGGAAGGAAGGCACTGTGCGAATAGTCACTCCTGCCTCAGTGAACTGCAGAAAGGGCTCTCGACATGAGAGCGCCTGGAGCTCGGAAACTCTTCTGGCTGAAGTGATAGCCACCAAAAAGACTGCTTTCAACGTCAGGTCTTTCAGAGATGCCCTCGACAAGGGTTCAAAAGGCGGCTTCTGCAAGGCTCTTAGCACCAGGTTGAGATTCCACGCAGGCACCACTGAGCGCAGAGGAGGGCGCAGGTGACTAACTCCCTTGAGAAAACGTACCACATCTGGCTGCGAAGCCAGGGAAGCACCCTTCAGGCGGCCGCCTGAAGCAAGCCAGAGCCGCTACCTGGACTTTAAGGGAACTGAGCGACAGGCCTTTCTCCAGACCTTCTTGCAGGAACGCCAGCACTGAAGAAATTGGAGCAGTGAAGGGAGAAAGTGAGCCTGCTTCACACCACGCTGCAAAGGTACGCCAAACCCTGGCGTAAGCAGTAGAAGTAGAGCGCTTCCTCGCTCTCAGCATAGTGGCGATGACCTTGTCTGAGAAGCTCTTCTTCCTCAGACGCTGCCGCTCAATAGCCAGGCCGTAAGACCAAAGGGGGAGGGATCCTCCATCACCATGGGACCCTGATGCAACAGGCCCTGCTCCACTGGCAGCCGCAGAGGGTCGTCCACTGAGAGCCTGATCAAGTCCGCATACCAGGGACGTCTGGGCCAGTCCGGACCCACCAGGATTATCCGGCCCGGATGCTTTGCCACCCGGTCTAGTACCCTGCCCAACATGGGCCAGGGCGGGAACACATAGAGAAGCTCTTGTGTCGGCCACTGTTGGAGAAGAGCATCTACTCCCAGGGATCGAGGGTCCCGTCCTCTGCTGAAAAAGCGCGGCACTTGGCAATTGGCCGATGACGCCATCAGATCTAGGCTCGGCTGGCCCCAGCGCTTCGTGATGTCCAAGAACGCCTGAGCCGATAACTGCCACTCTCCGGGATCCAAGGTATGGCGACTGAGAAAGTCCGCCTTGACATTCATGACTCCGGCAATGTGGGCCGCTGACAGCTGTTCCAGGTTCGCTTCCGCCCACTGGCATAGATTCATGGCTTCCTTGGCTAGAGGGGCACTCTTGGTACCTCCCTGGCGGTTGACATAGGCCACAGCCGTGGCATTGTCCGACAGGACCCGTACTGGCTTCAACGCCAGTACCGGGAGGAACTCCAAAAGCGCCAACCGAATGGCTCTGAGTTCCAGGAGGTTGATAGACCACTTTGCCTCTGCAGGAGACCAGAGCCCCTGCGCTGTCCTTCCCATGCAGTGGGCTCCCCAGCCCGTCAAAGAGGCATCCGTCGTGACGACAATCCACTCCGGGGTCACAAGAGGCATCCCTGCAGACAACTTGTCTGTCTTCAGCCACCAGCTCAGCGCCTTGCGCACTGCTGGGTCCAAGGGAAGGCGCACAGCATAATCCTCCGACTCCGGAGTCCAGCGCTGCAGCAGAGAGTGTTGTAGTGGTCTCATATGAGCCCTGGCCCAGGGCACTACTTCCATCGTGGCCGTCATAGAGCCCAACAGCTGCACATAGTCCCAAGCCCGAAGCGGAGAGGCTACTAGGAACTGGTCCACCTGAGCCTGAAGTTTGACAATCCGATTGTCCGGCAGGAACACTCTGCCCACTTGGGTGTCGAATCGAACTCCCAGATACTCCAGGGACTGAGTCGGGCGCAGCTGGCTTTTCTCCCAGTTGATAATCCACCCCAGGGAGCTCAAAAGAGCAATCACCCGGTCCACAGCTTTGCCGCACTCTGCATAAGAGGGGGCTCGGATCAACCAGTCGTCCAGATAAGGATGGACTTGTACTCCTTCCTTTCGCAGGAAGGCCGCGATGACCACCATTACTTTGGAGAAGGTCCGCGGAGCAGTAGCCAACCCGAACGGGAGGGCTCTGAACTGGAAGTGTCGGCCCAGGACTGCAAAACGCAGAAAGCGTTGATGAGGAGGCCAGATGGGAATATGCAAGTAAGCTTCCTTGATGTCCAAGGATGCCAGGAACTCCCCTGCCTTCACTGCCACTATAACAGAGCGGAGAGTCTCCATGCGAAAGTGCCGAACTTTCAAGGCCCGATTGACCCCTTTGAGGTCGAGGATAGGCCGTACAGAACCTCCTTTCTTTGGTACCACAAAGTAAATGGAGTAACGTCCCTTGCCAAGCTGATTTTCTGGCACCGGAACGACCGCACCCAGGCGGATCAGATTGTCCAAGGTCTGCTGCACTGCCACAGCTTTGACCGGAGACTTGCAGGGAGAGAATACAAACCCGTCTCTTAAGGGTCGGCAGAACTCTAGCTTGTAGCCGTCTCTGATGACTTCCAGCACCCAAGCGTCTGAAGTTACCCTGGTCCACTCGCCCAGAAACGAGGACAGGCGTCCTCCAATCTGCACTGGGCCATGGACCAGGACCCCGTTATTGGGTACGAGACCCTGGGGGAGGACTGGAGGGCGCACCTCCGGGACGGCGGTCTCTGCGAAAGGAATGCTACTTGGGGGAGAAGTTCCTCTTGAAGGAAGAGGGGGCAGAGGAGCCCGACTTGCCCGGGCGAGACCGACGGGCTTCCTGAAACCGTCCTCTGGAGTTACCGGGGCGAGCACTGGCCCGAGCCCTGACCTCTGGTAACCTCTTGCCCTTAGACGTGCCGAGATCGGTCACAATTTTGTCCAGCTCGACCCCAAAGAGCAGCTTGCCTTTAAAAGGCAACTTAGCCAGGCGGGACTTAGAGGCATGGTCAGCAGACCAATGTTTCAGCCAAAGCCAGCGCCGCGCAGAGATTGTCTGAGCCATACCTTTAGCCGAGGCTCTCAAGACATCATACAGTAAGTCTGCCAAATAAGCCAAGCCCGATTCCAGGGCCGGCCAATCAGCCCTCAAGGAAGGATCCGAGGGGGAAGCCCGCTGCACAATCGTCAGGCACGCCCTGGCCACATAGGAGCCGCAAACTGAGGCCTGCAAACTTAAGGCAGCCGCCTCGAAGGACGACCTTAAGGCCGCCTCCAATCTTCTGTCTTGGGCGTCCTTTAGGGCCGTGCCACCTTCCACCGGCAACACCGTTTTCTTAGTCACCGCAGTGATTAAAGAATCCACGGTAGGCCAAAGAAAGGCCTCACGTTCACTTTCAGGCAAAGGATAGAGGCGGGACATAGCCCTAGCCACTTTGAGGCTCGCTTCCGGGACATCCCATTGAGCCGAAATTAAGGTGTGCATGGCATCATGCACGTGGAAGGTTCTAGGCGGGCGCTTCGTCCCCAGCATAATGGCGGAGCCAACAGGGGCTGAGGGAGAGACGTCCTCTGGAGAGGAAATCTTCAAAATGCTCATGGCCTGCACTAACAGGTTGGGCAAATCCTCTGAGCGAAAGATCCGCGCTGCAGAGGGGTCATCCGCTCCATCCGAGCGGGAATCCGTCTCCTCCAAGGAATCCCCAAAGGACCGTTGGGAGAACTCAGATACGCTGCCCTCATCTACATCAGAGGAGACAAAGTCCTCTAAGCCCTGGGAATCCACCCGAGGGCGTTTACTTCCGGGGGCCTCAACCCCTTTGTCGGACAAGGGAGAAGGGGCAGCGTTTTGCATAAGGAAGGCCTGATGCAGCAGCAAAATAAACTCGGGGGAGAAACCCCCCAGACTGTGTATTTCAGCAGCCTGGGCCACAGCCCTAGACGCACCCTCAACCGGCGCTCACAAGAGCGGGGGAGAAACATGCTGCGCATCCAGAATGGCGTCCGGCGCGACACTCCACGAAGGAGCCGCGCGGGAAGAACGGCGCTTAACTTTAGCCGCTTTTTTGCCGTCGCCCAAATCAAGGGCGGCCATGGCATGAACGTCTCCCAGCTCAAGGGCGGCCCAAGAAGAAGCCGTCCGAGCAGAGTGGCCGGCCAAGATGGCGGAGGCGAGCAGCGGGGGATGGGCGTTTATGGCGGGAAAAACCGCCGCACCGGAGGAAGACCCGGGACACTGACCGGCCTCCAAACTGACACCCAACAAGGGCGAATCAGACTTTAAAACCCCCGCATCCCCGCTAGAAGCGCACACGCGGTCCGGGGAGCGATTCTTCGCGCCCTCGCCCTCCGACGCCATAGGCCACGTAGAGATCGATCGGGGAACCCCCTGCCCGCTATAAAAAGGTAAAAATTACCTGCTTCTCGCTCCGAGCTGTAACGACCTGGTGTCCCAGTGAGTAGCTGCAATAAACGTTTAAATAAACGTCGAAATAAACGCCCTTAAGGACGTCCACAATTTTTTTTTTTTTAAACGGAGCCAGCGGGAGGGGGGAGAAAAGGAGGGACCTGGCGCCACCAGGTTTGCACTTGCTCAAGAAGAGCCCTCAACCCCAGGTACTCAACAAAACCTAAAAATTAGGCTTGGAGACCTAGCCAGAGCTGCTGCTGTGTGTGACCACCACCTGCTGAGATAGAGAACATACTGAGGAGTTTCCGGCAGCACATGACCACATATAGGGAGGCAAAAGCTTTGCTCTCTATCTCCACCTGCTGGTAGATGGACACAACCCACCAGTCTATGGATTGATCAGCATGATGATATGGAAGAGACAATTTAACACCAGAATAACTGAGCATAAAAGTGCTATAAAAAGAAATGCACTTGAGAAACCACTCGTGGAACATTCTAAGACCTTAGGACATCTTTTGAAGAACTAAGATTTTGCATTATATTTGTGTACAAAAAGAACTGGAGGGGGGGGGGGGGGGGGGGGGGGGACGACCAGTGGACACATTCCTCCTAAGAAAGGAACAATTTATTTTTGAATTACAGACATTACATCCTGAGGGTCTGAATATGGAGACCGATCTATAAGTATTTCTTTCAATAATAAGGTTTTTATTTTTTATTTTTCATATATTGTTTTTTAATTTTTAACTTTTATTTTTTATTTATTGCCATATTTTTATTCATCACATGCATTCTATATATATTGCTTCACTAACATGCACCTTTTAACTTAGGGTGCTTATAAACAAATTTTTTTTTGTCTCTCTTCATATAAGTCAGAAGTTGTCTTAATATGCTTTTTCACATTGATAACATATAGTTTGTTATTTGTTATTTTTCATTTTTCTCACAGTAATAAGCACAGTTCAATTATCACCATAATTTACATGTTTTTCCTTACACCAGATTACACTCAATGTCATTTTTCACTCAGTATTTTTTATTTTTTGCTCTGCACTTATCAATCACTGCATATTAACTCTTGTAGATTCATAGTCATTCTCTCCTTTATATTTTCTAGCGTTTTTTTTTAAAACTTTGACCCGGAAATGACGTATAAAAACATCACATGACAAGCACTCAATTTTTTCCAGCTTTAGTAGCGGTGTATTTATCTGCGTGCGCTAGAGATAACAGTAAGTATAACTTCGTTTGTAAGATACATTAAGAAAACGATGTAAATATTGCATTAATAGGATCTACCCTATCAGACATTTCATAGCATTTAAACTGCAGTTTTTGTCCAAAAGCGATGTTGACAACTACAATTCTGTAGCTTCTGTTTTATCACTCCTGTCGTCCCCCCTTTTTCTGCATAGAATAATATATAGTCATTTGAAGTAGTATATTAGAGTGTTCACAGGCAATATAGTGGTCTTATTTTTAAATAGCATTTTATTGCGCTCAATGTTTGGACGTCAGATTTGATTTCTTCTGGCGCTTTTATATCTAATAGTGTATTTTCTAACCGGAAATGGGTCGGAATAGTATTGCACTGCGCCTCTGATTGCCTTTTACATATTGCAACAAGATGCTTTCAACATATGATTTTAGATGATTTATTACGATATTGTATTCAGGGGTTATATATATCACAGCATCCCATCGTTTTCAGGTGACGTTCTTTTTAGTATAAGATGATGTCTTTTATATATACAATCATATTTCATCAGTTATGCCAGCACATAGCATAGCGACGATCCAATACACATTTTTCACAAGCAGCACACTATGACACTTAGTAGAATTAATATCATATCACCGTACTTGATTCGTTCTATTTTTGATTTTTTTGACATTGTTTTAGGGAGTGCCGTTTGTGCTCTTGCCTATTATGCATCACAAGTGAGTAACATCCTTTATGCATATAACAATTGAGGATTTCACTTTCATTTTTTATTCTTTACTTTTTATTTTTTATCTTATTAATCATTATTTTTTATTTCAATATATACTTCTCCATTCTCCATTTTTGGTATCACAGAGTTTTATCTGATTAAGTACATTTTTATTATTTATTTTTTTTTTATAGTTAGTCCTTCATGAAGGTTTCAAATTAGGTATGTGTCCTCCTATTATCTTATGTTACATCCAGTTATATACATACAATCTGTGTTGTCAAAATAATATATTGTTTGTACACATGTATCAGTGCCCTTGCTTTGCTGTTATATCATGTTATATTAAATTACACTTTTATATACATGTTATATATTTTTAGATGTTTAGGATTTATGTCAAAATCAGTTTTTATTTAATTGTTGTCATATACATATATATATATTTATTATATATTTTTACATATATTATTTTTATATTTGCGATGTGCTTATCTATATAATTGTTTTGGTATACTTTCTATGCATAATATTTGATATTAACATTCTATATTATTGATCAATGTCTATGTTTTATACATATATATGAACAATATTTTATTATTGGTACATTTTATTATTGGTTCATTTTTTATATATATAATTGTTTTGTCCATTAACAGATATGATATTTTTTGTGATTTATATTTTATATTTCATTTATTATAATTTTAATATGTATAGGCGAAACACGGCCTGTGTCGGGCGATTTGTTCATATATGATATCTTCAATAAAATCCTTTTGATGTTATATTGATTTGCTGGCTTTCTTTTCCATATTGGATTTTGAAGATTGTTTGCCTTGTTTTTTGAAGCTCAATCTACATTAAATGATACTATGCATAGGAAGTATGTACAAGTACAGTATTGCAGATCTCCAACTGATAATAGCCACTCCAGGTACCTCCTAGCAGTCTCTGGAGGCCGAAGGACACCATGGGCTCTCCAAATGTGAAACCAACTGTAAGGTTAAGAGAAGCGTTCCCCAGTCTCACTGCCTTAAAACTCCGCATCCCCACAGCAATAACCAACCTATCCACCTTCACATACTACTTTTCATATTCCACCTAAAACACAGCCCTTCCCTGAGTTGCATCAAAAACCTATCCTGAGCAACCCGCCCCTCCCTCACCTCTTCCAGGCCCCCATGATCTGTGTAACCATAACACAAGTAGAATTATCAAATATAACAACAGTAGATATTAGCTTGAGCGTTCAGGAAGCCATCCCATGGAACACTAGCGAGAACTGCCAATCTCTGGACCTCAAAAGTGGGGGCATTACCTCCGGTCAGGCTGTCTGCACAGCTGGAGTGATATATAGATGAGGCCCTCAGACTGCTCATTGGTCGCTAAAGAGGATGTTCACATCTTTCATATTTTCTCACACAAAAGGCCTTTTGGTAGCTTCACAGCTGCGGGCATAGGTAGATTCTCAAATGCGGTGTTACCATATGCATGACAAGGCTGCTGAGAGAAAGTATGAAGTACTCAGTAATGACGAAATCCAAAATAGGTACAACAGCCGGCAACCAGAAGCCTACATTCAGTCACTGGACAGGCCTGCAAGGGTTGTCAGCCAGCAACCAAACATGGTGCCTGCCCCCATGGCCCCCCCTCCCCTCTGCACTTTCTCCAGTTTTCAGCAATCCCCTTTTTTGGGCAAGTCTCAACAACAAAAAGGAGCTCCAAAGTAAAGAACAAGCGCAAAAGATCTGCAACTTATCAGGCTAACCAGGAATTTCTGTTCAACTGATGCCAGCATAGGTCTCTCATTTAGCCGATCCACGAATGTTTTTAGCTCTGTAGGAGACACGAAGGTCGAGTTCTGATCCTCATGCTAGACCAACATTTTTGTTGAAAATTGCATAAAGAAGCATATCCCTTTATTATACAGCTGTGTGCAAGAAAAATTAGAAGTTTAGACCCTTTATATTCTAGAGTCTTTTGCTTTTCATATTCATCAACTGAGCCTTATTCCATAATTTAGGATGCGGGCAATAACCTGATGCAGTTTTCTGGTATCAGATCTGCGTGCTCCTATATAATGCGCCCGCTCCTCCAGAACATCAAAGTCTCTGGGCGCCATTAAATGACAACCTCTCACACTTCTGAGTGAATGATGTTCCTCCTGCTATGATTTTCTTAGTCATCCACCTTGTCCAGTGATTGCTGGAACTTTTCCTCCGCTGCCCACGCTTGCGCTTCCACATTACCCAGCCTGGAATCATGCCCTGCCATCCTCTCATCTACTCTTTGCAGTCAGTTTGCCTGTCCTCTAATTGCTCCTTATATATCCTCTATACATGTATACATCTTGATGAGTTTGTCAAGAATAGCAGATACATTTTTAGTCAATTTGTGTACTGCTTCTTCCTGTATGGTTACAGGAGCTTGCAGGGCTTGCTCCAATGCCATCCTGTCGCTCCCCGCTCTGCTTCCAGTCTCAAAATGTGCTAACCTTTCGTCAGCATACTCTGCAAGAAAATATCCCGAAGACAACCTTGGTAAATACCACAGATCGTGCTCTAAGGTACCAGGGAGTGCTGGGGGTTAGATGGGGCTAAAACAGTGTGAATTAAAGGCAATAAGAATCTGATGAAAGAGAATAAAGTTCAGCAAGTGTCCATTTAGTACAAAAGCATCACATGACCCACAGAAAATCTGCCATCTTAATAAGATAACTGAGAAGGACTGGGTGCAGTATGTGGGAAGAAAACTCACTGATAGACAATCCAAAAAATTCTAAGGTCTAACCACAGAAATGTGGTCCCAGTTTGAGGAGCTCCAAAAAGCCTTGCTGAACCATTATGCAATCACTCCTGAGACCTACAGAATAAAATTCTGAAATATACAGAAAAGGGCAGAAGACAACTAGATTATATATCAAACTCAGCTGGTGACAATGGATCTGAGATTAAAACTCTGGAGGACTGATGGAATCTGGACCCTACAGCAGTTTTACAGTATTGCAGTTCAGCTCTGTTCACCTAAAAAGACAGCTGTGTTAGCTGACATCTGTAGCTCACTGCCCTAAGGTTAATATTCCTGAGATCTCAGGATCATTCAGAAACCGCAAGGACCAAATCATAAATGTCCTTGTGAGACGTGTAGGCACAGATGATATCTCAAGACAAATTGCCCTGACAACCCTCAAAGCCTGCAATGAAAAGCACCTAGCTTCCACACCAAAAATGGCAGCATTCATAGACAGAACTTTTCCACAGAACTGTAACTAACCAGTATCAACAACATGTCACCCATCAAAAGAGGACGCAGCCAACCCTCCAAAATATTATGACGGTCATGGAAGGAAGCAGATGTGTGACCCAACTTGTGTACATTGGCACTAGAATGACCTTACTGCAAAAAACAGGTGGTGTTGGAGATGCTACAGCAGTAATTACTTGTAACTGTAGGTGACTGACACAGATCAAATGATCACCACACTTAACAAAAGAGTTAATGCTGCTGCTACGGTAACCAAAGTCAGACTCCCAAATGCCCAACAAGCAGAAAGAGAACAGAAAATTCTTATTTCTCAGAAACACAGTACTATTTGCTTCTATATAGATTATAGGAACATCAATAAACGTACTGTACCTGATGCATGTCTGAAGCCCCAGGTGGATAGACTGCTAGACCACACAAGGAAAATTTTGATTTTACCAGTTAATTATTTTTCCTTGAGTCCTATCAGACCAGTCCAAATGCACAGTTTATGCCTTCCTGCCAGCAGGCAGAGAACTGCCTTATATAGGGCACCATGCAACCAAAAGCTCCTCAATTTTTTCTGTAACAAAGCAAATATAGACTTTTCATAGCTTTCTGCAAGGGGGGGGGGGGAAGGGGGAGTGGAGGCATGGCCCCTTCCAGAAATGCCACTGCACCTTCATGAGAGCTCCAATGGAAAAATACTATCTGTTGTTCTGAACACAACCATTAAAAGACAGGACTTTGGACTGGCCTGGAAGGACTCAAACAAAGAAAATTAGCAGGTATGACAAAAGATTTCCTTCCATATCATCCACCTTATGCTGGGCAGGAATGTAAAATACCTTCTCAAAACAGGCTTGCCCCAAAGGCATTTAGCTGACCTATAAGCCTCTGTGGAAGACATCATAAGCATCTTTACCCTACAAGAGCACTAGAAAAATGACAATGAGATCTCATGGCTTTGAAAAAACAAACAGGGGCCAGGGAAACACTAGCCATGAGGAGCCAACTTGCAATGGAGGACTAGGTTGTGGCTTCTCACTTCTTTGAATCCCCAAAGCCCAAACATTCCGTTAGACTTCCAGGATTGAGTGGACACCTCTATAAAATGCAACAATGCCCTAGGGAATACAGAATCTAAAGGCCTTCTCCACAAACTTCCTTCTGAAGGGAGGTGATGACATCACCTAAGAAACATAAAATAAGCTAGCCAAAGATTTGGAAGAATCTGAGCCTCAGAGACTGCCAGAGGATAGGTCTCACTGAAGATGTTGCTATGTTGGTGAGCAGTAGCTCCTGGACTGAAGGAAAAAAAGTGAGGCAGGGACTCAATGTGCTTTGTGAGTTTGTAGAAGAATCATTTTGTCTAATTTTGTCCTAAAAGGTGTTAGTTTGGCATTGCCTATTCCACATTTTGGAATGAGTTAAGTATGTTGGTGAAACAATCATGGGAATTGTTTGCATTTCTGAACTTCAAGGAGGCATACTGCCTTATACCCTTTATGGCAGAGCACCAGAAATTTCTGAGATTCTCTGGCCTGTGGCATCGTTTTCAGATCTAGGTACTGCATGCACTCTAGCTCCACAAACCTATGTGAAGGGGGCTGTGGCTTTTCATGGAGAGGGGGTCTTGACGTGCCCATCTTTGATTGTCTGCTCAACAAGGCTATTCAGAATTAGAGACTTGCCTAACAGTCACTTGGGAAACTCACACAATCTCAGTTGGCTTATCAACTTTGACAAGAGCAATTTAAAGCTATTGCAGTTAAAAGATTCCTTGGAGGGAAAGGACTTCCTAAGGAAACAGCATGCAGAAGACAGTATCAGGTGTGAATGCTTTGGGAGAAGAAGAGACCTTTAACATCTGGGCCCCATTGTGACAGCAACTGAGCTGCTTGCAAGGGCAAGAGTAAACATGAGGCTGCTTCAGCAGTTTCTTCTACTGTGTTAGGCAGCATCAATGGGTACAAATCCCTTGGACACTGAAGCCTAGTGCTAGGCTGACTTGATTCCTTAAATTTCAGCACCTACAAGAAGAACTGGACAGCAGTGCATTCAGTGGGGTCGTCATGACAACAGCCACCACTCTTGTCTGTCCAAGTTTGAGGCTAGGTGGTTTATGAATCGCTTGAATCCTGAGGAAGGAAGAGGCGGCTCAGGGGGCTCTTTTGTGGATCAGGTGGGCCAAACTGTGGCTTTGAATGCTGTTAGCAGGTAGTGGGGTCTCAAGATAGCGAATGATACATACCTGTAGCAGGTGTTCTCCGAGGACAGCAGGCTGATTGTTCTCACGACCGGTTGACGTCCACGGCTGCCCCCTCCAAACGTAAAAAATTCTCGTGTGAGGTCCCTTGCGCGGGGCACACCCACCGCGCATGCGCGGCCATCTTCCCACCCGTGCGCGGCCGTCTTCCCGCCCGTGCGCGACTGTTCCCGCTCAGTTAAGTAAAATGCAAAGGAATAAGAAATAACAACTCCAAAGGGGAGGAGGGAGGGTAGGTGAGAACAATCAGCCTGCTGTCCTCGGAGAACACCTACTACAGGTATGTATCATTCGCTTTCTCTGAGGACAAGCAGGCTGCTTGTTCTCACGACTGGGGTATCCCTAGCTCCCAGGCTCACTCAAAACAACAAACAGGGTCAATTGGGCCTCGCAACGGCGAGGACATAACAGAAATTGACCTACGAAGAACAACTAACAGAGTGCAGCATGAACAGAATAAAACTGGGCCTAAGGGAGTGGAGTTGGATTCTAAACCCCAAACAGATTCTGCAGCACCGACTGCCCAAACCGACTGTCGAGTCGGGTATCCTGCTGGAGGCAGTAATGAGATGAGAATGTGTGGACAGATGACCACGTCGCAGCCTTGCAAATCTCTTCAATAGTGGCTGACTTCAAGTGGGCCACTGACGCCGCTATGGCTCTAACACTGTGAGCCGTGACATGACCCTCCAGAGTCAGCCCAGCCTGGGTGTAAGTGAAGGAAATGCAATCTGCTAGCCAACTGGAGATGGTGCGTTTCCCGACAGCAACCCCCTTCCTGTTGGGGTCAAAAGAAACAAACAATTGGGCGGACTGTCTGAGTGGGCTTGTCCGCTCCAAGTAGAAGACCAATGCTCTCTTGCAGTCCAATGTGTGCAACTGACGTTCAGCAGGGCGGGTATGAGGACGAGGAAAAATGTTGACAAGACAATTGACTGGTTCAGATGGAACTCCGACACCACCTTTGGCAAGAACTTAGGGTGAGTGCGGAGGACTACTCTGTTATGATGAAATTTGGTATAGGGAGCATGGGCTACCAAGGCTTGAAGCTCACTGACCCTCCGAGCTGAAGTGACTGCCACCAAGAAAATGACTTTCCAAGTGAAGTACTTCAGATGGCAAGAAGCCAGTGGCTCAAAAGGAGGTTTCATCAGTTGGGTGAGAACGACGTTGAGATTCCATGACACTGTAGGAGGCTTGACAGGGGGCTTTGACAAAAGCAAACCCCTCATGAACCGAACGACTAAAGGCTGTCCAGAGATAGGCTTACCCTCTACATGATAATGGTAAGCACTAATCGCACTAAGATGATTCCTTACTGAGTTGGTTTTGAGACCAGACTCCGATAAGTGTAGAAGGTATTCAAGCAGGGTCTGTGCAGGACAAGAGCGAGGTTCTAGGGCCTTGCTGGCACACCAGACAACAAACCTCCTCCACATGAAAAGGTAACTCTTCTTAGTGGAATCTTTCCTAGAAGCAAGCAAGACTCGGGAGACACCCTCAGGCAGACCCAAGGCAGCGAAATCTACGCCCTCAACATCCAGGCCGTGACAGCCAGAGACTGGAGGTTGGGATGCCGAAGCGCCCCCTCGTTCTGAGTGATGAGGGTTGGAAAACACTCCAATCTCCATGGTTCTTCGGAGGACAACTCCAGAAGAAAAGGGAACCAGATCTGACGGGGCCAAAAGGGTGCAATCAGAATCATGGTGCCACGGTCTTGCTTGAGTTTCAGCAAAGTCTTCCCCACCAAAGGTTTGGGAGGATACGAGTACAGAAGTCCGCTCCCCCAATGCATGAGAAAGGCGTCCGACGCTAGTCTGTCGTGGGCCTGAAGCCTGGAACAGAACTGAGGCAGTTTGTGATTGGTCTGAGTGGCGAAAAGATCCACCGAGGGGGTGCCCCACTTCCTGAAGATCTTGCGTACCACACTCAAGTTGAGCGACCATTCGTGCGGTTGCATGAGTCTGCTCAATCTGTCGGCCAGACAGTGGTTTACGCCTGCCAGGTACGTGGCTTGGAGAAGCACGCCATGCTGGCGAGCCCAGCGCCACATCCCGACGGCTTCCTGACACAGGGGGCGAGATCCAGTGCCCCCCTGCTTGTTGATGCAGTACATCGCAACCTGATTGTCTGTCCGAATTTGGATAACTTGAAAGGACAGCCCATCTCTGAAAGCCTTTGGTGCGTTCCAGACCGCTCTCAACTCCAGGAGGTTGATCTGCAGACCAGATCCCTGAAGGGACCACCGTCCTTCAGTGTGAAGCCCATCGACATGGGCTCCCCACCCTAGGAGAGATGCATCCATCGTCAGCACCTTTTGCGGCTGAGGAATTTGGAATGGGCGTCCCAAGATCAAATTGGAGTGAATCGTCCACCAGCGGAGTGAAGTGCGAAAACTGGCAGGCAGTCGGATTGCATCTTCTAGATTCCCCGTAGCCTGATACCACTGGGAAGCTAGGGTCCATTGAGCTGGTCTCATGTGAAGACGTGCCATGGGAGTCACATGGACTGTATAGGCCATATGGCCCAGGAGTCTCAACATCTGCCGAGCTGTGATCTGCTGGGACGCTCTGGCCCGGGAGGCGAGGGACCAAAGAGTCTGTGCCCTCGCCTCGGGGAGATAGGCATGAACTGTCTGTGAATTCAGCAGGGCTCCAATGAATTTGAGAGACTGGACTGGGCTTAGATGGGACTTTGGGTAGTTTATCACAAACCCCAGTAGCTCCAGAAGTTGAATAGTCCTCTGCACGAACTGTAGAGCTCCTGCCTCCGAGGTGCTCTTCACCAGCTAATTGTCGAGATAAGGGAACATCTGCACTCCCAGCCTGCGTAGCGACTCCGCCACCACCACTAGGCACTTCGTGAACACCTGTGGCGTGGAGGCGAGCCCAAAGGGCAGCACACATTACTGGAAATGCTGTGTCCCCAGACGGAATCGCAGATACTGTCTGTGAGCTGGCAGTATCGGGATGTGGGTATAAGCATCCTTTAAATCCAGGGAGCATAGCCAATCGTCTTTCTGAATCATGAGGAGAAGGGTGCCCAAGGAAAGCATCCTGAACTTTTCTCGGACCAGATATTTGTTCAGGCCTCTCAGGTCTAGGATGGGACACATCCCCCCTGTTTTCTTTTCCACAAGGAAGTACCTGGAATAGAATCCCAGCCCTTCTTGCTCTGGTGGTACAGGCTCGACTGCATCCGCGCTGAGAAGGGCGGAGAGTTCCTCTGCAAGTACCTGCCTGTGGTGGGAGCTGAAGGACTGAGCTCCAGGCGGGCAATTTGGCGGAGTGGAGGCCAAATTGAGGCCGTACCCACACCGAACTATTTGGAGAACCCACCGGTCGGAGTTATAAGAGGCCACCTTTGGTGAAAATATTTTAACCTCCCTCCGACCGGTAGATCGTCCGGCACGGGCACTTGTATGGCGGCTATGCTCCTTTGGATCCAGTCAAAAGCCCGTCCCCTGCTTTTGATGGGGAGCCGCAGGGGACTGCTTGGTCGCACGCTGTTGACGCGAACGAGCGCGCTGGGGCTGAGCCTGAGAAGGCTGTCGGGAAGGAGGATTGTACCTACACTTGGTGTACGCATAAGAAGCAGTCTTCTTTCCCCTGAAAATCGCCTACCTGAAGAGGTAGGTGCTGAAGGTGCCCGGTGGGAGAGGCCAGCCGCTGCTGGGCCCGGTTGTCCAGGTCAGAGGCGCGCAGCCATGAGAGTCCGCGCATCACTATACCTTGGGCAGCGGCTCTGGATGTAACATCACAAGTGTCATAAATACCCCTGGACAGGAATCTGCGACACGCCTTCAGCTGCCTGACCACCTCCTGAAAAGACCTGGCCTGCTCCGGCAGGAGCTTGTCAACCAGGTCCGCCAGTTGCCGCACATTATTCCGCATGTGAATGCTCGTGTAGAGCTGGTAAGACTGGATCTTGGTCACGAGCATGGAGGAACGATAGGCCTTCCTCCCAAAAGAGTCCAGAGTGCGAGACCTATGCCCCGGGGGTGCCGAGGCGGTATCCCTCGAACTCTTGGCTCTCTTGAGAACAGAATCCACGACCGCGGAGTCGTGTGGCAACTGAGTCCTCATCAACTCCGTGTCAGTGTGGACTCTATACTGGGACTCCGCTTTCTTCGGGATGGTGGGATTAGATAAAGACTTCAGCCAGTTTCGAAGCAGTGTCTCCTTCAGGACATTGTGCAACGGTACTATGGAAGACTCTCTGGGTGGTGATGGATAGTCGAGGACCTTGAGCATCTCAGCCCTCGGCTCATCCACAGTAACTACGGGAAAGGGAATGCTCACAGACATGTCCCTAACAAAGGAGGCAAAGGAAAGGCTCTCAGGTGGCGAGAGCTTCCTTTCCGGTGAAGGAGTGGGGTCAGAGGGAAGACTCCTCGGGCGAGAAATACCTGGGGTCCTCCTCCTCCTCGGTGTCGGACATGAGTTCTCTGACTTCCGTCTGAAACCAGGCCCGTCTTGACTCAGAGGAACCACGTCCTCGATGATGGCGTCGAGAGATGGACTCCCGCGCCGGCGGGGACGAAGCTCCCTCCATCGAGGTCGACGGGGATTCCACCTGAGTGGCCGTTGAGACCGATGCCGCAAGAGGTACCGGTGTCAATGACCACATCACAGGGCCAGAGCCAGCCAGTGCTTCCGTCAGCGGCGTGAGAGACTGGCGCAGCAGTCCTTCCAGGAGACCCAGAAGAATGGCTCGGAGGCGCTCGTCCAGAATCTCTGTCGGGAAAGGCTGAGGGGCCGGTGCAGGAGTCGGGGCTCGAATCTGCACGGGGCCAGGAGACAGTACTGGACTGCCCGACAACCAACGCATTGACACCTCTTGGATGGAGGGAGAGAGGTCCTCCCGGCGTCGACGCTTCTCGGGTGCCGAATCTCTCGACGCCCTGGAGCTCCTGGTACCGTGTGAAGGGGGCGACCGATGACGATGCTTCTTCGCTAACTTCTTTCGATGCATGTCATCGGCGCTCCGCGGTAACGATGAGGACGTGCAATCCACACGCCTCCTCGGGGTCGGGTCCGAAAGGGGTCGGTCCCGATGGCCCTGCACAGCAGGAACTGCCGAGGCAGGTGGAGGCCCACTCGGCTGCTCACTGCTCCCAGCGACAGATGGTCGTCGGGCCTGTGGTACCTGTGCTCCTGAAGCTGATGCCATGTCCGGTGCAGAAGTCGACGCCGAAGAGCTGGTGCAAGCTCCAAAAATCCGATCCCGTTGAGCTTGCCTCGCTACCTGTGTCTGCTTCTTTAAGCTGATACACAAGTTGCAAGCTTTGGGATTATGCTCAGGCCCGAGGCACTGAAGGCACCAAGCGTGGGTGTCAAAAAGCGAGATCTGCCGGCCGCACCGACCACACTTTTTGAAGCCGCTGGGGATCCTCGATGTCATCGACGGAAAAATCGCAGCGGTGAGGTCAAAATTGTCGATGGTGGTGGCAAGAAGGGCCACAAAAAAAAAAAGGAGACCGCGAATGATGGTGGCGAAAAGAACGAAAGGCAGCTAAAACTAGGAGAAACAGGGAATTCTTTTTCTTTTTTTTAAACTAAAAGAAGGAAAGAAGGCGCGGACGCTCTCCAAGCACGGGAAACGAAAAACTGAGCGGGAGCGGTCGCGCACGGGCAGGAAGATGGCCGAGCATGCGTGGTGGGCGTGCCTCGAGCACGGGACCTCCCGCGAGAATTTTTTCCGGTTGGAGGGGGCTGCCGTGGACGTCACCCGGTCGTGAGAACAAGCAGCTTGCCTGTCCTCGGAGAAAGATAAGCAAACTCCCCAAATCACTGCTCCCTGGATCATAGGGAAGGAAGATTGTTGGAGAAAGTGTTTTTCTCTTTTCTGTGTCTGCTAGGCCAGTCCAGTCAAGAGCTTGATAGCTATGAGGAAGAAAGAAAACTGCTCTCCATTCTACCATCAGGAAAGAGGAGGTGCTCAACTGTCTTCAATGTTGTACTGAGTTTGTGCTCCCCCTCACAGGCTGCTTCTGAGACAAGTTTTGATTCCTACCCAGCATACTGTACCACTCTGGGAATGATCAGGCTCAAGTCAGGAGATAGTTTGATGCTCCCACAAAAGAGGGGTCCTTCCCATCCAGGGACTGACCGAATGGACAACCCGTCTCAACTGCTTTTTATGGTTGGTCCTGATAAGTCTTGGTTGAAGCGCATGACGACCAACTCCTTGGCCTACATCACGGTGTGGAGAGTGTTTAAGGACTGACTGAGCATTTACCTTTTAAGTCTCTGTGCTCTAGATATCAGCTTCCCTAATGAAATGTCTCTGAAGGAGAAAGTGGCAGCACAGGCTTGATTCTGGGGTATCCTAATATTGTTTCCTAGACGGCATACTCCAAAGTTGGGCCCTATTTTAGATAGGAGTTGCTCCAGTGATCCCAAATTGCACGCAGTGCTCCTTACTGGTAATTTTAATATGGCCCTATCATTGCTGGCCCCAATCATTTTGAGCTGCTGGCTCGAGCATCCTAAAAGAATCTGACAAAAACCTTCCTGATGGCTATAGACTCAGCAAATGGGAAAAGAGTCAAAGGCACTTTTACTTTATTTTTATTCACACCTTTTTCAGCTGTAGCCCAGGTTAGTTACATTCAGGTACAGTAGGTATTTACCTGTCCGTGAAGGACTCACAATCTAAGCTTGTACCTGACACAATGGAGAGTTAAGAGACTTGCCCAAGGTCGCAAGGAGCTGCAGTGGGATTTGAACCTGGCTTCCCTGCTTCTCAGCTCAGTGCTCTAACCACTTTCCTACAAGGAATATTTCTTGAGATCACCAAAGCAAGATATTTAGTCCAGCTTGTGCTATCCTTCTCAAAACCAATATCTCCAAGACTTTTCTAAGTGCAGCCTCTTTTAAAGGAGATCTCTTAGCTGAATCCTCTCAGCAGCATTCTCAGCTAAACTCTTCCATTACACAAGTGCTGCCTGGCTGAGAGTGCTAGCGCTCTATCCCTGGTGGACATCCTATGAGGTTGCAACAGGCCCCTCCCATGAAAGTGAGCTCATTCTTCACATCAGTAGCTTTCTTTCATGGGACTGAAGCTGCCCCCCTCCTGGGCGTCCAAAGAAAGCTGCTGAGCCCAACTCAAAGAGGACTTGGACCTAGAACTACTGCAAACTGCTATCTGCAGTCCTAAGGCTGCCAACCTGAAGAGACTGCTGTAATTAGGCCTCAAATGTCCGGTTCTACAGGTCTGCTAAGGGTCATGCAACCCCAGGATAGCAGATTTCTCAGCCTTCACCATCACCACGGTCTCCTCCCTGGAAACTTTAATCTTCTTCTCTTCCCGTGATGGATGGGTTGGGGGGGGGTAGACCTTCACTCTCTCAAATCAGGGCCCCAATATTCTGAACAGGGTAACCCTAAAGAGCGTATATAGCCCTTCTGAAATAGAACTCCCATGGATGTCCAAGCTCCTTCAGGCTTTCCTGAAAGCAAAACGTTTCAATGTCTGTGCAAACGTGGAGAGCCATGCTTCCCTCCAGAACAAACAACTAAAATGGAAGTTCACTCACCTCCAAAGATTCCTGATGGGATCCCTCTTCCCCTTAGCCCTGTCTGCCAGACTGAAAGAATTCTAAGCTCAAGGGTAACCTTAGCCAAACCAGGCTCTGTAGCAAGATGGAGAACCCTGACCTTGTCACCTTATGAATGCAGCATGCTATAATAGAGCCAACCCAGGAAAACAAGTCTCCAGGCCCCCGAGGACCCTGAACTGCTATGGCTCCCTTAAGGGACTCTTGAATACAATATGTAGCTTCCTGCTGTTTTGCACCAGAGCTGACTTTTGAACATCAGTCAGACACTATCCCCTGGATTCTTTATTTGGTGCTCAAAATTACATACGGAAATTTGGGGGCATGCTCTATTTAACTTAATAACGAACCAACTGGTGCCAATAATTGAGTGCTAATAATTACTGGCACTAACTGGCAACAATTAGAATTTACATGTGCATCTTGCTAGGCGCTATTCTATAAAAATGCTCACATAAATTCTTACATACATGTGGTTCCCCAGCTAAGGGTTGTGGGTGGCCTTGCAAATTAACCAAGCCAGAGACAGTACGTAAATGAGAAAATAACTGGTTTATTAACTGAGCCCTGAGACCTGTTACTTCACAGGCCAGGAACATAAGGAAAAACCTCTGTGGTTCAGTAAACACAGTCTTAAGCAGACCCTCTGGCAGCAGGCCCAAACAGTCTGTGGCTGGTGGGCTGCCATGCCCCAAACACAGCCGTAAGTTCTCAGTTCTTCTCTTAGTTCCAAGTCCGGCTCCAGCAAGACCTCAAACAAGGCTTGCAAGTCTTAATCAAGCAGCAAAAGTGGCTTATCTCAATCAGGTTCTGGTAGCTTACACAATAGCTAGGAAACCCTTGACCTTCAGGGTGGCTTCTCTCCTTCTGGGGCCTCTATATCAGGACCTCCCCATTCTGACTTGGAAGGCTTTTACCTCTTGCTCAATGTCAAGCCCTGCCCTCCTGGCCAGTCAACCCAACATCCCCCTGCTCATTTGACTCTGTAGTTCAGTGCCACCTGAAGCAGCTGAACTGCAATCTCAGTGAGGGAGTGTTTCCAGGGATGCCTGGCCCTAAGTCACTCACTGGAAACACCAGAAGAGGAACGAAATGTTCTGCAGTGCAAAAAGTAGTCAAAAGAAGTGCAGAACACACATCTTAGTATGGTAAATAGGCTTTATTTGGCACAGATAATCTATGTCACACTCCCTCACATACCCTCAACCCCAACCCTACCAGGATAAACGCTTGCTACTATCAGGGTCACCGTACCTAGGGATCGAGAGATCACATATACTAGGGCATCTGGGGCTCTCACAACTATTAGGAATCTAGACCGCCCCAGGGACCCAATCACACAACCAGCCCAGTCTCACCATGCTTTCTGAACCCAGACATGAACAGGGCAAGGTAAACACAGTAACCATTGGGTCCTGTCACACCAATGGTCAGCAATCCCCATCACAAGGTCATTCAATCCAGTAGAAAACTGCAGGACCAAAACTCCATCCATAGGCCGCACCACTGTCTTCTCATCCAGCGGCCAACAGTGCTCGTCATCACCAGAAGACTGTATTTCTCCAAACACAGACGTCTGCCTTCTCCACTGGACCATTTATCATTACTTGAGTTTCCCCCCTCTGGAATAGAATGATATTTTTCCATCGTTGGTCTCTGACAAGCCCCATGGCCAGGTCCTCATAAATGACAGGGCTTAATTTTGGGGTCCTGTGATCCCTTGAGCCCTCCATCACTGGGGATAGAAAGAATAAAGCAGCTACACCTCCCTTTGAGGCGTCTCCGCCTTGACACCTTCCAAATCCATGGTACTCCACTCCTGGCTTTTAGCTTCATCCTTTGAGTGACTTTTCTACATGCTAGGTCACCCTTACTCAAAGCACTGTCCAATTTCCTAAGGGAAAGGCTTTTTTGTGGGTCCACTGGTCTTTATCTCTTAAGTTATCATCCCCCTGAGGTGGGGAATGTACTGAATAGCAGCTTTATAGGGCTGACGGATGGGTTCCCATTTCCTCATCTTTATACCTCATTCCTTCTCCAGTACGGTCTTCCAGGCTACTCGTTCCTCCTTGGGAGACTTCACATTTCTCTGGCCAGGAATTACTTCCCCAGTTTCTAGACATGGACTCCTCCTCTTTTTTGTCCAGTGTACACGTATCCTGGCTACGAGGTGCCGGGTAAAACTGAACCACAAAAAACTCAGTGGACAGCCACTGCTTAAGAATTCCACTGTGGTGCTCTTCACCAGCCTTTCAGTGGCATTATGTTCCTGCATTAAATCCTTCCAAAATTCTGACGTGCCAAATTGATCTCTTTCTTCAGTATTAGCCAGACTCTTCTCCCAGCCTAACTCTTTCCGCGCTAGTCTCACGTCTGGCTCCTTTTTGCTTCTCTCTGGCACTACTCCATTAAGTGCCGAGGCCACAGCTTTCAGGGGGCTTGCCTCTTGCTTCCCCTTTACTGTGCCCTTGAAGCAGCTCATGCTTCTTGAAAACAATCTGTAGAGCTCCTTCTGGAATGAGTGGTCTTCCTCTAGGAGCTTTTTTAAGCTTTCCACTTGACAGGTCAACTCTTTCCACTCAATCTGTGTGGCTTCCAAATTTCTGAATTGGTCAAGTAGCCTTTGCTTTTCTTCCTGCTCCACCAGGGCTTCCTTAAGTTGGTCCTATAACTCTCAGGCCCATTTCTTCAAGGAATCCCTTGCTTGTGAGGTCTCCCTGAGCTGGCTAGCCATGACCTCTAGCCACTTCCATGCCTTGCTCCTAGACAGCTCTGTTTCAGTCAGCTGGTCATGCTTCTGCATTAGCTGCTCCTGTAGTAGCTGTAATTCAGTGACCAACTCTGACACTTTCTTCTGGTGCTCCCGCACTCCAACACACTCAGTACTGCGCTGATACTGTGTCTCCACCAGTTTCGGAGACAATACTTTATTCTCTTCTAATAGCCGAGTATATTCTTGCTGTGTTCTCGCTTCCCTTTTAGCCAACTACTTCTCCCGGAGGTTCCTCTCTTGGGCTTGCTGTTGGAGTTCAGCAATCATGCCCTTTAATACTCTGATCATCACTTGTTCCTCCTGACTCTCCTGCAGGAGATGAGACAGCTGTCCCTGCAGCTTAAGATACTGTTCCACAGACACTTTGGCCAGTTGTTGTTGCAGTTGTGCTACTTCTGCTTGAGTAGTTTCCACTTGGGTCTGATAGATCTGGTCCTGGTCTGTCAGATCTGGGATTGGAGCTTCTTGGCCTGGTCTGGCTGCTGCGCCAGCTCTTTTTCTGCACCCGCCAGATGCTTGACTTGCTCCTTTGCTTCCCAGACCCAAACGTTTCTCATCTCTCAACCTGCTCAGCTGGGATGCTCTGCTTCAGAAGTCCCTTCAGTTCTTCATGTGTGCAATTCATTTCTGCCTTCTCCTCAGTCAACTTCTCCACCAACAAAGTTGCCCCCTTCCATTCCTCCTGTAGGGTTTTGTTGGCAGCTTTTAACAGGGGTACCTGTTCAGAGACTCGAGCCATCTCCTCTTTCTCGCATTTTAGTCTCTAAGTCAACTCCTTCATCTGCCTCTCACATGCTATTTGCTCTTCAACAAGCGCCTGGTAGATCCTTGTGAGCTGTCCTCTTTTCCAGTTGCAGGTCTTCTATGAGGAGATTCTGTTGCTTGATATGGTCACATGATTAAGCTCAGCCCATTCACTCTCCTGTTGCACCCTCTACAATCCATGCATACTCTTTTGCCTTTTATAACTCATACAGCAGGTCTGTCTCTGAAGCATCTCCATAGAATATTCCTTCAAGATCATCTGCTCCCTCACATGAACAGCCTCTGTTGTCCTGCTCTCCAGGCTTCTTTCCGGTGCTGCAAATTCCTGTTCCTTTTGTTCAGGGGCTTTCTGTAGCCCCTTCTGTTCTGCTTTCACAGCAGTGTGGACCGACTGCAGTTTTCCAATATACTCGCCAGTTTGCTCGCCCAGGGCCTCCACTAGCTCCTTTTTATCCTTCTGCAGTCTCTGGTGTTCCTGTTGTGCCTTACTCAACTCCCAGGCAAGGTCTTCATAATAGAAACAGGTTCCCTACAGCCAAGCCTGCAGCTCTCTAAACTCTAAATCTTTGTCAGAATACTCCTGCTTCTGCATTTCTCTAATCTCAGGAAGAACTCTGGCCAGACTTTTCCTACAGGTTCTCTCATATACCCCTTTAGTCTCTTTCACCGTTGCCATCCTTAATTTTCCTGAAGAGCCTGGCTTCTCCCCATCTTGAAGTGACTTGCTTCTATTTCACCTTTTGCAGATGCCCCAAAATTCTGTGTCAGGATCTGCAAAACCCAACTGGCTGTCTCTTTTCATGCAGGTAGACTGCCTTTATACAGCTGCTCCACTCAAGATTTTCCAGCAGATCTGATTGCAGCTGACTTCTCCTTTACTTGGAGAATCTTGCACTCTCTAGTATGCACTGACTATATGAGCTGATCTTTCCCAAGCAGCTCCAACTCTGGCTCTAAATTAAGTCCAAACCAGGTTCCTGAACTGTCCTGGTTGCAGCTTTCCTGGCAGCAGTTTAGTTTACAATACCTTTCTGAGTACACAGCATGGAATCTCAGGTTTCTGTGATCTATACTCTCCAAGAGCTAGCTAATCAATACCAAAACACAACAGCTTGGGACCAGCTTTTCCTAGCTGCTCCAGCACCAATGCTTGGTTCCACTTTCTACAGGAACTTTCTTTGTTTCAGACTAGTTTCTCTGCTAATTACACTCATATGCACACTCTGTGCTTGATTAGGTAAGCTCCCCAGCTTACTAATCACTTTTAACTTTCTGCTTTCTTTCTGTTCCAGCAGCTCAGTGGTAACAGGCTCTAGATTACTCTGAAGCCCCAACCATACTCTGCATCCCCCCCCCCCCCCCCCCCCCCACTTCAGGCCAGATTTTTCTTGCTGCACTGTAACACTGCACTTGCAAAACAGAAAAAACATGGGATGTCTCTTTTGCAAAGACAGAAGTATCACATCACTGCCATTACCTGTGGTACCCTGACCGAGGGTTGTGGGTGGCCCTGCAAATTAACCAAGTCAGACAGTATTTAAATGAGAAAATAACTGGTTTATTAACTGAGACCTGTTACTTCACAGGCCAGGAACAAAAAACCTCTGTGGTTCAGTACACATAGTATGCAAATGAGAAAATAACTGGTTTATTAACTGAGCCCTGAGACCTGTTACTTCAAAGGCCAGGAACATAAGAAAAAACCTCTGTGGTTCATTACATACAGTCTTAAGCTATGGCTGATGGACTGTCATGCTCCAAACAGTCATAAGTTACACAGTAGATAGTAGATATTCTCAGTTCTCTTCTTTTAGTCCCATTTATAGAATAGTGCTTAGCTCTCAATTTTTTGGCGCCATTTATAGAATTTGGTCCTATATACCTTGCTCCTGCGTCAAATAAAGACTGAGGATAAACAAGTCCTTGATATATTCTACTCCCATGCTCTTAGGGAGCCACCATAATTGGGTTCGATGCTGAAAAGTGTTGGACTGCCTTTCCTGGTTTATGTACACACAGAGCTGTCTCTGTCTTTTGAAAGGCCTTCAGCAGCTCCTCACAATACTACATCTTCAGTTCCTTTGAGAAACTTAGTCAGATGCTGCTGCAAAGCACTAAAGAACCCCTTCTCAACACACACACACAAAGGTGGTCCCTTAGATCTAACAACCTGCAGAAGGTGCCTGCTGCTATGCTGCTACTCGTAGTGTGAAGCTCCTGGCTCCCAGGGAGAATTAGACCAGCTGCTGTGCTGCAGCTTTTCATGTGCTGCAGCACTATCTTCTGGCTTTCCCTACTGTCTAGGGAACCCTCTCAAGATGACCCCAAAATTAAGCTGCCACTTTCTCCTTGATACAACGACCATTAAGGAAGCTAACATGCAGAGCAGAGAGACCTGACCAAATCCCCTACGACATGTATGCTGCTTCACACACATTTATAAAGAAAAGTAGGGGAGGATAAAAGAAAAAAAAAATAGAATGGGGTGTGCTGGGAAAGTTAAGGGACCTGAATTCCTCTAGAGGCTAGTGACAGAATTTGAAAAGGGCCAGAGGCCAGGGCCTGCCACAGTGCCGTCCTCCCTCCATGGTTTGCTGAATCTCAACCTAGTGACCAGTTTTCCAATTGGGCCCAGGATATGGCATCAGCCTCTTTTATGTTTAAATTATTTTTATTGAAAATTTAAGATAGACAATTCTCAAATCCAATAAACATTCAATGTAGGTAATAACATCTCAAAAGAGGTAACTTTACAAGTATTAGCTGTAGTTATCCTCTCCCTCCGCCCATCCCAACAAACTATGAACCACTAATATGAATGGCAAATGAGATAAATCAGCATCTTTTAAATGCAGCTGCACGATGCTCATCTAACTGCTAGAGACAGAACAAAACTGTGCAGCAATTGGCTGCATGGTGACCTATACAAGGCAGTGCTCATAAGTGTTTATTTTCTGTCTCCATCAACTGGCAAGAGGGCATAACCTATGCATCTGGAACAGTCTCGTGGACAGTGTTGTGCTAGTTACTCTTCAAAAGTAACTAATAACACTTACTAATTACTTTTCAACTTAAAGTAGTTACAGTAATTATATTACTCATTGATTACTGATTACAGTATTAATCCGCAAACGAACCTTTTCCGTAGATGGGAGGGTGGTAGAACGAGAGGACATGATATGAGAGTGAAGGGGGACAGACTCAAGAAAAATGTCAGGAAGTATTTTTTCACGGAGAGAGTGCTAGATACTTGGAATGCCCTCCCGCGGGAGGTGGTGGAGATGAAAATGGTAGCGGAATTCAAGCGTGCGTGGGATAAACATAAAGGAATCCTGTGCAGAAGGAATGGATCCTCAGAAGCTTAGCCGAGATTGGGAGGCGGGGCTGGTGTTTGGGTGGTGGGGCTACTTCTGGGCAAGACTTCTACGGTCTGTGTCCTGAAAATGGGGCTAGTTCTGGGCAAGACTTCTACGGTCTGTGTCCTGAAAATGGCAGATACAAATCAAGGTAAGGTATACACAAGAAGTAGCACATATGAGTTTATCTTGTTGGGCAGACTAGATGGACCGTGCAGGTCTTTTTCTGCCGTCATCTACTATGTTACCTGCTTAGAGTAGCTAATTGCTTTTCCTTTACCGATACCACATCCAAGAATACTTATGGTAAAAGCCTTATGGTATGAGAAGAGGTAAAATATCCATCTTATACACAACCCCAATGTGAATATTGCATAATCTCTTAATGCTTATTTCAAGGAGGTTTGACCAACTCATGCCAACCACATCCTCTGTCATGTTATGTTGTGCAAGTTACTCTTCAAAAGTAATTAATTAGTTACTAGGATAGTGAATAAGTAATTAACTACTATACTGCAAGAAAGTAGTTAACTACAGTAACTAATTATTAGTAATTCAATATTGCACAACACTGCTTGTGGATGATAAGGAACTAGACTTCATCCAGCAGACCTTCTTGTCAACTGATCCAGAATGATTTATATTCATTACTTCATTGAGCCTGAATAAATTTACAGTACTGCCTTTTGTTGTGTCAAATGACCTGGGTATGTTCAGTACCTAGTAAACTGGTTATTAGTAGGACTCCATGAACTCTCGATCAGACACAGCATGAACATCTCTCACCAATTTAGCTGTGGTATCAGAATTAATCTGGGAGGTAGACCTGACTAGCAAATCCAGCAAGTACCAGGAAGAATAGCTGAGGTCTAGTAGTTAGGACAAAGTGGGGGGAGGTGGTCAGCTAAAGCCTGAACCAGCTGAAGAGGTGGTGGTGCAAAACTGGCCTTTTCTTTCAAACAAACATGGTTTGTTTAAGAGATAGCAGAGCAGTATTAAATGTTTGTGCCTTGTAACAAACCGTATACTGATACGACGAAAAGAAGGATATCATACACTGTTTTCTGGTCAGTCACCAGGATGCAAAATATTTTAAGCTCAAAGAATATGTTGGCTATCCTCTTTCCATCCTTACTCCCCCTCCCCTCCAGGAGTACAGTATCTCGTAAACTCCCTATGGCAAAATTTAGTATCTAATAAGATTATTAAAATGGGTTTGAACTCATTTTGCAGCTACTTGTCTTTGCCTCATGCAGTACTGCATAAAAGTTGGCCAAAAATACTTCTACACCACTCAGTATTTTGTAGACCTCACAATATCCCCCGTCCCCAGCTGTTTCCTTTCCAAGCTGAAGAGCCCTAACCTCTTAAGTCTTTTCTCATATGAGAGGAGTTTCATCCTCCTAATCCAGTGGTTCCCAAACCAGTCTGGTTCCTCCACTGCATGCAGATTTCTCTCATAAATATTCATTGTGGATATACTGAAAACCTGACTGGCTGGGGTGCCTCCAGGAGCAGGTTTGGGAACCACTGTCAAATCATTTTGGTCACCCTTCATTGAGCCTTTTCTAATTCTGCTATATCTTTTTAAAGATACGGCAACCAGAACTGTACATAGTACTCGAGATGTGTTCACACCATTCAGCCTTTCTGTTATAGCTCTGTCCTCCCTGAGTGCCCTTTTTATTCCTTGATCTAACGGTCCCACGGATTCCTTCACAGGCTTTCTGCTTCTGATAATACCTGAAAAAGTTATTACGATGTGTTTTTGCCTCCAAGGCAAGTTCTCTTCAGATTCTCTTTTGGCCTTCTTTATCAATACTTTGAATCTAACTTGCCAATGCTTATGCTTCTTGTTTTTTTCATTCAGATCTTTTTTCCATATTCTGAAAGATGCTCTTTTGGCTCTAACAGCCTCTTTCATGTCTCCCTTTAACCATGCTGGCTATCATTTACTCTTCTTCCCACCTTTTATTAATGCATAGAATACATTCGGTATTGGCTTCCAAAATAGTATTTTTAAACAACATCCATGTCACATTTAAATTCCCATTTTATTTACTAGATGTTCAGAACCACAAGGCTGTTTACCATCTATGATCCAATAAGACTCCTGATGTAAGGCACATTAGCTGAAAATTGGTGCCATGTCAAATCCATTTATGGAATAAACTTGTGTTGATACATTATCATCATCCACGTGTCTTCTTCTGGAAGTGTCCTGTTGAAAACACTATTCCGCCCTTTCAGCATCCTTTCTTCGTAGTGTTCACGTTCCTCCGCTTTGTGGTAGACTTTCAAGTGATTTAAAGTTCTAACCATTGCAGCTGAGCCTTTCAGCTATTTTTGAAACACTTTCCTCATTTTATCAAAGTTACCCTTTTGAAAATTAAATGCTGGTACAGTAGATTTCCTTAGTGACTGCTCTCCAGTTATTAAGTCAAATTTGATCATGTTATGATCACTGTTTCCCAGTGAACCCACCACCACTAAATCTCGTACTATGCTCTGCATTCCACTAAGGACTAGATCTAAAATAGCTTCCCCTTTTGTTGGCTCCTGGATCAGTTGCTGCAAGCAGTCATTTATTACATCTAGGAATTTTGCCTCCCTAGCGCTCCCTAATGTGACATTTAGCCAGTCAATACTGGGGCAATTGAAATCATCCATTATCAAACTGTTGCTTTAGACTTAGTCCTGCCCACCCTACCCCTCTACCCACCCACCCCTAGAGTGACATGTCTTATAAAACCTCCCTATCAACCCAATCATTACTTTTACCTCACCCAAGTACACCAATTTCTATTCTTCTATCACCTTCTCCCACTACTCCAACCAGAGTTACACCTGATCACACTGACTACCCTTCAACATCTTCGGTCCTTCTGTGACTGTTCTCTTGTGCTTGACTGCTTAAATACTTTAAATTTAAATGCTTTACTTTTTGTCTATTAGATTGTAAGCTCTTTGAGCAGGGACTGTCTTTCTTCTGTGTTTGTACAGCGCTGCGTACACTTTGTAGCGCTCTAGAAATGTTAAATAGTAGTAGTAGTTGCAAAATTTGCTAGTTTTTTTTCTAATTTCTGTTAACATATCTTCATCTGTCTGATCATTGTGGCCTGGTGGACGGTAGTATTACCCTATGAATATATTCTTTCCCTTCACATATGGAATTTCTATCCATAAGGATTCCACGTTGCTGTCTTTCATGCAGAATTTTTATTTTGTTTGACTCAATTCTCTCTAACATACAGCGCAACCCTCTTCTAATTTGATCTACCCTGTCATTGCATTATAATTCATACCCTGGTAACAGTGTCCAATTGATTGCCCTCCTTCCACCAGGACTCTGAGATACCTAGTATATCTCTTCATTAAGTGCTATATATTCTAACTCTTATCTTATTGTTTAGGCTTCTAGCATTTGTATACAGATACTTAAAAGTGTGTTTTTTCCTTGCATCTACAAGCTGCTTACAAGTTGACAGGGATAATTTGAAACCTTGGCTCTGTTCTATCCTTAAAACCCTCTGGGTTTTCTTCCACCTTTGTTGAAACCTCTCTATTGGGATTCCCTAAATGTCCTGTTATAATAGTATCCTTCAAAGATACCTCACTCTGAACCATGCGCTCCTTAGCAACTGTCAGCTCCCTCCCCCCCCACTTTCTAATTTAGAAGCTACTCTTTTTTAATGTTAGTGCCAGTAGCCTGGTTCTATCTCGGTTAAGGTGGAGTCCATTCTTTCAGAACAGGCTCCACCTTTTCCAGAATGTTGTCCAGTTCAATCCCTCCTTCCTGCAGCATCGTCTAATCCATGCATTGAGACTGTGATATATCTGCAGTACCTCTGAGTCGACTCTTTGCTGTATGATTATTTCTTGTTTCCTGTGTATTTTTCCTGTGTTCTAAGAGTTCCTGTCTTGTTCCTGTGTTTGATTCCAATCCTGTCCTGGTTCACCTTGCACCTGTGTGTGCTCTTCTTTTTCCCTTGTTTTATTTTTGCTTCTAGTGCTGTTTAACTTGCTTGCTATACTAAAGGTTAAGCACTATTAACCTTGCCTTTGAGACTCTGTGGACTCTTGCGCTTTGTGCTTATCTCTAAAGAAGGCCCCATATCCAGATTGCTTACATCCCAGCCAGAGTCCTGCTCACATAAGTAATTAGTGGCAGAACAGAGGACAGAACCTAGGAGTCCCAAAATTCTAGGGGCATTTAACAAGAAAGCAAAGATACTTACCTGTTGCAGGTATTCTCCGAGGACAGCAGGCTGATTGTTCACATGTGGGTCGACGTCTGTGTCGGCCCAGGAAACAGCAATTTTTTTAAAGCAAAAAATATGTTTACATAAAAAGTTTTGCCAGAGTCTTCTGGCGAACGAATCGCGCGCACTGTGTATGCACGGACAATTTCTTGCCCGTCGTGCAAGCGTGTCCCTTCAGTTAAATCAAAAAATAAACAAATAACTCCAAAGGGGAAGTGAGCGGGTTTGTGAGAACACTCAGCCTGCTGTCCTCGGAGAACACCTGCTACAGGTAAGTATCTTCGCTTTCTCCAAGAACAAGCAGGCTGCTTGTTCTCACATGTGGGGTATCCCTACCAACCAGGCTCACTCAAAACAATGAACATTAGTCAATTGGGCTTCGCAATGGCGAGGACTAACATAGATTGAACTGAAACTATAAGCAACTAACTGAGTGTGCAGCCTGGAACAGAACAAAAATGGGTCTAGGGGGGTGGAGTTGGATTCTAAACCCCAAACAGATTCTGCAGCACTGACTGCCCAAACCGACTGTCGCGTCGGGTATCCTGCTGAAGGCAGTAGTGAGATGTGAATGTGTGGACTAATGACCACATTGCAGCCTTGCAAAACTCTTCAATGGAGGCAGACTTTTAAGTGAGCCACTGACGCAGCCATGGCTCTAACATTATGAGCCGTGATATGGCCATTCAGAGTCAGCCCAGCTTGGGCATAAGTGAAGGAAATGCAATCTGCCAGCAAATTGGAGATTGTTTCTTTCGATCCCAACAGGAGGGGAGTCGCGATCGGAAAATGCACAAACAAGTGGGCGGACTGTCTGAAGGGCTTTGTCCGCTCCACGTAAAAGGCCAATGCTCTCTTGCAGTCCAAGGTGTGCAAATTGCTTTCGCCAGGGTGGGCATGAGGACGGGGAAAAAATGTTGGCAAGACAATTGAATGGTTTAGATGGAACTCCAACACCACCTTTGGCAGGAACTTAGGGTGCATGCGGAGGACTACTCTGATGTGATGAAACTTGGTATAAGGTGCATCCACTACTAAGGCCTGAAGATCACTGACCCTACGAGCTGAAGTAACAGCCACCAAGAAAATGACCTTCTAGGTCAAGTACTTCAGATGGCAGGAATTCAGTGGCTCAAAAGGAGCTTTCATCAGCTGGGTGAGAATGACGTTGAGATCCCCATGACACTAGTGGAGGTTTGACCGGGGGCTTTGGCAAAAGCAAACCTCTCATGAAGCGAACAACTAAAGGCTGTCCAGAGATAGGCTTACCCTCTACACGGCAATGATAAGCACTAATCACACTAAGGTGAACCCTTACGGAGTTGGTCTTGAGACCAGACTCTGATAAATGTAGAAGGTATTCAAGCAGGGTCTGTGTAGAGCAAGAAAGAGGATCAAGAGCCTTGCTGTCACACCAGACGGCAAACCTCCTCCATTTGAAAGAGTAGCACCTCTTCGTGAAATCTTTCCTGGAAGCAAGCAAGACTCGGGAGACACCCTCTGAGAGACCCACGGAGGCGAATTTAAAGCTCTCAACATCTAGGCTGTGAGAGCTAGAGACTGGAGGTTGGGATGTAGAAGCGACCCTCGTTCTGGGTAATGAGGGTTGGAAAACACTCCAATTTCCACAGTTCCTTGGAGGACAACTCCAGAAGAGGGAACCAAATCTGACGCAGCCAGAAGGGTGCAATCAGAATCAAGGTTCCGCAGTCTTGCTTGAGTTTCAGCAAAGTCTTCCCTATTAGAGGTTTGGGAGGATAAGCATACAGAAGGCCTGATCCCCAAGGCAGGAGAAAGGCATCTGCCGCTAGTCTGTCGTGGGCCTGAAGCCTGGAACAGAACTGAGGGACCTTGTAATTGATCTGAGTGGCAAAAAGATCCACCGAGGGGGTGCCCCACACTCGGAAGATCTTGTGGGCAACGCTCATGTTCAACGACCACTCGTGAGGTTGCATTACCCTGCTCAACCTGTCGGCCAGACTGTTGTTTTAGCCTGCCAGATAAATGGCTTGAAGAAACATGCCACGATGGTGTGCCCAAAGGCACATCTGGACGGCTTCCTGACACAGAGGGCGAGATTCGGTGCTCCCCTGCTTGTTGGTGTAATACATGGCAACCTGGTTGTCTGTCTGAATCAGAATGATGTGGTTGGACAGCCAATCTCTGAAAGCCTTTAGAGTGTTCCAGATCACTCGCAATTCCAGGAGATTGATCTGAAGACCTTTTTCTTGAAAGGATCAGGCTCTTTGAGTGTGAAGCCCATCTACATGAGCTCCCCACCCCAGGAGGGATGCATACATCGTCAGCACTTTTTGTGGCTGGGGAATTTGGAATGGACGTCCCAAGGTCAAACTGGACCGGATCATCCACCACTGAAGAGAATTCTGAAAGTCGGTGGACAGCTGGATCACATCCTCTAGATTCCCTGCAGCTTGATACCACTGGGAAGCTAAGGTCCATTGAGCTTATCTGATATGTAGACGTGCCATGGGGGTTACATGAACTGTGGAGGCCATGTGCCCCAGAAGTCTCAACATCTGCCGAGCCGTGATCTGTTGAGATGCTCAAACTATGCACACCAGGGACAGGAGGTTATCTGCGATTCGCTCGGGAAGATAAGCTTGAGCTGTCTTTGTGTTCAACAGAGCGCCAATGAATTCCAACTTTTGAACTGGGATGAGATGGGACTTGGAGTAATTGATCACAAACCCCAGTAGCTCTAGTACCTGAATGGTCATTCGCATTGACTGTAGAGTGCCTGCCTCCGAGGTGCTCTTTAGCAGCCTAAGGGAACACATGCACTCCCAGTCTGTGTACATAAGTACATAAGTAATACCATACTGGGAAAAGACCAAAGGCCCATCAAGCCCAGCATCCTGTCCCCGACAGCGGCCAATCCAGGTCAAGGGCACCTGGCAAGCTTCCCAAACATACAAACATTCTATACAAGTTATTCCCGAAATTGTGGATTTTTCCCAAGTCCATTTAGTAGTGGTCTATGGGCTTGTCCTTTTGGAAACTGTCCAAACCCTTTTTAAACTCTGCCTTCACCACGTTCTCCGGCAACGAATTCCAGAGTTTAATTACGCGTTGGGTGAAGAAAATTTTTCTCCGATTTGTTTTAAATGTACTACACTGCAGCTTCATCACTTGCTCCCTAGTCCTAGTATTTTTGGAAAGCATGAACAGACGCTTCACAACTACCTGTTCCGCTCCACTCATTATTTTATATACCTCTATCATATCTCCCCCTCAGCCATCTCTTCTCCAAGCTGAAAAGCCCTAGCCTTCTTAGTCTTTCTTCACAGGGAAGTTGTCCCATCCCCGCTATCATTTTCGTCGCCCTTCGCTGCACCTTTTCCAATCCCACTATATCTTTCTTGAGTACCGCTAGGCACTTTGTAAACACTCTGGGTGCAGACGCCAGACCAAAGGGCAGTACACAGTACTGAAAGTGCTGTGTTCCTACCTGAAATCGAAGATACCTCCTTTGAGCTGGAAGTATCGAGATGTGTGTAAGCATCCTTTAAGTCCAGAGAGCATAGCCAATCATTCTCTTGTATCATGGAAAGAAAGGTGCCCAGGGAAACCATCCTGAACTTTCCTCGGACTAGGAATTTGTTCAGGGACCTTAGGTCTAGGATGGGACGCATCCCCCCTGTTTTCTTTTGCACAAGGAAGTACCTGGAATAGAATCCCAGCCCTTCTTCCCCTGGTGGAATTGGTTCAACCGCTTGGGCCTTTAGAAGGGCGTAGAGTTCCTCTGCAAGTATCTGTGTGCTTGGAGCTGTAAGAATGAGCTCCCGGTGGGCAATTCGGAGATTTGGATTCCAGATTAAGGGTGTATCCTAACCAGACTATTTGAAGGATCCCACCGGTCGGAGGTTATGAGAGGCCACCTTTGGTGAAAAAATATCAACTTCCCCCCCCCCCCCCGACTGGCAAGTAGTCTGGTACGGACACTTTTACTGAGGCTATGCTCAACTGGAGCCAGTCAAAAGCCCTTCCCCTGCTTTTGCTGGAGAGCAGCATGGGCCTTGGACGCACGCTGTTGACGCGAATGAGTGCACTGGGGCTGAGCCTGGGCCGGCTGCCGAGAAGCAGGAGTGTACCTACGTCTAGGATAAGAATAGAGAGAACTCCTCTTCCCCCAAAAAAACCTCCTAGATGAGGAAGTAGTAGCAGAAGACGCCCAGCAGGAGAAAGTATCCATAGCATCATTATGCTTCTTGATCTGATCAACAAGATCCTCTAGTTTTTCACCAAAAAGATTGTGCCCCTGGCAAAGAACATCCGCCATTCGCTGCTGGACCGAATGATCCAGGTCAGAGACACGCAGCCATGAGAGTCTGCGCATCACTATACTTTGAGCAGCAATTCTGGATGCTACATCAAAAGTGTCGAATGTAGCCCTGGCCAGGAATTTTCGACATGCCTTCTGCTGCCTGACCACCTGGCGAAAAGGCTCGGCTTGCTCCAGAGGGAGTGCATCAACCAAACTAAACAGTTGCCTCACCGAGTTCCGCAAGTGTACATTCGTGAACAGCTGGTATGATTGAATTTTGGCGGCGAGCATAGCGGCCTGATACGTCTTCCTCCCAAAAGAATCAAGTCCTAGCTTCTCTGCCTGGGGGCACCAAAGTATAGTCTCTAGTACTCCTGGCTCTCTTGAGGGCAGAGTCCACCACCATAGAATTGTGGGGTAACTAAGACCTCATCAATCCAGGTTCACCGTGAATCCGACACTGGGATTCAGTCTTCTTCGGGATCATAAGGCCAGACAGAGGGGCCGACCAGTTCCACATAAGGACTTTCTTCAGTACCTTAAGCAGAGGAACTGTTACAGCCTCTTTAGGTGGAGAAGAATAGTCCAGGACTTCGAGTATCTCAGCCCTGGGCTCATCCTCAACCTCCACAGGGAAGGGAATAGCAGTAGCCATCTCCCAGACAAAAGATGAAAAGGATAGACTCTCCGGTGGAGAGAGTCTCCTCTCTGGTGGAGGGAAAGGATCAGAGGGAATCCCATAGGACTCATCAGAAGAGAAGTACCTGGGATCTTCCTCTGACTCCCACGAACGCTCCTGTTCAGCATCGGATAAGGTACTCCGAGACTGAGCCTGACTCAACGCCAAGGAACGATGTCCTCGATGACGATGTTGAGAGGCCGACTCCTGCTCGGACTGCGGCGAAGCTTCCTCCACCAACGTTGAAGGGGAGTCGACCTGGGTGGCAGCCGATGCCATAGGCAGCACCGGGGCTGGAGACCTCACTGCAGGAGAAAGGCCAGACACCGCTGCAGCAGATGGTGCAGAAGGCGCAAGCACCCCTGACACCAAAGCTGACTGACGTAGCAGTCCCTCCAGAAGTTCTGGAAACAAGGCCTGGATGTGCTCATCGAGATCCGCCATCGAAGAAGGCTGTGGGACTGGTGGAGCAGGTGGTGTGAGAATCCGTTGAGGCTCAGGAGCAGGTACCGGGCTGCTAGAAGTCCGATGCATCGGCACCTCCTGTATAGAGGAGGAGTGGTCCTCTCGGCGCCGATGCTTCTCAGGTGCTGAATCCTTCAACGTCCCGGAGCTCCCGGCAGCGTGTGTCGAAGGAGAACTATGATGGTGCATCTTCGCCTTCGCTCGACGCCCGTCATCGAGACTCCTCGGTACCAATGAGGAAGACGTGGAATCCTCATGTCTCCTCGGGCCCGGGTCCGATGAAGGTCGGTCCCGGGGGGCCTGCGTAACAGGAGGCCTCGAGGCAGGTGGAGACCCACTCGATGCCTCACTGCTCCCAGTGTGAGATGGTCTCTCAGCAGTCATTACCTTAGCTCCCGACGTCGATGCTCCTCTCAATGTCGATGCGGCCGACCTCGGTTCCGATGTTGATATCGAGGGACCGGACCCAGCCCCAAAAGCTTTTCTTGTTGGGCTTCTCGAGACGCTTGGGTCTGTTTCTTCATACGAAGACACAGACTACAAGTGGCTGGGCTATGGTCAGGCCCAAAGCACTGGGTACACCAGGCGTGGGTATCGGTACCTGAGATGGTCCGGTTGCATCAAGTACAACGTTTGATGCCGCTGGGTGTCTTTGATGACATGGAAGGAAAAATGGCTTCGGTGAAATCAAAAGATGCGATTGTGCCTACTAAAAGAAAAAGGGCACAAAAAGGAAGGAAGAACTGGCCGCGTCGAAAAGAAAGTAAACTTAAAAAGGGGGCTAAACTAAAAGTTAGGTACGGGAGTTTTTTTTTTTTTTTTTTTTTTAAAGAGAAGATAACAGAAAAGAAAAATAAAATTAAAGTCATTAGATTCTTTTCCTGGGCCTTACAAGAAGCACAGAAAAAAAACCCTGTCACCTCGTCTGCGGACAAGAAAAAACTGAAGGGACACGCTCGCGCGATGGGCGGGAAGTCAGCGCGATTCACGCGCCAGAAGAGACTCTGGCAAAACGTATGTATATTTTTTTGCTTTAAAAAATTGCCGTTTCCTGGGCTGACGCAGACGTCGACCCACATGTGAGAACAAGCACCCTCAGAGAAAACAAAGAATCATGTAGCAAAGTGATCCTCAAATTTGTTTCACCTGTAGGAAAAAAAAAGCAAAAAAAAAAAAAAAAAAAAAAAAAAAGAGTCCCCTCCCCCTACCAAAACTTACTACTTGCAGAAAAATACAGATGGTCAAAAAAGCATAACAAACAAATAATAATGACGTGGAAGCTTGGAAGGGTATGCCCTTGACACCTGTTGCAAACCTTACCACAGTCATATTGGATGAGGCGCAGATCTGGAAATTGGGTACGCATGTTGCAGATGATGCGATGCAAACAGCTAGCATAGGGGGAGAGCTCCCGTTGGAGGGTATCTTGGAAGACAGCTTTTTGAAGCAGAAGTGATGGTGGTGGATGAGAGGTATGGAGGCTGATGGCTGGTGCCTCCACAGGAGGCATGACGAAGATAAATCTGCAGGAAAGAGAAAAACGGAGAACAGATGATCCTATAAATGTATTTTATTTATTTTATGACACTTATATCCCAAATGTAAGCATCAAAGAGTAAAATTAGAAATCGTCAATTCTTGTTCTAATAATTTACATACAAGTCTGGAAAATAGGGTTGTATATTTAGTCACCTATGCACACCAACTTCTCTTGCTCTATATGAATAATGTTACTTATTCAGGGCTCTGCCTCCTCTTTAGACACAATTTGTCTACTTCCATACTAGAAAGCATCATAAGAAAATAAGAACTACCATACTTTGTCCATCAAATCAGTGGCGTAGCCAGACCTTACTTTTTGGGTGGGCCCAGAGCTAATACGGGTGGGCACTATGTATATAGGTATGAGTAGCGTTTCTTGGGATACTACAAAATAATGCCTTAGAATGCACTTAATGATGGATTTCTAAGTAGTCTGCCCAACAGCTGCCCTGCATGAATATAAACCATGTACATACTTAATGGAAAAAACGCTATTTGTAAATATAGTTACATTACAGACATAAGTCTACTATAATGTCAAACATCTTAACGCACATGACAGGATCCTGTATTATAATTACAGCAATGACATATAACAATGTATTCAAATTCTGGAGGCACCTCAATAATAGCCCCAGTTCGCATTCCATTGGAAAAGCCAGACAAGTCAGACACATAGATCCCCACACAAACCACATGCCAGCAGAATTTCTCACCTACTCAAGTCACATGCAGAACACAGACCAACCCTCATCAATTACAAAATGACCAAAAACTAGAAATTGACCTGTAACTTAGCATCAGCACTTCCCTTCCCTACCTTACCCCCCCCCCCCCCCCACCATCCATCCCCATAGCCTGGTATCAGCCTTTCCCTTCCCCACCATCCATCCCATAGCTAGGCATCAGGTCCTCCTTGTAGCCCAGCATCAATCCTGTCCTACCTCTTACCCATCCCTCCCATGGTCTGGCATCTTCTTACCCCACCTTGCTTTATATTTTATTTTTTTTTTTAATATCCTGGGCATATAGAGCCCACCATCACCCAGATAGGTGGGAAAATGTGGGATACAAGTGCAATAAATAAATAAATAAGCAAAAAATTATTAGTTTCCCAGCTATGTATGAATACAGCCTGCATCCTACAGCAAAATTCAATTTTCAATACAATTTTCAGAGATTGAAGCAATGTAACCCTACAATATTGAGGCTACTTCTCAGCATACATTTTAGGGGGATACGTCTGATAGAAACCCTTTTATCCTTAACTGTTAATGTCCCCTTACCTGTAAAACTCCAGATCACGTTAATGCTTCAGTTCTCCTGAGCTGCGAAGTTTTCATGGCTAAGCATCCTCGTGCAGGGAACAGAGGCTCGATCCCCCTTGCATCATGCTTTCTCTGATTTCCTCCAAACCCTGGCCTGCCCGACTCTGCCTTGCTTCATGTCCGTGGGAGATGTATTTAGAAACCAGGGGGGTAAAGCTTTACCCACATTCACATTTCCCATCTCTGCAGGTGTCCGTTGGAGCCCCGCTTATATTCCAGAAGCTTGAACAGACTGAGGTGCAGGGCACGTGGTGAAAGAATCGCAGTCCGTGAGCACTGCGGCGCCATCGTGCAAGCAAGGGACGCAAGTGAGACATAGCTGAATCTGGACAGGGAATAAGTGCCGAGTAGGAGCACCGGCAAGCAGCGCTGCGATGGTCTACACTTCTGCTTCAGGAACCGGCCCGCATTTAAAAAAAAATGTAAACAGGAGGAAGAGGACCGAGAACTGCTGGCTACCTGGGCGGGCCTGAGCCGAAATTGGGTGGCAGGCCCACCCGTAGCTACACCAATGGTAGATACAGCTCTTACAAAGCTCAAAAAGATCTAAAAGATCTTTCTAAGATGTGCACTGGTCCTGAACTGCTGCTGTCTCACAGATTTCTCAAGATATGAGAGCTCATGAGTCAACATCCAGTGATGGCAGGAAGGTATATGTGTCTGATTTAACCTGAGGTCTATGAAGACCCCATTATAGGTAACCAACTTTACTTTCTCTGCCATCAACATAACATAAGAACATAACATAAAAGTTGACATACCGGGTCAGACCAATGGTCCACCTAGCCCAGTGTCCTATTTTCCAAACACTGGCCAAGCTAGGTCACAAGTACCTGGCAGAAACCCAAATTGTGCCAACACTCCATATTACAAATCCCAGGGCAAGCAGTTGCTTCCCATGTCTTTTGCAATAGCAGACTATGGACGTTTCCTCCAGGAATTTGTCCAAAACCTTTTTTAAACCCAGGTGCACTAACCGCTGTTACCATCTCCTCCGGCAAAGAGTTCCAGAGCTTAAGTATTCGTTGAGCAAAAAAAATTTCCTCCTATTTGTTTTAAAAGTATTTCGATGTAACTTCCTCAAGTGCCCCCTAGTCTTTGTACTTTTGGAACGAGTAAAAAATCGATTTAGTTCTACTTGTTCTACACCACTTAGGATTTTGTAGACCTCCATCATATCTCCCCTCATCTGTCTCTTTCCCAAGCTGAAGAGCCCTAGTCTCTTTAGCCTTTCCTCATAAGAGAGAAGTTCCATCCCCTTTATCATTTTATTCGCTCTTCTTTGAACCTTTTTTAATTCCGCTATATCTTTTTTGAGATATGGTGACCAGAACTGAACGCAATACTCAAGGTGCAGATGCACCATGGAGCAATACAAAGGCATTATAGTATTTTCGGTCTTATTCATCATCCCTTTCCTAATAATTCCTAGCATCCCGTTTGCTTTTTGGCTGCTGCCAAACACTTAGCAGTAGATTTCATCATATTATCTACAATGATACCCAGATCTTTTTCTGGAGTGTAGACCCCCCAAGGTGGACCCTAGCATCAGGTAACTGTGATTCAAATTATTCTTTCCAATGTGCATCACCTTGCATTTGTCCACATTAAATTTCATCTGCCATTTGGTCGCCCTAAGGTCTTCCTGCAATATTTCACAGTCCGCACGTGTTTTAACAACCTTGAATAGTTTTGTATCATCTCCAAATTTAATCACCTCACTTGTCGTTCCGATTTCCATATCATTTATAAATATGTTAAATGGTACCGGTCCCAGTACAGATCCCTGGGGCATTTCACTTTTCACTCTCCCTCCATTGAGAGAAATGACCATTTAACCCTACCCTCTATTTACTGTCCAATAAGCAATTCCTAATCCACACCAGAACCTGTGACGCTGATTCTGTCCCATTAAACCATATTTGTCTATGTTTTCTATAATTTTATTCTTTATAATAATTTCCACTATTTTGCCCGGTACCGACATCAGGCTTACTGGTCTATAATTTCCCAGATCACCCCTAGAAACCTTTTTAAAAATCAGCATCACAATGGCCACCCTCCAATCTTCAGGTACTACGGACAATTTTAACGACAGGTTACATATTACTAACAGCAGATCAGCAATTTCATGCTTGAGTTCTTTGAGTACCCTTGGATTTACTACTCTTTAATTTGTCAATTTGGCTCAGTACATCTTCCAGGTTCACTGATATTTCTTTCAATTTCTCCGCATCATCGCCCTTCAAAAACCATTTCCGGTACAGGCAGATCTCTTACATCTTCTTCCATAAAGACAGAAGCAAAGAATTCATTCAGTTTCTCCACTATGGACTTTTCCTCCCTGAACGCCCCTTTTGCTCCTTCATGATCTAAAGGTCCCACGGATTCCCTCGCAGGCTTTCTGAAAACGTTGTTACTGTGAGTTTTAGCCTCTGTGGCAAGTTTCTCTTCATATACTCTTTTAGCCTTCTGTATTAATGCTTTGCATCTGACTTGCCAGTGCTTATGTTGCTTCTTATTTTCTTCGTTTGAGTCCTTTTTCCATTTTTTGAAGGACAATCTTTTGGCTGTAATGGCATCTTTTACTTCACCTTTTAACCACGCTGGCTGACTTTTTCTCTTCTTTCCACCTTTGCAAATACATGGACTGCATCTGGACTGTGCTTCCAAGATGGTATGATCACGCCTGACTGATGACCTAACCATTGCAGCTGGTAATGTCTTTTTAACCATTTTCCTCATTTTATTAGTCGTCCTTTCGAAAATTAAATGAAGCTACAGTAGATTACTTTTGCGGGTTCATCCCAGATAGTAGATCAAACTTAATCATGTTATGATCACTGTTTTCCAGGGGACCCAACACTGCCACCTCTTGCACTATGCCTCGCACGCCACCAAGGACCAGATCCAAAATGGCTCCCCCTCTCGTTGGTTCCTGGGCCAGCTGCTCCAAGAAGCAGTCGTTTATTACATCTAGAAGTTGTATCTCCTTGGCACTCCCTGATGTAACATTTATTCAGTCAATGTAACATTTATCCAGGCAACAAACTGCCCTTCACCCACGATCTCTTCATCTCTCGTTCCCTCCAACTGCTCGCCCTAACCGAAACCTGGCTCTCCCCTGACGACTCTGCCTCAGTCGCGGCCCTTTGTCATGGAGGTTATCTCTTCTCCCACACTCCCCGCCCAGATGGCCGTGGCGGAGGCGTCAGGTTACTTCTCTCGCCCTCCTGTAGCTTCCAACCCCTCCTCCTACCGCAATCTCACTGCTTCTCGTCCTTTGAAGCTCACTCCATCCGGCTATTCTACCCACTACCACTCAGAGTTGCAGTCATCTACCGCCCCCCTGATAAGCCCCTCTCTTCATTCCTTACTGACTTTGACGCTTGGCTCACCGTTTTTCTTGATCCCGCATCTCCATCCCTCATTCTTGGCGATTTTAACATCCACGTTGACAACCCATCCAACTCGTACGCTTCTAAATTCCTTACTCTGATATCCGCCTTTAACCTCCAACTATGCTCTACCTCCCCTACTCACCGTGATGGCCATTGTCTCGACCTCGTTCTCTTCTCTTCCTGCTCACCTTCCAATTTCTGCACCTCAGTCCTTCCTATCTCAGATCATCACCTAATCACCCTCACACTTCATCACCCTCCCCCTCAACCTCGCCCAACTATAACCAGTGCCTTCAGGAATCTCCAAGCTGTCGACCCCCCTACCCTATCCTCTCACATCTCCACTCTCTTCCCTTCCATCTCGTCTTCTGAATCTGTCGACACGGCTGTCTCTACCTACAATAAAATTCTCTCCACTGCTCTGGATACCCTAGCACCATCTGTCTCTCGACCCCACTAAGCGCATTAATCCTCAGCCCTGGTTAACCCCTTGCATCCGTTACCTCCGCTCCTGCACCCGATCTGCTGAACGACTCTGGAGAAAATCTCGCACCCTGTCAGACTTCACCCATTACAAATCCATGCTATCCTCCTTCCAGTCCTCCCTATTCCTTGTCAAACAGGAATATTATTCTCAATTAACCAATTCTCTTGGCTCCAACCCTCATCACCTCTTCGCCACCCTCAACTCCCTACTTAAAGTACCCTCTGCTCCCACCCCCCCCCCTCACTCTCTCCTCAAACACTAGCTGACTACTTCCGCGATAAAGTACAGAAGATAAACCTTGAATTCACTTCCAAGCCTTCTCCTCCCTGTGGCTTCTTAACCCACTCCCTCAACCAACCTAACCTGGCCTCCTTCTCCTCTTTCCCTCAGATCACCGAAGAGGAAACTGCTCGCCTTCTTTCTTCCTCTAAGTGCACCACCTGTTCCTCTGATCCCATTCCCACCAACCTACCTACCAACATCTCTCCTACAGTTAACCCCTCAATCTGTCACATCCTCAACCTCTCTCTCTCCACTGCTACGTTCCCTGACACCTTCAAGCACGCTGTAATCACACCACTTCTCAAAAAAGCATCGCTTGACCCCACCTGTCCCTCCAACTACCGCCCCATCTCTCTTCTACCCTTCCTCTCCAAATTACTTGAACGTGCTGTCCACAGCCACTGCCTTGAATTCTTCTCCTCTCAGGCCGTCCTCGACCCGCTTCAATCCGGCTTTCGTCCACTACACTCAACAGAAACAGCACTCTCTAAAGTCTGCAATGACCTGTTCCTTGCCAAATCCAAAGGTCACTATTCCATACTCATCCTCCTCGACCTATCTGCCGCCTTTGACACCGTCAATCATAAGTTACTTCTTGACACACTGTCCTCATTTGGATTCTAGGGTTCCGTCCTTTCCTGGTTCTCCTCGTATCTTTCCCATCGCACCTTCAGAGTATTTTCTAATGGCTCTTCTTCCACCCCCATCCCGCTCTCTGTTGGGGTCCCTCAAGGACCTGTCCTTGGACCGCTTCTTTTCTCGATATACACCTCTTCCCTGGGCTCCTTGATCTCATCACATGGATTCCAGCTCCATCTCTATGCTGATGACACCCAGCTTTACCTCTCCACTCCCGACATCACAGTTGAAACCCAGGCCAAAGTTTCGGCCTGCCTCTCCGACATCGCTGCCTGGATGTCCAACCGGCATCTGAAACTGAACATGGCTACGACTGAACTCCTTGTCTTCCCACCCAAACCCTCTTCTCCTCTTCCCCCACTCTCCGTCTCTGTTGACTATGCCCTCATCCTCCCCGTCTCTTCAGCCCGCAATCTCGGAGTCATTTTCGACTCCTCCCTCTCCTTCTCTGCCCATATCCAGCAGACAGCTAAGACCTGTCGCTTCTTCCTCTATAATATTAGCAAAATTCGCCCATTCCTTTCTGAACAGACCACCCGAACTCTCGTCCACTCACTCGTTACCTCTCGTCTTGACTATTGCAACCTTCTCCTCGCTGGCCTCCCGCTTAGCCACCTATCCCCCCTTCAATCTGTCCAAAACTCCGCCGCACGTCTTATCTACAGCGTGAACCGATACTCTCATATCACCCCTCTCCTCAAGTCGCTTTACTGGCTCCCGATCCACTACCGTATACAATTCAAGCTTCTCCTATTGACCTTCAAGTGCACTCAATCTGCAGCCCCCCATTACCTCTCTACCCTCCTCTCCCCATATGTTCCCACCCGTAACCTCCGCTCTCAGGACAAATCACTCCTATCTGTACCCTTCTCCACCACCGCTAACTCCAGACTCTGCCCCTTCTGCCTCGCCCCACCTTATGCCTGGAACAGACTTCCTGAGCCCATACGCCGTGCGCCCTCCCTGCCCATTTTCAAGTCCTTACTCAAAGCCCATCTCTTCTCTCTTGCTTTTGGCGCCTAACCACCTTCCCCATTCCAGATACATACACTGACTACATAGCTTATTACCTTTAGATTGTAAGCTCTCTTGAGCAGGGACTGTCGTTCCCCTTGTCTAAACTTGTACAGCGCTGCGTAACCCTGGCAGCGCTATAGAAATGCTAAGTAGTAGTGGTAATTGAAATCACCCATTATTATAGCACTGACCAATTTGCCAGCTTTCCTAATCTCTGTAAACATTTCTTCATCCATATGTTCATTCTATCCTGGTGGACGGTAGTACAGCCCTAAAAGAATACTTCTTCCCTTCACACACGGAATTTCTATCCATAATGATTCCACGCTGCTGTCTGTCTCATGTGGAATGTTTATCTTATCTAACTCGATTCCCTCTTTAACATATAACACAACCCCTCCTCCAATTTGATCCTCTCTATCACTGTGATACAATTTGTACCCTGTTAACACAGTATCCCATTGATTGTCCTCTTTCCATCAAGTCTCTGAGATGCCTATTATATCTTCCTCATCACTTACTGCTATATATTCTAACTTTCCCATCTTATTTTTTAGGCTTCTAGCATTTATATACAGGCTCTTCAAATTGTGTTTTTCCCTTTGATCTACAAGCTGCTTAGAATTTGAAGGGGATAATGCACAACCTTTATCCTGCTCTCTCATTAAGCACTCCTGACTTACTTTAAGCATTGTTGAAACCTCTCTACTAGGATTCCCTAAATGTCCTGTTTCAATAGTATCCTTCAAGGATACTCCACACCGAACCATGCGCTCCTGAGTGACTGTTGGCTCCCCTCCCCCCATTCTAGTTTAAAAGCTGCTCTATCTCCTTTTTAAAAGTTAGCGCCAGCAGCCTGTTTCCATCCTGGTTAAGGTGGAGCCCATCCTTTTGGAACAGTCTCCCCCTTTCCCAGAATGTCACCCAGTTCCTAACAAATCTAAATCCCTCATCCCTGCACCATCGTCTCAACCACGCATGAGAATTTAGAGCTCTGTTTGCCTTTTGGGTCCTGCACGTGGAATGGGAAGCATCTCTGAAAATGTGACCCTGGAGGATCTAGACTTCAACTTTCTACCTAAGAGCCTAAATTTGGTTTCCAGAACCTCTCTCCCACATTTTCCTATGTCATTGGTACCCACATGTACTAAGACAGCTGATTCCTCCCAAGCACTATCTACGATCCTGTCTAGGTGAGACATGAGGTCCTCCACCTTCGCACCAGACAGGCAATTCACCAGGTGATCCTCACAACCACCAGCCACTCAGCTATCTATATGCCTAATGATCAAATCACCAACTACAACAGCTGTCCTAACCCTTCCCTCCTGGGCAGAACTTGGAGACATATCCTTGGTGCGAGAGGATAGTACGTCCCCTGGTGGGCAGATCCTGGCTACAGGAGTACTTCCTACTTCACCAGGGTGATGCTCTCCTTCTAGGAGACCTCCCTCCCCCAAGGCAGCACAGGGGCTACCAGACTGGTGGTGGGACTTCTCTGCATCATCCCTGTAGGTTTCCTCTATGTACCTCTCTGTCTCCCTCAGCTCCACCAAGTCTGCTACTCTAGCCTCAAGAGAACGGACCCGTTCTCTGAGAGCTAAGAGCTCGTAGAATGAAACTGGTCATACCAGTGGGGAATCCAAGTAGAGGGATGCTCAAATCTAAGTTCCTGTCCTATAGAGTAAACCAGAAATGTGGTAAGAGAGTGTATTTATTTATTACATTTAGAGAGCGTATTTATTACATTATAGTGCCTATCTAACCAAAAGTTCAAGGCAAGGGCGCACAAACATAGATGAACAAAAGCAACTCAAACAATTGAAATCAAGCTCTTAGTATCTTAATCCTGTGTCTAAAATCAGTGTAACAAGTGCATACTTTCAACTAAATGCTGACGAAAAATAGTGAGGCCTGACAGCTTTTGAAAACCCATATATTCCTCCACTGCCTATAAATCCCTTGCAGTGAATTTGATAAACAAGGCCCACACAGAAAGGATTTTTTTTCCTATTTTCCTCTAATCTTGCCTCTTTTGGAGACACGATCTCGACTGACCTCTTGAGATGACTGACTCTGTCTTTTCGGTTCATACAGAAGCAGGTGTTAAAAGTTTTATGCATTTACTTACCTTATTTGGTTTGTTTGTAAATGAACTCTAAGTTTGAAATACTTGATTTTGAAATGTACTGAAAAACAATGAAGAAATTCTGAAGTAGGCAAAATATGGTTTCAGGTCTATTGGTTGTGTCTGCCTCTCTACCCTTGTATTGACTGTGGTGTATCCCAGGGATCTGTTTTTGGTCCAATCCTTTTCAATATTTTCCTGGCTCCTCTTGTTTTCCTTATTCAGTCGCTTGGTTTTGTGTTTTCTATATATGTTTATGACCTCCAATTGTTTTTTTAGATCGACCCACACTCTCTCTTTTATTCCTGACCATTCCTCTAAGCCTAATAAGATCATAGACTGGCTTGCCATCAATGGTTTGAAACTGAATCCCTCTAAATGTAGTTATATGATCTTTTCCTGGCATCAGGTCCAGAAACTAATTAGCCACACTCAGATTCATGGCTTACTGGTCCCTTATAAGGAATCAGTGAAAATGCTCAGTCACCTTTGACAATACCCTTTTCTTTCACCTCTCATTTTAGATTTAGTGAAGAAATTATTATTCAAATTATGCCAATTGTATTACATCCACTCCCTGATAGATAAGAATGCCATGCACCTCTTGTTTCATTCTCTGGTTTTATCATGATTGGATTATTGCAACTCACTATTCCACATACAATGATATCATTGGAAATTTGATAGAGTATGGCTCTGTCTTGCATATTGTCTCCTTTAAAATAATTATTCTTGTTTATTGAGCTTTCCATTCCTTTTCACGTTTTATGTTCCTTCTCGTTCTCCGAGGTCTTCCCAACATTATTGTTATCCCATCTTATCTTCGAATCAAACGCTAATTTTCTGCATTAGTCATGTTTTCCTGTTGTAGCACCTGTCTTGTGGAATGGGATACACTACATATTTGCTCTGAACTGTCTCATAACAAGTTTAAATCTTCATTGAAGACTTTCTATTTTACTCAAGCATTTCCTCTAACAAACTGTGTGAGGCTGAGCTTCTGCCTTGGTCACAAGGACCTTCTGTAGCAGTTATCCCTACCCTGACTTCCTCTTGTCCTGCGCTTATTTCTCCTTCCTTTTGTTATCCCTGTAGAATTTTGTAGGTTTAATTGTTATTATACATAGTAACATATAGTAGATGACGGCAGAAAAAGACCTGCACGGTCCATCCAGTCTGCCCAACAAGATAAACTCACATGTGCTACTTTTTATGTATACCTTACTTTGATTTGTACCTGTCCTTTCAGGGCACAGACCGTATAAGTCTGCCCAGCACTATCCCCGCCTCCAAACCACCAGTCCCGCCTCCCACCACCGGCTCTGGCACAGGCCGTATAAGTCTGCCCAGCACCATCTCCGTCTCCCGCCACCGGCTTTGCCACCCAATCTTGTCTAAGCTCTTTAGGATCCATTCCTTCTGAGCAGGATTCCTTTATGTTTATTCCACGCATGTTTGAATTCCGTTACCGTTTTCGTTTCCACCACCTCCCGCGGGAGGGCATTCCAAGCATCCACTACTCTCTCCGTGACTTATGCCTGTAACTTAGCCCCTCGTCTCAAGAACTCTGTGTTTTCTTTCAACCCTATAATTTTACATCTATTGTAAACCATTTAGCTGTACTGTCAATATATCAAATACAGTTGACAATGATGATGATATGGTGATGAAATTTCATACCCATCAATAAATGTTCAGCAGTATTTTAAACAAACTGTAACCTGTGAAACAGACTGATGCAACCCAGCGACTGAAATAATCCAGGCAATTGGGAACCAAAACATATTACTGATGCCAGTTCATCATGTGAAGGTAAAGGTTGACAATTATAAATAATATGCTGCTGAGCAAAACAGGAACATGCCGTACATGGTATGAGTCTTCATTGTCAACTCAAAGTCATGGACAGCTCCAAGAATATGAACTTTAGATTTCAGAGGTAATATTTTGTTCACTAGACTCCTGGGAGTGGCAAAAACAAAATACTATACAGGTCAATATTCAAAAGCTCTTATCCAGATAACAACACCTGCTATCTGGATAAGTGCCTTTGACCAAGATATTCAGAACCACTATCTGGACAGTGCCTCTGAACATTCTTTCAGACCACCCTGGCATATGCAGATAGTAATAATATTATGCAGATAGTGCCAGGCCAAAACCAGGGTAGTCCTGGAACTTATCCAGATAGTGGAAATATCCAGTCTGCTATCCAGATAATTTAGGAAAAATAAAAAGTGTTCTAAGTTATCCGGTTGGTGGACTGAGTACTGCCATTATCTGAATAAGTGCCAGTGGTACCTGCCTTATCTTGGGAGTGTCTTTCGGCACAGCATGAGGCCAGATTTTTCTTCCTCAGAGCAGAATTCTCAAGTTACAATCTCAGATTCAGGTATTGCTGCGAAGGCACTTTCCCTGTGCTTGGGATTATCTGCAAGTTTTGGGATCTATGGAAGCAACAATAGATGTAGTGCCTTGGGCCAGGGCACACATGAGGTCCCTCCTATCCAGGTGGTCTCCTCGGACTCTCTACAGGTGAGATTGCCTCTACGGACCCAGGAGTGCAGTAGTCTATTCTGGTGGCTGCAGACAGTTTGATCAAGGGGATGCCACTGAATATGCCCCAGTGGATAGCAGTGACGACAGATGCCAGCCTAAAGGGCTGGGAAGCCCGCTGCCTGGGGAGGTTTGTGCAAAGTCTTTGGTCCCTTCAGGAAGCATCCTTATTGATCAACCTGTTAGAACCCAGGGCGATTCGGTTGGCTCTGGAGGCCTTTTGTTCTCTGCTGGGAGTACGCATTCTTTCAGACAACAAAACAGCGGTGGCTCAAGTCAATTGGCAAGGGGGGATGAGAAGTTGCCAGTTACAGCAGGAATCTGTGAAGCTCATGGACTGGGCGGAGCATCATCTGAGCGCCCTCTCAGTTTCTCATGTAGCAGGAGTGGCGAACATTCAAGTGGATTTTCTCAGCCGTTACACCCAGGATCTGGGAGAATGGTCCCTCAGTCTGCAGGCCTTTCAATCGATAGTGGATCAGTGGGGATTCCCACTCCTGGATCTATTCACCGCAAGCCTCAATGCAAAGGTGCCCTGCTTCTTCAGTCACAGATACTCTCCTATAGCAGTGGCCCTTGGGTCTTCCCTATGTGTTTCCTCCGTGGCCTCTTCTGGGATGGCTCATCCAGCGGATCGAGGCGCACGGAGGTCCTGTGATTTTGGTGGCTCTGGATTAGCCCTGTAGGCCGTGGTACGCAGATTTCATGTGCCTTTTGACCACTACTACTACTACTATTTAGCATTTCTATAGCGCTACAAGGCGTACGCAGTGCTGCACAAACATAGAAGAAAGAGTCCCTGCTCAAAGAGCTTACAATCTAATAGACAAAAATAAAGTAAGCAAATCAAATCAATTAATTAATGTGTACAGGAAGGAGGAGAGGAGGGTAGGTGGAGGCGAGTGGTTACAAGTGGTTACGAGTCAAAAGCAATGTTAAAGAGGTGGGCTTTCAGTCTAGATTTAAAGCCCACCATTCCTCCTTTTCGGCTTATGGAACAGTCCGACCTTCGAGTCCAGGGTCTGATTCTTCATCCAGACCCGGCTCAGTTTTGTCTTATGGCCTGGCTCTTGAATGGGCTCATTTAACGACGAGAGGTTACTCTTCTCAGGTAATTTCCACCATGCTTCGTTTGCACCGTCGGTCAACATCTCTGAATTATGTTAGAACATGGTGGATTTTTGTGGCGTGGTGTGCAAGGCAACTCTTTCTTGCGCGCTTTGTTAGTGTTGGATTTTTTGCAGCATGGGTTTGATAAAGGCTTGGCTCTCGCTTCCCTTAAAGTGCAAGTTTCAGCATTCTCCTCCTTTCAAGGGCGCGTGCAGGGTAAGACTGTGGCTAGTCATTTGGATGTGTCTCGTTTTTTGAAGGGAGTCAGTCTCTTTCATCCTCAGGCTAGGGCCCTCTTTACAGCTTGGGATCTTACTACTACTACTTAACATTTCTAGAGCGCTACTAGGATTATGCAGCGCTGTACAATTTAACAAAGAGAGACAGTCCCTGCTCAAAGAGCTTACAATCTAATAGACAAGTGAACGGTCGATCCGATAGGGGCAGTCAAATTGGGGCAGTCTGGATTCACTGAACGGTAAGGGTTAGGTGCCGAACACAGCATTGAAGAGGTGGGCTTTAAGCAAAGACTTGAAGACGGGCAGGGAGGGGGCTTGGCGTAAGGGCTCAGGAAGGTTGTTCCAAGCATAGGGTGAGGCGAGGCAGAATGAGCGGAGCCTGGAGTTGGCGGAGAAGGGTACTGAGAGGAGGGATTTATCCTGTGAACGAAGGTTACGGGCGGGAACGTAAGGGGAGATGAGGGTAGAAAGATAGTGAGGGGCAGCAGACTGAGTGCATTTGTAGGTAAGAAGGAGAAGCTTGAATTGAATGTGGTATCTGATCGGAAGCCAGTGAAGTGACCTGAGGAGAGGGGTGATATGAGTATATCGGTTCTGGCGGAATATGAGACATGCAGCAGAGTTCTGAACAGATTGAAGGGGGGATAGATGGCTAAGTGGGAGGCCGGTGAGGAGTAAGTTGCAGTAGTCCAGGCGAGAGGTAACGAGAGCGTGGACGAGAGTTCGGGTGGTGTGTTCAGAGAGGAAAGGGCGAATTTTGCTGATGTTAAAGAGGAAGAAGCGACAGGTCTTGGCTATCTGTTGGATATGCGCAGAGAAGGAGAAAGAGGAGTCAAAGATGACTCCGAGGTTGCGGGCAGATGAGACGGGGAGGATGAGGGTGTTATCAACTGAGATAGAAAGTGGAGGAAGAGGAGAAGTGGGTTTTGGTGGAAAGACGATAAGCTTGGACATGTTCAGTTTCAGGTGGCGGTTGGACATCCAGGCAGCAATGTCGGATAAGCAGGCCGATACCTTTGCCTGGGTCTCCGCGGTGATGTCTGGTGTGGAGAGATACAGTTGGCTGTCATCAGCATAGAGATGATACTGGAAACCATGAGATGAGATCAGGGAGCCCAGGGAAGAGGTGTAGATTGAGAAGAGAAGGGGTCCAAGGATAGATCCCTGGGGAACACCAACAGATAAGGGGATGGGGGTGGAGGAAGATCCATGAGAGTGAACTTTGAAGGTGCGGTAGGAGAGATAGGAGGAGAACCAGGAGAGGACAGGAGTGAAGGTAACGGATGCAAGGGGTCAGCCAGGGCTGGGGATTAGTACGCCTTGTGGGACGGGAGGTGGATGGTGCAAGGGTGTCCAGAACAGAGGAGAGAGTGGCATTGTAAGCGGAGACAGCCTTGTCGACAGACTCGGAGGACATGATGGAGGGGAGGAGATTAGAAATACTAGATGATAAGGTGGGAGGGTCAATAGCCTGGAGATTCCTGGAAGTAGTGGTTAATGTAGGGCGGGGCTGAGGGGGAGGGTGAAGAAATGTGAAGGTGATCAGGTGATGATCAGAGAGAGGAAGAGCTGATACGTGGAAATTGGAGGGTGAGCCGGAAGAGGAGAGGACGAGGTCAAGGCAATGGCCATCACGGTGAGTAGGGGTGGTAGAACACAGCTGAAGGTTGAAGGAGGATGTTAGAGTGAGGAACTGAGAAGCGTGAGAGTTGGACGGGTCATCAATGTGTATGTTAAAGTCTCCGAGAATGAGAGATGGAGATGAGGGTACAAGAAAAAACAGAAAGCCAGGCATCGAAGTCGGTGAGGAAGGAAGAGAGGGATTTATCAGGGGGGCGGTAAATGACTGCCACTCTGAGTGGCAACGGGTAGAATAGACGGATGGAGTGGACTTCAAAGGATGAGAAGCAGTGAGACTGTGGAAGGAGGAGGGGTTGGAAACTACAGGAGGGTGAGAGTAGTAACCCGACGCCTCCTCCGCGGCCAACTAGGCGGGGAGTGTGGGAGAAGAGATAGCCTCCATGGCATAGAGCCGCAACTGAGGCAGAGTCATCAGGGGAGAGCCAGGTTTCAGTTAGGGCAAGCAGGTGAAGGAAATGAGAGATGAAGAGATCGTGGGTGAAGGGAAGTTTGTTGCAGACTGAGTGGGCATTCCACAGTGCACATGAAAAGGGGAGGGAAGAGGGGGGGAGGAGGGGAATAGATATGAGATTGGAGACATCCCGGAAACGTTTGCATGGATAGGACGAGGACAGGTGTGGGGGACCTGGATTGGGATTGATGTCTCCTGCGGATAGCAAGAGGAGGAGCAAGAGAGTGCGGAGGAGGGTGGGGGAGGTAGGGCGACGAAGACGGGATGCGCTTAGGAGGAATGGGGATGGGTTAATGGCAGGAAGGAAGTGTTGAAGGTTGAGAGCTAGGAAGGAGGAGGGAGACAGGAGAGATGGTGAGGTGGTGAGGGACGGGGGTAAGTAGGGTATTGCAGTAGTGAGCAAGATGGGAGAGGACATGGGTGGGGATCTTAATTTGGTTCTGTCCGTCCTCACTAGGTCTCTGTTTGAACCAGTCTTCTTGTTCCCTTAAGGATTTGATGCTCAAAACGGTATTTTCGGTAGCTAGAGCTTTGGCTAGAGTGTGTCAGAATTACAAGCCTTCTCCTGTAGAATGACATTTTTTGAGTCTTCTAAAGAGCAATGGTTTTGCATCCCACGCCTCTGTTTCTTCCTAAAGTCGTTTTGCGTTTTCATCTCTCCCAGTTGGCGGTTTTGCCGGTCTTAGGCTCTTCCTCCGGTTTGGAAGTCCAGCGAATGCTACGGACTCTGGATGTTAAGAGGGTTAAGCACTATCTAAGGGTTAAGCACTAGGTTACGGAGGAATTTCGGCACTCAGACCGTCTGTTTCTGCTTACTGGGGACTTCCTTAAGGGTTTAGTGGCTTCTAAGCCCATTATTTCTAGATGGCTTAAATAAATGATAACTTCTGCTTACCTTCTTTCTGGGAAGCCACAGCCAGATGGAGTCAAGGCCCACTCTATGAGGGGGCAAGCAGCTTCTTGGGTGGAGCGGTTTTTTTTTTTTGTGCCGCCCTTGGACATTTGTAAGGCAGCAACATTCTTTTTCTAAGCATTACAGACTACACATCCAGTGTAATCAGGAAGTGGTTTTTGGAACGAGGGTCCTCACGGCTAGTTTGCTAGGATCCCTTCCTTAAGAGTACCACTTTGTTACTTCCAATCAGTCCAATCCTGGGCCAGTCCAGAGGGACATTAAGGAAGGAGAAATTAGATCTTACCTGCTAATTTGCTTTCCTTTAGTCCCTTCGGACGGGCCCAGGTCCCTCCCATTTTCATTGTGAATAGTACTGAAGATTAGTTCATGGTTATACTGTTTCTCGTTGGTTATGTATATTGATTCAGGGACAGAGCTGCTTTGGGCATTTACAATTTAAAAAAACAACAACAAACAAATCAAACAGGACGGGGCATGATTTGACATGTGCCTCTGTGAATGTGTGACACGGTGATTTACTGTGTCTAGTCAGGCATGTTGTTCTAGTGCTTTAGTGGCTGTTCAGGATCCTGGTGGCACAGAATGTAGTTCTTTCTTTCTTCTCCTGCTTTGTTAGCTAGTACTGAATCTAGGGATACATGGCCAAGGCTCTTGGCTCTGTAGAGTCAGAAGTTCTCAGTCTCCACCTGCTGGAATGAGTGCATAACCCATCAATCCAATCCTGGGCCGGTCTGGAGGCACTAAAAGAAAACAAATTAGCAGGTAAGATCTAATTTCTCCATGGTCTTTATCCAGCTCAAGATCTCCATCTTTTGAAACAACTGCCTTTTCTGACTTGGATATTGAGTTTTCTTCTGACAGCTGGATTCTCACACAGATCTGGAGAAAGATAATATTCTCAAACTCCAGTGGGATCTCCAGGTCTTTTTCAGATCTGTAACCTCCTGAGCCAAAAATGAGTATGAACCAGAAGACACCAGTAAACTCTCTCTCCTAACAGAAGGCAAAGCAAACCTGAGAATGGAGTACTTGGGAATGCACAAATATTTGGACGTCCTAGAGATGTACTGGTACTTCCAGTTCGTAAGATGTTACTTGATCAGTAGGAAAAGGCCATAACACCCCCTTTTTTCACATCCAATGTCTAAGAGACTAGAAACAAAATATAAGGCACAACTAATTGTGAAGAATGGAAAATTACAGCTGCCTCATCAGCCTGTGGTGGTGGAATCAAGCTTAAAAATAAATCAGAGAGGACCACGTGACGCTATGAGCTGAGTAAGACGTGACTTGCTCTGGCTCAGGAACCCTCTCCCCCAAAACACCTATTTTCACTACAGGAAACTGCTATTAACATTGCCAGTCTAGTAGGTAACGCGTGCATGGACAAATATATTAATAAATCACCGGGAGGCATGGCGCAGAGAACTGCAAAGAAAGACAAAACTAAAACATGGACCCTGGAGGGGAACATGGCGGAAGGCCTGGGAACCAGCTTTACGGAGCAGCAGCTGGTACAACTGACCTCCGCAATCGAGAAAGCATGGGCCCCAAAGTGATCTGCGTTACAAGATAAACTGGATAATTTTCAGATGACGCTAGACGGCCTGGGGATCAGGACGGGAGACCTGGAAACTAGAATGGCGGCGATCGAAGATGACTCATGTGGCTACGGCCCGGACATCCACAGTTTACAACAACAGCTGAAAGAGCAAGGTGCAAAGCTGGAGGACTTAGAGAGCCGTTCGAGGCGGAACAATGTGCGTATAGTTGGGCTCCCAGAGCAGCTCCCAGAATGCAACCTAGAATCCTGGCTGGAGAATTGGCTGGGAAAAGAGTTGGCCCTCCCGGATTCGTCTGGCTCGTTGGTCATAGAACGAGCGCATCAAGTAGGACGCAGACTGGACGCTACTACTACTACTACTTAGCATTTCTATAGCACTGCCAGGGTTACGCAGCGCTGTACAAGTTTAACATGGGGAAGGACAGTCTCTGCTCAAAAGAGCTTACAATCTAAAGGTTACAAACTATGAAGCTAACAACAGGCCGAGAGTGGTTGTTGCAAAAATTCTCAATTATAAGCACAAAATAGAAATTCTGCAAGGATTCAAGCTCAGGAGAGATTTGTTAAAATATGGCGGCCGTAACATACTGATCTTTCAGGATTACACGATGGCGGTTCAAGAGCAGCGCAAAAAGTTTCACCCCCTGTGTACCAAGTTAATTGAGAAAAAGATAAAGTTTGCATTACAATATCCTGCAAAAATGCGTTTGTTTCTTCAAGATAGATGGCAAACTTTTAACACAGTGGAAGAAGTGCGTGCAGCGCTGGCAGACCACCAGTTATTGGACGGAACATAAATAAGAACTTTAAGGGTAATGGTATATGATCAGATCACTGTTTAAGGGCAAGGTTGATGTGAGAAAGATGTGGGGACGAAGTATGGCGGGCAAATATTATTTATTGCATTTGTATCCCACCTTATCCCACCTATTTGCAGGCTCAAAGTGGCTTACATAGTATTGATAACATAGTTATTCCAGTGTATCAAGTATAGTTAGTATTGTGCAGAGATTAGTTAAGGGAAGGAAAAAGAAGGAAGGGATTTATTGTACGGGGGAGGGGGCCTCATAGCAAGAGAACGTGATCTTTACATTTTCGTGGGCATAGCGGCCTGGGGAAATGATGTGGGGTAACATAATGGTAAGGGGCAGAGGGGTGCAGGGGGGAGGGCGAGGGTGGGGGAGGGGGTATGGTAAGGCACACATACTCCCAGTGTTGCTTGGTCAGAAGGCAGTTTCACAAGGCACAATACAACACCGAGGGCAGAATTATGTGAGTGGTGGGACACAGCAGGTGACAGTAATACACATGATAGCAAATACACGTCAAGCGGCACTAGATGCATTATGGTATTTTATACAGCCTAGACCATGCCCGCACGTATAATCACATGGAATGTGGGAGGGATAACCACCCCGATCAAACGTGCAAAAATACTTACGGCCCTGCGCAGGCATGGCGTGGACATTGCCTGTTTGCAAGAAACCCACCTGTCCGCTGCAGAACATGAAAAACTAAAAAGAACTTGGGTTGGAGAGGTTTTTGCCAGTTCCCCTCAAGGTCAGAAGGGAGGAGTGGTGATTTTATTAAAAAAAGGTCTGTCCTATAGAGCATCGTTGATAGCCAAAGACCGAGGGGGGGGGGGGGGGGGGGGTACTACTTGATGCTAAAGGTGTGGTTGCAAGGGTTAGAGATGAATCTGTTGGTAATTTATGGGCCAAACAAACAGGACCCAGTGTTTTATCAGACTATAATTCAGTTATGTCACCAAAACAGAGACCGCCTGTTACTGGTAGTGGGAGATTTAAATTTGGTAATGGACCAGGAACTAGATTGTACAAATCCCACTTCCCAGCACTATCAAGGATATAGAGGGGATACTTTGTCGCACATGGTGCGGACCCTAGACCTGGTGGATGCATGGTGGGCCCTCCACCCGACAGACAGATTTTACACACAGATCCCAGGCCCATGGGACTCAGGCCAGATTGGACTATATGTTAATAGCACAAGGGTTGTTTCATAGAGTGCACAGGGTAACAATAGGGCCGGAAGAGATATCGGACCACACTCTGGTGTGGCTGGACCTAGAAACAAATATTGGTGGAAAGGGAGGGAGGAAATGGAGATTTCCAGCTTATTTATCTGCAGACCCCCACTTTCAAAAATACATTAGTGAGAAGTGGGACGAGTATGCAACATATAATGCACAACACGAAGAACAAGCGTCCCTATATTGGTCGACCTCTAAAGCCGTCCTACGAGAAGCTATCATTGCGTATGTTACCCTTAGGAAAAAGAGAGCAGCGGCCAGTGTGTTATTGCTAGAAATGCAACTGCAAAAAGCGAGAAGGGCACACGCGCAGAACCCAACAGCATTGACGCTAGAAAACTTAAAGGCAACGCAGGTGTCTCTCAAAACCTTATTGCATAAAAAAGAAACACACTCCCAATTGTATAAGAAATATAAATTGGAAAGATATGGTAACCGGCCAGGCCGCCTGCTAGCTCGGGTAATAAAGGCCTGGGGTGGCCCGAGAACGATAGACGCACTAAGAGACCAACAGGGGAAGATAACAAATAACCCAACCCAGATCGCACAAATTCTAGCCACACATATTGCCACCTTGTATGAACAGGAACAGTTAGGGGCCCACAAAAAGTAAAGCAGTATCTGGCACAAACTATGCTCTCCAAACTGACTGAAATGGAACAGCAGGCTTTGAATGCCCCGCTGACCATGAAAGAATTACAGGCAGTGGTGAAAAAATTGAAATCATACTCGGCACCCGGGCCGGATGGGTTCTCCGGGGAATATTATAAAATGTTACCGCCAAAGGCTGAGGGTGGGGGCATTGTTAGATTATTTTGAAGAGGTGATTGTTACGTTCCTCACCTGGTTCCAGGCCTGCGCGGCCGATTTGCCGGCGAGGTGCGGTCCGGCTGAGATAGCCGGCTATTTTGGATGTGGCTTCTCCAGGATGGGTCTATTTCTGTTTCCTGTTTCTGGCAGCCGTCATCTTGGTTGGATCAAGGACAGCAGCCATCTTGGAGTAACGAGGTCAGGAAGGAAGCCCATATTTGGACGTAGGCAGCCATCTTGAATCAGCTGCACATGCTTGAGCCTAATTCCTCCACTACGTAAGGCCCTGCCTTCAGTCCTTCGTTGCTTTGGCCTCAATTGTGTTTGTGGTCCACGCCGGTGCTCCTTGCTTTCAGTTCCAGTGTTCCAGACCTCGGCTTGTTTCCCGGACCTCGCTTGTTTTGCTGCCTGCCTTGACCTTGGACTGTTTTTGACTACTCTTTGCCCTACGGATTTACCTGGCTTTTGGACTGTGTCTGTTTGCCTGCCTGTCTGGTCAGTGGTCGTGCAACCCCGCCTGTTCCAGAAGTCCTGGTGGCTGCCCGAACCTGGGGGCTCAACTCCTAGGGAACGGCGGTCGCTCCCCAGGTGAAGCTAGGGGTTGTCTGGCTGCCTGACCGAGTGCGGTGTCACTCCATCCTAGCTGTGCTCAGTCGGGGCACAAGGGCTCATATTTCTTCAGTCATAACAGTGATAGAAGGCGGTGTCTTTCCTCCATATGCTAATACATCCACGATAACTCTCATTCCCAAACCAGGCAAACCTAAAGAGTTAGCGGAGTCATACAGACCGATATCTTTATTAAATGTGGACACCAAATTGATAGCAAAAATTCTGGCAGAACGCCTAGCCCCAGTCCTGCCTAGGTTGATAGGGCCAGATCAAGTGGGATTCGCCAGAAATAGGTCCTCGGTTTTGAACGTCCGGAAGGCCCTGGTGGCCATGGCCAGATGCCAAGAGGAGGGAAGTCCTGCGATGTTGCTAAATTTGGATGCTGAGAAAGCTTTCAACAAAGTAAATTGGGACTTCCTCTTCCAAACTTTGGAATATATAGGATTTGGTGAGTGGTATCAAAAAGCAGTGAAAACTTTATATAATCAACCGAGAGCAGCAATATTAGTTAACGGGACACTAAGTGAGGAATTTAGTATAGAACGTGGCACAAGACAGGGATGTCCCTTGTCCCCACTGTTTGTGCTCTCCCTGGAACTGCTGCTGAGACAAATCAGTAGAGCAGAAGCAATAAAAGGAGTAAGATTGGAAGGACATCAGCTTAAAGTACTAGCATTTGCAGACGACCTGCTGGTTATAGTCACAGATATCAAACAGTCTCTTAACCCGCTACTAGAAGTGCTGGCAGAATACAGGAAGGTGGCGGGCTTTTCCTTAAATTTGGACAAGTCCCAGGCCCTGTCAATAACTCCAGATCTGGCAATCAGTGAAGGTGCTGGGTTCCCTTTTAGACATGCTGATGGGGTGTTAAAATACCTAGGAGTACTGATACCTGCAAAACTAACTCAAGTATACACAATTAACACACAACGAATACTGAGGGACACTGAACAGAGATTACGGGGGTGGGAGTCTTTTGCCATTAAACTTATGGGGAAGAATAGCAATGTACAACATGTTTATAATACCACAATGGTTATATGTGTTTCAACTGTTGCCTATGTTTCTCAAAAACAAAGAAGAACGCAAGCTGAACAAAATATTAAGACGATTCCTCTGGAAGGGGAAAAGTGCACGTCTTTCCCTGCAAACAATGTACACCCCAACAGAATATGGTGGAATGGGGTTAATAAGTGTCAAAAATATAACTGTGGCCAGTGGTATGTGACATATCAATGACTGGTTCCGCCAGACATCCTACTATTCAAATACAGATTTGGAAATGCGCCTTCTTCCGAAGACACACTTTAGTTAACTGTTTACATTCTGGGGGAGGGGAGATACCTAGAATTTTGAAAGTTACAGGGATAATGAGCTCAGCAAAGGTGACGTGGAAATGGATATGTCGATTGCACCAGTTCTCTCCCAAAGTGACCCCATTCCTTTCTATAGTTAACAATCCCAAATTCCAACCAGGATGCATCTATCCCGCCTTCTCTAACTGGAAACAGAAGGGGATTACATACCTTTTACAAGTATTGACTTTGGAGGGTAAACTTAAACCATTTCAAGACCTGTAAACAGAGTATTCAATTTCCTCGAAAGATATTTTCCATTACGCACAATTGCAACATTACATCTATACATTGCCATGGACAGACTTAACAGAAGATGTACAAGAGGAGCTGCCCTCAGCTTACTCTCTAGGAGCGCAAGAGAAAGTTCCACTGGCACACCACCACCGTCACATAAAGGACATGACCCCTGAGGTAGAATATAAGCGGCTGGCAGAATACTGGAGAAAGGACTTATCCCTAGAGGTGACCGCAGACCAGCTTAAAGACCATATTTTGTCTATCCGGAGACGCTCAGTATATACAGTGCACTGGGAAATACAATATAAAATCGCGCTGAGGATGTATGTCGCACCCAGGAGGGCGTTTCATATGGGAATGTTCCCATGGGGGTCTTGTCCAAAATGCGGGACTGATGGAGCGACACTGGGCCACACGCTGTGGTCCTGTACAGGAATACAAGAATTTTGGAAGGTCATAGTGGTCCAAGTGAAAAAGCTGTGGAAGGTGAGCTGGCAGCCTGATGCCCGAATGTTGTTCGGTCACTACCTAGTCCCACTGCGCAGCGCGAAAGGATTGAAGGCTTTTTGGGGAAAAACTGTTATAACAGCAAAGCAATGCATACTGGTGGAATGGATTACAAACAGATATCCCACTTTACAAGGATGGAGATTACGTATGATTACTTTGATGCGGATGGAAAGGATGGGTGTCCAGAACTTTTCTTCAGTGAAAGGAGAGAACTGGCAGCAGTGCTGGTGCTCATTCCTGAATACGTTAACCCCGGCTGCACGGAGTCGTCTTTTGAATAGATAGCCATTAAGAGACTGAGCAACGCGGTAGTATGGACATGTTGGGTCTAGAGTAATAAAGGGAGAGGGGGAAGCACGGGGGGGGGGGGGGGGGGAGGGGAAAAAGGGGGGGAGGACGGGAAGAGGGTGTCTGGGTAGGTAGGTGGGCAAGATAGGAAGGGGAATAGAACTATGTTGGAAGAAATGGTTATTTGATGGTTACGATTATGAAATTTATCTGCTGTAACAATTTAGCTTAAAGTACTTGTATTGTACGGTTTCTATTTTCATAGCAATAAAAATGATTTAAACATAAAAATAAATCAGAGCTCAAGAACCATTCCAGTGCGCCAATGGACAAAAATTCATGTTTCATGATCTAATAGGCTAGAGAGTATATCAGAATTGCAAGCTAAATGAATTAATAGCAGCCCATCAGTTTCTTTTTCTTAGTTCAATTTTTTTAAACAAAATAGAACAGATATAGTGAAAATACTCAGCTATATGAATAGACAGTATGCTGAAAAGAACAAACTGAGGAGACATGACAATTATCTAGAAAAAGCAAATTAAAGAGACTGTACAAATAAGTCAATGGGCATCCATAGTTGTTTTAAAGCAGCTGAATTAGTCCATTTTTAGAAGCACGCAATTCAAATTGTATGAAGAGGCATATTGTATTCCATCAAAAGGTATAGTTCAAAAAGCCAGCAGATTTCCAATGTTTTTTAGACAATGTTGAATACCAGTTGCTATTAGAATGTCTATTAATTTTGGTTTACAGGAAGAGGAATTAAAGTAGGGATGCTGTAAGCACAGGAGTATAATATTATAAGATATGTTAGATGAGCAGTTATGGATCTGATAGTTTGCCAGATTTCTAACCAAAGAATCTCACAGGTGGACAATCAAATAGCATGTGTCTCAAGGAGTCAGGCTGCTGAACAGTGCCAGAAAAGATCATCTTAGTTTAGTTTATTAATTTATATTCTGCATATAATTATTTGGATAACAACATACACAATTCCAAACATACAAAACATACAAAAAACTTTGGTTCCAAGATGGCGTTGTGAATGGACGCACCTGTGTTAGCTCCTGGAAGTTGCTCTGTTTGTAGGTCCTCTACAGCACCTCTGTCGCCTCATTAAGCATGGGGAAACAGAGGGGAAAAGTGAAGGAACATCCCTCAGCTCCTGTGACTTCTTCAGCGACGAGGCAGACAACTTTGCAATTTTTCAGACAGCAACCAGGTCCTCAGGGCTTTTCGACCCCCTCTGCAACTCTCGGCACTTTGGTGTCGATTGAGAATGGAAACGGGGCTTCCCTGAGCCCCGTGGAACGAGTTGCTCCACCCCAGCCTGGAGGGGAGTTGCTGGCAGCTCTGACAGGGAAGGAAGCCGAAGGGGCTCAGCCCGACCTGTTTGAGGGAGTGTCTGCAGTAACGGAGGCTGAATCTCAACGCCCCGAGAACTATTGCTGCAATCAGCTTCAAAGGTATTGCCTCAGGATATAGTTTCTAAACTTGCTTGTGTTGAAGATCAACCTCACCCTTCTCCAGCCATTAGTGGTGTGAATAGACCAGCAACTGTGACATTAGAGTCACCATGGGATATGGTTTACAGCATTCACACTTCTATGCAAACTACTTTAAAAATGAATACTTCTGACATAAAGACTCTTTCTGAGGCTGCCCTGCTTCAGGCGCAAAAGACTGCACAGCAAACCTTAGATTTGGAGACTGTGAATATTAAAATTCAAGAAATGGGATCTGTAGAAACGGCTTTGGTTAAGGATAATAATTTCCTACATAAAGATTGGAGTACCTAGAAAACCAGACTAGAAGATTAAACCTCAGGTTTCTTAATTTTCCCAAATCGCCTTTAATTTCCCCTTTGGACATGGTTAAAAAATATATGATTGATATTCTTGGAATGGATAAGGACTCACTACCTCCCCTTACTCGGGCTTATTACATCAGGAGTGGTGGAAGAAAATCCCCCGATAGCAGGGGAAGGAATGGATCTTACTTCTTTCCTTGAAAGTTCATTGGAGATAACTACTCAGAGGTTGACTCTGCTTGTTACTTTTGTGCTGGAGCCTGACAGGAATGCCGTATTAAGGCTTTCCTTGAGACACTTAGAAAATCTGTTTTTGGGCTCAAAAATTCGTATTTTTCCTGATCTCTCAAGGCCTACACAGATGAGATGGAGGGCCTTTTTGGAACTCCGCCCTAGGGTGGTGGCACTGGGAGCAACTTTTATATTACGTTTTCCTTGTTATTGTAATGTAATGCTTGAGGGTAAACAGTTTCAATTTGTAGACCCAAAACAGTTAAAACAATTTCTAGATGCTAGAGTGGAATTGAATGTTGTGTGCCCTCCCTAAATGCAGGCTGGGGTCTGAACCAGAGGTTGCAACCACTAGTCCTTAATTATTGCTATATGTTTTACTTTAAATTCTAAATTCTTGGATTCCAAAATTTCCTAAACTTGTGGACAGAAAGGCTGTTAATGATATTTCTCTATTTTTTATTTTTGCCTTTTGTATAAATGCCGATTGCATATTCACGTATTGTGATGATATATGGAAATATATGAATAAAGAAATAATAAAAAAAAAAATAAAAAAAAAACAACATACAAATTACATTGAAACAATAAGAACAATAAAAACATTCCATCTACAAAATGAATTAACCGTCAGAAACTGCTAAGAAATCCATAACGGAAAAAGTTTTTTGCCTCATTTCTTCAAAATGAATTTTTCGAAATCTTAGGGTTCAGGCCCAGCCAACAGTAGCACACGTTTAGTGGCAGCTGGTGAGGATCCCAAGCTGAAGTCCTCCCCCTGATGGTAATGAAAATGCTACTCTCTTTGATACTGGCACCTGTGCGTGCTCAGTCTTCAGTGCATGCCTGCTGCACTTGGTGCCCACCCACTTTTTGCCTAGGCCCACCCAAAATCTGTTGTCTGGCTACGCCCCTGCATCATTCTAGCTAAAAGTAAAGGCCTGTTGACAGAGGTCCAAAGAATGGGCCAGTTAAGATATAGTGAGGAATCATCAATAGTGGAGGAGTGGCCTAGTGGTTAGGGTGGTGGACTTTGGTCCTGGGGAACTGAGGAAATGAGTTTGATTCCAGGCACAGGCAGCTCCTTGTGACTCTGGGCAAGTCACTTAACCCTCCATTGCCTGCCGCATTGAGCCTGCCATGAGTGGGAAAGCGCGGGGTACAAATGTAACAAAAATAAAAAATAAATAAAATATCCGTGTGCCATGAGCCAAATAAATCCACTTGAGGTGTAAACGCTTTATCCCTGAAGATTATATAAAAGGAGGAGACAGCTTTGCCTTTGATTAGGGTCAAATCACACCATTTGCAAAGTAAGGCAGAGTTTGACAAGTTAGATAAGAAATTAGGATCTTCAGTAAGAATTTTATAAAGACAAGTCCATTGATATTCATGAGAAGATAAGGCAGGCCACTTGGCAATAATTTTTGCATAAGGAGTCAAGACACCCCTAAAAAAAACAACTTTGTCTAAGCACCATATGTTACATTTTTGCCATGTTTTCCAAAATAGGTATCTTTTCTTAAACTCAAGATTTAGGTTATTCTATAAACTAGGGCTTTACATCGATCAAAAGGTTCAATCACATGACTAATCGTGATTACAATTTTTAACCACACATTTGATCCCATGATCCAAATGGGCACCATCTCCTCCCCTCCATGGGCACCATCTCCTCTTTTTCCTTCCCCTTTAGTCCATAGACACCATCTCCTCCCCTCCATGAGAACCATCTTATCCCCTCCCTTACCCTCCCCTCCATGGGCACCATCTCCTCCCTTCTTCTCCATTCATGATCATCATTGTTTTGCTTCTCTTTCCTTCCCTTCCATCTCCCTTCTTTGATCCTTACAACCCCTATTTCCAGCATCTGTCCCTCTAACACCCTCCCCGGCATCTCTCTCTGTTTCCTCATTCGACTGCCTCCCCCCCAACCAGTGGTTTGCATCTTTCTCCGTCTTCTTTTTTCTGCTTCCTCCTGTGGTTCCTGACCCCTCCCCAGTCTGCATCTTTCTCTGTCTTTGTTTTTTCTGCTTCCTTTATCTCAAGTTCCTCCCCCCACACCCCCTGCCTGCCGTAGTCTGCATCCGTTTCTTTCTCTGGTTTTCTTTTTTTCTGCGCACATTCCAGCCGACACCTCTTCTTACCTCTCCCGGCATGGCATTCCAGCGCCCCCCCCCCCTTCTCCTCTGTGGCTCTTTCTCCCTGCTCCTCACCACTGTAGTGAAAATGGTGCTGCTTCTCACCTGGCCTGAAGCGTCTCTCTGTAACAGGACAGACAACAAGATGATTCGGGCAGGGTGAGAAGCAGCATTGTTTTCACTGCAGCGGTGAGGGCCAGGGAGAAGGAGTGTGCAGAGGAGTGCCATGCCGGGAGAAGTAATAAGAGGTGCTGGCTAGTGGGGGAGGGATGATGATAGCCTTAACGTGTTAAAAAATGTTAGTGCTACATTTAAAGCTGTTAAATGTACAGGTCTACTATAACCACATTCATGGTTCAGACCATGAGGAAAATTTTGCATATTTATCCAAATAATGTAAAGACATTTAAGTTGATGATATGATATTAAATTTCTTAAGAAAACCAGGTAATTGCATAGTTCCTCACTCAGCACTCAACAGTGAAGTAGCTCATACTAAAGATGTCCATATACACTTTAATCAAATCTCCTTCAAAACTCAACATGACTTGTGTTTCATCAGGAGTCTGAAATATTACATGTAACTTACACATAATATATGCAAACATAAAAACTAAAAAAATATATTCACAATTTCTTAGGCTCCATAGGTTATGTACTAATTTTGATAAATTTGAGAGACAAGCTTTTGGGATGTCAGAACAGTTTATCCAGAGAGGATACCACAAAAAATGCATTAAGTCAGGTAGATAACACTAGAGTTAAAGACAGAGACTCCTCTCCAATGGTCGTGATAAACTGAAAACGGATTTTTTTTTTTTTTTAATCTTGTTTATTGCAACAATAATAAACATTCCATCACAATAATAACATAGTGTAATTAACACGATCTGTACAACCAAAGCATTCTCGTCTGTTGCTAATGTTTTCCCCTCTTTTTCCCCCCCTCCCACCCCCCCACCAATCCTCCCCCCTCCCCCCTCCCACTCTTAGGAACTTTCTATTATTCGGTTGGTGGACTCAGTTTTTAACAGTTTAAAAGTCTGCTTCTTGCAACTGGTGTCAAGGTATCCCAATATGGAGCCCAGGTCTTGCAAAAACTGTCTCCCCTTCTTGAAGCGAGGTCTCCAACTCCTCTTTTTTCCAGCATACAACACTGCATCATGGCTCCTCTCCACTGCGAAACACTAGGCCCCTCTTTTTGCAGCCATAGTTGTAAAATTGTTCGCTTTCCCATCAAGACAGTGCGCCTCAAAAAAGCCCTCAAACCTTCAGGCGATTGTCCTTGCACAATGAACTTGTCGAACAGTTGACCCGGAGAGGGGCGCCACCGGACTTTCCACATCCGTGAGATTTTAAGTCCCAGCTCTGTCCAGAACTGTTTCACCAGGGGGCAAGCCCAAAACATGTGTCCCAAGGTGGCTCCCACTCTCCCGCATTTTGGGCAATCGTCAGTCTGTTTCAAAGTTGCTCTATAGGCTCGGTGTGGCGATATATACATTTGCATAACAAATTTGTATTGCATTTCTCTCCAGATTGCGTTCTCCGTTACTTTATGTACTGTAGATAGACAGATTGCCAACTGTCCCGGATCCATCTTCCACTGAAGTTCTGTTTGCCAGAGAGTTGATACTTTAGTGCAATCATTTGCTTCCTGCAAATCCCGTAGGGTACGGTGAAAATATTTCAAAGGTATTTTCAACTGCGCCTCCAGACCCAAAAAGTCATTCATAGTGTCCCATATGTCTTGAGTCAGGCTTTGGTCCGGTATGGTCTTTAAATAGTGATTAATTTGTAGGTAAGCAAAGTAGTCCCCCTGGTCTAACCCAAACTCATCACACATACTTTGAAAGGTTTTAGGGGTCCCCCGTTCTGTGACTACCTGGAATAGATATTGTATTCCCCGGGAGGTCCATTTCTGAAACAACTTGGATGTTCCTCCCTCGGGGAAGGCCAAATTACCCCTCAAGGGGAGCAGGGGTGAGACCGCACTATTCCAGGTGAAGGCTTTACACATCCAGCGCCACACTTTCCGCAGGGGGTTTATTATATGCCCATAGGCTCCCACCGTGGGCAACTCAGCCGACTGAGCGTGTAGCCAGTATGCAAAATCTAAGGGAGCCATTAATGATGTTTCCACCCCCGTACATGAATAGAACTCTTTTGTGCGGAACCAGTCTGACAGATGTCGAACACTACCAGCTATCGTGAACAGTTTTAGGTCCAACAACCCCAAACCCCCCTTCTTGTGTGTTCTCATTAATTGCTTAAGCCCTATACGCGCTCTCTTACCCTGCCACAAAAACCTTCTCAGTGCTTTGTGTAGCCACCTCTCCTCTTTGTACCCCAACACTGCTGGGATCATTTGAAATACAGGTACATATGTCCATTTGGGAAATATGAACATGTTGTACAGTGCAATTCCACCTTGTAAGGACAATGGCAACCCCTGCCACCCCTGTAAAAGCTCTTGTGTACGTCTCTTCAACGGGCTTATGTTTTCTCGGTATACATTGGCTATGTCTGCCGTGATAATAATCCCTAGATATTTTAAGCGTTCTGTAGCCCATTGAAATGGAAAATGTCCCTCCCACTCCGAGCACAGCGTCGTTGATATTGGTAAAGCTAATGATTTTTGCAGGTTTAGTTGTAACCCAGAGAAGAAACTGAACTCATCTATCACTTCCAACAATCTCTCTACTGATGTTCTTGGGTGAGTGAGCGTAAGAAACAAGTCGTCTGCAAAGGCTAGTATTTTAATACTTTCCCTATATAGGGTTACCCCCTGTATCTCTGGGTCTAACAGAATAGTACGGAGTAGGGGTTCGAGATATATTAAGAACAGTAATGGAGACATCGGGCAACCCTGTCGCACCCCTCGCTCCACCCGAAGGGAAGCGGATCTGGTTCCATTTATCAATATCTCTGCCTGGGTATCCTTATACAACGCTTTCACCGCCTCTAGATACCAGCCCCCCAACCCGATGTAATCTAACACCTCAAACAGGTAATCCCAATTTACCTTATCAAAGGCCTTAGCGGCATCTAGGCTTACCAATAACAGTGGGTCTCCCGTGTTCTGCCCATATGCCCCTGCTAGTAGCACCCTGCGCACGTGTTGTGTGGCCTGTCTCCCTCTCACAAACCCTACTTGGTGTTCTCCAATAAGGCTAGGTACATATGACATCAGTCTCTCTGCCAGCACCCGAGACAGTACTTTAATGTCTACATTCAGTAGCGATATGGGTCGGTATGCCTCAACCTGGTCCTGTGGTTTATCTGGCTTTAGGATTAGTGTTATTAAAGCAGTATTCTCTCCAGGCGAGAAGAACCCCCGGTCCACTACCGCATCAAAGTATTCCACCAGGGGCCCAGTTACTTGCTGCGTCAACAACCGATAGTATTCATTATAGAGCCCATCCGCCCCCGGTGCAGAACCCAGACGCAGCGACTTTAGGACTCTACAAACCTCCTGCGCTCTTATTGGAGATGTCAACGCCCATTGTGCCTCCTCTGTTAACTTAGGCATTCTGGCGTCCTCCAAATAATCTCGCGTTAGTGGGCCCTGAAAGCGCTCCTGTGCAGCGTATATATCCGTGAAATAAGTATGGAATGTTTGTGCAATCTCCTGCGGTTGATTTACTCTCTTTCCCTTATTATTCACGACTGCTGGTATAAATTGTCTTGGCATGTTTGCTCTTGCTATTCTCGCTAAAAGTTTACCCGACTTATTGCCAAAGCGCTGAAAGTTCAGGCGTCTGACCATTAGCTGCTTCAACGCCTGATCATGTATAAGGGAATTCAATGCTACCTGGGCCGCAGACATCAACTCCCTATTGGACTCGTTTGGGTGTAATAAATATCTCCTCCTTGCTGATCCATATTCCCTTTCTAGCCTCAGGATGCTCGAGGCCAGGCGTTTATTCCTGGCACTCAGATATGCTATCACATGCCCCCTCATAACTGCCTTAGAGGCCTCCCAGAATGTTATTGGTGATTCACAGGTGTCGAAATTCGTATCAACATAGAATTGCCATTTCTTAAGTAAATATTCTTTAAATTGGGAATCTTGGTATAAGTATGAGGGAAATTTCCAGCGCCCACCCCCTGGGATCCCCCCCGAGAGCTCCAGATCAATCCAGATCATAGCATGATCCGATACCGCCATTGGGCCTATTGCTGCCGTTTGGACTTTAAAGAACCACGAGGTAGATATCAAGATGTAATCTATCCTAGACCAAGATTGGTGGGCCTTGGATTGGTGAGTATAGTCCTTGGTGGTGGGGTGTAGGGATCTCCATGCGTCTGTCAAATGTAATTGATCGCAAAGAATCGGTAGTCCCCTCCCCCTTCCCACCCCTGGAGTCGCCTGGGTGGAGAGTCTGTCTAATGTGGGGTCTTGCACTTGGTTGAAATCACCTGCCCACACCCAGGGTGCATCAGTATGTTCCATTCCCAACGCAATGAGAGACAAAGAAATGTGGGCTATAGTTATTTGGACCATAAACTGTGCACAGGTAGAATTTTTGCACCTGGTAATTAATGTACAGTAAAACAATCCGTCCCTCTGTGTCCTTATATATCAGTTTTGCTTGACATGGTAGTCCCTTCCCAACTAGGACAACCACTCCACTTTTCCTATTCCCTGATGAGGAGAAGTAACAATCACCCACCCATTGCTGTTTGAGTTTTGCATGTTCTGCATCCGTCAATTTTGTTTCTTGTAGACATGCTATGTGTGCTCCCTGCCTCTTAAGTTGTGTGAGGATCTTATACCTTTTCACTGGTGATGTAATACCAGAGACGTTCCAAGATACAATCTTTAGGTTATTGCGATTAATATCTCTTCCTTCTCATGGGTACCTTCAGAATATCAATGTCTAACTCCCCAGGAGCCCAGCCCCTCTCCCAGGGAGATCTGCACTGTGTCTTTACTGGGGACCATTGCAACCTCTCATAAATCGCGCTTACTCCATTCACTCCGTCCACCCTCTCTTCTAGCATAAATCCCCTCCCCCCCCTTTTGCTTACCCCCTCCCTCTCTCCCCCCACCCAGATCCCCCTCCATCCCCCCTTTTCCCCTCTCCCTCCCAGACAACAACAACAACAACAACAACTTGAAAGTCACCTTAATGTTGAGGTTCTCTGACCCCCATATCCAAGAGACTGTTACCCTGCAAACTGTTCCTCATAAATGTTCGCGGACCTGAACTTCAGCTCTTGTCCCAAACAGTGAATGATACATACCTGTAGCAGGTGTTCTCCGAGGACAGCAAGCTGATTGTTCTCACGACTGGGTGACGTCCGCGGCAGCCCCCACCAACCGGAAAGAAGCTTCGCGGGACGGTCGGCACGCAGGGCACGCCCACCGCGCATGCGTGGCCGTCTTCCCGCCCGTGCGCGACCGCTCCCGCCAGTTGAATGACTAGCAAAAGATGAAACACACAACTCCAAAGGGGAGGAGGGAGGGTAGGTGAGAACAATCAGCCTGCTGTCCTCGGAGAACACCTGCTACAGGTATGTATCATTCACTTTCTCCGAGGACAAGCAGGCTGCTTGTTCTCACGACTGGGGTATCCCTAGCTCTCAGGCTCACTCAAAACAAGAACCCAGGTCAATTGAACCTCACAACGGCGAGGGTACAACAGAAAATTGACCTACGAAGAACAACTAACTGAGAGTGCAGCCTGACCAGAATAAATTCGGGTCCTGGAGGGTGGAGTTGGATTTACACCCCAAACAGATTCTGCAGCACCGACTGCCCGAACCGACTGTCGCGTCGGGTATCCTGCTGGAGGCAGTAATGTGATGTGAATGTGTGGACAGATGACCACGTCGCAGCTTTGCAAATTTCTTCAATAGTGGCTGACTTCAGGTGGGCCACTGACGCTGCCATGGCTCTAACACTATGAGCCGTGACATGACCCTCAAGAGCCAGCCCAGCCTGGGCGTAAGTGAAGGAAATGCAATCTGCTAGCCAATTGGAGATGGTGCGTTTCCCGACAGCGACCCCTAGCCTGTTAGGGTCGAAAGAAACAAACAATTGGGCGGACTGTCTGTGGGGCTGTGTCCGCTCCAAGTAGAAGGCCAATGCTCTCTTGCAGTCCAATGTGTGCAACTGACGTTCAGCAGGGCGGGTATGCGGCCTGGGGAAGAATGTTGGCAAGACAATTGACTGGTTAAGATGGAACTCCGACACCACCTTCGGCAGGAACTTTGGGTGGGTGCGGAGCACTACTCTGTTGTGATGAAATTTGGTATATGGAGCATGAGCTACTAGGGCTTGAAGCTCACTGACCCTACGAGCTGAAGTAACTGCCACCAAGAAAATGACCTTCCAGGTCAAGTACTTCAGATGGCAGGTATTCAGTGGCTCAAAAGGAGGTTTCATCAGCTGGGTGAGGACGACGTTGAGATCCCATGACACTGTAGGAGGCTTGATAGGGGGCTTTGACAAAAGCAAGCCTCTCATGAATCGAACGACTAAAGGCTCTCCAGAGATGGCTTTACCTTCCACACGATAATGGTAAGCACTAATCGCACTAAGGTGATTCCTTACTGAGTTGGTCTTGAGGCCAGACTCTGATAAGTGTAGAAGGTATTCAAGCAGGTTCTGTGCAGGGCAAGAACGAGGTTCTAGGGCCTTGCTCTCACACCAAACGACAAACCTCCTCCACTTGAAAAAGTAACTCTTTTTAGTGGAATCCTTCCTAGAGGCAAGCAGGACCCGGGAGACACCCTCCGACAGACCCAACGCAGCGAAGTCTACGCCCTCAACATCCAGGCCGTGAGAGCCAGGGATTGAAGGTTGGGGTGCAGCAACGCTCCGTCGTTCTGCGAAATGAGAGTCGGAAAACACTCCAATCTCCACGGTTCTTCTGAGGACAACTCCAGAAGAAGAGGGAACCAGATCTGACGGGGCCAAAAGGGCGCTATCAGAATCATGGTGCCGCGGTCGTGCTTGAGCTTCAGTAAGGTCTTCCCCACCAAAGGTATGGGAGGATAAGCATACAGGAGGCCGGTCCCCCAATGGAGGAGAAAGGCGTCCGACGCTAGCCTGCCGTGTGTCTGAAGTCTGGAACAGAACAGAGGCAGCTTGTGGTTCGTCTGAGAGGCGAAAAGGTCCACCGAGGGGGTGCCCCACTCTCGGAAGATCTTGCGTACCACTCTGGAATGGAGCGACCACTCGTGCGGTTGCATGACTCTGCTCAGTCTGTCGGCCAGACTGTTGTTTACGCCTGCCAGGTATGTGGCTTGGAGGAGCATGCCAAACTGGCATGCCCAGCGCCACAGCCCGACGGCTTCCTGACACAGGGGGCGAGATCCGGTGCCCCCCTGCTTGTTGACGTAATACATTGCAACCTGATTGTCTGTCCGAATTTGGATAATTTGGCAGGACAGCCGATCTCTGAAAGCCTTCAGCGCGTTCCAGATCGCTCGGAGCTCCAGGAGGTTGATCTGGAGATCCTTTTCCTGGAGGGACCACAGACCCTGGGTGTGAAGCCCATCGACATGAGCTCCCCAACCCAGGCGAGATGCATCCGTCGTCAGCACCTTCGTGGGCTGCGGAATTTGGAATGGACGTCCCAGAGTCAAATTGGTCCGGATGGTCCACCAGAGCAGTGAAGTGCGGCAACTGGTGGAGAGGCGGATGACATCTTCTAGATTCCCGGTGGCTTGGAACCACTGGGAAGCTAGGGTCCATTGAGCAGATCTCATGTGAAGACGAGCCATGGGAGTCACATGAACTGTGGAGGCCATATGACCCAGAAGTCTCAACATCTGCCGAGCTGTGACCTGCTGAGACGCTCTGGCCTGCGAAGCGAGAGACAGGAGGTTGTTGGCCCTCGCTTCGGGAAGGAAGGCCTGAGCCGTCTGGGTATTCAGCAGAGCTCCTATGAATTCCAGAGACTGGGTTGGCTGGAGATGGGACTTTGGGTAATTTATCACAAACCCCAGCAGCTCCAGGAGTTGAATAGTGCACTGCATGGACCGGAGGGCTCCCGCCTCCGAGGTGTTCTTGGCCAGCCAATCGTCGAGATATGGGAACACGTGCACTCCCAGCCTGCGTAGGTACGCCGCCACCACCACGAGGCACTTTGTAAATACTCGTGGGGCGGAGGCGAGCCCAAAGGGCAGCACACAATACTGAAAGTGCCGTGCGCCCAGGCGGAATCTGAGATACTGTCTGTGAGCTGGCAGTATCGGGATGTGAGTATATGCATCCTTTAAATCCAGGGAACATAGCCAATCGGTTTTCTGAATCATTGGCAGAAGGGTGCCCAAGGAAAGCATCCTGAACTTTTCTTTGACCAGGAATTTGTTCAGGCCTCTCAGGTCTAGGATGGGACGCATCCCCCCTGTTTTCTTTTCCACAAGGAAGTACCTTGAATAGAATCCCTGCCCTTCCTGCCCGGGTGGTACGGGCTCGACCGCATTGGCGCTGAGAAGGGCGGAGAGTTCCTCTGCAAGTACCTGCTTGTGATGGGAGCTGAAGGATTGAGCTCCCGGAGGACAATTTGGAGGCAGGGAGGCCAAATTCAGGGCGTATCCGCACCGCACTATTTGGAGAACCCACTGGTCGGAGGTTAGGAGAGGCCACCTTTGGTGAAAAAATTTTAACCTCCCCCCGACCGGCAGATCGTCCGGTACGGACACTTTGAGGGCGGCTATGTTCCCGTGGATCCAGTCAAAAGCCCGTCCCTGGCTTTTGCTGTGGAGGCGCAGGGGGCTGCTTAGGCGCACGCTGTTGACGGGAACGAGCGCGCTGGGGCTGTCCCTGTGCCTGACGAGGCCTTCGGGCCGGCTGGTTGTACCTACGCTTTGCAAAAGAATAGGGTGCAGCCTGCCGGGCCCGGGAAAAACGTCCACCTGTGGAGGTGGATGCTGAAGGCGCCCGGTGGGAGAGTTTGTCGAGGGCGGTTTCCCGCTGATGCAGTTGGTCCACCATCTGCTCGACCTTCTCACCGAAAATGTTATCCCCCCGGCAAGGGACGTCGGCCAGTCTCTGCTGGGTGCGGTTGTCCAGGTCAGAGGCACGCAGCCATGAGAGCCTGCGCATCACTATACCTTGGGCCGCAGCACGAGATGCCACGTCACAGGTGTCATAGATACCCCTGGACAGGAACTTTCTGCACGCCTTCAGCTGCCTGACCACCTCCTGATAAGGCCTGGACTGCTCCGGCGGGAGCTTCTCGACCAGGTCCGCCAGTTGTTGCACATAGGTCCGCATGTGAATGCTCATATAGAGCAGGTATGGCTGGATGCGGGTCACGAGCATGAAGGATTGGTAGGCCTTCCTCCCAAACGAGTCCAGAGTGCGAGACTCCCGCCCCGGGGGCGCCGAGGCGGTATCCCTCGAACTCCGTGCCCTCTTGAGAGCAGAATCCACGACCGCCGAGTCATGGGGCAATTGGGGCCGCATTAACTCTGGGTCGGAGTGGATCCTGTATTGGGACTCTGCTTTCTTGGGAATGGTGGGGTTAGTTAACGGTCGCACCCAGTTCCGAAGCAGTGTCTCTTTGAGGACATTGTGCAGCGGCACCGTGGAGGACTCTCTAGGTGGTGATGGATAGTCGAGGACCTCGAGCATCTCGGCCCTCGGCTCTTCCACAGAGACCACGGGGAAGGGAATGCTTCCTCTTCGGTGAAGGCGTGGGGTCCGATGGAAGGCCCGTAGACTCCTCTGAGGAGAAATATCTAGGGTCCTCCTCTTCCCCCCACGAGTCCTCATCCTCGGTATCGGACATAAGCTCATGTAGCTGAGTCCTGAACCGGGCCCGGCTCGACATCGAGGCACCAGGGTCTCGGTGTCGTCTAGCGGTGGACTCCCGCGCCGGCGGGGACGGAGCTCCCTCCATCGACGGGGACTCCACCTGCGTGGCGGTCGAGACCGGCGCCGCAAGTGGCGGCGGTGTCGACGGCCCCGGCGCCGGGCTAGAGCTCGCCGGCGCCACAGACATCGGCGCCGAGGGCACAAGCACCCCCGGCGCCGGCACAGCCTGGCGCATCAGCCCTTCCAGGATCCCCGGAAGGATGGCTCTGAGGCACTCGTCCAGGCCCGCTGCCGGGAAAGGCGGTGGGGCCGGTAGGGGTGTCGGCGTCAGAAGCTGATGGGGGCCAGGAGACGGCACCGAGGTGCCGGAACCCCAACGCGTCGGTACCTCCACAACCGACGGGGACCTCTCCTCTCGACGAGTACGCTTCGGCGTCGCCTCCTCTCCGATATCCGGATGCACCGAGGGCGACCGGTGACGACGCTTCTTATCCTTCTTGCGATGCCCGTCACCGGCGCCGGAAGGCATGGAGGAGGAGGAGGTCGATCCCCCTCGGTCTCGAGGTACCGGGTCAGACAGGGTTTGGTCCCGTGGCCCACGAGCTGAGGGAGTGACCGGGGCCGACTGCCCACGCGGCCTCTCACCTCCACTCTCACCGGAGGACCGGCGGGCCGACGGGATCTGTTCTCCTGGGGTCGATGCCATCGGTGCCGATGTCTCGGGCATCGATACCGGTACCGAAGGACCGGGCGTCGATACCGATGCCGTCGAGGTCGACGTCGAGGGGCCGGCGCAAGTTCCAAAAAGACGGTCCCGCAGAACTTGCCTCGCAACCTGAGTCCGTTTCCGGAGACCGAGACACAGGGAACACGACTTGATATTGTGCTCCGGCCCGAGGCACTGGAGGCACCAAGCGTGGGTGTCGGTCTGCGAGATCGGCCGGCTGCAGCGACCACACTTTTTAAATCCACTCGGGACCTTCGAGGACATCGACGGAAAAATCGCGTCGGCGAAGTCAAAGTCGTCAATGGTGGCTGGAATCACACCTCGAAAAAAGAAACGACCGAGCGGCCACTAGGCCGCAACGCGGCGTCCCCGTTGGAAGCGAGGGAAAAGGGGAGCGCGTGCTCCACATGCTCAGGTTTTTTTTTTTTTGAAAAGGAAACCGGCGATAACCAAAAACAAGAGAGAAAAAGAAAAGCGACGATCCGCGTAAACGCGATCGAAATTCCGGCGGCTGAAAACAGAGAGAGCGGCAAAGCACAACTCTCTCCAGACGCGGAAAAAAAGGAACTGGCGGGAGCGGTCGCGCACGGGCGGGAAGACGGCCGCGCATGCGCGGTGGGCGTGCCCTGCGTGCCGACCGTCCCGCGAAGCTTCTTTCCGGTTGGTGGGGGCTGCCGCGGACGTCACCCAGTCGTGAGAACAAGCAGCCTGCTTGTCCTCGGAGAACAGTGGTTATCCATGCTGCGCCAACTCTTCCATTCAGCCAGTATTGTCACTGTCCCTTTTGCTTTCAATACTACCCACAAAGTCTTTAGCCGCTTGTTCTGAATCAAACGATCTCCAGACTCCATTCTGTTTAATTTTCAACACTGCTGGGTATATTAACATGAAGGGGATTTGCAAGGTATGTAATCTGCTACACAGCGGGGTGAATACTTTCCGTCTCTCTTGCAAAGCAGCAGAGTAGTCCTGATATATTCGTACCGGGTTACCTTTAAGTTTTGTGGCCTCCCGTTTCAAACGATATCCATTTAGTATTTCTGTTTTGTGTACATAGTTATGAACTTTGATTATCACTGGCCTCGGTGTCTGGCGGTCTTCTCGAGCGCGTCCCAGCCTGTGTGCTCTCTCAAGGCTCAGGGCCCCCGCATGGTCAGAAAGGGCAAACTCGTTTTTTAGCCAGGCCTCCAGCTCCGTAATAAGAGTTCTGTCTCCCACCGACTCCGGCACGCCTATCAGCCGTAGATTGGACCGTCTGGACCTGTTTTCAAGCTCATCTATTTTTGCAGTGAGTGAGTCTACCGACTCTTTAAGTTTATTTACGGCCGCCGGGGTTGTCGCGGTGGCGACTTCCAAATTTGAGACGCGTTGCTCAAGTTCTCCGGTTCTCCGGGTAAGCTCTGCCTGCGAGGCGGTAAAGCTTGCAATTTGCGTCGAGAGTTTCTCCAGCCTCGGTTCTATGGCGGCTTCCACTACTGCTGTCAGCTGTGCGAGTTGCTCTTTGTTGAATCCCGCGCTTCCACCCGGCGGCCATTTTGTTTCCGCCAGTGCGTCTTCCACCCGAGTCTTTTCTTTCTCGCGTTTGCTCGTTCTACTCGCCATTCCTTTAGAAGTGGAATCCACAAATTTGTCCATACCGTTTTGGGCTACCCACTGGTGTTTTTGGTCCACTATTCTGTTTGTGCAGGGTTAGATTTAAGCTGCAAAGGGGCCAGATTCCTCAGAGAGAGCTCTCCTCGCGTCCTGCTCCCTCTAGCACATCACGTGACCTCCGGATTTTTTTTTTTGTTACATTTGTACCCCGCACTTTCCCACTCATGGCAGGCTCAATGCGGCTTACATGGGGCAATGGAGGGTTAAGTGACTTGTCCAGAGTCACAAGGAGCTGCCTGTGCCTGAAGTGGGAATCGAACTCAGTTCCTCAGTTCCCCGGGACCAAAGTCCACCACCCTAACCACTAGGCCACTCCTCCACTCACTTGGTTTCTACATTAAGGTTTTCTGAATTTGCAGGCAGTATTCATAAGATTATAAAGAAGAACTTATTTTGGAGAGCCATAGCTGTTTTAAAGGCAATCAACCTATAATAACGTATTCCCGTAATTGCAACCTTAGAGAAAATCTTGTTCCCTCAGTTCTTCCAGAAATTAGAAATGAGACATTAGGCCATATAGGTCATACTAGTTGCGGCAGGTGCTCAGTATGTAGACATAGTTACATAGTAGATGATGGCAGAAAAAGACCTGCATGGTCCATCCAGTCTGCCCAACAAGATATACTCATATGTGCTACTTTTTGTGTATACCTTACTTTGATTTGTACCTATCCTTTTCAGGGCACAGACCGTGTAAGTCTGCCCAGCACTATCCCCGCCTCCCAACCACCAGCTACGCCTCCCACCACCGGCTCTGGCACAGACCGTATAAGTCTGCCCAACACTATCCCCGCCTCCCGCCACCGGTTGTGCCACCCAATCTCGGCTAAGCTCCTTAGGATCTATTCCTTCTGAACAGGATTCCTTTATGTTTATCCCACGCATGCTTGAATTCTGTTACCGTTTTCATTTCCACCACCTCCCGCGGGAGAGCATTCCAAGCATCCACTACTCTCTCCGTGAAAAAATACTTCCTGACATTTTTCTTGAGTCTGCCCCCCCTTCAATCTCATTTCATGTCCTCTCGTTCTACATCCTTCGCATCTCCAGAAAAGGTTCGTTTGTGGATTAATACTTTTCAAATATTTGAACGTCTGTATCATATCACCCCTGTTTCTCCTTTCTTCCAGAATATACATGTTCAGGTTATCAAGTCTCTCCTCATATGTCTTGTAATGCAAATCCTTTACCATTCTCGTAGCTTTTCTTTGCACCGCTTCAATTCTTTTTACATCCTTCGCAAGGTACGGCCTCCAAAACTGAACACAATACTCCAGGTGGGGCCTCACCAACGACTTATACAGGGGCATCAACACCCCCTTTCTTCTGCTTGTCACATCTCTCTCTATACAGCCTAACAACCTTCTAGCTACGGCCACCGCCTTGTCACACTGTTTCGTCGCCTTCAGATCCTAAGATACTATCACCCCAAGATCCCTCTCTCTGTCAGTTCCTATCAGACTCTCCCCGCCTAACACATACGTCTCCCGAGGATTTCTATTCCCTAAGTGCATCACTTTGCATTTCTTCGCGTTGAATTTTAATTGCCAAACCTTAGACCATTCTTCTAGCTTCCTCAGATCCTTTTTCATGTTTTCCACTCCCTCCCGGGTGTCCACTCTATTACAGATCTTAGTATCATCCGCAAATAGGCAAACTTTACCTTCTAACCCTTCGGCAATGTCACTCACAAATATATTGAACAGAATCGGTCCCAGCACCAATCCATGAGGAACACCACTACTCACATTGTGTTGTATTAACATCTTTTGTATATCTGGTTACCAAAAAGCTAATTCCACTTTGTCATTCATTGGATTGTAACACAATGAAGGTTGCATATGTTGTTAGATATTCATGTGGATTGATGTATGTGGAAAAGACAAAGAGGGCTATTAAAGTCAGAACTATTGAGCATAGGAGTTGCATAACTAAGAATATACAGAGTGCACCTTTGGTTGAAAATTGGGTACCTAAAAATCATTCTATTGATGACTTACAATTTTTTGTTGTTAAAAGAATATATACTACATGGCGGGGAAGAAATACTGATATTAAGCTTTTACATAAGGAACAGCGTTTAATATATACATTCAATACACTTACACCATATGGTCTTAACACAGATTTAGTTCCTTTCCTGTGATGTTTTCTTGAGGATTGGACACATCAGATTTGGTATCAATACCTGAGGCAGGTGTGTGCCCAAAAGTCCCACACCTTCGGAGCCCTGAGGAGCAAGGAGCACGTTTCCAAGAAAAAGCACAAGAGGTTTTTAATGTATTTCAAGGTATCTATAATAAAGATTCTGACTTCAGACTTATGTATTACCTCACTTGGACTATTGCAATGCTCTTTTTTGTAGTCTTCCACAAACATCTTTAAGAGCATTGTAAGTAGCTCAAAACTCCGCTGCTCGATTAATTGGAGATATGAGTAAGGTTGATCATGTGACTTCTCAACTTGTGAAGCTTCATTGTTTACCTATTTTTTGGTGTACTAAGTTTAAAATCCTGATAATGATTACATAATGAAGCTTCGTTAACCATTGCTCAAGGTTTGAAAGTTTATCGTCCTTAAAGGGATTTAAGATCACAAGGTCATTGCCTTCTAGATTTCCCCTCTTTTCATCAAGTTCATCTTGATGAAGACCATGTCTGCATAGTTTTTGTCGTGGGACCAAGTATGTGGAATGTTCTTCTGTTTTGGCAAATGGAAGAACGTAAATGAAGATGATTGGAGATGTAAAGCTGATTTTGATTAAGGGACCAATGGATCACCAAGTGCACCAAACTGGCGGCTCTCTCTCTTCAGAAATTTAAAGTACTGTCTCTTCTCCAGAGACATACTGTCTTGCTATCGTTGAGTAAGCACCACCCCCCCCCCCAGCTGTCTTAAAGTATATGTTTAGATCCCGGTTTGTAGGGGTGATGTAACTTCTGTTGCACTTGGATATGAGGTGCTTTGCCTATACCTTTTAAGGATGGTTCTTTTTCTATATCTGTACCAGTTAAACTGATACTAAATGCTTCCTCACTGTTGATTGATAGGGCATCATCTTCTACTTTACTTGACATTTCTTTTAAAGATGTATAGGCAGCTGTTTCTAGGATGGAGAAAATTCTTCAGAGCAATTTGTTGAACTGAGTAAACTTACTGAGGATGCAATGGCCAAAATGGTAGATCAAGATGCAAGGCTGCCTGAGGTGGAATGACAGATAGCCTTTCAATAAAATAGTTCTCATTCTCTACAGGCAGCTTCAAAAGCTCTCACACCTCTCTAAACCATTCTTGCATATTATTTTGCCTTCCTGCAATCAAAGTTAAATAGCATCATCTCATTAATACTTGTTTTTAATAACTATGAATTTACAAATACCATTGCACCTTATAGTCACTTTCTTCTAAGAACTTCCATCAGCAGATCCCACTGAAGATACTTAGCTTCTTCCTTCAGCAACTCCTCAAAGTCAAGGACTTACAGTTTTCTGTGAAACACTCAATTTGTTTTTAGTGGAACAACAAAATAAAAACTAATTAACCCATTCCATTACTATGCCATACCATCTACATCATCCTCCTTAAATCCTTGAGTCTTAACTCCGTCAAACTCCAAAGCTACATTGTTTCATTCCATAAATTGAAAGCACCACATAATTTGACTATAACACCTGTTCTGTCTTGTGTTCCACCACTATTAGAGACACTGATAGACCCTAGAACAGTAGTTCCCAAACCTGGTCCTGGAGACACCCCAGTCAGTCAGTTTTCAGGTTTTGATATTCACAACGAATATTCATGAGAGATATTTGAATGCACTGCCTCCCCTGCATGCAACTCCCACTCATAAGCATTTATTGTGGATATCCTAAAAACCTGACTGGCTGGGGTGCCTCCAGGACCAAGTATGGGAACCACTGCCCTAGAACAAAGAATCAAATCTAGTTGATGCCTCGATATGTAGCCTCAAAATTCACCCTATACAAATACAACAGAGCCACAGCCTAAATAAAAAGAGCCTACCCTCTACATCAGATAAATCCTTAAAGCGAACGCTACATACCTGTAGAAGGTATTCTCCGAGGACAGCAAGCTGATTGTTCTCACTGATGGGTGACGTCCGCGGCAGCCCCTCCAATTGGAGATCTTCCCTAGCAAAGACGTTTGTTAGGCCTCGTGCACGCACACTGCGCGTGTGCGATCATCTTCCCGCCCAAACTCGCTCATGTTCGTCAGTCCAGTAAATAGCAAAGACAAAGACAAGGGAAGACGCAACTCCAAAGGGGAGGCGGGCGGGTTGGGGAGAACAATCAGCCTGCTGTCCTCGGAGAATACCTTCTACAGGTACGTAGCATTCGCTTTCTCCGAGGACAAGCAGGCTGCTTGTTCTCACTGATGGGGTATCCCTAGCCCCCAGGCTCACTCAAAACAACAAACATGGTCAATTGGGCCTCGCAACGGTGAGGACATAACTGAGATTGACCTAAACTTATTCAACTAACTGAGACTGCAGCCTGGAACAGAATAAAAAAGGGCCTGGGGGGGGGGGGGGGGGGGGGGGGGAGTTGGATTCTAGACCCCGAACAGATTCTGCAGCACCGACTGCCCAAACCGACTGTCGCGTCGGGTATCCTGCTGTAGGCAGTAATGCGATGTGAATGTGTGGACAGATGACCACGTCGCAGCCTTGCAAATCTCTTCGATAGTGGCTGACTTCAAGTGGGCCACTGACGCTGCGATGGCTCTAACACGATGAGCCGTGACATGACCCTCAAGAGTCAGCCCAGACTGGGCATAAGCAAAGGAGATGCAATCTGCTAGCCAATTAGAAATGGTGCGTTTCCCGACAGCCACTCCCCTCCTGTTGGTATCAAAAAAAACAAACAATTGGGTGGACTGTCTGTGGGGCTGTGTCCACTCCAGATAGAAGGCCAATGCTCTCTTGCAGTCCAAAGTGTGCAGTTGACGTTCAGCAGGGCAGGTATGCGGACGGGGAAAGAATGTTGGTAAAACAATTGACTGGTTCAGATGGAACTCCAACACCACCTTTGGCAAGAACTTAGGGTGAGTGTGGAGGACTACTCTAATTATGATGAAATTTGGTATAAGGAGCATGAGCTACTAGGGCTTGAAGCTCACTGACTCTACGAGCTGAAGTGACTGCCACCAAGAAAATAACCTTCCAGGTCAAGTACTTCAGATGGCAGGAATCCAGTGGCTCGAAAGGGCGTTTCATCAGCTGGGTGAGAACGACATTAAGATCCCATGACACTGTAGGAGGTTTGTCGGGGGGCTTTGACAAAATCAAACCTCTCATGAACCGAACAACTAAAGGCTGTCCCGAGATCGGCTTACCTTCCACACGGTAATGGTATGCACTAATCGCACTAAGATGAACTCTTACAGAGTTGGTCTTAAGACCAGACTCGGACAAGTGCAGAAGGTATTCAAGCAGGGTCTGTGTAGGACAAGAGCGAGAATCTAGGGCCTTGCTGTCACACCAGACGGCAAACCTCTGCCATAGAAAGAAGTAACTCTTCTTAGTGGAATCTTTCCTGGAAGCAAGCAAGACTCTGGAGACACCCTCTGACAGACCCGAGGCAAAATCTACGCTCTCAACATCCAGGCCGTGAGAGCCAGGGACCGGAGGTTGGGATGCAGAAGTGCCCCCTCGTTCTGAGTAATGAAAACATTCCAATCGCCACGGTTCTTCGGAAGACAATTCCAGAAGAAGAGTCAACCATATCTGACGTGGCCAAAAGGGAGCGATCAGAATCATGGTATCTCGATCCTTCTTGAGTTTCAGCAAAGTCTTCCCCACCAAAGGTATGGGAGAATACGCATACAGAAGGCCATCCCCCCAATGCAGGAGGAAGGCATCCGACGCTAGTCTGCCATGGGCCTGAAGTCTGGAACAGAACTGAGGGACCTTGTGATTGACTGGAGTGGTGAAGAGATCCACCAAGGGGATGCCCCACACTTGAAAGATCTCGCGTACCACTCGGGAATTTAGTGACCACTCGTGAGGTTGCATGATCCTGCTCAATCTGTCAGCCAGACTGTTGTTTACGCCTGCCAGATATGTGGCTTGAAGAAACATGCCATTCCGGCAAGCCCAAAGCCACATTCTGATGGCCTCCTGACACAGGGGGCGAGATCCGGTGCCCCCCTGCTTGTTGATGTAGTACATGGCAACCTGACTGTCTGAATTTGAATAATTTGATGGGACAGCCGATCTCGGAAGGCCTTTCGAGCGTTCCAGACCGCTTTTAACTCCAGGCGGTTGATCTGTAGATCTTGTTCTGGGAGGGACCAACACCCTTGGGTGTGAAGCCCATCTACATGAGCTCCCCACCCCAGGAGAGATGCATCCGTCGTCAGCATCTTTTGTGGCTGAGGAATCTGGAAAGGACGTCCCAGAGTCAAATTGGACCGAATTGTCCACCAATGGAGGGACTGAAGAAAACTCGTGGACAGCAGGATTATGTCCTCTAGGTCCCCAGCAGCTTGGTACCACTGAGACGCTAGGGTCCATTGAGCTGATCTCATGTGGAGGCGGGCCATGGGAGTCACATGCACTGTGGAGGCCATGTGGCCGAGCAATCTCAACATCTGCTGAGCTGTGATCTGCTGGGATGCTCGTACCCAGGAAACAAGGGACAAAAGATTGTCGGCCCTCGCTTCCGGAAGGTAGGCACGAGCTGTCTGAGAATCCAGCAGAGCCCCTATGAATTTGAGTTTCTGAACAGGAAGAAGGTGGGACTTTGGATAATTTATCACAAACCCTAGTAGCTCCAGGAGTCGAATAGTCATCTGCATGGACTGTAGAGCTCCTGCCTCGGAGGTGTTCTTCACCAGCCAATCGTCGAGGTAAGGGAACATATGCACTCCCAGTCTGCGTAGAAATGCCGCTACTACAGCCAGGCACTTTGTGAACACCCTGGGCGCGGAGGTGAGACCAAAGGGCAGCACACAATACTGAAAGTACTGTCTATGAGCTGGCAGTATCGGGATATGAGTGTAAGCATCCTTTAAGTCCAGAGAGCATAGCCAATTGTTTTCCTGAATCATGGGAAGAAGGGTGCCCAGGGAAAGCATCCTGAACTTTTCTCGGACCAGATATTTGTTCAGGGCCCTTAGGTCTAGGATGGGAAGCATCCCCCCTGTTTTCTTTTCCACAAGGAAGTACCTGGAATAGAATCCCAGCCCTTCTTGCCCGGGTGGCACGGGCTCAACCGCATTGGCGCTGAGAAGGGCGGAGAGTTCCTCTGCAAGTACCTGCTTGTGCTGGAAGCTGTAGGATTGAGCTCCCAGTGGGCAATTTGGAGACTTGGAAACCAAATTGAGGGAGTATCCCAGCCGGACTATTTGGAGAACCCACTGATCGGAGGTTATGAGAGGCCACCTTTGGTGAAAAAATGTTAACCTCACCCCGACTGGCAGATCGTCCGGCACAGACACTTTGACTTCGGCTATGCTCTGCTGGAGCCAGTAAAAACCCCGTCCCTTGCTTTTGCTGGGGAGCCGCAGGGGCTTCCTGAGTCGCACGCTGTTGACGAGAACGAGCGCGCTGGGGCTTGGCCTGGGCAGCAGGCTGGCGAGAAGGAGGATTGTACCTACGCCTATTAGAAGAATAGGTAACAGTCCTTCTTCCGCCATAAAAACATCTACCAGTTGAGGTAGATGCTGAAGGCGCCCGGCGGGAGAATTTGTCGAAAGTGGTGTCCCGCTGGTGGAGCTGCTCTACCACCTGTTCGACCTTTTCACCAAAAATATTATCCCCCCGGCAAGGAGAATTCGTAATCTGCTGCTGAATCCTATTTTCCAGGTCGGAGGCACGCAGCCATGAGAGTCTGCGCATCACCACACCTTGAGCAGTGGCCCTGGACGCGACATCAAAAGTATCGTAAACACCCCTGGCCAGGAATTTACGACACGCCTTCAGTTGCCTGACCACCTGCTGAAAAGGCTTGGCTTGCTCAGAAGGGAGTCCACCAAGTCCGCCAACTGCCGCACATTGTTCCGCATATGAATGCTCGTGTAGAGCTGGTAAGACTGGATTTTGGCTACGAGCATTGAGGAATGGTAGGCCTTCCTCCCAAAAGAATCCAAGGTTTTAGAGTCTGCCCGGGGGCGCCGAAGCATATTCTCTAGAACTCTTGACCTTCTTAAGGGCCAGATCCACCACACCAGAATCGTGAGGCAACTGAGTCCGCATCAACTCCGGGTCCCCATGGATTCGATACTGGGATTCGATTTTCTTGGGAATGTGGGGATTAGTTAGCGGCTTCGCCCAGTTCTCCAGTAGTGTCTTCTTGAAGACATGATGCATAGGTACTGTGGACGATTCCTTAGGTGGCGAAGGATAGTCCAAAAGCTCAAACATTTCCGCCCTTGGCTCATCCTCCGTAACCACAGGGAAGGGAATTGCCGTAGACATTTCCTGGACAAAGGCCGCGAAAGATAGACTCTCAGGAGGAGAAAGCTGTCTTTCAGGGGAGGGAGTGGGATCAGAAGGAAGACCGTCAGACTCCTCATCTGAGAAATATCTGACGTCTTCCTCTGCTTCACACGAGGCCTCATCATCGGTGTCGGACACTAGTTCATAAACCTCTGTCCGAAGCCGTGCCCGCCTCGACTCCGTAGACACATGGCCACGGTGAAAACGTCGAGAAGTAGACTCCCGCATCGGCAGCGACGAAGCTCCCTCCATCGACATTGTCAGAGAGTCTGCTTGGGAGAAAGCCGACGCGGGCACCGCAAGCGGTACTGGCACCGGAGACTTCACGACGGGCAAGGGGCCAGCTGTCGCCTCACTCAACGGCACCGGCGGCGCAAGCACCCCCGGTACCGGAGAAGGGCGCAACAGCTCCTCCAGGATCCCTGGAAGGATGGCCCGGAGGCTCTCGCTTAGAGCGGCTGTCGACGAAGGCTGGGAGTCGGTACAAGCGAAGAACTGAGAATCTGCTCGGGGCGCGAAAGTGGTACCGGGCTGTCCAGGGCAGAGCGTATCGACACCTCCTGAATAAAGGGTGAGCGGTCTTACTGGCGTCAATGCCTAGTGGGTGCCGACTCCCTCGGCAACCCAGAGCTCTCGGTACCACGACGGGAAGGTGACCGGTGCCGATGCTTCTTTGCCTTCACACGAAGCATGTCACCGGAATCTCCCGGTACCGACGAGGAGGTCGAATCCAAGCGCCTCTCCCTCAGGGCCGGGGCCGAAGAAGGTCGATCCCGGGGGAGCTGTACCGCAGGAGCCCTCGAGGCAGGGGGAGACCTACTCGAGGGCTCACCGCCACCAGCAGGGAAATGGACAGCCCTCACCTGCACTCTGGATGAAGAGGCACCCTCCGACGACATCAGTACCAACGATGATCTCGGTACCGTAGACGCTGGAGCACCGGTTGATGACCTCGGTACCGCCGACGTAGATGCACCGGCCGATGACCTCGATACTGAGACCGTCGAAACACCAGGCGAGGCCCCGAACAGAGATTACAGGCCTGAGGGTGGTGCCCAGCCCCCAGACACTGAAGGCACGAAGCGTGCCTATCAGTGAGCGAGATAGCCCGGTTGCACTGGGTGCACTTCTTGAAGCCGCTGGGAGGCTTCGATGACATGGGCAGAAAAATCACGCCGGTGAAATCAAAATTCGCGATTATGGCAAAGGCACCAAAAATAAAAAGAGAGAAAAACCCATACGGGCGGCCAACAGGGCTGCTATCGAAAGTGAAAGGAAACTTGTATGGGAAAAACAACTCGAAAATAAAGGAAATTTTTTTTTTTTTTAAAGAACACACTAAGTAGTACAAAAAAGAAGACTTCCGAAACGGAAGGACGCAAGAAAAGCGCGAGGGTCTCCTCAGGGCACAGAACGACGGTAAACACAGCAATCCCAAGCGTGAAAAAAAGAAGACTGACAAACATGAGTGAGTTCGGGCGGGAAGACGGTGGCGCATGTGCGGTGTACGTGCGCGAGGCCTAGCAAACGTCTTTGCTAGGGAAGATCTCTGATTGGAGGGGCTGCCGCGGATGTCACCCATCAGTGAGAACAAGCAGCCTGCTTGTCCTCGGAGAATGTATATTAAATCCCCAAAGATCACAACTTTTGAAAAATTCAGGATGTGCTTTGTAATGATCCCCTGGTCCAGATGGTATTCATCCCCGAGAACTGCTAGAATTGAAAAATGAACTTGTGGAACTATTGTTAGTAATATGCAATTTATCTTTAAAATAAAGCATGGCTCCTGAAGACTGGAGGGTGGCCAATGTAGCGCCAATTTTTTAAAAAGGTTCCAAAGGTGATCCGGGAAATTATAGACCGGTGAGCCAGATGTTGGTGCCGGGCAAAATGGTAGAGACTATTATAAAGAACAAAATTACAGAACATATTCAAAAATATGGATTAATGAGACAAAGCCAACATGAATTTAGTGCAGGGAAATCTTGTCTCACCAATCTATTACATTTCTTTGAAGGAGTGAACAAACATGTGGATAAAGGTGAGCCAGTCAACATTGTGTATCTGGATTTTCAAAAGGCTTTAACAAAGTACCTCATGAAAGACTCCAGAGGAAATTGGAAAATTATGGGATAGGAGGTAGTGTCCTATTGTGGATTAAAAACTGGTTAAAAGACAGAAAACAGAGAGTAGGGTTAAATAGTCAATATTCTCAATGGAGAAGGGTAGAAAGTGGGGTTCCCAGGGGTATGTGCTAGCACTGCTGCTTTTTAACACATTTATAAATGATCTAGAGATGGGAGTAACTAGTGAAGTAATTAAATTTGCTGACAAAACAAAGTTATTCAAAGTTGTTAAACTGCAAGACTGGGAGACTGGGCATCCAAATGGCAGATTACGTTTAATCCGAGAAAGTGCAAACTGATGCATGTGGGAAAGAGGAACACAAACTACAGCTACATAATGCAAGGTTCCACATTAGGAGCCACCAACAAGGAAAGAGATCTAGGTGTCATCGTTGATGATACGTTGAAACCCTCTACTCAGTGTGTGGCGGTGGTGGCTAAGAAAGCAAATAGGATTTATTAGGAAAGCAATAGAAAAAAAAATGAAGATGTTATAATGCCTTTGTATTGCTCTACGGTGGAACCGCACCTTGAATACTGTGTGCAATTCTGGTGACCGCATCTCAAAAAAGATATAGTGGAATTAGAAAAGGTACAGAGAAGGGCAACAAAAATGATAAAGTGGATGGGACAACCTCCCTATGCGGAAAGGCTAGGGCTCTTTAGCTTGGAGAAGAGATGGCTGAGGGGAAATATGATAGAGGTCTATAAAAGTGGAAAGGAACGGGTAGACGTGAATCGATTGCTTATTCTTTCCAAAAAAGTGAAGATACTTACCTGTAGCAGGTATTCTCCGAGGACAGCAGGCTGATTATTCTCACAAGTGGGTCGATGTCCACGTCGGCCCGGGAACCGGCATTTGTTACAGCAAATAGAAAAACTTTGCCAGAGCCTTCTGGCACGCTTGCATGAGCGGACTGACTTTCTGCCTGTCGCACGAGCGCGTACCTCAGTTAAGTGTAAAGCATAAACAAATAACTCCAAGGGAAGGAGCGTGGGATTGTGAGAATAATCAGCCTGCAATTCTCGGAGAAAGCGAAGATACATACCTGTAAGCAGGTATTCTCTGAGGACAGCAGGCTGATTGTTCTTACATGTGGGTTGACGTCTGCGTCGGCCTGGGAATTGGCAATTTGGCAAGCAAAAAACTAAAAGGTTTGCCAGAACCTTCTGGCGCGCGAACCGTGCGCATGCGTGGACAACCGTTCCCGCTCAGTTTAATCAAAAAGCAAATAATAAACAAACAACAACGCCAAAGGGGAGGTGGGCGGGTTTGTGAGAACGATCAGCCTGCTGTCCTTGGAGAATACCTGCTACAGGTATATATCTTCGATTTCTCCAAGGACAAGCAGGCTGCTTGTTCTCACATGTGGGGTATCCTTAGCCCCCAGGCTCACTCAAAACAACAAAGAAAGGTCAATTGAGCCTCGCAACGGCAAGGACATAACTGAGATTGACCTATGAAGAAACAGCTGAGAGTGCAGCCTGGAACAGAACAAAAATGAGCCTAGGGGGGTGGAGTTGGATTCTAAACCCCAAACAAATTCTGCAGCACTGACTGCCCAAACCGACTGTCGCGACGGGTAGCCTGCTGGAGGCAGTAGTATGATGTGATTGTGTGGACTGATGACCATGTTGCAGCTTTGCAAATCTCCTCAATGGAGGCTGACTAAGTGAGCCACTGACGCAGCCATGGCTCTAACATTGTGAGCCATGACATGGCCCTCCAGAGTCAGCCCAGCTTGGGCGTAAGTGTAGGATATGCAATCTGCAAGCCAATTGGAGATTGTGCGTTTTCCGATGGCAACTCCCTTCCTGTTGGGATCAAAAGAAACAAACAAATGGGCGGACTGTCTAAAGGGCTTTGTCCGCTCCATGTAAAAGGCCAGTGCTCTCTTGCAGTCCAAGGTGTGCAAACTGCTTTCGCCAGGACGGGTATGAGGACGGGGAAAAAATATTGACAAGACAATTTTGGTTAAGATGGAACTCCGACACCACCTTTGGCAGGAACTTAGGGTGTGTGCGGAGGACTACTCTGTTGTGATGAAACTTGATATAAGGTGCATGCACTACCAAGGCCTGAAGCTCACTGACTCTACAGCCACCAAGAAGACCTTCCAGGTCAAGTACTTCAGAAGGCAGGAACTGAGTGGCTCAAAAGGAGCTTTCATCAGCTGGGTGAGAACGACGTTGAGATTCCATGACATTGGTGGAGGTCTGACCGGGGGCTTTGACAAAAGCAAACCTCTCATGAAGCGAACAACTAAAGGCTGTCCCGGGACAGGCTTACCCTCTACACAGCGATGATAAGCACTAATCGCACTAAGGTAAACTCTTACAGAGTTGGTCTTGAGACCAGACTCTGACAAGTGTAGAAGGTATTCAAGCAGGGCCTATGCAGGACAAGAAAGAGGATCAAGGGCCTTTTTGTCACACCAGACGGCAAACCTCTTCAATTTGTAAAAGTAACACTTCTTCGTGGAATCTTTTCTGGAAGTAAGCAAGACTCGGGAGACACCCTCTGAAAGACCCAAGGAGGCAAATTCTAAGCTCTCAACATCCAGGCCGTGACAGCCAGAGACTGGAGGTTGGGATGTAGAAGCGACCCTCGTTCTGAGTGATGAAGGTTGGAATCCAATCTCCACGGTTCTTCAGAGGACAACTCCAGAAGAAGAGGGAACCAAATCTGACGCGGCGAGAAGGGTGCAATCAGGATCATGGTTCTGCAGTCTTGCTTGAGTTTCAGCAAAGCCTTCCCTACTAGAGGTATGGGAGGATACGCATGCAGAAGGCCTGTAGGAGAAAGGCATCTGACGCTAGTCTGTTGTGGGTCTGAAGTCTGGAACAGAACTGAGGGACCTTGTGATTTATCTGAGTGGCAAAAAGATCCACCGAGGAGGTGTGCCAGACTGTTGTTTACACCTGCCAGATAAGTAGCATGGAGAAACGTGTCATGATAGCGTGCCTAAAGCCACATCTGGATGGCTTCTTGACACAGAGGGCGAGATCCGGTGCCCCCCTGCTTGTTGGTGTAGTACATGGCAACCTGATTGTCTGTCTGAATTAAGATTACTTGGTTGGATAGCTGATCTCTGAAAGCTTTTAGAGCGTTCCAGATCGCTCTTAATTCCAGAGGTTGATCTGCAGACCTTTTTCCTGAAAGGACCAGGCTCCCTGAGTGTAGAGACCATGTACATGAGTTCCCCACCCCAGGAGAGATGCATCCGTCATCAGCACTTTCTCTGGCTGAGGAATTTTGAATGGTCGCCCCATGGTCAAATTGGATCAAATCGTCCACCACTGAATTGTGAAATCTGGTGGACAGTTGGACTACATCCTCTAGATCCCCCGCAGCTTGAAACCACTGGTAAGCTAGGGTCCATTGAGCTAATCTCATATGTAGATGTGTCATGGGTGTTACATCTGCCGAGCCTTGACCTGCTGAGACGCTTGAACCATGGACACCAGGGACAGAAGGTTGTCCGCCCTTGCCTCGGGAAGATAAGCTCGAGCTGTCTGAGTGTTCAACAGGGCTCCAATGAATTCTAGTTTTTAGACTGGGGTGAGATGGGACTTGGGATAATTTATGATGAACCCCAGTAGCTCTAGCACCCGAATAGTCATTCGCATGGACTCCAGAGCACCCTCCTTCGAGGTGCTCCTCACCAGCCAATCGTCGAGATAAGGAAACACATGCACTCCCAGTCTACGTAGCGACGCTGTGACTACTGCTAGGCATTTGATAAACACTCTGGGCGCAGACGCCAGGCCAAAAGGCAGTACACAGTACTGAAAGTGCTGTGTTCCCAGCCAAAATCGAAGATACTTCCTGTGAGCTGGAAATATCAAGATGTGGGTGTAAGCATAGCCAATCATTTTCCTGAATCATGGGAAGAAGGGTGCCCAGGGAAACCATCCTGAACTTTTCTCGGACTAGAAATTTGTTCAGGGCTCTTAGGTCTAGGATGGGACGCATCCCCCATTTTCTTTTGCACAAGGAAGTACCTGGAATAGAATCCCAGCCCTTCTTAACCTGGTGGAATGGGTTCGACCGCTTGGGCCTGTAGAAGGGCGGAGAGTTCCTCTGCAAGTACTTGCTTGTGCTGGGAACTGTAAGAATGAGCTCCTGGTGGACAATTTGGAAGTTTGGATTCCAGATTGAGGGTGTATCCTGACTGGACTATTTGAAGAACCCACTGGTTGGAGGTTATGAGAGGCCACCTTTGGTGAAAAAATATCAACTTCTCCCCGATCGGCAAGTCGTCCGGTACGGACACTTTTTCCTGAACCTATGCTGAACTGGAGCCAGTCAAAAGCCCGTCCCTTGCTTTTGCTGGGGAGCCGCAGAGGCCTTAGGCGCACGTTGACGAGAACGAGCGCGCTGGGGCTGAGTCTGAACAGGCTGCCGAGAAGCAGGAGTGTACCTACGCCTAGCATAGGAATAGGGAGCACTCCTCTTCACTTCAAAAAACCCCCTGGATGAGGAGGTGGTAGAAGAAGACGCCCGGCGGAAGAGAGAATCCATAGCATCATTGTGCTTTTTGAGCTAGTCAACCAGATCCTCTACTTTCTCACCAAAAAGGTTATCCCCCCGGCAAGGAAAATCCGCCATCCGCTTGTGCACCGAATGATCCAGGTCAGAGACACACAGCCATGAGAATCTGCGCATCACTATACCTTGGGCAGCGATCCTGGATGCTACATCAGAAGTGTCGAACATACTCCTGGCCAGAAATTTTCGACACGCTTTCTGCTGCCTGACCACCTGGAGAAAAGGCTTGGCCTGCTCCGGAGGGAGTGCATCAACCAAGCTAGACAGTTGTCTCACCGAGTTCCACAAGTGGATGCTAGTGAAGAGCTGGTATGTCTGGATTTGGCAGCGAGCATAATGGCCTGATATGCCTTCCTCCCAAAAGAGTCCAAGGTTCTAGAATCTCTACCTGGGGGCATCGAGGCATAGTCCTTAGTACTCTTGGCTCTTTTGAAAGCAGAGTCCACCACCATGGAATTGTGAGGTGACTGAGACTTCATCAATCCAGGTTCCCCATGGATCAAATATTTGGATTCAGTTCTTTTCGCGATCACAGGGTTAGACAGAGGGAACGACCAGTTTCACATAAGGACTTCCTTCAGTACATTATGCAAAGGAGCCGTTGCAGCCTCTCTAGATGGATAATCCAGGACCTCGAGCATCTCAGCCCTGGGCTCATCCTCAACCTCCATAGGGAAGGGAATAGCCTCAGCCATTTCCCGGACAAAGGAGGTAAAGGATAGATTCTCCGGTGGAGACAGTCTCCTTTCTGGTGGAGGGGAAGGTTCAGAAGGAATCCCATAGGACTCATCAGATGAAAAGTACTTGGGATCCTCCTCTTCCACCCACGAACGCTCATCTTCAGTATCGGACAAGACATCGCTCAGAGCAGTCCGAAACTGAGCCTGCCTCGATGACAATAAACGACATCCTCGATGGTGGTGCCGAGAAGTCGACGCCTGCCTGGACTCTGGTGAAGCTTCCTCCACCGACTTCGAAGGGGAGTTGACCTGGACTGCAGCGCTGCACAAACATAGAAGAAAGACAGTCCCTGCTCAAAGAGCTTACAATCTAATAGACAAAAAATAAAGTAAGCAAATCAAATCAATTAATGTGTACAGGAAGGAGGAGAGGAGGGTAGGTGGAGGCGAGTGGTTACAAGTGGCTACGAGTCAAAAGCAATGTTAAAGAGGTGGGACAGGATGGAGATGGGACTTGGAGTAGTTTATTACAAACCCTAGAAGCTCCAGCATCCAAATAGTCTTCCACATGGACTTTCCAGCACCTTTTTCGGAGGTGCTCTTCACCAGCCAATCGCCAAGATAAGGGAACACATGCACTCCTAGCCTGCCTAGCGACGTTGCAACTGCCACTAGACATTTGGTAAATACCCTGGGAGCTGACGATAGGTCAAAAAGCAGTACACGGTACTGAAAATGATGTGTTCCCAGCAGAACTCAAAGGTACTTCCTGTGAGCTGGAAGTATTGGGATGTGTGTATATTCATCCATTAAGTCCAGAGAGCATTAGCCAATCGTTTTTCTGAATCATGGGAAGAAGGGTGTATAGGGACCATCATGAACTTTTCTCGGAGTAGAAATTTGTTCAGAGCCCTTAGGTCCAGGATGGGACACCCCCCCCCCCCCCCGTCTTTTTCTGCACAATGGAGTATCTGGAATAGAATCCCCGCCCCTCTTCCCCTGGTGGAACGGGTTCGACCGCATGGGCCTTTAAAAGCGCGGAGAGTTCCTCTGCAAGTACCTGCTTGTGCTGAGAGCTGAATGAATGAGCTATCTGTGGGCAATTTGGAGGTTTGTCTATCAAATTGAGAGTGTATCCTAGCCGGACTTTTTGAAGAACCCAATGGTCAGAGGTTATGGGAGGCCACCGTTGGTGAAAAAGTTTTGACCTCCCTCCAATCGGCAGCTATGCTTTGCTGGAGCCAGTCAAAAGCCCATCTCTTGCTTTTGGTAGGGCGCAGCATGGGCCTTAGGCAAACGCTGTTGACAGTAATGAGCACGCTGGAGTTGTTCTGAAGGCTGGCGAGCTGCAGAAGCGTACCTACGCCTAAAATAGGAATAGGAAGCACTTTGTGACCCACCAAAAACCTACTGGATAACGAGGTGTTAGCAGAAGACGCCCGGCGGGAGAGAGAACATCAGTGTGCTTTTTGATCTGGTCAACCAGTTCATCAACCTTCTCTCTGAAAAGATTATCCCCCTGGCAAGCAGCATCCGCTATTCTCTGCTGGACCGAATGGTCCAGGTCAGAAACATGCAGCCATAAGAGTCTGTGCATTGCTATACCTTGAGCAGAGATTCTGGATGCTACATCTAAAGTGTCTTAAGTGCAGTGCCCCTGCCAAGAATTTGCGATATGCCTTCTGCTGCCTGACCAACTGGCGAAAAGGCTCAGCCTGCTCTGGAGGGAGCTCGTCAATCAAGATAGACAGCAGCCTCACCGAGTTCCACAAGTAGACGCTCATGAAGAGCAGATAGGATTGAATATGGGGGATGAGCAAAGCGGCCCAAAACATTTTCCTCTCAAAAGAGTCCAAGATTTTAGCTTCTCTGCCTGGGGGAGCCGAGGCATATTCCCTAGTACTCTTGGTTCTTTTGAGAGCGACATCCATCACTATGGAGTTGTGGGGTATCAGACCTCACCAACCTAGGTTCCCCGTGGATCAGATACTAGGTATCAATCTTTTTGGGGACCCAGGGATAGACAGAGGGGATGGCCAGTTCCACACGAGGACTGCCTTGAGTACCTCGTGTAGAGGAGCCATCATGGAGAGGTGTAGTCCAGGACCACGGGCATCTTAGCCCTGGGCTCATCCTCCACTTCTACGGGGAATGGGATGGCCTCAGCCATTTCAGATACAAAAGAGGTGAACGAGAGGCTCTGAGGTGGAGACAGCTGTCTCGCCAGTGTAGGGGACGGTTCAGATGGGATCCAATAGGACGACATCGAATCCTCACGTCGCCTCGGGGTCATGTACGATGAAGGCTGGTCCCGGGGTGCCTGCATAGTGGTAGGCCTCGAGGCAGGTGGAGACTCACTCGATGCCTCACTGCTCCCAGTGTCTCTGGGCCTCACAGCAGCCATCCCTACCTCGATTCCCCATGTATACGCCGCCTTCGACACCGATGCCAGCGTTGAAGGACCGGATCGAGCTCCAAAAAGGTTCTCTCTCTGAGCCTCTCGGGGAATTTGCATCCTTTTCTTCATACGAAGACAAAGGATACAATTTGCCGGGCTATGGTCGGGCCCAAGGCACTGAATACACCAAGAATGTGTATCAGTACCTGAGATGGTCCGATTGCACCGAGTACAACGTTTGAAGCCACTGGGAGTCTTCTATGACATGGAAGGGAAGACGGCTTCGGCTAAATTAAAAGGCTCGATTGTGCCTAAGAAAAAAAAAAAAAAAAGGCACAAAAATGGGGAAACTCCGACCGAGCAAGCCTAAATGCGGCCTGAGGCAAAAAATAAAGAAAACAGACACAGGGCCAAACAAAAAGCTAAAGAGGGTAAAGGGTTTAAAAAAAGAAAATAAAATAAAATAACGGAAGGAAAAACCAAAGAAACAGCTGTATGGCACAGAATAAGGCTCTTTTCCCGGGCACAAAAGACAGCAATAGATAGACACCGCTGCTTCTGCGCAGTCATGCGATGGATGGGAAGGCACTCCGCACATGCACAGTGGGGCGCAGCACGCACGACAGAAGGCTCTGGCAACTTTTTTCCTATTATACTGGTTCCCGGGCCAACAAGAATCGTCGACCTACTTGTGAAAATAATATAGCTTGCTTGTCCTCAGAGAGGGAGTCTATAGTTTTAGAAAGTGTTTCTTTGCTTTGCAACCTCTAGTGTTGAGTGAGAGGTGCTACACTGTTAACAAAAGTGTACATCTAATTTCTCCACAGTCAAGGAATGAGGGACAACGTGGATCCACTGCAACAGTATACATCACTTAGCTATCAAAACTGCTTAGCAGAGAAACAAACTGGATACCCAGACTCCCTGTACAACATCCTGCATATTATCGAAAAGGCAGATCCGTGGAATCACCACCCAAGTGCAGTCATAGAGAAAATTAAGAAAAATCCATACCACCCCCCCCCCCCCAAAAAAAAACAAAAAAAAAACAAAAAACATTAATAAACACACAGTCCCACATAAAACAACAAGCATCTTTATGGCCACATTTAAGATAGGCCCCATCTGAAGGGAGGCCCATCTTATATGCTCGAGAGGGCAGCTGAACACTCTCTCTCAACGAGAGCCCTCCTGGAGACACTTCTGCAGGTGCTCAACAGTATAGTCCCCAAAGACTTGACTCCAGAAATCTATTCCAGATTGTAAAGGGGAATGGCCTACGGGTTACCTACCTAGTAACCTTCTAAGAACTGCCAATAAAGGCCATATATCATCAAATGGAGACTCCTGAAAATCTCTCAGGAAGGAGATCAATAACGATTGCATAGAATGATATAACTGGCGATACGAGTACCAATCTCATGGAAGGAAGTTAAACTTCCGAGAAAGCAAATCATAGAGCAAAAACTGACTCATCCTCCTCCACTACATTCCCCAACCCTAGGTAACCCCCTAGCAGCCCACTCATGATAAACAGAGGACCACATCCCTGGAAAGAAATCCGCATTACCCACCAAAGGTAAATACTGGGAACAGTGGGCACGAAGGCCATACTGTATGTTAAAAAATTCCCACACCCAGCGAACCGGACGAATCAAAATATGATGCTTCACTGATCTCAGAAGGGTCCCTGCTTTTGCATATAATATAGTAACAAAGTAGATGATGGCAGAGAAAGACCTGTACGGTCCATCCAGTCTGCCCAACAAGACAAACTCATATATGCTACTTTATATGTACACCTGACCTTGACTTGTATCTGCCATTTTCAGGGCACAGACCGTAGAAGTCTACCCAGCACAAGCCCCGCCTTCCAAGCACCGGTGCTCTGCTAAGCTTCTGAGGATCCATTCCTTCTGAACAGGATTCCTTTATGTTTATCCCACGCATTTTTGAATTTCATTACCGTTTTCATCTCCACCACCTCCCATGGGAAGGCATTCCAAGTATCTACCACTCTCTCCATGAAAAAATAATTCCTGACATTTTTCTTGAGTCTGCCCCCCTTCATCTCATTTCATGTCCTCTAGTTCTACCACCTTCCCATGTCCGGAAAAGATTTGTTTGCGGATTAATACCTTTCAAATATTTGAACGTCTGTGTCATATCACCCCTGTTTCTACTTTCCTCCAGGATATACATGTTCAGGTCAGCAATTCTCTCCTCATATGTCTTGTAATGCAAATCCCATACCACTTTTGTAGCTTTTCTTTGCACCGCTTCAATTCTTTTTACATCCTTAGCAAGATACGACCTCCAAAACTGAACACAATACTCCAAGTGGGGCCTCACCACCTCCTTTCTTCTGCTGGTCACACCTCTCTATATACAGCCTAGCAACCTTCTGGCTACAGCCACCACCCTGTCACACTGTTTTGTCGCCTTCAGATCCTCAGATACTATCACCCCAAGATCCCTCTCCCTGTCTGTACATATCAGACTCTCACCGCCTAACACATACATCTCCCGTGGATTTCTACTCCCTATGTGCATCACTTTGCATTTCTTTGAACTGAATTTTAATTGCCAAACATTAGATCATTCTTCTAGCTTCTGCAGATCCTTTTTCATGTTTTCCACTCCCTCTGGGGTGTCCACTCTGCTACAAATCTTGGTATCATCCGCAAAAAGGCAAAGTTTACCTTCTAACCCTTCGGCAATGTCACTCACAAATATATTGAACAGAATTGGCCCCAGCACCGATCACTGAGGCACTCCACTACTCACCTTCCCTCATCCATTAACCAGCATTCTCTGGCGTCTGTCCATCAACCAGTTTCTAATCCGGTTCACCACGTTGGGTCCTATCTTCAGCCTGTCAAATTTATTGAAGAGCCTCCTGTGGGTAACCGTGTCAAAAGCTTTGCTGAAATCTAAGTAGATTACATTTATAGCACATCCTTGATTCAATTTTCTGGTCACCCAGTCAAAGAATTCAATGAGATTCATTTGGCACGATTTACTTTTGGTAAAATCATGTTGTCTCGGATCTTGCAACTTATTGGCTTCCAGGAAATTTACTATCCTTTCCTTCAGCATCGCTTCCATTACTTTTCCAATAACTGAAGTGAAGCTGACCAGCCTGTAGTTTCCAGCTTCTTCCCTATCACCAATTTTGTGAAGAGGGACCACATCCGCTCTTCTTCAATCCCAAGGAACCTCTCCCATCTCCAAGGATTTATTAAACAAATCTTTAAGAGGACCCGCCAGAACCCCTCTGAGCTCCTCAATATCCTGGGGTGGATTCCGTCCGGTCCCATGGCTTTGTCCACCTTTAGATTTTCAAGTTGTTCATACACACTCGCTTCTTTTTTTTAATTATTTATTTATTCATTTCTTTCAATAATTACAAGCAAAAATACTTGCACAGAAAAGAGAAATTAATACAAAAAAGTTAAAGGAAACATATATTTCAAAGAAAATATTATTATTCTTAATTCTCATAAGTCCTCATTTGGGATCCCAAGATGACGTTATGGAGAGTTTGCGGATAAAGATCTTAAAAGAAAAGACCCTTTAAGTGATATAATAACTGGACATGTGACGGTTTATTCATACTAGAGCTTCTAAGTGTCTTTAGTTCCTTCTTGTCTTGCTGTAACAAATGATAACAACTGAGAGGGTTCGTAAAAAACAAATTTCTGTGACCGGTAACCGACCAAACATTTACACGGGTACTTGAGGAAAAATGTACCACCTACTTGAAGTGTCTGTTGTCGAAGTTGAAGAAATTGCTGACGCCGTTTCTGTGTGTCTCTCGACACGTCGGGGAAAATTCGGACTTTTAATCCTTTAAACAAATTATCTTTCTTTTGGAAAAAAAGTCTCAAAATCCAAAGTTTATCATGAGGCAAAGCTACTGTAGCTACCAAGGTAGCTGTTGTTAACTGTTCCAAGTCTGTCATCTCGAGTAAAGCAGAGACATCTATTGGTTGATTATCCTGAGGTATTATCTCCTTTAGTAGGGAGATAATATACTTGTTCAAAGGGGGGGATATTTTCTTCCCCTATCCCTAGTATCTCTTTTAAGTAGTTTTTTAACATTTCTCGAGGTGATATTAATTTTTGAACAGGAAAGTTAATGAAGCGCAAATTTTTGCTTCTTGAATAATTTTCAAAATTTTCAGATTTTCTTCTTAGATACAGCAAATCTTTAAGCATGGTGTTTTGGATTTGGACTGAGTTTTATAAGTCATTTTCTTGCTTCTTCACTTGTTTATCCACAGTTTCCAATTTATTCTCAGTTTCTCTCAAATTTCTTTTCAAGTCAGTTATTTCTTCCGAAATTACTTTAATTTGAGGACAAATATTCTTTGCAAAGTCAGCAACTAAAATCCATAAACTATCTAAAGTCACTTCACTCGGTTTTACTAAAGAGAAGGAAATAAGTTTGGTCGGTACCTGAGGTTGGATTGAATGTCTGTCCTTGTCCTGATCCGTCAGCAAGACTTCCCCCGATTTTGTTCCTTCTGATGGTCCCGGAGGAATTAATATTCTCTCCTCTTCGCTTTCCACATCAATCTGGGCCTCCCGACCTCGAGCTTCAGGAATCTCCGAGCTCGAGGATGCCGCAATGGGAGAGCTAGCGCCAAGTGGCTGCGGGGGCGGGGCTCGGGTGTCGGGACTGAGAGAAACTTCCAGCCCATAGCTCCTCTCCGAATCTCCCCTTGTATCGGGTGAAGCAAGCAGGCCGCCTTCCGACATCGATATTTCCGTGGCCCGCTGCAAAAAAGGTAAGATAGATTCTGGGCGACGCTGGGGGGCAGCGGCAGCGGCCCGACCTCTGCGTTTAGGCATTTTTTTTTCAGCGGAGTAAGAGCGGGCTCACACACGTCCATACATTGCGGCGGCCATCTTGGGGAATGTTGCTCCATACACACTCTCTTCTGTGAACAGTGCTATATCCGCTCCATTCTCATATGTACTATTGCCAGTCAATCGGGGTCCTTCTCCAGGATTTTCTTCAGTGAAAACAGAACAAAAGCATTGTTTAGCAAATTTGTTTTTTTTCTTCATCATTATCCACATAGTGGTTCTTAGCAAATTTCAGTCTCACAATTCCATTTTTAATCTTCCTCCTTTCACTAATATACCTGAAGAAATTTTTGTCGCCCCCTCCTTACATTTCTAGCTATTTGTTCTTCCGCTTTTGCCACACGTATCTCTCTCTTGGCTTCTTTCAGTTTAATCCAATATTCCTCTCTGTATTCCTCTTCTTGAGTTTTTCTGTATTTCTGTATAAGCTAAATGAAGGGGTGTCCCAATCTCCTGCTCAAAAGTCACATCACAATATTCCATCATCTGGAACATCCAATCATGGGCATAACAAAGATGACAAGCGATATTATAGACCCACAAATCGGGGAGACCAAGTCCACCATCACGACGGACAAAGTGGACAGGAAACTTTTACAAAGTGGCCCAGATAAACTGCCTAATGAATCTACTTCAGTAGATAAGATCTTTAAGTTCGAGTATTATGGACAAATGTTGCAAAAGATAAAGTTATTTGGGTAGGATTATCATTTTTAAAAGTTGTATACGACCAGTCATGGAAAAAGGTGTCACCATCTGGTTAACAAATCTTTGGTATGTTGTAATAAAGGTGAGACATTACACTGATACAGATAACCCAAGTCCCTTGGAATTTGCAAACCCAGATACTTAAGCATGGGATCCACTCACCGAAGCAGGAAGGTCCCAGGCCAGGTCCTATAAAGGTCACCCAAATTGGAAGCACCTCCGATTTGTCGTGATTAATCCAAAGACCTGACATGGAACTAAAAGCTTCCAGGACCTCCAAGGCCCTTGATAAAGAATGTGACAGACTCGTCAACGCCATCAAAAGATCGTCTGCAAAAAGGGCCAATTTGAACTGGGTCCGCCCCACTGGCACTCCAGAGATTCCCCGATCCCCCAGGAGGAACAAAGCTAAAGGTTCAATCCCTAAAATAAACAGAGTAGGACACAATGGCACCCCTGAGGTATGCCCCTCTGGATATCTAACTTTGGAGACAGACCACTAACTAAAACCTAGACCCAGGGTTCTCAGTAAAGTAAACAAATCATATTCGGGATGTGGCCATTAAACCATTTTTCTGAGAAGTTCTGAGAGAAGAGGACATTTCTCTGTTGCTGGAGAGGTAGCATGGCTAGTGACCTCAATTAGGTGTTAATTAAGGAGTAAGGAAGTAGAATATTTGCAAAGGTTGCTGAGTTAGCTTGAAAGGGCATGTTTTTAAAAAGTCCCCTTAGATTCAAAACTATACAAAGAGGAAAGGTCCCACGAACTTTCTTTCTGAGAAGTTCTGAGAGAAGAGGACATTTCTTTACTATGTAAGCTGCATTGAACCTGCTATGTGTGGGAAAGCGCAGGGCACAAATGTAATAAATAAATAATAAGTGAACCGCTTTTTGCTTTGGGAACTTAAAGATTGGGGTTTAAAGGAGGAATTGTAGGTTAGTGATAGGCAGAATAAAAATATAAAAAAGCAAATTTTATCAACTAATCTCCATAGTCTTTTCCCCTTAGTTTTAAAACTTGAACTTTGTACCACAGCATTAACAGATAGCCTCTAGCAGAATCTAGTTTAGTAATGAAGAAAGGTGCACTTAACTTAAAACTGCTGGGTGTGTGCACCGCACCCGGTGGTTTTAAAACTTTTCTCAGCATCTCAGTTTTTCCTCAATTAAAGTCCAAACTTTTGTTCGCCTTTCTTCATTACTTGGTTAAAAAATGTAATGTAATGTTATGTCATGTTAATCGTGTAAAAAAAACGTTTGGCACATTTAGAGTGCAAATATCACAGCTTGGGAGTGTATACTAAGAGAGCATATAAGTGCACATTTTTGGGATTAAATTCTAAGGATAGTCTCCTGTAAGGCGATAAGTTGAAGATTTACATCTACATGTGTCACGATATGAACAACGCACATGCGTATAAGTAGGTAGATATTAATGTCCACAGAAGATATGCCCTAAGTAAAGTTTCAGGCTGATTCTTAAGGTATACAGGTTAGCAGACTGTTTAGTGTACACACATTCCTCGGACTCATGATATATAAATGAATGATGTAAGTGGGAGTAAATATATCCCCGTAAGTAGAGAAAAGTGAGTAGGGTGCATGAGGTTGATAGAGATTGTGAGAGGATAGACCTTGAAGTTAGTAATTTAAATATTTAATATTTCCTTTAGGTTAAGGTTTACCACTATAGATTTGAGAGCACTGGTTTAATTTGCTCAGGTTATATCAAAAACAGATTTTTTTTGGAGTGGTTCAATGATTGAGAAACTTGTCCACCCTTAGAAGCAGAATTTACCTTTTGAGTACTGCTTCGCTTGGGTAAATTAACACTCTGAGAACCCCTCCTTCACTTACAAATATTTTATTTCTTTTTATGTTTAGTTTATATTCTTTGAGGTCAGTCTTCCCACAGTTCTCTTTGAGATAGTACTCTGGTTTGTTTTTGTATTCTATTATATAACTTCTACCAGAGAGATAGTTGGGAATCATATTGAGTTGTTTGGTTGATTATGCAGGCCATATTCTTCCCACTTTATAATCTTAAAGGTGCCTCGGCATACACCAAAGCAGACTATATTCTTTTTGGCAATGGCTAAGGTCAGGTGAGCCATAGCATGATCAAATATACCTCCCAGCACAATATCTACACATTCAACTGCTGTGAAATGTAATCCAACCTACTCTCACTTAAATGGGCTCTCGAAATACAAGTGAACCCGAATTCCCCTGGATGAAGAATTCACCAGATATTGATTAAATTTAAACTAGGACATAGCAACTCACTCCCCCCCCTTCTAGATGTGCGAACAGGGAACGCAGAAACAGTCTTCCTGTCCCACTTTGGGACTGCCACTGCATTAGAATCACCCCCAGGAGGATAGTTCAAGAGGAATAGGGCAACAAAACGTTCAACAATGAGGGAAAGAAAGAACTATCAGGGAGATTAGGGGCACACTAAAATATAGGGCTTCCCATAAAGTCTGCAGTGTACTACAACCCAACGTCCCTGGTCATCACGATGTACCTGAAGTTCCTCAAAAGGTATGTTTTTATTAACCAAGATTACAATTCCTGCTCTCCTGAGATTGGGAGCAGTGGAATGATAAATACGTCCTACCTATTCCCGCTAGATGACTGAGGAGTAAAAGGAGTACTCAGGGATGACAAGGCCATAGCAGAGAGATTAAATGAATTCTCTGCTTTGGTCTTCACCAAGGAAGATGTGGGAGAGATACCAATGCAGAAATGGTATTCAATGCTGATGTGTCAGAGAAACAAGATGCAATGGGACAATCTGACAAAAACTGAAGAGTAGCAAATCACCTGGACTGGATGGTTGTTGAGTCAGAGTATTTTAACTGCATGTGGGGCTTACCAGATGTCACGTTCTTTCTATTATTTGGAATTGAAGGGTAGTGGGAGGGTGTTCTCTGCATTTGGGAGCTGCCTGGGAAGGGTAGGAACAGGGAAGCAAGTTGGGTATACATGTGTAGAGTGTATATATGTGTGTGTGGGGGGGGGGGGGGGGGAGTTGCACTTCATCTGGAGAAATTTTCATGTCTTTGGGAGGAAGGACATAGGCTAGGGGAGGGATGCTGGCTCTCAGATGTCATTGACTACTTTGATTAATTGGAATGCTTGTGGTATTAATTTGCCAATTAAGTACACATTATACCTTTACTGTTACAGTTAGAGAATTCTTTTAGTTTATGTAGGCATCTGTCCCTGTAACCAAATATATATTGGAAAAACCAAAAGAGAATTTAACAAAAGACTGCGCATAAAAGTGATTAATAGGAAAATGCTGACAAACCCCTAGTCTCACATTCTATAGAAAAGGGGCACTGTTTTGAGGACTTTAGATTTTTAGTACTGCCAAAATCAGAACTCACTTGGAGAGGTGGTTACCTGGATTCCTTGTATTAAGATTAGAACAGAAGTTAATTTTTAAATTTAATGCAATAAGCCCCAAAGGTCTTAATTAGGAATCCAATCTTTCAGCATTTTTATGAATCCATGCGAACTTAACTTTGTCCATATTTTATATATATACATATATATCTACATATATAAATCTCACCCTCAACGTTCTATTGTCTGCTGACGTCACTGAAGCCAAGGTTCGTATGTTCGAAGCTCTGAAGCCATGAAAATCACAGTCTCTGGGCCCCGCCCTCGCATCAAACGTTATGACGTTGAGGGCGGAGCAGATTCTCACCTCCAACGTTCTACTCAGGCCACAAACTCCGGATTTCCACACTGTAGCTCTGCTCTGCCCTCGCGTCAAAACGCAATGACGTCGAGGGCGGGGCACGAAAACCGCCACCCACACAGAGCTACAACAAAAACAACAGCGGTGCACGCCACGAACCAGGTAAAACCGCGACGAGCCATGCAGCCATGAAACCCTTGCTAGCGCCCGTTTCATTGCTCGCAGAAACGGGCCTTTGTTTACTAGTATATTATATATATATATATATATATATATATATATATATATATATATATATATATATATGAGGAAGGTGTGCTCTCCAAGGAATTACCCCCCTTTACCCAAACAAGCTGTTTTTAAGACTTTTCTAATAGTTGTTTGACTTTCACAGGGGCAGTCACATTTTTCACTGCCATTTTTAATTGCATTTTTTTAAATGTTTTATATTTACACTTTTTTTTTGTAATGTGCTTGTTGGGGAAACTTAGCCCTTGAAGTATCTGCCTTCCTTTTGCAAAAACAAGCATGTTTTAGGTTTTTATGACACAGTCTTTTTTTTACACAGCCGCCATCTGTTTGCCAGTCTTAATCATGATTTTTTTAATGTTTTAAATGTGCACTTTTTGATATGTGCCTATTGGGAACACTTTGCTCTTCAAGAATCTGCCTTCCTTTTTTTAAAAAATGAGCATTTTACAGGTTTTTATGAAACATTTTTGATATAGCAGCCATCTTACATTGTAGTTTTAATGGCGTGGTTTTTTAAATAGTTTTTATAGTTTCACTTTTGATTTTTATTTGACATGTGCCAGACAAGAGAAGATGTCCCTTCCAGAATATGAGGTTTTTATAATTTTTATGAAGCTTTTAGGCAATATTTTGTATGAGCACAGGCAGTGCTAATAAAGTTTTATGTCATATGACCTGGTCAGGGTTTAAAGCCAGCTCTTCCAAGCCAGGTATAGCACATACATGTGAATGAGAAGACTTTGTGTGTTTGATGCTTTGGTAAGTTTTGCGCTTGTTTCTCTTTCTTTTTGATTTGCTGCATAAACATTTTCTTACTTAACTATTAATATTGATGATTTTTTAATGGTTATTTCAGTGTTTCCTGGGTGGTGGTTATACTACAACCCTAGTTCTCTTACGTTGGGGGACAGGGTAATTCCTTGAGGGTGTGTAAGAATACCATAAACTGGCTCTCCATATACTTTCTTTGTATTACATTTTTACATGTATGTTATTATGTATATACAAGTTATTTTATTTGATCTCATGGTGTTTTCAGTCCACGTTAAAAAATATATATATAATTATTGATGTATTTGGATTACAATATAACACATATGTACAGTTATTTATACATGTGTTATGATTGGGGTCAGAACCTCTCTCAAACTTACCTCTTTCCTGGGGGTCAGCTTCTTAGCTGGCTTCTGTTTCTTTTGTCTGTCCTTTCTGAGCTGGCTCTGTCTCTCTGTGCTGGCAGCTTCCAGCAGCATGGGGTTAATTATTTTACTTTACTACAGCTGTGTGGGTGGACTGAGTTAGCTCTACCTCTCTTTGGGTGTACTGGCTTCAAGTGCTTCACGGTGTTGCATTGGTGTGGGTTGGGCCTCTCTGGGTCAGTGTACTTTTGCCTAGGTCTAGGGAGTGTGACATCATCAGGGAGGGCCTTGATAAGGAAGTGGTGTGGTTTCCTTCAGAGCCTTTGCAACGGTGGTGTTTGCTTTAGGTAGGGTGGTGCAGTGTGCACTTCTGACTTTGTGTCTAGTTTCCCTGCTTGCTTTTGCTAAGGGCCAGGTTAGTGTTAGTGCAGTGTGCACTGGTGACTGTGTGTTTAGCTTTCCTGCTTTTCCCTTATGGTTCCCCTGCTTTTCCCTCTTGGTTTTGGAAGCATTGCAGTGTGTAGGGCTTTGGAAGCTCTGTTGCTGACAGAGTACTTCAGGGTTTGGTGTTGTTAGGGACACTGCAGAGTTTGCTGTTAGAAGTACTTCTGGTGTTTGTGTTATTGGGAGCATTGCAGTCTTTGCTGTTGGTGTTTGGTGCTTTAGAAGCACTTTTGGCTTATGTGTTAGCTTCCCTGCTTTTTCCTTGTGGCTCCCCTGTCTTCCCTTTTAGTGCTAGGAGCTCTTCTGGTTGCTTGCCAGAGTAGTGCTTAGGAAGCACCTTGTTAGTTTTGTATCTAGCTTGCTAGAGCAGTGCTTAGGTAGCTTGTTAGTTTTGTGTTTAGCTTATTAGTGTAGAGCTCTGCTTGTAGCTTGGTGCTTAGTAGCACCTGTGTTAGCTTTGTGTTTAGTTCCCTGCTCTGTTAGTTTAGGGCTTAGAAAGTCCCTTTCTTGAGCAGGGCTTAGGAGCTCCTGTTTAGTATAAGGCTTAGGAAGTCCTTTTGTCAGTTTACTGTTAGGAACACTCCTGCTGGTTTAGGGCTTGGGAGCACGTAGATCAGTTTAGGTTTAGGAGTACTTCTGTTTCCAGTCCTGGTCTCTGTGTCATCCGGTATCCAGTAAGTCCTGCCGGCTACTCAAACCCAGGAGCTCAACTCCTGGGGGGCTTAGTAGCTAAGTGCAGGTGAAGCTGTGTGGACCAGTCCGGTGTGCTCCAGTCCGGTGTTCCAATCCTGTGCCCTCCAGTCCGGGGTATTCCAGTCCAGTGTTCCAGTCTGGGGGGTTCCAGTCCTGTGTCCTCCAGTCCGGGGGATTCCAGTCCATGTGTTCCGGTTCGCTGGGCAGTGCCTGCAGTCTCTGCCGGTGTCGGTGTGCTTGCCTGCTGCTGTCGCTCCTCGGCAGCAGCCCAAGGGCTCACGTTTGCTCCAGAGCCCAGCCCCGCGGGCTCTGAACCTGAGAACCTGACAACATGAACACCATAACTGGTTTCCAGACACTTTATGTATTCATATTATTTTATTTATGTTAGTATGTATTTATTGACTAGTTTCAGTATTCATTTTACTTTGATTTTATGTTGATATAGTTTTAATTATTTATCAAGAAACTTGTAAATAAATGCTCTAAATAGCAAAAAGTATCACTGGTGCATATGTAAAAGGTTATATCTTAGAAGATATTAAATAAAGGCCTCACTAGCCTAGGGTACCAACTCAGTGGACACACCTATAGGGGCTTACATCATAGGCCAACCGCCACCTCTGAAAAAACCTGCAGAATGTAATCACTGTGTCAATCTGCATTAAAAAATCGTTTTGCTATTTAACGCATTTACAGGTTTCTTAATTTATTGCTCTAAGCAGATTTGCTAATTTTTTGTGATTTAATTATTTATCTACATTTATTGATATATTTGGTTTGCAATTTGTCTTAACTTATGTTTTTATACATTTATTAGTATTATATCATCCCTGAAGAAGCCCTGCTGGGCGAAACACGGCCATGTCGGGAGTCCTTTTACCCACGCTCTACAATAAAGACTTGTAAGTTCATGTTCCACCATGTATGCTTCTTCATCTTTCATTACTTATTATCCACACCCTCATCCACACCCTTGTCACCTCTCGTTTAGACTACTGCAATCTGCTTTTTGCTGGCCTCCCACTTAGTCACCTCTCCCCTCTCCAATCGGTTCAAAACTCTGCTGCCCGTCTCGTCTTCCGCCAGGGTCGCTTTACTCATACTACCTCTCTCCTCAAGTCGCTTCACAGGCTCCCTATCCGTTTTCGCATCCTGTTCAAACTTCTTTTACTAACCTATAAATTTACTCACTCTGCTGCTCCCCAGTATCTCTCCACACTCGTCCTTCCCTACACCCCTTCCCGTGCACTCCGCTCCATGGATAAATCCTTCTTATCTGTTCCCTTCTCCACTACTGCCAACTCCAGACTTCGCGCCTTCTGTCTCGCTGCACCCTACGCCTGGAATAAACTTCCTGAGCCCCTACGTCTTGCCCCATCCTTGGCCACCTTTATATCTAGACTGAAAGCCCACCTCTTTAACATTGCTTTTGACTCGTAACCACTTGCCTCCACCTACCCTCCCTCTCCTCCTTCCCGTTCACATTAATTGATTTGATTTGCTTACTTTATTTATTTTTTGTCTATTAGATTGTAAGCTCTTTCAGCAGGGACTGTCTTTCTTTTATGTTTGTGCAGCGCTGCGTACGCCTTGTAGCGCTATAGAAATGCTAAATAGTAGTAGTAGTAGTTTTTATTGGTGACAACTAAGAGGGCAGGAGAAAAAAACTATCTCAAGGGGAGGTGCTGTCTCAGGACTACCCAAAGTGGAAAAGACCCCAAACCATGATAAGAACTGAGAAGATTATAAAGTGCTCCACTAGAGTAAAACACAGCAAGGACTTTCTTTATGTTTCAATGAGAATGGCAGAGCTCTGGGAAGCCCTAGACTGAGCTGGAAACCAGAGGATTGGATTGCATTTTTACTACTGCATCATTTGCATATACTGTGTATGTTACTCAAACCCTTAGATTATAAGTACTTCTGAGGGTAATCCAAACCACAGTGGACATTATAGACTAATGCAAACTTCCTGAATGAATCCATAGTGCATCTGGTGCTCTAACCTATGTGTCTGTTTGTTCACCCTGAATGAGAAGGATAACAAGAATCAGGACCTTGCAGGGAAGGAAGTGGATTTTCTTCATAGGCCCAACAGGACCACCTGTGCCTGAGGGGACCTATCCTGTGAGGAGGACTCTCTACTTGTTCCAGAGTGCTGAAGCAGCCCAGGGGACAACTGTGTGGATCCTTCTCATTGGTGGATAACGTACAACCTGTTACAATATATAAAAACTGTGCACCACTTAGATTGGTAGATAATGCAGTATAAAAGTTTTGTTAAATAAGATAAATATACAAAAATGAAACCACACAAATTAAAATGTGGAAATTAGAAAATCATAGATCTTGAATTATAAAGTTATTGCTAGCAAGATCCTGAGAGGCCAAGGAGTGGAAAGAGTGGTACAGGATGCATTAAGTGAATTAGGCCTTTACTGAAAACCAATAACCTGACACAGTTGTGCATCAGCTAGTGCCTGTGTCAAGGGTCCTAACAAAACATTTAAAAAAATTCAATCAATATGGGGCTAATTTTCAAAAGAGAAAACTTCTCAAAAATGGCATAAATTGGCATTTGGATGTTTTTCTCTGAAAAACAAAACTGCAATTTTCGAAAATCAGATTTGAGACATTTTTCTCCGCAGTGCATTGTCATGGTTATGGCCGTGCCCCATGTCTATACTCACCCCTCCTCCCAGTAACCAGGACCTGTGGCTGCTGTGGACTGCTTTTTCTCTGTTTCCTGGTCGTGTTCCAGAGATTATTCCAGTCCTATTCTGGTGTTCCAGCATTCCAGCTTCGCTCTGGTGTTCCTGCAGCCAAGCCTCATTCTTAGTTGTGACATCATCAGTAAAGTCCTTTATAAAGCACCTTGGAACTTTCATGCCTTGCCTTTGCAACAGAGGTCTTCAGATGAATTCTCGTCTATGTGTGTTTGTTGTACTTCCAGCTGGTCTTCAATCTTGCTTCTATTCCAGCCCTGCCCATGTTCAGCTGCAGTTCCAGTCCTGCTTGTTCCAATCCTGTCTGTCTTCAGCCTCAGTTCCAGTCCTGCTTGTCTTCAACTTCAGTTCCAGTCCTTTCAGCTGCAGTTCCACTCCTGCCAGTCCTTTAAGCTGCAGTTCCACTCCTGCCTATTATTAGCTTCCATCCTTAGTTGGGTGGTACAGCGCCAACGGCCCAAGGGCTCACTATCCTTGAATCCATGACAAATTGCAAAGGCCATGAGCTCGGCAGAACCACCGCCTTGCAGACGCTTCAGGATCCTCTCTTCAGCTTTCATGTCATTAGGAAGGCATCCAAAGCTTGTCCTTACGCATGGAGGCACGCATGGACCAGCTCCAGCAACGTATGGAGGCATTCCAGGACCGCTACCTGAAATCAACAGCTTCTCAAGCTTCGGTTCCTGAGGCCAGACCCAGTACTGGTAACAGGCTCCTGTAATGTCTGGTATCTGTCTTAAGGCACCACCGAGATATGAGGGTAATCCCGAAGACAGTAGGGGATTTCTCAACCAGTGGAAAATTATTTTTGAGCTTCAAGCCCATGATTTTCCTTCAGACAGAACCCGGGTGGCATATATTATTTCTCTGTTGTCTGATCAAGCCATAGCATGGGCGTCTAAGGATGACCCGGTGCTTCATGCTCTCTATAGTTTCTTGGAACAATTTAAATGAGTCTTTGAAGAGCCTGGGAAGGTCACATCTGCAGCTTCCGTGCTCCTGAGATTAAAGCAGGGAACGAGGACCCAGGGCAACTATGCTATTAGGTTCCTCACTCTGGCTTCTGAATTGACTTGGGACGAGAGTCTTGTTGCAACCTTCCAGCAGGGGTTGGCACCCCAAATTAAGGATGAATTGGCCAGATGTGAGCTTCCAATCAGATCAGACAACCATATTGGACTCTGCAACATGATAGATATTCGATTTCGAGAACGGCACGCCTCAGAAAAGATAGACATAAAGACATCGAGTTATTGGTACACGTCACAGGCTCCTAGTCTGAAGGAAACCCCTCCTCTAGATCCTGCAGAACCCATGCAAGTGGGTCATACTCCACTCTGAGTGCAAGAGAAACAGGCGTCGAACCCTTAATTTATGTCTGTACTGCGGCAACAGTGGACACTATGCAGGTCCTTGAACCAAGGTCTGACTGCAGGCACTGCAGTGGACTTATCCTTGGGTTCTCTTTGTACTCAATTCCTAATTCCAGGAGCTCGATCTAGGTCCAGGAAAGGAGCATACTTAAGCTTTCCTGGATTCCGGGGCTGGTAGAAACTTTATAGACGAAGCCCTGGTCTGTCAATTTAACATTCCCACACAAGAGTTACCCAAGACCATTCCGGTCTCTTCACTCTATGGTCACACTGAAGGACACCTAAGCACACAAACGGTCCCCAGTGCGCTTGTGTATTGACAACCACAAGGAAGACATCACTTTATACATCCTCCAGACAGAGGTGCAACCCATTGTATTGGGTCTACCCTGGCTACAGAGCCACAATCCAACCTTAGTCTGGAGAAGAAGTGAGGTCACAGCTTGGAGAGATTCTTGCAAAAAACATTGCCTCCCCTCTGATGCTTGCAGTGTTGTCGGCGAACAACAGTACCAGGATTCTGACGCTTGGACCAATATCAGCGACCAACAATCCCTGGACTCTGATGCTTCTGCGATCATTCTGGCCACTGCCTGTGTAACTGGTGTTCCACCCCAGACTGGTGAGTTCCTGGCTGAAAACTGTACTACATCCAAGATTCAGATTCTCTCCAGCAGTTGTTCTAAGATGACTCCTCTTGATGTCTTATACCATACCCGAAGAACCGGACCCTAGATATAGGGTTCAGGTCACCCCGTTACCAGGGGGGCTTATGGTCTCGAGGACAGCCCATGGCAGTCCATGGGCTGTAACAGTACTCTAGCTCAGTTCTCAAGGTCCAGCCTTATTGAAAAGATCCAGCCTTGTCTTCAATCTGCAGACTTGCCTTTAACTTCCAGTCCTGTAGTCCATGTTCATGCTCCTAAGCTCACCAGCAGGTTCCACCGAAGATATCCCTGGAAACTCAGATCTCCTGTGGGAATCCAGGGAATTTTGAGGGGGAGGTACTGTCACAGTTGTGGTCATGCACTGTGTCTATACTCACCCTCCTCCCAGTAACCAGGACCTGTGGCTGCTGTGGACTGCTTTTTCCCTGTTTCCCGGTCGTGCTCCAGAGATTATTCCAGTCCTATTCTGGTGTTCCTGTAGCCAAGCCTCGCTTTGGTGTTACCGCAGCCGAGCCTCATTCTTAGTTGTCTCTGGTCTGTAATCTTACTTCTGTTCCAGCCCTGTCCTCAGCTTCAGTTCCAGTCCCACTTGTCGTCAGCTTCAGTCCTGTTTCTTCCAGTCCTTCCTGTCTTCAGTTTCAGTTCAGTTTGTTCCAGTCCTTCCTGTCTTCAGTTCCAGTCCCGCTTGTTCCAGTCCTGCCTGTCTTCAGCTTCAGTTCCAGTCCCAGTCCCGCTTGTTCCAGTTCTGCCTGTCTTCAGCTTCAGTTCCAGTCCCGCTTGTTCCAGTTCTGCCTGTCTTCAGCCTCAGTTCCAGTCCTACTTGTCTTCAGCTTTAGTTCCAATCCTTTCAGCTGCAGTTCCAGTCCTGCTTATACCGGTCCTGCCAGTTATCAGCTTCCATCCTTGGTTGGGTGGGTTCACCTGTGGCTGCCGTTCACCGGCAGCGGTCCAAGGATTCACTATCCTTGAATCCGTGACAGGCGTGTTGGGGGCATTCCCAAAACTTTTTCTGCCATAATAGAACAAAGAAAAAAAAAACTCCATGGCTAAAAGTTACACATTTTGGTCTAGCCCTGTTTCAATTATGCCTAAGTCACACAAAGGTGCCCGAAATGATGAGATGATAACTAGAGGGATTAAAGTATGACCCCTATCTTACTCTCCGAGTAGTCACTGATCCCCTCCCACACTCCCAAAGATATGAAACATTACATACCAGCCTCTATGTCAGCTTCAGATGTTATGGCCAGTCCTATTAGAGCAGCAAGCAGGTTCCTGGATTAGCCTAGTGGTTGGTGCAGTGAACTGCAGACAAGGAAACCCAGGTACTCTTGGGGTGGAAAGTGTGAGCCCTCCAAAACCCACAAAAACCTACTGAACCTACATATAGGACAGAGCTCGCCAAATCCTGGTGCCAGGTTGCTATAGTGCCTAGAAATTGCATCCTGATGCCTGAGATTTCATACCCCAAATGTTTTACCCTATTCGCAGCACTGCCTCTGCAGAGAGATCAGATCTCCACATACTTGAGCCACACTGCGCATGAAGTTCAGGAAAGAAATATTTTTTCACTCAATGAAGAGTTTTTTTTTTTGGTTACATTTGTACCCCGCGCTTTCCCACTCATGGCAGGCTCAATGCGGCTTACATGGGGCAATGGAGGGTTAAGTGACTTGCCCAGAGTCACAAGGAGCTGCCTGTGTGCCTGAAGTGGGAATCGAACTCAGTTCCTCAGTTCCCCAGGACCAAAGTCTCTGGAACTCATTTCTAGAGGATGTGGTAACAGTGGTTAGCATATCTGGGTTTAAAAAAGGTTTGGACGAGTTCCTGGAGGAAAAGTCCATAGCCTGCTATTGAGATGGACATGGGGAAAGCCACTGCTTGCCCTGGGATTGGTAGTGTGGAATGGTGCTACTAATTGTGTTTCTGTCAGGTACTTGTGACCTGTATTGGCCACTGCTGGAAGCAGAATACTGGGCTGGATGGACCACTGGTCTGACCCAGTATGGCTATTCTTATTTAGTAAGGAAGGGCAAGACTGAGATAGATTTGTAATTCTCAATTGTTCCAAGGACTGATACTTAAATAAAGGTTTAACTGATGTATCTTTAATGACGACGTAAACTGCCCTCTGCTAAAGATTTCTTTTTATAATTTCTCTGAAAAACTCAATAACTGGGTCTTTCATAGCCTTGATAACTGATGGATGAACAATATCAATACTGCTAAATGTGTTGTAAACTCTAGAAAATGTTTTTGCTCATCATGCTGTAACCAAAGAAAATCTAGACCACAACTCATCTGTAGTAAGAGGACAATCAATCTGTACTGGCGGTTCACATGAATGGAATTGTTTTAGAGATTTTGAGAGAAAAACCATCAGAAAATTATTTACATGAAATTGAATTCTAGAAAAGAACCAAGACTTAGAATCAGACTAACTGGTTGCTGACAGCAAATATCTTCTTAGTTTGTTATGTATATTACAAGCAATCATTGTACAACTCACCATTCATTTCTGCATCTTTTATTAACATAATTATTAGAAAAACATTCCTACCCTATACATTCCAACCAGGGGCGTAGCTACGGGTGGGCCTGGGTGGAATCTCAGCTCAGGCCCACCCAGTTTAAGCGCTGAAAAGTGCACAGCTGAGCTGAGCAGCCACTGTCTTTCTGCCTCGCAGCAGTGCCGGCCTGCTCAGCCACCTCCCACCTGCTTTTAGTATCTCGGGCGGCACTGGTAGCTGTTGTGAGCAAAGTGACGCTCCATGACGCAAGCCACAAGCTGCGCGGTGCCAAACAAATCCGCCACTTCCTGTGGGCTGAGGTCGCGGAAACGAGGAGCTGGGCGCAGTGGACAAACCAACACGTGTCCGGGCAGCACCGGTCGCCATTTTACCAGTGCAAACGAGAGCTCTCAAATAGCTTCATGTCTACACATCCTGAAGGGACATTTGGTATAATAATATATATGAGAGCAGGTTGAGTGGCAAAATAAATTCTTATTGCTTTTATTTCTCTTTGACTTCTTATCACCTTATGAAAAAGATGCTCTCTCTGTTTACTGTGGTATTCTTTAAAAGTTCACAGAAGAAATAATATCCTCTGACAATTAAAACTCTGATTGCTAAGTCATTATTCTTACAACTTCTCCCCCCCCCCTCCCATGTATTTTTTGAACTCTCAAGAGCATAAATGTTCATAATGTTCAAAACAGTGACAGCAGTTACTTTTCTCAGCATGGGATCTGCTGGTATGTGGATTTGCACAAGAACAGCAAAAAATAATTCAGTTTCTACTACTACTACTACTACTAACTAGCATTTCTAAAGCGCTACTAGGGTTACGCAGCGCTGTACAATTTAGACATAGAAGGACGGTCCCTGCTCAAAGAGCTTACAATCTAAAAGACAAGAGAACAATCTAAAGACAAGTGAACAATCTAGAGGACGAGTGAACAGTTAATCTGATAGAGTGGATAGATAGGGGCATTCTGTCTATCTAGAGCGGTTAGGCGCCGAAGGCAGCATAGAAGAGGTGAGTTTTAAGCAGAGATTTGAAGATGGGTAGGGAGGGGGCATGGCGTATGGGTAAAGGAAGATTGTTCCAGGCATAGGGTGAAGCAAGGCAGAATGAGCGGAGCCTGGAGTTGGCAGTGGTGGAGAAGGGTACTGAGAGAAGGGCTTTGTCCTGTGAGCGGAGGTTACGGGCGGGAACATAGGGGGAGATGAGGGTGGAGAGGTAGTGAGGAGCCGCAGACTGAGTGCACTTGTAGGTAAGGAGGAGGAGCTTGAATTGTATGCGATATCTGATTGGAAGCCAATGAAGTGATTTGAGGAGAGGGGTGGTATGAGTATATCGGTTTTGGCGGAATATAAGACGTGCAGCAGCGTACTGAACTGATTGAAGGGGGAATAGATGGCTGAGTGGGAGGCCGGTGAGGAGTAAGTTGCAGTAATCAAGGCGAGAGGTAATGAGAGCGTGGACGAGAGTTCTGGTGGTGTGCTCAGAGAGGAAAGGGCGAATTTTGCTGATGTTGAAGAGGAAGAAGTGACAGGTCTTGGCAGTCTGTTGGATATGCGCAGAGAAGGAGAGGGAGGAGTCAAAGATGACTCCGAGGTTGCGGGCAGATGGGACAGGGAGGATGAGGGTGTTATCAACAGAGATAGAGAGTGGAGGAAGAGGAGAAGTGGGTTTGGGAGGAAAGACGAGGAGCTCGGTCTTGGACATGTTCAGCTTCAGGTGGCGGTTGGACATCCATGCCGCGATGTCGGATAAACAGGCCGATACCTTGGCCTGGGTCACCGCGGTGATGTCAGGTGTGGAGAGGTATAGCTGAGTGTCATCGGCATAAAGATGATACTGGAAACCATGAGACGAGATCAGCGAGCCCAGGGAAGAGGTGTAGATTGAGAAGAGAAGGGGTCCAAGGACAGATCCCTGGGGAACTCCAACACATAGTGGGATGGGAGTGGAGGAAGATCCATGGGAGTGTACCCTGAAAGTGCGGTGGGAGAGATAAGAGGAGAACCAGGAGAGGACAGGGCCTTGGAATCCAAAAGAGGATAACGTGGCAAGAAGTAAATCATGGTTGACAGTGTCAAACGCGGCGGAAAGATCGAGGAGGATGAGGATGGAGTAATGACCTCTGGATTTGGCCAGGAGCAGGTCATTGCAAACTTTAGAGAGTGCTGTTTCTGTCGAGTGCAGAGGGCGAAAACCGGATTGAAGTGGATCGAGGATGTCATGAGAGGAGAGAAAATCAAGGCAGCGGCTGTGAACGGCGCGCTCAAGTAATTTGGAAAGGAAGGGTAAAAGAGAGATGGGGCGGTAGTTAGAGGGGCAGGTAGGGTCAAGTGAAGGTTTTTTTAGGAGAGGTGTGACAACAGCGTGTTTGAAGGTGTCAGGGACAGTTGCCGTGGAGAGAGAGAGGTTGAGGATGCGACAGATGGCGGGGGTGACAGTATGGGAGATAGTGTTGAGTAGGTTGGTGGGGATGGGATCAGAGGAACAGGTGGTGCATTTCGAGGAGGAAAGAAGGCGGGAAGTTTCATCCTCGGTGATCTCAGGAAAGGAGGAGAAGGAGACCTGGGTAGGTTGGTTGAGGGAGAGGGTTAAAGGGTGAAGGGGAGGTGGAGGTTTGGTCGTGAACTCAAGGTTGATCTTTTGCACTTTGTCGCGGAAGTAGTCGGCCAGTGATTGAGGAGAGAGAGAAGGGGGAGTAGGAGCGGGGGGCACTTTTAGGAGGGAGTTAAGGGTGGTGAAGAGACGACGAGGGTTGGAGCTGAGAGAATTGGTCAATTGGGTGTAGTAGTCCTGTTTTGCATGGAATAGGGAGGAGTGGAGGGAGGATAGCATGAATTTGTAGTGGAGGAAGTCTGAAAGGGTACGAGATTTCCTCCAGAGGCGCTCAGCGGATCGGGTGCAGGAGCGAAGGTAACGGATGCAAGGAGTCAGCCAGGGCTGGGGATTGGTGCGCTTTGTGGGACGGGAGATGGATGGCGCGAGGGTGTCCAAAGCAGAGGAGAGAGCGGTATTGTAAGCGGAGACCGCTGTGTCGACAGTTACGAGGGACGTGATGGAGGGGAGGAGTTTCAAATGCTATTTTCAATTACCACAGGCAGGGGAAGATTGTGCCTAAAAAATTATCACAAGCATGGCAATCCTCTCCTCTCCCCTTTCTTTCTCTCTCCCTTCTCCTCCCCATCTAACCTTGGTGCTACAGTGTGGGATGCTAGGTTCAGTGTATTATCACTGCAAGTCTCTGCCTCATTTTAAACAAATTCCAGAAGCAGTAGTTTCCCTCCTTTCAAATCTGCCCCCTTAAAGGTACAGGAGTTCATGAGCTGGCAGCTATTCCTGTACTGTGGCCTGCAAATCCCTGCATCTTTAAGAGGCTCGGGGGTCGTCACTTTTGGGTCGCAAATCCTCTGCTTTCCTGGCTGGTGCAGATACCACCAGCTGAAGACCTCTCCTGACTGGGTCGTGCCTGCAGCAGCAGTTATTCAATAGGCGCACTTTGTACATGCTTAGTTGAGGTCTAACTGAGCATGTGCAATAGTGGTGAAGCGCTCCTGCTGAATAAGTGCTGCTGCAGGCAAGTGTAAGGCAGGAGAGGTCTTTGGCTGGCAGGGCATGGCATCCCTGCCAGCTCAGGCATTTATATTTTGAGCAGCCAAGGGCAGACACCATGGGGGTGGGGGAGAGAGAATTACGTGCCCACCCACATTGGGCCAAGGCCCACCCAGAATTGGTTGTCTGGCCACGCTACTGATTCCAACTAAAATAAAAACGATGGCAAGCAAAAATTAGGGCTCTACAACTCTCTAATTACAGTGCCAGCAAAAGGCACTTAGTTTCTGATGGAGATTTTTCTATCTTCACTGTCATACAAGCACTGGTAAATGTCTGAGATTTAAGATTATAGCCAATCTGGCTATGTTTAGCAATTAAAATAGGCAGCATTAATAGGTCTATCTTTAACCACTAAGCACTTAACCAGTTAGCGCTGAATATCAGCTTAAACGGTTGTTGCTGCGGTCAAAAATGAAACCGGATATTTGATGCCAGTTGCCAGAAATAGTCTGGTGTTGAATATCTAGGTTGAATGCTAGCGGCAGGCACTCAAAGCGCTGCCCGCCGGCGGCTCAATATGAGACAGACTGAGCACAAAAACATCTAGCAAATGGCTATTTTCGAAACAAAAAGTTGGAAGTTTTTCTGTTTTGAAAATAGCCATGTTCACTACTGGATTTTTGGACGTTTATTGCAAAATGTCCAAAATCAGATTTAGAAGTCATATTGAAAATGCTCGTGGACTTGAGAGGAATTTTTCTTGATGTGGAGAATTGTATGCATTTCTTTAATGAATTCTGATTCCCACTGAAAGGGGATTTGATATGCCACCTTCTGTGGTATAATCAAAGCAGTTTATATACAGGTACATTTTCAGTTTCTATTGGGCACACAACCTAAGTTTTTTGTATCTGGGGAAATGGAGGGTTAAGTGGCTTGACCAGGGTCAAAAGGAGCTGCAGTGAGAATTGAACAGGTTCCCCAGGTCTTAAGACCATGTTAGGAAATTTATGGCATCTGTTAAAGCACAATGGAATCCAAAGAGTAGGGGTAGACCAAAAAATCTTGGCAGCCAAGATTGTTCTGTGGCATGCTGCCTAACTCCTATAGACTGCCTCCTTGCTCAGCATTTTAGATAGTTTACTTCTCTCTGTCCTCCTGCTACTCACAAAAGTAATATAAAATATCTAATCTAAGTCAAAGATTACTTTGATTATGCTTATGATTTTTTTTTTTTTTTTTGGGGGGGGGGTTAATTTCCGGGGGGGTTTTGTTTGATTTTGTGTTTACTTTTGTATTCTCTGTATGACAAAACCTTTAATAAAAATATAATAATAAAATATCTAATCTGACTGCAATACTGATTAATACTAGTACTCAGATGTAACTTTAAATATCTTCTGATGTAGCATCAACTGCTAAGAACTTTATGCTGCTTGTATGTATATATTTTGTCCTTGCTTGAATTTGTACACTTTAACACTACCTCTTGGTAATTGTGATAATCCCAAATCTGTTAAAACCTGTTTTTCTATCTACTGCATAGGATTACCGTACATACTTTACCTCTATACTGCATTGCTGAATAATCATATATACCATGTAGCTATATTTTTACCTACTGCATAGGCTCACTGTATATACCTTGGTTGCTACATTACACTGCAGAATACTCATATATACCCAACACCTTGCACAAGGTTTATATCCTGTCACGATACAAGCATAGGCTTACTGTATATACCTTGGCTACTACATTGCACTGCTGATTATTCATATATACCTTATATCTCGTACAAGGTCTATATCCTGTCATGATTTCTAGTTCAGCTGCATAACTAAAGAGGAACAACAAAATGATTATCACCAAACTAATTCTAATAACCTACACACTATCCCTAATTCACCAAACACTAACCACCCCCCTCACAAACACCAACAACATACCCACAATACTTAACCTCTTCAGATTACCCAGGCACACCACATCTCACCAGAACAACAATGATCAAAACAATGAAAAAACTAACCCACAGGGACAAACATACTATAAAGGAAAGAAAGGACATAACAAACATACACAACAAGAGAACAGACAACTTAAGAAAATCTTCACAACTACGAACATAAAAGACCCATACCAAACAATTCAGGTGGGATACATAAACGCCAGATCAATAATAAACAAAACAACAACAATAACTGACTGGATCACAGCAGACAATCTTGACCTAGCACTCATCAGCGAAACTTGGATTCACGATCACAAGGACCCCATAATCTTAGAACTCTGCCCACCAGGCTACAAAATTACGCACTGGACAAGGAAAGAAAAAAGAAGAGGTGGAATAGCAATAATCTATAGATCCCACTTCACCGTAACAACAACTGCTGAGTCTATCACACCAAAACTCGAAATTGCCTCAGTTAGAATCCACCACACTAACATGCTCGACCATCTAAACGAAGTCCTGTTTTACAGACCACCAGGAAATTGGCAAGAAGGCCAGTTAAACTTTATGGATTTCATATCGAATACATGTGTATATTATTCCAATTTACTCATAATAGGGGACATAAACCTACACCTGGAAGACCCTAAAGCAACCAATGCATGTGACTGCAAGGACTTCCTACAACTATGTGACCTTAACTTGCCTAATATGCAAGCTACACATGTCAAAGGACACACAATTGACCTCATCACATATAAACTATCCTTAGACTCAAACTTTATACTAACAGATACAAAATGGACGGCCAATCCATGGTCAGACCACCATAAATTAAATGTAGCCCTACAATGGCGGAAAAAAGTCACGCACCCCAAGCAAGAATACACAACCTACACCACTAGAGGGCAGATTAATCCTGCTACATTCTGGCAACAGATCTACAAAAACGAATGGCTAGCTCAGACAGATTCCAAGCACTATCTCCAAAATTGGGACGACAGATGCAGGAACATACTCAACAAAACTGCACCACTACAAACAAGAACCACAAGACACAGCTCAATACCTTGGTTCAACGAAGAACTGAAAAAGCTAAAAACACAAGTCAGGAGACACAAACGTGCATGGCAAAAAATGATAAATGACCATACACTCAAAGCTTGGAAACAAATGCAAAGAAAATACAAATACACAATAAGACAAACCAAAAGAGCATACTACAAAACCAAAGTAAGACCAGACTACAAAGACACACATATACTCTACCAACTCGTGAATAAACTAATAGACACCACACCGGTGACCACAGACAGCACAGACACCCCATCGGCAGACCAACTTGCCAAATACTTCAATTAGAAAATTATAAAACTTCGATCCACATTACCACACAATACCACTGATCACGAAAATTTATGGACTGCCTGGACCCTACTCCCGGTGAATACCCAGCAGATCGAACCTGGAATGACTTCGATCTGCTAACCGAAGAAACCATCACTCAAGCACTGAACAAATTTTCAAAAACACACTCCAAACTGGATATTTGCCCCAGCAGCCTAATAAAGTTCGCCCCAAACGCTTCATAACAGACCTTGCATCACATCTGAACTTCATGCTACAACATGGACTTTTCCCCAAGGACAAAGGAAATATATTACTCACACCCATACCCAAAGACTTAAAGAAGAAATTAAATGACACAACCAACTATCGACCAGTAGCATCCATCCCCCTAATAATAAAACTAATGGAAAGTATGGTAACTAAACAACTCACCAATTACCTAAACAAATTCAAAATACTACATGAATCACAGTCAGGATTTCGATCCAACCATAGCACGGAAACAGTGCTAACCACTCTCATAACCAAATTTAAGCAACTAATTGCAACTGGGAACAATGTGCTACTCCTACAATTTGATATGTCCAGCTCGTTCGACATGGTCAGCCACCAAATACTCTTGAACATCCTGGACTACTTCGGGATTGGAGGAAACATACTAAGATGGTTTACAGGCTTCTTAACAAGAACTTATCAAGTGACTTCCAAATCAAAAACATCAACACCATGGAAACCTGAATGTGGAGTACCACAAGGATCACCGCTCTCACCAACCCTTTTTAATTTAATGATGACACCTTTAGCCAAACCGCTATCCGACCAAGGACTCAACCCATACATATATGCAGACGATGTCACGATGTACATCCCGTTCGAACAAGACATAACCGAAATCACAAACAAAATCACACACAGCCTACAAACAATGAACTCATGGGCGGACGCATTCCAACTAAAGCTAAATGCAGAAAAAACACAATGTCTCATCCTGTCCTCACAATACAACACAATCAAACCCAAGACCATAAACACCCCAGAATACACCCTTCCGGTCTCAGACAGCCTAAAAATTCTGGGAGTCACAATTGACCGAAATCTCACACTAGAAGACCATGCGAAAAATACAACAAAGAAAATGTTCTACTCAATGTGGAAACTCAAAAGAATCAAACCTTTCTTCCCAAGGGAAATATTCCGCAGCCTAGTACAATCAATGGTGCTAAGTCATCTAGACTACTGCAATGCCATCTACGCCAGATGCAAATCATTAAGAAGCTCCAAACCGCTCAAAACACAGCAGCCAGACTCATATTTGGGAAAACGAAATATGAAAGCGCCAAACCCTTAAGAGAAAAACTACACTGGCTCCCATTAAAAGAACGAATTGCGTTCAAAGCTTACACCCTGGTCCACAAAATCATCTATGGGGAAGCCCCAACCTATATGTCAGACCTTATAGACTTGCCTTCTAGGAACGCAAAGAGCTCATCACGCACGTTCCTCAATCTCCACTACCCTAACTGTAAAGGGCTAAAATATAAATCCACATACGCGACCAGCTTCTCATATATCTGCACACAGCTATGGAACGCACTACCAAAGGCCATAAAAACAACGCAAGACCTAACCATCTTCCAAAGGCTAATGAAAACAGATCTCTTCAAGAAAGCATACCATAAACATCCATCTTAAATACTAAATAATAACACTACACACAACCTATACAAAAATCTTCTCACATAACAAGCACTACCACCTTAAACCTTATGTCAAACAGGGTCTCTCTATAGTCCATGACCTAATGAAGATTATAATCCAATTAATTACTCAAGAACCTTCATGCAATACCATAATGTATTCTTCTTTACCATGTATGTACGTACATGGTATATATATGATCTGTTTCATATATGTTATGTTCCTTGTATGTTGTTTATTTATTTATTGCATTTGTATCCCACATTATCCCACCTATTTGCAGGCTCAATGTGGCTTACATAGTTTTGTTATGATATTGTCATTACAGAATATCAGATACAGTTAGTAGTGTGTAGAGATTAAGTAGGGAGGAAAGGGGAAGTGATTAGGCGGGTGATAGCAGAAGTGGATTTTCCTAACTGGTTGGGTTAGGAAAGTGAATTAGTCAAGTTGTTGGCTCTCGTTGTAGGTCTTGTTGAAGAAGTATGTCTTCAGAGATTTGCGAAAGTTATTTGTTTCGACAATTGATTTCAGGTCTGTGGGTAGAGCATTCCATATCTGCGTGCTCGTGTAGGAGAAGGTAGTGGCATGCATCAGTTTGTATTTTAGTCCTTTACAGCTGGGGAAGTTCAAATTGAGAAATTTGCGGGATGTGGCATTTCTGGGAGGTAGGTCCACTAGGTTCAGCATGTAGATCAGGGCGTCTGCGTGAATAATTTTATGTACAATCGTACATATCTTGAACGCAATGCGTTCTTTGAGTGGGAACCAGTGCAGTTCCTTTCTTAGTGGTGTTGCACTTTCATATTTAGCTTTTCCAAATATGAGTCTGGCGGCAGTGTTCTGGGCTGTTTGGAGTTTTTTTTGATAGTCTGTTCTTTGCAGCCCACATATAGTGCGTTGCAGTAATCCAGATGGCTTATTACCATAGACTTTTCCAGGGTGCGGAAGACCTATCTCGTGAAGAATGGTTTTACTCTTGAGTTTCCACATGGTGTGGAACATCTTTTTCGTCGTGTTTTTCACGTGGGTATCGAGAGTGAGGTTTCGATCCATAGCAACTCCGAGAATTTTCAGGTTTTGTGAGACTAGAAGAGAGCAGTATGGTGTGATTATGGTAGAGAAGTTTTTTGTGTTATGTTGGGAGGTGAGTACAAGACATTGTGTTTTTTCTGCGTTAAGTTTTAGTTAGAATGCATCCACCCAGGTGTGCATGATTTGGAGGCTTTGGTTGATCTCGTTGGTGATTTCATTTATTTCATGTTTGAACGGGATGTAGATAGTGACATCGTCTGCATATATGTAAGGGTTGAGGTTTTGATTGGCTAGCAGTTTGGTATCATCATTAGGTTGAATAAGGTTGGTGATAGGGGGGATCCTTGGGGTACTCCACATTCGGGTATCCATGGGGGTGATCTGTCCGCGTTCGTTATTACTTGGTATGATCTTGTGGTTAGGAATCCTTTAAACCATTTGATTACTGTGCCTCCTACTCCGAAGTATTCTAGTATATGTAATAGCATTTCATGATTAACCTTGGAATGCCCTCCCGTGGGAGGTGGTGGAGATGAAAACGGAATTCAAACATGCGTGGGATAAACAAAGGAATCCTGTTCAGAAGAAATGGATCCTCAGGAGCTTAGCCGAGATTGGATAACAGAGCCGGTAGTGGGAGGCAGGGCTGGTGGTTGGGAGGCGGGGATAGTGCTGGGCAGACTTATACGGTCTGTGCCAGAGCCGATGGTGGGAGGCGGGAATAGTGCTGGGCAGACTTGTACGGTCTGTGCCCTGAAAAAGACAGGTACAAATCAAGGTAAGGTATACACAAAAAAGTGGCACATTTCTTGGGCAGACTGGATGGACCATACAGGTCTTTTTCTGCCGTCATCTACTATGTTACTATGTCGAAGGCACTGGACATGTCGAATTGTAGGACGAGTATGTTGTTACCAGTTGCGATTGCTTGTTTGAATGAATTCATTGCGGCTACTAGAACAGTTTCTGTGCTGTTTGTCCGAAATCCTGATTGAGATTCGTGCAGGATTGAGTGTTTATTTAGGTATTCAGTGAGTTGTTTCGTCACTATGCCTTCCATGAGTTTGGTTATGAGTGGGATAGATGCTACTGGGCGATAGTTAGTTAAGTCCATTGTGTTCTTCTTAGTATCTTTTGGTAGCGGAGTTAGTAGGATGTTTCCTTTATCCGTGGGGAAGAGCCCAGTTTGAAGCCTGTGATTTACGTGGTTCGTGAGGTCTGTTTTGAATTGTTTGGGTGCGGATCTTATTAGACTATTAGGGCATATGTCTAATTTGCATTGTGATTTTCCAAGCCAATGTGAGATTTCCTTTGGTGAGAGCTTGTCAAAGTTGGTCCATGATCAGTCTTGCTGGGCATTCCCCAGGTTTCGGGTCTAGACATTCAAGTATGTTTGTGTAGTCCATTGTATTTGTAGGTATCATGAGTCTGAGCTTAATGCACTTTATCGCAACACCATTTCTAACTCTACCCGGAAATGGCAACCGCCATTACGGCAAATGTAAGCCACATTGAGCCTGCAAACTGGTGGTAAAATGTGGGATACAAATGCTACAAATAAATAAATAAAATAAAGATGTGACAAAATTTATTCAGCACCACTTGTGTATATGACCCAACACAGGGCCATGTTGACATGACACATCCATCTGCTTCAGGGGTCTTACACTATACATAAATAAATAAATAAATAAATAAAAACAAGCAATTAAAAGAAGATCAATAGGATCCAAGATGGCTGCTGTTTGAACCTGGCATGCAAGTGAGCTCTGTGATCCTTGCTATATGCCGCGATGCCAAACAGAAAAGGATGAGCCGCTGGGGGTGCTTCTCAGCGGCAGAATCCCCCTACTGTTACTGGCTTGATGGAGTCGTATCTTCAGAGAACTGGGAATCCTGTTGCATCGGTGAGCAGCACGGGGCGAATGGAGGTCCAGGAACGCACCAAGGGCTAGAGGTTACACTCAGCCCCGACGTGAGAGCACCTCCCCCTCAACCACGAGGCAGCAGCTCCCCGATGTTAGTGTCCTCCACCCTGCATGTGGAACGTTCCTCAGGGAGACGAGAGGCACTGGACCAGCCCGTGGGAATTCTGGGGAGCTGGGAGACTCCGGCTCCACCAGCAGGGGCTGCCGTGGTTTTTTCCATCACCAAGGGGGAGCTGGACGAAGTGTGTAAAGAGAGTGATAAAACAAGTATGGAGCCTAAGGTACTATCTACGCCTTTTACATTATCAATTACTAAACCTGCTGAAGTCACTCTGGACAGTTTGTGGTCTCTTATAGCAGACCTGGGTAAAGTTTTATGTCCCCCAGGTCCAAACATTGGGTCAAGATCTGACTATCTTAGAAGGGAAGTTGAAAACTGACATAGGATTAGAAGACTTAACTTAACAAATTAAAATACAAGAGAGAGATATACAGAATCTACAGGTTCTTCAGACCAATATAGTCAAAAATTTGTCTAATCTGAGGAGGAAAACAATCACTTGAAAATGTTTCTAGGAGTAATAATCTCCAATTTCTTAATTTTCCTAAACAATTTGCAGTTACCCCTCGATATATGCTTAAAAAATATATTAAGGAAATACTAGGAGTTGCTGAAGAATCTATTCCACCTTTTCCACAAGTATATTATTTGCCTACTAAACCAGTCACTGATCAGCAAGTTCAAGAAACTCAATCATTGGATGCTACTGCTCTCTTGCTCAGACACTGATTTAGTTACTGCATCAACGTTAGTGGCCTCTGTGGTACCGGCACCTGAAAAAAAAACTGGTTAATGAGAATGGATTTTAAAAATAAGGAAAAAGCTTTTTTGGGATTGAAAATTCAAATCTTTCCAGATGATTCTAGAGACACCCAGAAGAGATGTCAGCAATTTCTATTAATGAAGCCAGGTGTTCTTCAGTTAGGGGTTACTTTTTTCCTACGATATCCATGTAAATGTGTAGTCAGATACCAATCGGTCAAATATGTCTTCTATGAACTTTCTCATCTTACTGCCTTTTTGTCAACTGAACGGTTTACTGAGGGGTAATTTGTACCTAATACCCAGTGAATTTGCTCTCTTTTTTGGAAATAGGAATCCAATGGCACGTTAGGTTATTCACCTTTATTTGTTGTTTTCTTAAATTTGAATTTCCATTGATTGTAATCTTGGATTCAAATATGTGGACTTGAGTATGATTGACATGAGATTTTTCCTTTAAAGTAGTATTGGGTATTTAAATAATGTAAAATGTTACTCATACTATTCTGTATAAGTGGTTTTTCGCTTGATAAAATTGAAATAAGTCATAAATAAAAAAATATATATATCTATAATGCATAAGAAAGAAATATAATAACCATGTTAAAAGAAAACTGGTACCAAATGTGTACAATAAATAATGAATCATAAAAACAAGATATGAAACTTGAATGGAAAAACAAGAGATGAAAATGTTGCAAAGGAACTAACCTCACAGTAGAAACACAAAAGGTTCGGTTCAGAACAATGAAACTTGTATTGGAAAACCTAGGGGCAAAAAATACATATACGGTGTATGAAAGGGAAAAAGAAATGGGTATGTACCTAAAGATAATATATATTGGGGCACTGGAACTACAAGCAAGCAGGACATTAATGAACCAAAGTGGAATAAACCAAAAATATAGACCATTCTATATATATTGAGAAATAAAATACAATAGCATAAGGGGAAATGTGTAAAGAGAACTTAAGAGCAGGTAAGCTCACCTAATAAAACCACTGACGTTAACTAGACAAACATCTGAATGTCAAACAAACTGTACTCCTTGACCACTTATAACAACTAAACAAGAAATTGTTGAGTATTTCTTACTTGTTTAGTCGTTATAAGTGGTCAAAGAGTATAGTTTGTTTGATATTCAATTATGCACTTTTTGTATAATGCTATTTCTATAGACATAAGTTTAAACATATCTGCTCAAGTTCTCTTTACACATTTCCCCTTATGCTGCTGTATTTTATTTCTCCTCAATATATAGGGTGGTTAATATTTTTGGTTTATTCCATTATGGTTCATTAATGTCCTGCTTGCTTGTAGCTCCAATGCCCCAATATATATTGTCTTTAGGCATTATCATAAAACATCTAGCCACCCGCCTGAGGTTACCCCGCGGCCACTTAAAGGGTATATCCCCAGCATAGCTCAGGTCCACCTGCCGCTCATGCTCTATATTATCACCCTCCTCCCATCGACTGGATCACAATGCCTCTGGGCGAGTCTCCCGCTCTCAAATTATCCCCAGTGATTTCTAGGTTACTGGAGCCACACTCCCAGTGGTCCCACAGTTCCCAAAAAAGCAGTCACAGACCCAACACACAAATCACCAGGATTCTTTATCAGTCCAGACAGGCAGAACGAACAAACAAATGTGTTTATTCTCAGAACTTGGAACAGTGGACAAAAAAAATAAAAAAGAAAAGAACAAAAAATGTGCAAATAGCAAACAGTAACAAGTAACTGAACAATGGCTCAATTAGAAAGCAAACTAAACATTTGGTATACTTCCTAGAAAGTACCTGGGGAGATCAGGACATATATAGCTGTTCACCAGTTATCAAATATAACTGTTTTTTTTTTTTTTTTTTTACAGGGCTTCAGCAAAGAGCTCTCTCTCTCTTCTTCCAGGCTGAAACTGAAGCAACTGGCAGCAACTGATGGGTAATTTCAAACGTAACAAATATTGGGAAAACTTATAATTTAAAAACAAAGTACGTTCTTTAAACAAATATCTCTTGTACTCCCTGTTATTTAATTAGTTCTACATTGTCAAATTATTTTAATGATTTCAATATAGAAATATAAATATCAACATAGATAATATAAAACATCTAACATATATAGCCCCACAGTGCTCCTAGCGTTGCTGGAGATTATCCCCCCTCAACCAGTCCCGGTCATTTATACTCATACATACACCATCACTCAACAGCTATGGAATATACCCAGCTAATTATAAGCTGATACCATTTTTTTAAAAAACATTTTCCATTGCATATTCCAAGTTCAATAACCCGCAGGTACAAAGGACTGTCCTTGATGACTATCTATATTAGATTTTTTAAGGTAATCCACGTGGTAGTCAGTGTATTACTACATCCGTCAAAAGTCCTGCGCCAACCAGCTTCAACTGCTGGTAACCCTCCTCAATGTCAAGGAGCTTTAAATTTTTTTTGTATATAAAGTATCCATGAGTGTAATCTTCTATGTTTTAAGACCGTCAATGATTAAGGGATCCAGCTACTGCGAGCACCTTCAGCGTGTCCTTAATCCAACATGTTCTCACTTTCGTGACAACAACTTTCGTGAGAACATGTTGGATTAAGGACGCGCTGAAGGTGCTCGCAGTAGCTGGATCCCTTAATCATTGACGGTCTTAAAACATAGAAGATTACACTCATGGATACTTTATATACAAAAAAAATTTAAAGCTCCTTGACATTGAGGAGGGTTACCAGCAGTTGAAGCTGGTTGGCGCAGGACTTTTGACGGATGTAGTAATACACTGACTACCACGTGGATTACCTTAAAAAATCTAATATAGATAGTCATCAAGGACAGTCCTTTGTACCTGCGGGTTATTGAACTTGGAATATGCAATGGAAAATGTTTTTTAAAAAATGGTATCAGCTTATAATTAGCTGGGTATATTCCATAGCTGTTGAGTGATGGTGTATGTATGAGTATAAATGACCGGGACTGGTTGAGGGGGGATAATCTCCAGCAACGCTAGGAGCACTGTGGGGCTATATATGTTAGATGTTTTATATTATCTATGTTGATATAGCGAATGCTACATACCTGTAGAAGGTATTCTCCGAGGACAGCAGGCTGATTGTTCTCACTGATGGGTGACGTCCACGGCAGCCCCTCCAATCGGAAACTTCACTAGCAAAGTCCTTTGCTAGCCCTCGCGCGCCCGCGCGCACCGCGCATGCGCGGCCGTCTTCCCGCCCGAAACCGGCTCGAGCCGGCCAGTCCAGTATGTAGCAAGACAATACACTTCAAGGGAAGACACAACTCCAAAGGGGAGGCGGGCGGGTTTGTGAGAACAATCAGCCTGCTGTCCTCGGAGAATACCTTCTACAGGTATGTAGCATTCGCTTTCTCCGAGGACAAGCAGGCTGCTTGTTCTCACTGATGGGGTATCCCTAGCCCCCAGGCTCACTCAAAACAACAACATTGGTCAATTGGGCCTCGCAACGGCGAGGACATAACTGAGATTGACCTAAAAAATTTACCAACTAACTGAGAGTGTAGCCTGGAACAGAACAAACAGGGCCCTCGGGGGTGGAGTTGGATCCTAAAGCCCAAACAGGTTCTGAAGAACTGACTGCCCGAACCGACTGTCGCGTCGGGTATCCTGCTGCAGGCAGTAATGAGATGTGAATGTGTGGACAGATGACCACGTCGCAGCTTTGCAAATTTCTTCAATGGAGGCTGACTTCAAGTGGGCTACCGACGCAGCCATGGCTCTAACATTATGAGCCGTGACATGACCCTCAAGAGCCAGCCCCGCCTGGGCGTAAGTGAAGGAAATGCAATCTGCTAGCCAATTGGATATGGTGCGTTTCCCTACAGCCACTCCCCTCCTATTGGGGTCAAAAGAAACAAACAATTGGGCGGACTGTCTGGTGGGCTGTGTCCGCTCCAGGTAGAAGGCCAATGCTCTCTTGCAGTCCAATGTGTGCAGCTGACGTTCAGCAGGGCAGGAATGAGGACGGGGAAAGAATGTTGGCAAGACAATTGACTGGTTCAGATGGAACTCCGACACGACCTTTGGCAGAAACTTAGGGTGAGTGCGGAGGACTACTCTGTTGTGATGAAATTTGGTGTAAGGGGCCTGGGCTACCAGGGCCTGAAGCTCACTGACTCTACGAGCCGAAGTAACTGCCACCAAGAAAATGACCTTCCAAGTCAAGTACTTCGGATGGCAGGAATTCAGTGGCTCAAAAGGAGGTTTCATCAGCTGGGTGAGAACGACATTGAGATCCCATGACACTGTAGGAGGCTTGACCGGGGGCTTTGACAAAAGCAAACCTCTCATGAAGCGAACAACTAAAGGCTGTCCTGAGATCGGCTTACCTTCCACTTGGTAATGGTATGCACTGATTGCACTAAGGTGAACCCTTACGGAGTTGGTCTTCAGACCAGACTCAGACAAGTGCAGAAGGTATTCAAGCAGGGTCTGTGTAGGACAAGAGCGAGGATCTAGGGCCTTGCTGTCACACCAGACGGCAAACCTCCTCCAATGAAAGAAGTAACTTCTCTTAGTGGAGTCTTTCCTGGAAGCAAGCAAGATGCGGGAGACACCCTCTGGCAGACCCAAAGAGGCAAAGTCTACGCCCTCAACATCCAGGCCGTGAGAGCCAGGGACTGGAGGTTGGGATGCAGAAGAGCCCCGTCGTCCTGCGTGATGAGGGTCGGAAAACACTCCAATCTCCACGGTTCTTCGGAGGATAACTCCAGAAGAAGAGGGAACCAGATCTGACGCGGCCAAAAGGGAGCAATCAGAATCATGGTGCCTCGGTCTTGCTTGAGTTTCAACAAAGTCTTCCCCACCAGAGGTATGGGAGGATAAGCATACAGCAGACCTTCCCCCCAATCCAGGAGGAAGGCATCCGACGCCAGTCTGCCGTGGGCCTGAAGCCTGGAACAGAACTGAGGGACCTTGTGGTTCACTTGAGATGCGAAGAGATCCACCAGGGGGGTGCCCCACGCCTGGAAGATCTGACGCACCACACGGGAATTGAGCGACCACTCGTGAGGTTGCATAATCCTGCTCAACCTGTCGGCCAGACTGTTGTTTACGCCTGCCAGATATGTGGCTTGGAGCACCATGCCCTGACGGCGAGCCCAGAGCCACATGCTGACGGCTTCCTGACACAGGGGGCGAGATCCGGTGCCCCCCTGCTTGTTGACATAGTACATGGCAACCTGATTGTCTGTCTGAATTTGGATAATTTGGTGGGACAGCCGATCTCTGAAAGCCTTCAGAGCGTTCCAGATCGCTCGCAACTCCAGAAGATTGATCTGCAGATCGCGTTCTTGGAGGGACCAACTTCCTTGGGTGTGAAGCCCATCGACATGAGCTCCCCATCCCAGGAGAGACGCATCCGTGGTCAGCACTTTTTGTGGCTGAGGAATTTGGAAGGGACGTCCCAGAGTCAAATTGGAGCAAATCGTCCACCAAAACAGGGATTCGAGAAAACTCGTGGACAGGTGGATCACGTCCTCTAGACCCCCAGCGGCCTGGTACCACTGGGAGGCTAGGGTCCATTGAGCAGATCTCATGTGAAGGCGGGCCATGGGAGTCACATGAACTGTGGAGGCCATGTGGCCCAGCAATCTCAACATCTGCCGAGCTGTGATCTGCTGGGACGCTCGCACCCGCGAGACGAGGGACAAGTTGTTGGCTCTCGTCTCTGGGAGATAGGCACGAGCCGTCCGAGAATCCAGCAGGGCTCCGATGAATTCGAGTTTCTGCACTGGGAGAAGATGGGACTTTGGGTAATTTATCACAAACCCCAGAAGCTCCAGGAGGCGAATAGTCATCTGCATGGACTGCAGGGCTCCTGCCTCGGATGTGTTCTTCACCAGCCAATCGTCGAGATATGGGAACACGTGCACCCCCAGCCTGCGAAGCGCCGCTGCTACCACAGCTAGGCACTTTGTGAACACCCTGGGCGCGGATGCGAGCCCAAAGGGTAGCACACAGTACTGGAAGTGGCGTGTGCCCAGCTGAAATCGCAGATACTGTCTGTGAGCTGGCAGTATCGGGATGTGTGTGTAGGCATCCTTCAAGTCCAGAGAGCATAGCCAATCGTTTTGCTGAATCATGGGGAGAAGGGTGCCCAGGGAAAGCATCCTGAACTTTTCTTTTACGAGATATTTGTTCAGGGCCCTTAGGTCTAGGATGGGACGCATCCCCCCTGTTTTCTTTTCCACAAGGAAGTACCTGGAATAGAATCCCAGCCCTTCTTGCCCGGATGGCACGGGCTCGACCGCATTGGCGCTGAGAAGGGCGGAGAGTTCCTCTACAAGTACCTGCTTGTGCTGGAAGCTGTAGGACTGAGCTCCCGGAGGACAATTTGGAGGTTTTGAGGCCAAATTGAGGGTGTATCCTTGCCGGACTATTTGGAGAACCCACTGATCGGAGGTTATGAGAGGCCACCTTTGGTGAAAAGCTTTCAACCTCCCTCCGACAGGCAGGTCGCCCGGCACTGACACTTGGATGTCGGCTATGCTCTGCTGGAGCCAGTCAAAAGCTCGCCCCTTGCTTTTGCTGGGGAGCCGCGGGGCCTTGCTGAGTCGCACGCTGCTGACGAGAGCGAGCGCGCTGGGGCTTAGCCTGGGCCGCAGGCTGTCGGGAAGGAGGATTGTACCTACGCTTGCCAGAAGTATAGGGAACAGTCTTCCTTCCCCCGAAAAATCGTCTACCTGTAGAGGTAGAAGCTGAAGGCTGCCGGCGGGCGAACTTGCCGAATGCGGTGTCCCGCTGGTGGAGAGACTCTACCACCTGTTCGACTTTTTCGCCAAAAATGTTATCCGCACGGCAAGGCGAGTCCGCAATCCGCTGCTGGATTCTATTCTCCAGGTCGGCGGCACGCAGCCATGAGAGCCTGCGCATCACCACACCTTGAGCAGCGGCCCTGGACGCAACATCAAAAGTGTCATAAACTCCTCTGGCCAGGAATTTTCTGCACGCCTTCAGCTGCCTGACCACCTCCTGAAAAGGCTTGGCTTGCTCAGGGGGAAGAGCATCAACCAAGCCCGCCAACTGCCGCACATTGTTCCGCATGTGTATGCTCGTGTAGAGCTGGTAGGACTGGATCTTGGACACGAGCATAGAGGAATGGTAGGCCTTCCTCCCAAAGGAGTCTAAGGTTCTAGCGTCCTTGCCCGGGGGCGCCGAAGCATGTTCCCTAGAACTCTTAGCCTTCTTTAGGGCCAAATCCACAACTCCAGAGTCATGAGGCAACTGAGTGCGCATCAGCTCTGGGTCCCCATGGATCCGGTACTGGGACTCGATCTTCTTGGGAATGTGGGGATTAGTTAATGGCTTGGTCCAGTTCGCAAGCAATGTCTTCTTCAGGACATGGTGCAAGGGAACAGTGGACGCTTCCTTAGGTGGAGAAGGATAGTCCAGGAGCTCAAACATTTCAGCCCTGGGCTCGTCCTCCACAACCACCGGGAAGGGGATGGCCGTAGACATCTCCCGGACAAAGGAAGCGAAAGACAGACTCTCGGGAGGAGAAAGCTGTCTCTCAGGAGAGGGAGTGGGATCAGACGGAAGACCCTCAGACTCCTCGTCAGAGAAATATCTGGGATCTTCCTCTTCCTCCCACGAGGCCTCACCCTCGGTGTCAGACACAAGTTCCCGGACCTGTGTCTGCAACCTCGCCCTGCTCGACTCCGTGGAACCCCGTCCACGATGGGGGCGTCGAGAGGTAGACTCCCTTGCCCGCATCGGCGAAGCTCCCTCCGCCGACGTGGTCGGGGAGCCTTCCTGGGAGGTGGCCGCGGTCGGCACCGCACGCGGTACCGACGTCGGGGACCTCAACCTGGGCGATGGGCCAGCCGGCGCCACGCTCGACGGTACCGGAGGCGCAAGCACCGCCGGTACCGGAGGGGTAGGGCGCAACAGCTCTCCCAGAATCTCTGGGAGAACGGCCCGGAGGCTCTCGTTTAGAGTGGCTGCAGAGAAAGGCTGAGAGGTCGATGCAGGCGTCGATGTCAGTACCTGTTCCGGGCGTGGAGGCTGTTCCGGGCTGTCCAGAGCGGAGCGCATCGACACCTCTTGAACAGAGGGTGAGCGGTCCTCTCGGTGCCGATGCCTGCTGGGTGCCGAATCCCTCGGCGACCCAGAGCTCTCGGTGCCGACACGGGGAGGAGACCGGTGTCGATGCTTCTTCGATTTCTTCCGAAGCATGTCACCGGAGCTCCCCGGCACCGACGAGGAGGACGTCGAATCCATCCGTCGCTTCCTCGGGGCCGAGACTGAAGAAGGTCGATCTCGGGGGGGCTGTACCGCAGGAGCCCTCAGGGTAGGCGGAGACCCACCCGAGGGCTCACCGCCACCAGCAGGGGAATGGACAGCCCTCACCTGCACTCCACCCGATGCACCACCGTCCGACGACATCAGCAGACGAGGTCCTGGTACCACCGACGTCGATGCAGCTATCCGATGTCTCGGCGCCGATGCAGAGGCCCGATGCCTCGATGCACTCGATGCAGGGGCGGCCGAGGAAGATGGTCTGGACGCTGACGACGTCGATGCACTCGAAGATCCCGGTGCCGATGCCGACGAAGAGCCCGAGAACAACACGTTCCACTGGGCTAGTCTCGCTACCTGAGTCCGCCTTTGAAGCAGGGAACACAGACTGCAGTTCTGAGGGCGGTGCTCGGCCCCCAGACACTGAAGACACGACGAGTGTCGATCAGTGAGCGAGATAACCCGGGCGCACTGGGTGCACTTCTTGAAGCCGCTGGAAGGCTTCGATGTCATGGGCGGAAAAATCACGCCGGCGAAATCAAAAGCCGAAATGGCGAAAATTGAAGCACCAAAATTTAGAGGGAGAAAAATCTCGACCGAGGCCAAAAAGAGGCCTACCCCGACGACGAAAGAAAACTTACCGGGGCAAAAAGCTGGAAGTACGGGGAGGATTTACACGAAACCCGGCGGGGGGTTTCCGGAGCACTTCCCGACTAAGTAGAAAACTTTCCCGAAGGAAAAAAACACGCTCAAATAAATTGGACGCGCGAGGTCGACTTTCCGGGGCTCGACACGGCGAAAACACGACCGTACCGAGTGCGGACAAAAGAAGACTGGCCGGCTCGAGCCGGTTTCGGGCGGGAAGACGGCCGCGCATGCGCGGTGCGCGCGGGCGCGCGAGGGCTAGCAAAGGACTTTGCTAGTGAAGTTTCCGATTGGAGGGGCTGCCGTGGACGTCACCCATCAGTGAGAACAAGCAGCCTGCTTGTCCTCGGAGAATTATATTTCTATATTGAAATCATTAAAATAATTTGACAATGTAGAACTAATTAAATAACAGGGAGTACAAGAGATATTTGGGTAATTTCAAACTCCAGGTCAATCAGAGCCCACAACAACAAATTTGAAAACAAGATGGTTACATCTCTGCAAGGCACTTCCTTTATCTGTGTTAACTAAAGAAGAGAAAGGTCAGTTCTTTGTAACAGCTTAAAACATAACATGCACTAGCTGCTGGCCAAACTAGAGAAAGGCACTTCTACAGGCATAAAACAGTTTCTTCACAGGCATATACCCATTTCTTTTTCCCTTTCGTACACCATATATATATATATTTTTTTGCCCCTAGGTTTTCCAAAACAAGTTTCATTGTTCTGCACTGAACCATTTGTGTTTCTACTGTGAGGTTAGTTCCTTTGTAACAATTTCATCTCTTGTTTTTCCATTCAAGTTTCATATCTTATGTTTTATGATTCATTATTCATTGTACACATTTGGTACCAGTTTTCTTTTAACATGGTTATTATATTTCTTTTTTTATGTATTATAGACATTCTTTTAATTGCTTGTTTTTATTTATGTACAGCTTAAGATCCCTGAAGCAGACAGGTATGTCCCGTCGAAACATGGCCCCGTGGGGTCATATACACAAGTGGTGCTGAATAAATTTTGTCACATCTTACTCCTGGCTGCTAAGATTTTTTGGCCCACCCCTACTCTTTGGATTCCATTTTTGATTGTACGTAGGGGTTTTCACCGTTACCTTTGGGTTCCACTTTTGTGTATCTCTTAAAGCACTTCACATTATTACATTTAAAATTTACATGTCACTACTTATTATTTGTCATTTTTTGTTGTGCAGGTGGTGTACATTTCCCCTTTTAGATTTATCTAATTGTGTGAGTGTATTTGTGTGTGTGGGGTAGGTTCATAATATTTTTATATTAAACTCTGATTGACGTTTAATAAATTTAATAGCCTTTGATCATCAGCAGGGTCAAGGATACTCAGTTAAATTAATCAATACGTCAAGTCTCTGTGAGCAGCTCCAAAAGGAAAAACAAGTAAGCAGAGATTTCTTAAGGATAGCATAAAGGAATTGGGATCCCTGACTCTAATATATATCATCCTTCCCTTACCTTTCTATGATGTGCATCAGCTGCTCCATTCTCTGCTGAGGCTGCAAGATGGCACGAGCGAGGGCTTCTGTTTGCTGCCAGTAGACTGCTGAGCTATGGGCATCCTGCTGCAGCTGAGCAGCCTGGCAGTAGGCATAGCCCATGCCAGGCGGGCTACCAAGTAGACTGCAGAGTCGGAGAATCTCTGTGCCATAGATGGGAGAAAGTGTGCAGTGCTGCTCGCTGATGCGAAACAGTCGTTCCAACCGTTCTTCCTTCTGTTTCTTCCGTGTCTCTTCAAGTGATTCCTGAGAAAAAAAGGTGATGCATTTCAGCAGACGGAATAGTGATAATTAGAAACACAGTGGTGGTCAATTTAAAATACTATGCTATCAATACACATGCTAAGAGCACATTATGAACCTGATAATGAACTTACCAGGTAAAATGGGGATCTAGGTGGTGGGGGTGGTTGCCGTCGAGCTCTCTGCAGCATGAATGAGGTAGATGGTGCTGATGGTGTTAATGCAGTGGATCTCAACGACAAAGTCTCAAGTTCCTCCTTAATGATTGGGCTCAGAGCTGTCAACACACATCTGGTTGTGGGTGTAGAGTCATGATCTGAAGTCCCTGCAAAATTTGGGGCTGCTGCAAGATTAGAGGCTAATGAAGGCTTGAGTACAGGGTCAGAGCTAGAAGTCATTGTTAGGTGGGGAGTTACTGAAGGTTTATGTAAAAAATCTAAGCTGGAGCTCACTGCAGTGTTTGAAATTATTGGAGGCTTGGGGGCAGGGTTAAGGCTGGAAGTTTTTGCAGAGTTGGGGGTTACTGACCTGGGTGCTGCAGTAGAAGCTGGTATGGGAGTCTGAGATCCAGGAGCAAAGCTGGAGGACATGATAGCCTTAGGATAAGGCATGGATTTACAGCTAGGTACAAGTATCATAGGTTTGGTTGGTAGAGTGGGACTCGAAGTCAGAATTTGCGCTGGGTTAGCTACATCTGTTGACAGTTGTGTGACATCAGTGTTAGAAACTGTCAAGGATACAGGGAGATGAGATGGGCTGGGGTCTGCCACTGATACTGGCAAAGAGTTGGAGATGGTCATAGACACTGGCATATTACAAGAGTTAGAGCAAACTACAGGCCCAGATAAGGGAAAAGAGCTGGATACCTGCACAGACTCTGACATGGTAGAAGGGCAAGAGACTGTTAAAGCTACTGGAAGGGCAGAAGAACTAGAGACAACTGTGGGTACTGGCATAGGAGTACATGTGGAAACAGATTTAGACACTGACACAGTAGAAGGATTGGAGGCTGCCAGAGACACTGGCATGGGAGAAGAGTTGGATGCTTCCACAGAAATTGGAAAGACAGGAGGACTAGTGACAGCTATAGGCCCTGGCAAGGAAGAAGGGCTGGTAATTGTTAAGGTTGCCAACGTAGAAATAGAGTTAGGAATCACCATGGGCACTGGTGAGTGAGCAGGGCTGGAGGTTAGCATGGGCACCATGGACATAAGTGTGGAAACAGAGCTGGAAATGGTTGTTGAAAGTCTAGGCAAAGAATTTATTACTGCCACAGGTGCTGCTGTGGGAGCAGCACTGGCTACAGGAGTAAGTGGTCTTGATGGTAGTGTGGGGACTATCGCAGGCGCTGCAGTAGAAACAGTGGTAACTACAGAAGGTTGAGATTTCTGGATAGTCACAAGAGCTGTGGCAGAAGCACAAGTTGCTTTTGGAGTTAGCGATCTCAGCGCCAGTGTAGACACTGTCACAGGCACTGCAAGGGAAGCAGAGGTGGCTGCAGGAGTTAGAGGCCTAGGGACAGTCACAGCTGCTGCAGCACAAGCTGAGGTGGCTATCACAGTTAAAGGCTTGGGGACAGTCACAGGTGTTGCAGTAGAAGCAGATGTGACTATAGGAGATAGAGGCCTGGGGACTGTTGCAGTAGACAGAGAGTTGGCTACTGTAATTAAAGGCTTAGTTGCTAGTGTGGAAACCACTGGGGGCACTGTTGGTTGAGCCAGGTGGGGTAAGTTTGTCACGGACTTCGGTGCCAGAGTGGAAGCACAGCTGTAAATGGGATTCACAGGCCTATGATCTGGCATGGGTGGAGTGGGTGTCAGAGGTGTTGTTAAAGGAGCTGGATTGGAAATGAGAGCTGCAGGCTTGGATACTAGGGAAGGGACACAGCTGGGGGTTGGCAAGGAGACCAGACCAGATGCGAGGGTAACAGGCTTAGGTGCTAGTGTAGGCCCAGAGCTGGAGAATGCTATATTACTAGGCAGAGGCCTAGGTGCTAGTGTGGGAACAGAGCCAGTTGCTAGAACTCCAGACCTTGGAGTAGGCGTCTGGTTCTGAACTGGCTGGGGTGTGAGAGCATGGACAGAGAGGGAAGGTACTGTTACAGGCCTGGGTGTCAGCACTGAAGAAGGGGCAGGCATACACAGAACAGGACTGAGGGTTGCCTGAGTGGAGCTGGGAGTGGTCAAGGGAACAACAGGAGCTGTGAAGAGAAAAAAAACAAAAACAAAATATGTTTTAGATTCTAGTGTGGTGCTCACATGAAAACTCCAGGTTATGAACTTAAGGTTTTGCTTCCCCATTGCACCTACAGTGCTTCCTACTTTTAGAGAATACTTATTCCACCCTCAACAAGTGAGCAAAACAAGACAAATAAAAAGTGTTTCAGATATAACTTCTTTCCACTACAAAGAGCTGCCCTAAAAAACAAACAAAAAAAAAAACTATACAACAACCACAGCATTATCATTAAGCCTACATACAAAGAAAACTCTGGGGTGATTATGAACATACAAAATTACACAGAAGGTCAAAGCAGCTCTCAAGCATTCTAAATGAAAAATGACTGAGATACCCACACAAGAATGTACTGAACTGGAAAATCTTCATACTTACCAGCAATTCCATTAAAAGAAAAAAAAACAAAACAAAAAAAAAAACAACAAAAAAACTTACAATACCAACCCATCCTTCTGTTGGCATCTTCTGGCCACCCACAAACATGGAAACCCTTGCAGACCAAACATAACTGATAATGGAATACTCACAGAGGAAATGTCTCAACTCAGAGTGGATTTTCAAAACCCTTAATATACAATACAAAAGCTTCAAACAAGACGCCAGAGACTTTTTGAAAATGGAAAAAACATCAAACAGCTCTTGACATTTTCCTGGTCACAATGAATGCAGAATCAATACACAGTAACATTTGCCATGTAGAGGTCATAACTGCAAGTGAAGTTTTCTACAGACATCAACCCTGAAACACCATTATAAACGAGAACATATTAGAAAATTAATCAAATTCATCCACACTAACTACTAACTAAGCTTCAATAATGGCATCTAATCACAGTATGCCAAACTTTTTTTTATGGCAGAACTGGAGACGTTAAAATATGTCAGGCTAAATCCTTTAAATAATACCAGTATATTAATGAAATTTTTATGGTGTGGATGGAGGGGAAACAGACAAATTCACAACTCTGAATGCATAGTATCCTTCTGTTTGATTCAAAATGGATTCCAACACAAACTGTTAACTTTCAAGAACACAAATTATTAAAAAACAATAATTTACTCTTTGGAAAGGATACACGTGTGTATATATAAATAAGGATGTGGAGAGCTTGACATCAAAATGATCTAAATAGCATGAACCTTGTCATAAACATATCTTAAAACATCAGTTGTAACATAATACACTGGAACAACATCAACACCATGGTTTAACGAAGAATTGAAAGAACTAAAAACACAAGTCAGAAGATTAGAAAGAGCATGGAGGAAGAAAAAAGACGAACACACACTCAAAGACTGGAAACAACTACAAAGAAACTACAAATACACTATCAGACAAACTAAAAGAACGTATTATAAAACCAAAATAGGACCAAACTACAGGGATATATACAAACTCTTTTCACTAGTAAACAATCTCCTAAACACCACAACGGTTACCACCACCAACACAGACACCCCATCAGCAACCAATCTTGCGAAATACTTCAACGAAAAAAATCACAAAGCTCCGACTCATGATACCTACCAATATAATGGATTACACAAACATCCTTGAATGTCTAGACCCAAAACCCGGGGAATGCCCAGCAGATCGATCATGGACCAACTTTGACACACTCTCATCAAATGAAATCTCATACTGGCTTGGAAAATACGCCAAATCGCAATGCAAATTAGACATTTGTTCTACTAGTCTAATAAAATCTGCACCCAAACAATTCAAAACAGACCTCACAAACCACAGACTTCAAAATGGGCTATTTCCCAAGGACAAAGGAAACATCCTACTTACTCCGCTGCCAAAAGATGCTAAGAAAAGCACAATGGACCTAACCAACTATCGCCCAGTAGCATCTATTCCGCTCATAACCAAACTCATGGAGGGCATAGTGACGAAACAACTCTCTGATTACCTAAATAAACACTCAATTCTGCACGAGTCTCAATCAGGATTTCAGTCAAACCACAGCACTGAAATGGTCCTAGTGTCCGCAATGAACTCATTCAAACAAGCAATTGCAACTGGTAACAACATACTCCTCCTACAATTCGACATGTCCAGTGCCTTTGACACGGTTAATCATGGAATACTACTACATATACTACAATACTTCGGAGTAGGAGGCACAGTTCTCAAATGGTTCAAAGGATTCCTGAACACAAGATCATACCAAGTAACAACGAACGCGGACAGATCACCCCCATGGATACCTGAATGTGGAGTTCCCCAAGGAGCCCCCCTCTCGCCATCCTTATTTAATCTAATGATGATACCTTTAGCCAAACTTCTAGCCAATCAAAACCTCAACCCCTACATATATGCAGACGATGTCACAATTTATATCCCGTTTAAACATGATCTAAATGAAATCAGCAACGAGATCAACCAAAGCCTCCAAATCGTGCACAACTGGGCGGATGCATTCCAACTAAAACTTAACACAGAAAAAAAAACACAATGTCTTGTACTCACCTCACAACACAACACAAAAAACTTCTCCACCATAATCACACCATACTGCACTCTCCCTGTCTCACAAAACTTGAAAATTCTTGGAGTTATCATTGATCGAAACCTCACTCTCAATACCCATGTGAAGAATACGACGAAAAAGATATTCCACACCATGTGGAAACTCAAACGAGTAAAACCTTTCTTCCTGAGATACATCTTCCGTACCCTGGTACAATCAATGGTAATAAGCCATCTGGACTACTGCAACGCACTGTACGCTGGATGCAAAGAACAGACTATCAAAAAACTCCAAACAGACCAGAATACTGCTGCGAGACTCATATTTGGAAAAACTAAATATGAAAGTGCAAAACCCCTAAGAGAGAAACTTCACTGGCTCCCACTTAAGGAATGCATTGCGTTCAAGATCTGCACGATTGTACACAAAATCATTCACACAGACGCTCCAATCTACATGCTAAACCTCGTGGACCAACCTCCCAGAAATGCCACAAGATCATCCCGCAAATTTCTCAATCTGCACTTCCCCAGCTGCTGTAAAGGACTAAAATACAAGCTGATGCATGCCACTACCTTCTCATACACGAGCACGCAGTTATGGAATGCACTACCTACAGACCTGAAATCAATCGACGAAATAACCAACTTTCGCAAATCTCTGAAGACATACTTCTTCAATAAGGCCTACAAAGAGAACCTATATCCTCACTAATCCACTTCACCAATCCACCCAGCTATGAAAGTCCACCTTCTATACTTAACCCTATCACTTCCTTCCTTCTTTCTTCCCTTACTTAATCTCTGCACATCACTAATTGTATCTGATACCCTGTAATGACAATGTCATAACAAAACTATGTAAGCCACATTGAGCCTGCAAATAGGTGGGAAAATGTGAGATACAAATACAATAAATAAATAAACAAACAAACAAACACCTCCTCTGTCACCAGTTTGTTACATGCTGGAAATTGGGCTTTAACCTGCATGTTTCCATATTATTAAAATCCTTAGTTCTCCATTCATTCCTTCTGCATACTGATCCGCAACAGATTTTCTTCCATTTATTCAACCATTCAATCACAGACAAATACCCACTTATGTCATACAAATCATCTGGTTGGAGACCCCTTGTTACGATACCCTTAAGCAGCTTTGGTATGCACTACAGAGTTGCAGGACAAACATTTCTGGGAGAAATATGACCAGATCTGCCTGTACTGCATCCATGCCATTGTGCTATATAGCGAAAGCTACATACCTGTAGAAGGTATTCTCCGAAGACAGCAGGCTGATTGTTCTCACATGTGGGTGACGTCCAACGGCAGCCCCAGATCAGAGATCTTCCTAGCAACAAACGTTTGCTAGCCCTCGCGTGCGCATGCACGATGCGCATGCGCAACCACCTTTCCACCCGCAACGAGAGCGTGCTCCTCAGTCCAGTACAACAGCAAGACAAGGGAAGAGACAACTCCAAAGGGGAGGTGGGCAGGTTGCTGAGAACAATCAGCCTGCTGTCCTCGGACAATACCTTCTACAGGTATGTAGCTTTCGCTTTCTCCGAGGACAAGCAGGTGCTTGTTCTCACATGTGGGATATCCCTAGCCCCCAGGCTCACTCAAAATAGCAAACAGGGTCAATTGGGCCTCGCAACGGCGAGGACATAACTGAGATTGACCTAAAACTTATCCAACTAACTGAGAGTGTGCCTGGAACAGAATAAAAAAGGGCCTAGGGGGGTGGAGTTGGATTCTAAACCCCAAACAGATTCTGCAGCACCGACTGCCCAAACCGACTGTCGCGTCGGGTATCCTGGTGGACGCAGTAATGAGATTTGGATGTGTGGACAGATGACCACGTCACAGCCTTACAAACCTCTTCAATAGTGGCTGACTTCAAGTGGGCCACTGATGCTGCCATGGCTCTAACACTATAAGCCATGACATGACCCTCAAGAGTCAGCCCCGCCTGGGCATAAGTGAAGGAAATGCAATCTGCTAGCCAATTGAATATGGTGCGTTTCCCGACAGCTGCTCCCCTTCTGTTGGGATCAAAAGAAACAAACAATTGGGCGGACTGTCTGTGGGGCTTTGTCCGCTCCAGATAGAAGGCCAATGCTCGCTTGCAGTCTAATATGTGCAGCTGACGTTCAGCAGGGTGGGTATGAGGACGGGGAAAGTATGTTGGCAAGACAATTGACTGGTTCAGATAGACACCACCTTCGGCAAGAACTTAGGGTGAGTGTGCCCCTCCGAAGGGACACCACCTTGTAGTGGTGGAGGGGCTTCTGTGTTTCAATGACTCAGAGGGCTATGCTGAAGGGTTACCCATATCAGACAGGCCTCTGAGGAGAAACCAGACAAAGAGTGTCCCAAACTAGGGAGAGTGGAAAGATGGTGACCTGAAGCTCGTACGCTCAACGGCCCAGCTGTCCTCTGAAGTTCTGTCTTTGTTTACTTGAAATTTCCTCTCTGCATTTGCAGTTACCTTAACTGAGAGGAAGGGGACAATGGGGGGTCAGCCGCCGATGACCAGCGTTTTGTCCCCTGTGCAGCAAGTGTGGGACCGCTGCGCGACGAGCTGCCCACAGATGACTGGGTTGATGAGTCCTTTGATTAGCGCCGGCGAAGGAGCGTCGATGCTCTTGGACCTGGAAACAACTTCATCGCCCCCGAGTCATTTAACCACCATGTCCAAAGGAGTGGAGGAGTGAGATAGGACTGTATGCTGAAACGGAAGTCGTTTACAGCTGAACCCATGTCGGCGCTGCCACCCCTAAACCCGTAAGACCTATCAGCTTGGAGTTTTTGGCTCCCGTGGAGGTTACATTGAATATCATCTGGAAGGCGCTCCAGGACCTAACGATGGTAGTAAATAATTTTGCTTCAGATATAATCTTATTAGTGAGCCACATGGATAATCGAATTGAATCCTTTGAGAATGAAAAATTGATACAACAAATGAAGTTCTAAAGGAGTAGGAAATGATTTTGAAAATGATAATAGACCAGAAAAATTTGAACAAAATGAATATTATTACAGACGATTAATATCGAGATTGTTGTTTTCCCAGAGTTCCGGGTATGACTCCTAAAGTTTTTTCCTCTGAAATGATTCCTCTTAGTATATTAATTCAAAAGGAGTGAAGCCTGTGAAACTTGGATTACCTTAATCAGTGGGAATTGGATTAGAGATTCAAATGTTTGTATTGTTAAATAATTTCTGGTTTTAAAAGAGAAAAAAATAAAATCAGGTGTACTATTTCCACTAATAATGGACAATAAGTAAGTTTCCAACGAAATTAATTGACTATACACCGTCTTGGGTTTGACGAAGCCAACCAGACGATCAATGTGGAATAATGATTCAGATAAATAATAACTGGGAATAATCAGGTTAA